>NC_141391.1:121707286-122417602 GCF_034619465.1 Leptosomus discolor
TGGTTCCTGACTTTTTAATGAGAAGGGTTGACAGCAGGTTTCAGTCATTCCTACTGTGGATGGGCCGTCATTTCTCACACTTCAAGTCATGGCACTTCATCTACCCTGTATGTTACCCATTGTGGGACCTGGAGGTCATTCAGGGAATATAAAAAGCAGGCTCCTCTGTGATGGACTACTTTGAAGGTTTGCTTTGTTTTTAATGACAGCTATTTGCCTAAATGTCTCTTAATATATTAAATTAATACAAGCTCCGAGAAGCGATTGGGCACGAAGAATTCAGTTAAGCATAGGATCCAGAAGAAATTAAAAAATGTGGCACAGGGTTAGACGTCAGGTCCCATATTTACCATAATTTGGTAATTGCTTTGGTTTGCTCTTTCTGGGTTGCTCCCAGATATATGCCTTACATATTCCTGTAGTGTACAAAGTAGAGGGTCTAAGGACTTGTGCAAAAATACCTAGCTCTGAGGAGGAAAGTAACTTTTCCATTCATCAATCAAGTCCTTTTGATGTAGTTGTTCCCTCCATTAGCTACCTTCAGTGTTGCTACAGTAATAAATCACATCCAGTAAAAGTACACCTAGAAAGCAAATGTTGAATGACTTTCTGTGTTTGTGATTTGTTCTGTTATTGCGTAAATACATTGTTATATAGGTATATATGTAGCTATAGAGAATAAAATATTTAGCATCTTTTGCAAGCCACAGCTGGCAGCTAGGTCCCTAGGATAAGTTCACTCTCATGATCTAATAATAGTGTGTGGTTTTATTCCATGTCTGCAAACATACACCAAACATTGATGGTATGCTCCTGGTAGGACCCTATCCTATCCCTATCTTCCTATCATGGTCATGGTTTCAGGTCCCAGGGCCTCATCCTGGTGACAGCAAACAGATTATTGACTGAGAGCCAGGTAGCAATGGGGATCTTAACAAAAAAACATTCTGCATGGGAAGCAGTGGAGACATATATCCCCATTTCACATCCATAGAGAAAGTTGGAGAACCTTTTCTTCGGGCAGAGGATACAAAACCATGTTGGGAAACTGTATGCCAGGTGCAATTCAACTCTGAAAATTAAGTTTGTAAAAGAAATTTCAAATGCAACCTTGCTTCTGGTTGCTCTACTAAAAGAAATTGAGTAAATGACAAGGAAAAGCTGTTGTCCTTGTAATGCTCAGCCAGACTCTTCACATTAGTGCTCTGTTCTGGCTGTATGTTTAGCATAGTCTTTACAAGAAAGTGGCTTTCACCTGCCTTCAGCACAATTAATAGCCTTTTTAACAGATCTAGTAAGCAATGCTAGCGATCCAGTGCCCTTCTCTGAGCAGTGTATGCTTCCTAGAGCTAACAGCTAAAATTAAAAATGTCTGTTTTGTTATTTGATGTTAACAGGAATGATACAGAGTGCATTCAGAGAAGGATCTATTGTATAAAACAAAGCCTTTCTTATAGTCACTCTAGAGAACAACCCTGAATGAGAGCAGTGTGGTACTTTAAATCATTAAAGATAGCTTCTTGCCAGGCAGTGCAAGATAATGATAGCACATAATATTCCTCTCTTGCTGCTTCTTTCTCATGTATTGATTGGTCCTATACTGTAGGTGTGATAGACCAAGGTGCTTACGATCTGTTCCTCTGAGCACTTTGAAGAAAGAACCACATTTGTCAAATGACAAAAAGAATCACCTTAGAGAGTCAATTGAGAGACATCAAATGCAACTGGAAAATCTGCAGTCCCAGGTGAGCTGTTACTTAAAGATTATCCAGCTTTTGTTTCATCTGTGGTTTGTCTTTGAAAAGTTCTGGTGAACTCAGTCTGGATTTGAGATCTAAACACTGGAGGTTTTCATTTGTTTTCTGGGCTCCCTTCCCTCCCCGTCTCCTGGGAAGAAGAGATAAAAAAGTAGCGTGGTTAAATGGATTGTGGGCTACATGGTACTTGTCCCATGGCAGCTACGGGGGGTTACCATTGCCTAGTTAAAGATTGTTTGTTTGAATCTGCTTTATTAAAAAATCATTAAAAAAAACCCAAACAAACAAAAAACCACAAGCAAATATCTCTAAATTAGTCCATTTTTGAAATAAAATATTCTGACTATAAAAGCATTAAAACAATCATGCTACGTTTAAGGTATGAATGTTTTTTCAAGTTTGTCTTGACTCAGGGTTTTTCAGATAAGCATTAGGATTCTGGAATCAACTGCCGCAACCTCTTATACAAAGCAGTGTAAAAGCTAATAACACCTGAAATAATTATACATTTTGCTAATCACCAAGTTTGCTGGGAATGAAACAGAGTCATCAGTTTGAAAGATGTAGACCTTCCTCCTCCTATACCTGGAATATAGAAACCTGTGTTTGCTTTGAAGTAATACTAAGTTTAGGAATTGTCGGTTGTTAAAAAATAGGATATATCAGTAGCTTTCAGTCAAGTTGTTTGCTAAATGCTTTCATGGTCAGAAAGAGTGCACATGCAAGCACGTGCTGGCCTAAGCCCAGCATTTGGTTTCCAAGGAGAAATCGTGCATCAAGAATTCGCATTAGATCAAGGGGCAGGGGGTAAATAAACATCTGGTGTTTGCAGGAATTTGCATCACAAAACTGTATGGAATAGTGCTTCTTCAGATGACAAAGGGCTTGTTCTCAGAAACAAACTTCTAATAGAGTGAACAAGGACATCTGCTTGTTTCTGCCATATTTAGGGAACAGAAAATTGCTGTTTGGTCAAGTTATCACTGCGTGATATACAATATCATTCTTTTCATCCCGATTTCCAATTCTGTCTTGTCTTCAGAGAAAAAGAAATCATAAGACTTTCCCTAAATACATTTAATGTCTAATTGCTGTCTTGAAAATTGAAATTTTCCTTATCCACTAGATTTGCAATAGTAGCATAGTTCTAAAAATTACTTAGCATGTTCTTTTTTAGACTCCTTCATTCCATCTTTCTGTCACATCATGCACTTTATCAAATTTTTCTATTTTCCAAGAAGAGGCTTGATAGAGTTATTATTAATAATCAGATGAAGACATAGTGCCTCACACGTAACTTCTACCCTTTGCTGTGCAGTGATAAAAATTGTTTCATGTTTTGTTTGTCTTTATATTACCACAAGTGTATACTAAGCTGATTTCTGTAATTCTCAAAAATCAGTTCTCATATGTCCATTGTGCTGTTCGCTCCCAGGCTGTGCAGCATTGCAGCCTGTGTACCCTCCTGCCCCAATCCCAACAGCTGAAGCATGCTGCAGTGTTTGGATTCGTGCCATGGGACTGCCTGCTCTTCAGCTCTACAGGGCAACGCCTCCATGATTATGGATCTCTGGTGTCCTGGTATGCTCTGAGACACAAGGCCATCTATTGGAGTTTCCTTCTGCAAGTGGGACCTCCCACCCTAGACTTTCCAGGGTGGTAAGTGCTCTCTTTTCAAGAGCCCTATTCCATTGCTGTGGCTCATTTGTACTTTATCTCTTTGGACACATGGGATAGTTGAAGAAGATAGATTTTGCACAAGATTTCGAAAATATTTGCTTTCTTCCCAGCTCTTTGATGGAGTGGGAATTAAACAGTGCACTGTCCTGCCATGGCTTCGTTACCACTTGCAGGTGTTCTGTACGGTATAGTTTGATGTCTCTTTTACATTCATTTTCTTTCCCAACTCCATTCACTCCATTATCTATCACTTCAGATGAGGCTTTTCTTCTACATCACAGAGTCTCCTCACTGTCTTGCTGTTAATTGCATCTTTGGCTGATACTGATTTTTCAAATTCCTTTTTGCCTGTCCTCAGTTTCTCAGCCAATGTGCTTTGTATCTCTGTAGTGACAACTGTTTATCTGTTGCTTCATTGGATTTTCCATTCAAGTCACTACATTTCAGGGAAGTTAGTTTCATTTCGGGTTTCACCACTGCCCTCTGGGCAATATTAGTTTGGTTTATTAAGAGTCAGATGCCAGGACACATCTTAGGTCCAGAAGTATGATCACACAAGGATAGTCAGTAGTTGTGTGGATTTTTTGAAATCTGCTTTTAATAGCAAAACTGAAATCATTTCCACTACAGGAAAGCACATCCCCCCCACCTCTTATGATGTTCTTTGCAAGGTTGGTAATACTCATGTCTTTTTTCCCTTCATATCATCTAGTATTTTTGATCCATTTTCCTTTCTTCTCTAGGGATTTACAGACAACCTCCTTAATATAAAACATAAAATTTTCTTTTCATATTTCTTTGTTTTCTAGAACAAATGATATCTCCCTACATAGTTGATAAATTGATCAGAAATTACCACTAAATTAAGTTACAAGTTCTTTGTGATTCAGTATTTCTTCTTTAGTTTGCCAAACGCACAGCTCTTCTTTCTAAGTATTATTTTCTTAAAATGTCTTCTGGGACTGTTGCCTTTCAGCAAGTTAACCAATTGGATTACTCTTGTCTTCATCTAGTTCTCTTTGTTTTCTGAAACTTGTCTATTCCAGCACTGGTTATACTTGTTTATGTCTATTCCAGCACTGGTTATACTTGTTTATCTTCTGTTTATCTTCTGTGCCTTGGTATTTAATTGCCTGAAAGCATAATCTCTGCGTTCTATTTAGCCCAATGCTTGCAGTTCTTACTTAATTCTGCTTCATTTATGCTAAGTTGTTAGTTTTCTCAAAAGAAATTTGAGACAAGGATTTAGTAAAGTTAAGAGTTTAGAACATATAGACTGTATTAATTCCCTTATGGTTCATAAATGGGGCAAATAAAGATTTCATTAGTCACCGTACACCAGCTATCATAGAAATGTTGAAATTTTACTTTGAAATTTCATTTGGTACACTTCTGTTACTGCCTTACTGGCTATTTGTTTTTTATAACGTCTCTCATTTATCTAATGCTTTTCATCTCTGGGCAATTTCCAACTGGATCCTAGAACTGCTCCTCCAGAGGGTAGAAAGAGTGCAGGCATTGGAGTCATTTCTGAGGAACTGAAAAATTTCCAGCTATGCAGCTTTTCCTTTTGTTCTTCAGACAGCTTTTTTATCCCATATTCTATTATACCTTCTGTTTCTTTGATTGAAATACCTTGCCAAATGCTTTTGAAAAATCTAAGTATAACTACATCCTCTGAATTTGCCTTTATCTTGGTAATACCTTCAAAGGACTCTTACAGGAAAGATAAATGTTCTTTCCACTGTCCAAATGAATATGGAATAACGTTTCAGCTGTGCATGGATACTATGGAATTTTGAAAAAGGTACATATTTTGTTGTGGCAGCTTTATACTACCTATTTACACTGCAGTCTTTTCAAGCAAAGTATTATTGCTATCACTAGAGTCTGTTTTTTCAAATTTTTCATTCAAACTACAGAATCTTTTGAGGATTTTCAGGTGAAGAGGTGAAGTTCTTTTTGGATGCTTCTTGAACTTAAATCACCTCCCAAAGTATAAATGAATTCCTAAAATGTAGTGACAGCACAATGCAGAAAAGGGATGCATAATATATACTTTTGAAAATGTAGTAAAAACCTTTATTCTTTAAAAAGAAAGAAAGAAAGAATAGTCATTGTTATACATTGTTTAAGTGATAATAATGCTTTTTCTGGGAAGGAAGTACAAATGTTTTTGTATTCTTGAAAATTTATATTTGTTTTCATGTATAAACATACTTCAGCTATTTATAGAAAATGTATGAAAATTTCATGTGAAAAAATCACCTGAAAATAGCTGAAAGCTGTTGCAGAATTATTATGTATGGCTTGTCCTATTCCAATTCTCCCTCAGCATTTTCTTGTAGCGCTTCTGGGAACAGAATAAGGGGTGAAACGGGCCCTTGGGTTGAACTAGGACACCAACTTATCTGTAGTATTTCAGCCTCACATTTATGAAATTGATAAATCCATTTATTCCATCAAGAAGGCCTAAACATAACTTTATGCTGAGCAACCACTCTTACAAAGTCCATGTTCCTTGTGCAAAGAACATTACATAAATAATTTCCACATATAACATGTTTTATACATGTTGAAAATGTATACAAAAGAGCTCTTAAGCAATCACAAGGTGAGCTGTAATTTAAATGTTGAACTAGGTTTATGTATGATAATTTATTACGCAAACTACTCTTATTAAAACATATTACTATTCTCATTTTTCTGGAGAGTCTAGGTAACACCCAACTTGACGGCCTTTGAGAAGCAAAAAATGAAGGGTCATTTCATATTCTAATTTCTTGAGTTTTCTAAAACCAGAAAATACAGCGTTCAGGTGTTTGGTAATGCCCATTAATGGTATCCTGAATTGTCAACAAATGGTAGAAATTATATGCGTGCTGTCTGTACGGTCACCTTGCATGGCAGTGGGGGGAACTGGTATGAAGTCACCTGAATGTGTCCAGGATGCCTCATCTCAGAAAGAGCAGGTGTCCATAGTTGAAGTGACCTTTTTTCTCCGCAGGCTTTAAAGGCTAGTTAGAAGTAATTTTGAAAGGGGGTTTGCAGCTTATTTCTGTAGTTGTACCTTTGTGCTGCTACATCAGGGGGCATACTGAACCTGAGCATTAACTTAAAATGTCAGTTGCTAACCTTTTGAACAGTCATTCAGCAAGCCTTAACCATTTAATGACAGGCATATATAACTAAGTGCCTAAATTTCACACACCTAGAGGGCTTTTTCATTAGGACCACACAAACAGCTCTTCGTTCGGGAGGCAGCAGAGACCCAGGAACAAATGTATTTCATGCTTTCTGACAAACACCTATGAAACAGTATTAGAATAAGAATGAAAATACTCCATGCACACAGTCAGCTTTTGGCTTTATATCATGCAAAATAGAAGCTTGCCCCCAGAAAAAAGTCATGTGTTGTCTTAGGGAGACAGTCTACCCGATTGGAAACTCATTTAGTGTTAGCAGGACACTAGAAAAGGTCACAGTTTACACTTACTGATGAGTTACACTGTAAAATCAAGCATAGACAGTTCTTAAATGGACTAACTAAAGCAGAAGTGCAGGTTTCAGCATAGCTGGCCTCTTCCTTTCTCTAAGGAACAAGTGAATGGTCACAAAAGAGTGCACTAAAACTAATTTTTCTTGAGCGATCAGTTCTGTCGTTTTTGTGCCTAGACAACTGTAGGGAAAAAAAGGCCACATGCAAAAAGCAGGCTCTAAAAGGTGCTGCACTTCATGACAGAGACTTCCATCCCCAAAGAAAACTAGATCACCTAGATGACAAACACACTCTCCTTCCTTTTTGAACCATGGGGAGCATCCCCATGCTCCTGAGGTACAGTACTGCAATCTCTTATTTCCCTCTATATGTTAGCTCTGTGTTTGCAAAGTGTTTATTTTGTAAGCAAGTGATTTCAAATGTGCTTTCAGAAACTTAAAGATTGTGCATATACTAGTAAAAGTGATTCGCCAGACCTAATATGAAGTAAAATATTTACTTGTTCTTTGCAAACCCTGTTACTTCTGCATGATGTACATCTAGTGGGAGTGTGTGTGTATATAAGAATCACGCAAGTGTCCAGCCTCAGCTGTGCTGCCTTTTGAGTTGTGTTTTTATGCAGCTGCCTAGGGGCTCTCTAGTGTCTAGCTGCTGTGCCACCATGGCAGCGACCAGTTTCTTCACTAAGGTTCTGCAGACTAAATACCAAGAGATTAAGGCAAGACAGACTTCAAAAAGAGGTTTGTTATATAGCAGAGGCTGATGTGAGGGGACGCCAAGTACTGAATCTTGCTTTAGACACATTCACAGAATCACAGAATGGCAGGGGTTGGAAGGGACCTCTGGAGATCATCTAGTCCAACCGCCCTGCTAAAGCAGGTTCATCTACAGCAGGTTGCACAGTATTGTATCCAGGCAGGTTTTGAATACCTCCAGAGAAGGAGACCCACAACCTCCCTGGGCAGCCTGTTCCAGTGCTCTGCCACCCTCAGAGTAAAGAAGTTTTTCCTCATGTTGAGACAGAACTCCCTGTGCTCCAGTTTGTGCCTGTTGCCCCTTGCCCTGTCACTGGGCACCACTGAAAAGAGCCTGGCCCCATCCCCTTGACACTGGTCCTTTAGATATTTATAAGCGTTGATAAGGTCCCCTCTCAGTCTTCTCTTCTCCAGGCTAAAGAGCCCCAGGTGTCCCAGACTTCCCTCAAGATGCTCCACTGCTCTAATGATCTTCGTGGCCCTCCGCTGGGCTGTCTCCAGTAATTCCCTGTCTCTCTTGAACTGGGGGTCCCAGAACGGGACACAGCACTCCAGATGTGACCTCACCAGGGCAGAGTAGAGGGGGAGGAGAACCTCCCTCGACCTGCTGGCCACACTCTTCTTAATGCACCGCAGGATGCCGTTGGCCTTCTTGGCCACAAGGGCACATTGGTGGCTCATGGTCATCCCGTTATCCACCAGAACTCCCAGGTCCTTCTCTGCAGAGCTGCTCTCCAGCATTACAGAATAAGTTTCTTGAGCAAGGGATTGTTCTTAGTATTTTTTAAAGGGTCCTTGCTCAAAAATATCTGCCCTTAAAATGCCATTGTATAGTAAATAATTTTGTGTTTTCCTTTCCAACAACAAAAGAAACTTTATTTCAGGTTCTGAGGCAGTTTTTAAATAAGTGAGGAATCAAAGAGTTTGTGTGCACAGGCCACAGTGTTGCTGAAACACAAGTTTTACCTTTGCTGTTTGACAGCCAGAGGCACATGGAAGAGGGGACACGGTAGAAAACACTGTTCTGTTAAATACCACACATGGAATACTCAAAAACGAGATCAAGCAAAGAGCAGCCTAAGGTTCAAGGCAGTTACAGAAACTTTTGTATACACTAAGTGGCATTTGATTGTACATGAAAAATTAACATATTTAACGTTGAGCTGTTTGGTGAGGTGTTAATGCATAAACAATATCATTGCTTAGCACTACAATGGGTACTAGCTTCCCTGGAACAACCTCCAAGTCTGCCAGCAATAAGTGTATACTCCTTCTGCTGTTGTTACACACCTGTTTTCATGAAACTCTCCATTTGTTTGACTCACATGTACTGCACACCACAAGACAAACGTATGGTTACTCTTCCCAGTGATTTTATCATGATGGTGATTTTTTCCCTCAAGTATACAGAAGTTGTTGTATCTATCAAAAAGTTGCTCTCCTAAGACCCTTACCCTGTGTGGTGTTTTTAGAATCGTAAATATGCTGATTAAATTTTACCGTGTCTCATTTCTCAGTGAAAAGTTTCCTTGTAATTATAGACATTGACTACAGGTTTTAACATCTTCACTTTGAAACTAGTGTTAAAGCAAAATGATGATTTTTCTATGGCCCTTGACACTGGCTGTGTGAAATACCAGGTTCAGGAGCACATGTTTGGTACATACAGTATAGTTAGCAAAGTCTTTGGAAAAGGCTGTTTATATGCTGAACCACAAATATTTCCACTCATATTTTAGCTCATGAATGATGATGAAGCTCATCTTCTGTGTTTGCAATTTAATCACAGTGAGCAAATCAACTCAGTACTAATGCTTCTTGGATTTGGCAATAGGCTCTTACACTGTGATATTGCAGGTCATACCTTTGACAAGAGGACTAATTACATTGCTCTTGTGAAGGTTTATATTTATGGTTTTTTCATTAGAATAGCTCCCAAGCCATTTTTCAGATGGTTAGCTCACAGTACTTTAATACCATTTTTTATTCAGAACAAAAAAGTAACTTTTCTTGAATTAGATTGTTCCCGCATTCCCTCAAGCATCAAAAGGACAGAACCACTTTTATTTCAGATGGGCAAAAATTCCACCCCCATATACATCTTCAAAGATTAAAGGGAGGGGGAAAAGTGAACTAAATAAATGGCTTTGCCTTGGATAGAGACCAGGCTTCTAGCACTACAGATTTCATTCCCAAAGGAAAGGATCAGAATGTTAATATATATACAATTGGGAAATAATATTGTGGTGTTACAGCTCCTATAATTCAACTTGCCCAACATTTCTGTGTTGTGCTAGAAGAAATAGAATGTCAGAGAGCAGTAAATAAAGCTGCATGTTAATATAAGTCTAAATTATAAGTCACAGCATGAGTAATAGTTGTAGTTAAACTGCCTGGGATAAAAACTTATTGGTGCTGTCAGTCTTCACACTTCAGGATGTACATCGATCACTCAAAATGTTGGGGAAAAAATTATCCCCTCGCAGACCATTCTTCCTCCTTTCACTGCAAGTTTTTTGAGTATGAGTGTGTTGATTGTTTGCATCCTAGTTTATTTGCTTTTCCTTGTTCTTAACTCCTGCTGAAGATTATATGAAATATTAGTTTAACCTGACAAAACAATTTCTAGTCATATCTGCAGCAAGCAGTAGTGAGGAATTATGTGGCCACATGGAACTGGTTAGCATTTTATTTGCTTTCTGATTTCCTGAAAAAGAGGTGTGTCAGATCTCAGTCTTCGGAAGATTAACCTGTCATTACGCTAAGTGCTATCAGCAAGATAAAGGGTTGTCAGCCAATAAGCTGTTAATTGAAAACCTGGTTGTTTTCTCTGACAGTCAATAAGAGAAAGGTAAAAGCATCTAGTTTCACCCATTTTTTCTACAAAAATTGCAAGTGGGATATTGCACAAGAAAATGGTGCTTTAGAGATAGAGGCCACTTTCTTGAAAATAAATTATTTTTATCAGAACTGTGAACCAGGATGTTTTAACATACGTTCCCTAGAAACGCGATTTAACAATATATCTTAGGTTCTTGTAATTTATGATAGCAGTGGTTTGTTAGGGCAATTTATGATGAATAGACAGATGAATCTTCGTGCTTCTGAACAGGCACGAGGCAGCTCTCTGTCTACATGGTCCTGCACGGCTACAGGCAGTGGTGCAGTATACCATCCAGAAAGTTCCATGCAACATCTCTTCCATGCATTCCAGGCATAGAGGTGTAAGTCACATCTGGAACATCCCATAACAAACTCAAGACCTTTCAAAAAAGAAACATATTCTGCAGCATGACACAGAAGGAGACGTCCCAGGAAATTACTTCAGACTGTGAAGTCATTCAACATACGTGTTGTTAAGCTAAAAATACCTCCAGTCTAGCTGTTTCCTACATAATTTTGCAGGTACCCCTTCCCAATCTGAAGGAAAACACCTGTTTTGTGAACTGTGGGTGTTGTTACAATTGATGTGAAGACAGTGATCCAGAAATTATATGTGTGCAGAATTTCTTTAAAGCATCAAAGCTGTTGTACGAGAACAAATCATATCAAAACTGAACACAGGGGTGATCCTAAACCTCCTGCTGCTTAAAAAACATTTTTAAAACTGGTGTCTCACAATATTGTATTATCGTTGAGGATTGAAATCAGTTGTGTATGAATGTGAATTTACCAAGTTTCTTGTAAACCATGATAAAAGACCATGCTGTGGCAGGAAAAGTAACATGGATGAGCTCTAGCATGGATGGGCTTTCATTGTCTTAAAGCCAGTAATACTCTTAATACAGTGACTGAGCACCCTAAATCTCTGGCTTGGGATATCATTTGCCTTAATTACTTGTAGATCATCTGTCTTAAAGTGCTGACTCGTTCTTGAAAACATAATGTTGGCAATGCAGTGAAAGTCAACCTACAAACCTGCTAGAAAAGTTCAATTAATATTTCCTTGCAATTAGTTATACAAATATAATCAACTCAGAGTAATATCAAACCCTCTAAATAGTAGGTTTATATTTTCTTCTTTCTCTCCCTCTCCCTCTCTGAAAGAAAACAACAAAAAAAAAAGTAAAGAAACCCCACTGATATAATATATAGGAGGTGGAGTCATCTATTATGTATTAAATTTCAGAAATAGAAATTTGATAGCCAAAGGCTATTTTGCAAAATTATAAAGAAATACAGGAAAAGTTATTTCCTGAAAATAGTGTGAATTGAATACCCCAGAATCAAGAGGGTAAAGCGTAAGCAGAAGATAAATCAGGTAAAGCTTAGAAGGTATTAGCAGGTTATTTTCATGAATTCGTTGTAGCGCTTCACTGCAGCACAGAACTGACCTTTTGGAGTACAAAGAGTGTTAAAAAAAAAATAATTCCTAATGTCATTTTTAATTGAACAAAAAAAATCTGAACCAATTTATGAGGGTCTTTCAAGTTAAGGAGGAGTTTCTAGAAGAGCAGTATGGATGGATAGCAGGCTTGCATTAGGAATTAGCAGTCTTAATCTGTCTTTAATTACTGCTTAGACACTATTCTGGTTGTCCTATAAATGATGAATAACTATAAATGCCCTACAATGGTTATGCTTGAAACATTAACTTTTCAAAATTACCGCGTAATTCTTTACAGGTATGCCACCCACTACGATGCTTATCTCCTCTGATTATTTTGAGTTTCTTTTAGCCCTTATGCCACTGTCTCAATTTGTTTAAAACATACCTGCATACATTTTACCCTATGACTTGCCAAAGGTCCGCTGATCACTACCTCATGTAAATTTAATAGCTTTTCGATTATGCAGTTCTGTACTAGAAAATTAACATAAGACTTAGTTGCCTTGTGTTCTCTCAGCAGCTTCTGTTAACCTAAAGCTGGCAGTT
The DNA here is from genome assembly GCF_034619465.1 of Leptosomus discolor. Classification (NCBI taxonomy): domain Eukaryota; kingdom Metazoa; phylum Chordata; class Aves; order Leptosomiformes; family Leptosomidae; genus Leptosomus; species Leptosomus discolor. The sequence goes on from NC_141391.1 coordinate 121,719,854, forward strand.
TTCAACCTGCTTTTGTTCATCTTAACCCCACTTTCTTTGCTTAGCTATCTGCACACAGTCTCCCATTTTAGTGTTTCAAGCCATTTATTGTTTGACAGAATAAAAGGAGGTAGTAACTTTCATTACTACTAGGCTCAGGCTCTTTGTTTGTGAATACTGGCCTGGGTTTTCTTAAGTTGCTGGATATCTGGCAATTTTACATGCACTGAAGATCAGCCATTTAATCTGTCAGATGAAATAATGTAGGATAGGCTTGATGGATAGTTTGCAGAACACATATCCCTGTTTCAGGGCTAGCTGAAGTGTCTGACAATCATACATAATACTGTGCTTTATCTCATTTTTATGTGTTCAGACAGGTAGTTCATTATTTTTAACACTTCTCATCATGCCTGAATGGTGACAATAATAGCTTCAGTATTGCTTTCTGTTTGTAGGAATGTGATACTAAGAACTGGAGTAAGTTATATCTATCTTGATCCTTCCTTTCCATGGAAAGCATGACGTCGCTTCCTTTCCTCATGTCTTTAATTATCAGTTAGGCTCTGTTGTCATTAGCTATGCCAACACACTTCAGGGAAACGGCATAGCTAAGGCTTGTCTAAACTGACTTGAGAACTTACTGTGGCCACAAGAGATGAACAAGAGCATTTAAGGCTGTTCTTCCTGCTGTCCCCTTCTGACCCAGCACGGTGCACTTCAGAAGCTCTTTGGGTTTTTTTTCTTTCATCTTCTTTACTTCTGGGGTTTTTTGTTCTGATTTGTTTTCCTTTAAACTAGAAGCTTCCTGTCTCCTTTAATTCTTGACTTCTCATGGCATCTACACTGCATATCTAGACCTGTGATTATTTTTTGTGGCTGGTCTGATTTGATCGTAGGTGATAATCAACTTGCTTTCACTGCAAAGAAAGTTAGAGTATTGTACATGAACACTTCATAGAATCATCTTTCCAGGTCATCTGTACTGATAAATGACAGTGCATATGAATGGAAGATATTCAATGCCAATTACTCTGTGAAAAAGCCTCTCCTATTCTCAGATAGTAACTCCTATCACCTCCATAATAAAGGCCTGCCACTAGCTGTGTTACAAATCTCAGTTCTTCCAAAATACTGACAGTTCTCAAAGTATACTCTGAGATAAAGCTTGGTATAACAAGACTAAGTATGAAATTACCCACTCACTTTTCAGTAGGCAGTAAAACAGGGCAGTTGAAGCAGTTACGAGCTATATATAAATGACAGGAAATTGTAGGCTAGTACGAATCTACACCTCTGGCCAAACAGGGGATTCCATTTCTGTCTCCAATAGGCAGCGTGCATCCAGCTGAGTGCTTTCCCTGCAAAACCAGTCTTGCTTCTGCTTCTTCCATTTGGTCTTTGCTTGTAGAAGGGCAGAATGAGCAAAGAGGCTGACCTGCCGCTGCCTTGGACTGTTCAGTGGGAGGTTTCAGCTCTTTCCTCAGCTTTTCACAGTAGGTGTTAATGGCTTCTTCCACTAGAATCAGCTCAACATCTTCTCTTAAAGGTCCGCATATCTTCTTATGATGTTATTTAGTAACTGTCAGGTTACAGACATATTTAAGATAATTTAGTCAGTCAAAGAGCTTGCCAAAAGCTTAATCTTTTTCACCAACTCTAGTAAAATGCTTTGTATGCGCACACATACTTCTTCGTTCCACAGTGTGGCCAGCAACTGAATACCCACCAGCCACTCACTCACACTGCCACCCACCTCCATCCCCCAGGAGATGGGGGAGAGAATGGGAAAAGCAAAAGTGAGAAACATTTGTGATTAAAGGTAAAGACAGTTTCATAATCTGTTTCATAATAATGATGTGCTGGTGACTGAAAATGTATTGGGTTGAAATGGGAAACAACTAGCAAGGAGATTTATAGCTCAGCTCTGATATTTTGAACACATTGACATCAGTGGACTTATTTCTGATGAAAATAAAAGCAAAGGTAAAGTAGGATGCAATTGCACCTGATGAACCAATAGCATCTGACTCTGCTATATCCATGTTTTTATCAAAAGTTAGGTAGATTAACACACAGAAAACTTGACTTTATTATAAGCAACATTTTATAAACTTTGCTTCAAGATGAGACTGAAGACTTACTTCAGCATGAGGAAAATTCAGAGTAGGCTTTATTGATGACGGGAAATAATTGTTACTCTGAGCTTTAATTTGCATTCATGGGATTTTATTGCTTTTGAGTGTTTTTTAACAAAACTATTTATAAACAGGACTAAAAACTTATTTTGCTTGTATGTCATATGGAACAGCAACTAACCAATCTGAACGCCATCTGCCTGTTACAGAGTATTTATCTGAAAGAAAAGTCATCATGAAGAGCTTTTTGTTCTGTCTGCTCTCAGTACAGAGCAATATGACGGCTCTATGTAAGCTCTTTTGTAGAAATGATGGCTAATATTTTTAAAATAATAAGTATGTACATCCTTACTAAAGGTAGACATGTTTAAGAGTTCTTCAAAGATACCATTTTCAAATAATTCAGCTGATGTTCTTGGCCAAATCTGTAGACTTATTTGAGAGCAGCAAAAATGCTATGATGTTCACACACGTATTTATTTGATGGGGAAGAAAAGGGAAGTAGCTTGTGTCTTCTAAACCAGACAGGAGAGAAGAGTAACTATGCTATTTGGAATAGCTGCAGCTAATGATACAAAACGTAATGCAATGCATAATATAGACTGTTCTATATAAAAAAGTTGTTAGAAACTGAGGTTAATGATCCCCTCAAGTTTCATTGATGAGATCTTCCCTGGAGAATTATGTGTGCTGTCTTGTATTTTTGCTTTATTTTTGGTGACTGCACAAGCACTAAATCTGTTTCATTGATCTTATACACTGACCCAACTGGTAACAATGTCCTGATTTCCAAAAACGTTTCAGACTGGAGGCTTTTTCAATCACCAGGTACACTGCTAAATTGGGGCCACCTCCAGTATTAGTAATATCTGAGAATTACATGACCAAGAGCATCCTCCTGAGACATAGTTTCCCACCTCCTCATCCCAGAGTCAATTGTGTCAGATAACTGTGCTCATAAACAGATTAAGATCCATCTTTTAGTGCTGCAGATGATCAGCAGCCTCTCCTTTTAACAAAAGTAACAGTAACTGTTCTGTTTGCTAGCAACCTTTTCCTAGATTTGAGCGTGATCTTAATTGAGTCTAACTTATGAAATTTTGCCTTCCATACCCATTGAAATGATTTTTACTATTTTAAACATTTAAATCAGAATTCCATTCAGCTTTGAAAAAGTGCTAATAATTTTACATGCAACATTTTTCTATAAATAAATGCCACATGATATAAATGATATCTATAGAAGCCTTGTTTATTCTTGTTCTTATTTGTTCTTGTTTTTTCTTGTTCTCCTTCATTTCCTGGTACTTTAATTCATAAATATAGTGTTAATACAATAAATATGATGTTCTTGATGAAAATACAGCCTCAAAAATTTTCAGAAAGAAGACTTGAAAACCAGTGATTAAACACCTATTCCCTAAACTGCTAAAACCCAGAAAGGATTCTTCTAAGACCGTGCAGTTCACTCAGTATATTAAAGGTAAGGACTCGTTCAAGGTTTCAGATCCCTTAATCACGCTAGCTTAGCTTCAGTTGCACATTTTTAGCATGTAGTTAGACCAGTATCATCACTATGCAACTGTAAGGAAATATATGTACCACTGTAGCTGCTTAGCTCATGTGCCAAACACAATACATAGTCTTGCAAGGCTTGGAGCAACATCTGCTCTCATAAGATGAAACTCTCTAGGCTGAGGTTGTTAGATGCCTGTCCCTAGTCTTCTCAGGATGGTCAAATGCAATGTAGCATTCAGCCAACTGTCTTGGCTTTGTAAGATAGATGAATTTAAAGACATATAAAGTGTTGCTGCACAGAGGTAAGGTAAATGGAAAAGGCACTTTGGTAACATTAATGCAGGTATTAAAATAATGCTATATCAGAATAAGGTACTATCTGGACAAATATTTTTTTCTGCAGTACCTCAATCATTTGTCTGTATGTGTTATCTTGGACTATTGCTGTGTGCAGTATCAGTTTCTGCACTTCTCAAAATGTGTGAAAACTGGGAACTGTTGCTTTGAATCTTCTCACGTGTTCCTCTTAAAACTCAGTGAAAGGAAGTCCCCTGAATAACTCTTTATTTTTAGCAGATTTCTCAAATAACTTTTTTTTTTTTGGAGAGGGCAACAGTCAGAATATTGGCTTGTCAGTACTAAAATACTAGATATTTTAGTGTAAAACACCCAACATTTAAAAGAAATTCTAAAATACATAACACTAGCTGTTTCTTAAAAGATTTATTCTGTTTCCCCTCTTCCTTATTTCTTTGCAAAAGTACCTATTCATCTGTTCTTGTTTGGTTTTGATCATTTAAGCTAATTAAGTTCTAAGGTTTCACTCCACCAACCACTTCTTATTTACTTTTTAGTAAAATTTACAACTCTAATCCACTTGTCTTCCTAGTACAAAAGTACCTGTCTCCTATTGGATGAAAGAATAGGTTGAAGGATACCTTCTGTTCATCCCTTTCTGACATTATTGAACTCCAGCTGGCAAAACAGTTGATTTAATCAATATTTTTCTGGCTTACACTGTGCGTACCACACTCTACCCTGCACGGCCAGGCTGTCAAGGAGATCATACTTTTCCAAGAAACATATATCATTCCCAAAGCAAAAGCAAATGTTTAGTACCTGAGCTGCTTTCACTCCAGTTCTTTCAAACTGTTCTAGCCCTTTCTTTTCCTGAGAGGCATTAGTACTGCCATAATTTAGAAGGGCTCAGACCCACTTGACCCTATTTGCAAGCCCTTCTGTCAGCCCTTTGCTTTCACTTTGCTCTTACAACTCCAAATGCACTGTTTTGGCTCCCTGGCTGAAGAGGCTGGGGCAGCCATCCCTTACTCCCTGCTTTCAGGACCCAGTGAACTTTAGGATTGTGCTGCAGGGTTGGAGAAAACTGGAGTTACCCAGTCCAGAGCCCTGGGGCCAGTGCCCTTTCCCCAGTGGAGGCTTCACCTTCTTCCACAATATTGACTCAAAAATAAGGCTGGTGTGGTCTCCCTGATTTCAAGTTTTAGTTTGACACTTACTTTCGCAGTTTTAACATGTTAATTGTTGAGAAGGCGATAGGAAGGGTACCTCTGACTTTTCTTTTAAGTCTATACTGCTCTCTGCTTATTTAGTGCACCTAAGAAGTCTGCACCATTAGACGAGAAGCTCATGCAGTGACAGCATTCATGGGATCTTCCCTGTGCATGTGGAGGAGGACGACGCTGGAAATGCCAACCTCTCATATAAGGTAAGCTTTTCTATGGTGAATACCTGAGCAATCCCGCTGTGCTCATCTTGCACGCAGGCAGGTTTGAATCCATTTTCAGTCTGTGCTTCAGAGCCTGAAGTTTGAGCACTGTACAAAACACCCAGAACATAATAAACATCTGATCAAGTTTTCACCGGTCTAGGGCGTGTGCCCTGCAGTTTACTCTCAAGCAGAAATTTTCAGGTGCACCTAGATCACCTGGAGTGTGCTCTTGTAAGACTATGCTTGGGTGAGAGTTACAGTTTTGAGGACTTGGTTCCTCCATGTTGTTTGTTCATGTTGGGGCAATGCTATTCAGCCACACAAGGAGCAATTTTAATAAGGAAGGGAACTGAGAGGTTCCTCCCTTTGTAAGTTGAATTACCGTTTTGCAACATTATGTAACTCTAATCCTGGTTTCAGCACTTCAGCAGGATAAAAGTGGCAGGTATTTGGCTCTTTTCCTGTCACATCACCATAGTGTAATTGTGGATTTAGCAGGGTGAAATGAGGATTTTCATCTCTTACTGCCTCTTATGTCTCTCTGAGGCCGGTAATAGCCATGCTCCCTGTGGGTGTTCAGGACCGTTTTTCAAGGAGTGAAAGACTGTTCCTTCTTCTGGAGAGTGAATTGAATTAAAAGTGAAGCCGCAAGTAGTTTGTCCTTGGATGAGGGAGGAAATCTTTGGTTTAGTGCTGAATTTGGTGGTCAGGAAATTGCATAACTTGAATACGTAAGATTTTGGCAGATGCTGTGTTTCTACCGGATTTGGAGGAGGAATGGGGGTTTGAAGAATATACGTTTGAAACATTGCACTTAGAATTTAAACTAGATGCATTGTGGCAGCAGTGCTATCTAAACTCTCTTTGCAACTCTCACTTTTTACTACATTTTTAATTTAGCTCATCATGCACTATATGTTTCTTGTAGAGAGCACAATACCAAACCAATTCACTCGCAGATTTGGCTTCTGAGACTGTCTGCTCTGTAATAAAAAGCAAAGTTTATGTCAGGTTCTGAAGACAGAAGCAAAAAGAGGTTTAGATATTTTCAGTCTATTTGTCTCCTGAAACAAAAAGGAGTGATGTGCTAAGGAAATGACGGAGTTAGGGACATATTCCGTATTCCTGTTACATCAATCATTACAACTAAGAAGGACTAGGCCAGGTATAAAAACACTTGGTCCTACAGTAGGCTTCTGCTCTCCAGAAGTCTTTTACATTGAACAATCACTCGATAAAGCATAGCTTAGTAGATTCTTCATAAATAAATAAAAAAGTACAGGCAGGAAATAAGATTAAATAGACAAAACTTAACAAGGCTTCTTATTTAAGGATTATCAACTTGTGAAGTGAAAAAGTAGAGATATGAAGAAGCTTTAAAAATATTTGTTAGCAAAATGACGATATTTCTGTTTCAGTGAATAAAGTTGCTGTCACCAGCTACTTAAATAACATTGCTAATATAATTGCTCTAAGTCAGTTTCTGAGAGGAGAAAAACAATTCCTAAATTAGAAGAAATGTTGAAATCTCTCAAAAATCTTTTAATAACTTTGACAGAGGAAAAACTGCTGTGTTTTGCTTTATTATTCTTTAATTCAACAGGTGAAGTTTGTAAAAGAGCATGAACATGCTTCAGTTGAACTGTCAGATTTTACTTTACAAGTTAAACAGTCTCTTCAAATGTGTGTTAGAAGCGTGATATAGCAGCCTTATCATTATCACATGCCTGAAACTGAGCAGATGTCCAATAAAATTGCCAGAATCAACATGGTTCCCTAAGGTGACTTTTCTGCCAATAGGGAGGAACATTAAACTCAGCCTTTCAACACCATTCTGTGGGAAAGCACAACTACTTTAAGGCCAGAAGTACAGGCATCTGAAATGCTACCGGCCTCAGCTTTTACAGTCAGCGTTTTTGCATGTAAAATTAAGCTTGTAAGAAGCCAGCTTCCCTTACTCTCTGAGTGCAGTGGCACAATAACTGAATGTGTAAGACAGGGTGTCACAAGCTGCAGTACAGTTTCGAGGTGTGCTAAGCCTCTGTCTGTGATTTGGGTTGTGCTTCATTTATTGAAATGGCATCCACAATTGATTTGCACCTATCTTAAGGCATTCAATAATTCAAGCAGAGTTATTAGGCAATGCAGACTAGGCAACGTGAATATTCTGTCTGAAAGAGGATCCTCCTTCATCTCCTTTCTCTGTTGCTACTCTTACCCTCCATACTGAACTCACAATCACTGTGCATGAACTGACATGAGTAAATACACTATACATTGTTCAGTGGAAGCTGTCGCATACCTGCAGCAGAAGGCAGCTCTTCTGCACCCTTTCCAAGGATGGAGGGAGTGGAGTGGGAGGGAACCTCACCCTTGAGATGCCAAGTGACTGCCAAGTCAGGTGTCAGATCTGCATGCACTATTTCTGACCCCAGCACGGTTTCACTGCAGCTCTGAGACAAATCTCTGTGCTGCAGCTTCTTATCTGAAATACAAGGAAGTGCTTTGTAAAACACGGACTTTTCCCATCATTGATATAAAACTAAAACAAAAAAACCTTTCTGTTCTTCTGCTGGCACAGTGTGGAAGACACATTGATGGTATCGGATAGCATGGACACAAATAGTTGGCCTGTAGTCCAGTTCTTTAATTTTAAACACAGCAAATTACACACTATGGCTACCAGATGATTTAGTATCATCTTATACAGGTGGTTTTAAAAACAGAATTAATTTCATAAAACTGAGAAGTTTTCTGCTACTTGAACGCACACTAAATTGGAAACTGCCCACTAAGTATATTTTCTGCTACTTCTTCTAATGGAATGGCATGCACTGAAGTACTATAAGCACACTTTGTATATTAGATTTTAATCTTTCTCCACAAAAGCTCTGACCAAGCTACAAGAAGTTAAAGCCTTGTGGTGTTTAAAAGCATAGTTTCATTTGTTGCACACAGGTTTTTTCCCTCCACTGTATCAGAGGAGAACTTCGCTACAGCCATGGTCCTTAGTAAAAATGCCCTGACTGACCAGGCCAAGACTTTCCAGGTCTTGGTGCTTTAGAAATCTTCATCACTGATGTGTATTGGCTTGTATTGTCATGAAACTTCTTAGAGTTCTGTAGTTTTTTGCCAGACCTCAGCTATCAAGAGAAGAGCTTGACTGCATGGCCATACAGGACCTTACATCTATGTTTACAGTATGGGAACCTACAGCTACCTAATTGTATTCACTCAGAATTAGAGTATCTTCCACTATAAAAGGTCCACACAGGTATGTCAAGACATTACAGAGTTCATATCAAGGCACTCATCTACACAATTTTTCCAATGAACTTTGTAAGGGAAGTGATTTGCCTCTCCTGTTTTTCAGTGCAGGCAACGTCTGCTTTTGTCCCCATCCTCAGCTGTGCCAAAATTTTGGTTGAAGCAATGTACTGGGTGTCCAGAGGCTGGCGGTGGGGGAGCTATAGGGCAACCTCTGTGGGGAGTGGCTGAGGGTTCCAGCTGTCTCCAACCGACCCCCCACAGGGCATGGCTGAGGCCCGCAGCCATGGTGGCGGTGCCTCGGAGGAAAGCCTGGGTGAGAAAGGGCTAAATGATGCATGGCCAGAAAGGAGCGAGGGGAAGAGCATAAGAAGTAGCCCAGCAGACACCAAAGTCAGAGAAGGAGGAGGGGAGGAGGTTCTCTCCAGGCTCATGAGCAGAGATTCACCTGCAGCCCCTGGAGGAGACCATGCAGGAGCAGGTGACCACACTGGAGCTGGTGGACATGCCCTGAAGGAGCTGAGGCCCATGGAGAGACCATGCTGGAGCAGGTTTATCCTGAAGGACTGCAGCCTGGGTGAAGGAACCACCCTGGAGAACAGGAAAAGAGTGCAGAGGAAGGAGAGGCAGAGAGGAGCCGTTACAGACTTACTGCAGCCCTCATTCCCCATCCCCTGTGCTGCTCAGTAGGAGCAGGTAGAGGAGTTGGGAATGCAAGAGTGAAGTTGAGCATGGAAAAAAGGGGGGCTGTGGAGAAGGTGTTGGTTTTATTTGTCTTGCTTTCTCAGCATGGTACTCTATTTTAATTGGAAATAAATTTATTTTCTCCAAGTCAAGTCTGTTTTGCTCATGACAGTAATTGGTAAGCAATCTCCCTGTCTTTATCTCAACCCATGAGCTTTTTCATCTTATTTTTCCCCCATCCTCCTGAGGAGGCGGAATGAGAGAGCAGCTGGGTGGGCATCTGGCAGCCAGCCATGGTCAACCCACCACAATCATTTACAACATAAGTTGGTACGCTTTAGGAGTCACTCTTGATAAGTACAGCCTCCCAGCTTGATTATTTTTACCAGTCCACTTTACATGTGCTTAGTTGCTATGTTTTGTCTCTGTGGACAAACTGTTACCCACTTCTAAAACTTTGCAGATGTACGATGAAGTGGGAAGACAGGACTACAGCACCATTCAAAGAAGCTGCAACTCAGTCCGCCCCTGTTAATAAGCTGCTTTCCTCCAGCTTCTGCATATAGCTAATTCAATTTAGAAAGGGAACAGCTTCCAGACACCTTTAAAGTGGAAGGCCAAGATCAGATATTTTCTTGTGAAGTTTGAATTGCTTTCCCACCAAGGACCTAAGAAACAGAGATTTGCTTTCAGGGATCTTTTTGTATTTTGTCCTATGCTGTCTTGCAGCACCAGGAAAGTTTACTACCTATGCATGTTTACTGGGGGCTTGTGTTACTGGAAGATGCTAGCGGTTGGCTGTCAGAAGTGCACATTCACATTCTCTGAGGTTTGTCACAGCAACAAACTTCAGTTTTTCAAACTTTTCCAGGAACTGATCTACTGAATTGAACAGCCTGTTGTGGTTCTTCTGGTGAGCTTTGGTTTAGATCAAAGGATTTGAAACTTATATTAGTATCAGAGGGCAGGTTTATCAGTTGTCCTGGCCTTTTTCTCTAGTACTGCAGACTTATTATTTTTAATAAGCCAATGACACCTTTAAGGCATAGGAGAATAACTCAGCTGTGAAAATGTCATTATCACCAGCTGACGAGAAAAGGTTTGTTCATCTAGGGCTTCCATACCCTCCCGAACTTAATTGGTGTTCTTTCTCTACCTACTTTTGTTCAGTTGTTGTTTCTTTACAAACTTCTCTTGACTCCTTTTATACACACACATAACACTTACTTCCTGAATGTAAATGCTAATTATTTTTCCTTCTAAATAAGAACAACCAGAGATTCCTCTTGGACAATTAAAGAAGTCAGAACTGTGCTACATCCAGGTAAAAAATATTATCTAAAATTCATTTCTGCTCCAAGATGATGTGCCACTACATAGGTGTAATTATTCTTTGTGGATGCTATTTTCCAAAGAAAAGAGCATTCTTCAATTTATATTCATTAGTTTATTAACAGAAGTATGTCTAATACTCCAGAGAGCCTTCTTAAATTATGTGAAGTAGATAAAATGGTTAAGCCTCATTCAGAAAACCTGAGCTCAGATTTAGTTTTCAGTTATTATTGCAAAATATTGTGGCAGTCAAGACTATCAGAAGACTAATACAGAAAGAACTCAGTTCACTTAAATGTTTTTTGTGAAATTTTTTTGGGGTTATGAATACATTGATTTCTTTGATAACAGGTTGGAAAATTTGATTTCAAACTTATCAGTGCAAAACCAGTGTGGTTAACTTTGAGTAAACTTCAGATTTAGAGGAATTGCTCTAGGACGTGTATCTTGTGTCTTAGACAAATCACATCAACGTGGTGATTTTTAAGAACTGAGAGGAGCAATATTAGTCTATTAAAGGTCATTTTTTCCAGGCTTATGCAAGCAGCAATTGCTGTCAAGAACAGTTCACATATTTCACTGTGATGTGGCCTGGTTTAGTAAGTAAATGAACTTGCAGTACTTAGAATATTTTTCCCCTTTTGTGTCTGCTATGGAAAAGAATTTGGTAAAATCTTCATGCTTGCTGCTGCATGCTGAACATGTGATTTTTAAGTAATAAGAATTTTTTCCTGTCATCCCATGTCTTCCTGGCCCTTTCTACCACTTCAGTAGATATTGTATTCTCTAAGAAAATGGAACAGATTAGAGAATTTCTTAAAATGGCAGCTCATTAAATTGAAAGATTAGTTGAGGTCTCTGGTTCCACCTAAGTATAATGGCTGAGAGGAACCTACTTGGTTTCACAAATGGAATACATAGCCTCCATTTCTTGAGCTAGAGAACACTTTTCTTTTCATGAAATTAAAATTTCCCACACCTTTGAAACCCAAATCACTTTTTTCCCCCTTTGTTTCTTTTCAAATCTTGATTGCAAATCTAAATCCATTTTTTCAGAGCTTAGAGTTCAAGTGGTTTACTCTTAAGAGTGAATGCTGATGAGCTGACCTATTACATGATGATGAAAATACTTTAAGAATGCAAAGCAGAAATCTGTAATACATTGGCAAAATTGTCTGGAAACAGTGATCTTTACTTTCTAAACTCTACCAGATTTCCTATGCCTTTGTTTTAATTGCATGTGCTGATTAATCATGCATGTTCCTCTTCTAAAAGCACTGAAGTTGTGCCTTCCTACTCATAGAGTGCAACTTCCTAGTGAAAATTCTCTAATGTGCACTTTTGTCAGTGTTTCTGACTGAAACACAGAGGAATACTCTTTGTCAATACTCAGAGAAAAAACACTTGAATAAATGTTGTGCCCACTGATATTTTTTCATATCTTAAAATCTGTCAAGAATTACAGCATCCAGGAACTACATTTGAGATTGCTGTGGCAGTGCAAGACAACTTTGTAGCACAGTCAGCACCGCATAGCACAGTGGTGATGAAATTCCTCTTGAGGAATATAAACTATAAAAGGTCGAAAGATTCTCCCACATCTTTCTTTTAAATTAAATTCCATTCCATGTTGGTTTAATTTTTGCGTATTGCCTCTTGGGATATAATACCAAATGCTGATAGTAAGATAAAAAGCTATCAATTTCCTTTTTGTTTTCTTTGTCCTATTCTATTAACAGATCTTTCTCTCAACTATTTGGGGTTCTTCTGACAGAAAAAACAGGAGGGAGAAAAAAAAACTTACAAGTTTTTTCAGTCTCACCTCAATAATGTAAAAAACTGGCATTGTGGCTGTCAACAGGCTGGCAAATGTTCAGATAAAACTTCTTGGATATGCTATGAAGTTACTGTAATCACCTGAATACATTCTGCAATGCGTTGGTGTCAACTAGGCATGAACAATGGATGTACCTTACAGGTCATTGTTGGCATGTCCTCTGTTACGGGTTATTAACCATGACGGGTTATTAGCTAGTAATTCTCTACATGTAGATGAATATTTATAGGAGTTCTCAGTAGAAATATATTTTAAAGGGAGTGCAGGGTTGCCTTTAACCAGGATATAAAGCAAAACAGTTTCTTTAGAGTTGAATGACTATTTCATTTCTGCTTAAAAATTAAAAAAAAAAAAAGAAAAAGAGAGAGAGAAAAATTCTGTCCCTCACTTGCCACATCTACAGAGAATGCCAGCAAACCGCAGCAAAGCTGTGAGTTGCAAACACAGCTGTTCAAGGAAAACATAGTGGCCTGAGGGCAAAGATGGCAGAATTACTCAAGCGCCTTCACAAGGTAAATTACATTTAATTTCAAGTATTTCTAGTCATTGGACAAAAGAAGAAAAATGTGGCCTGTCCTGGGCTTCCGGAGTTAGTTGCATGTCCATCCTATAAGCACAGATGCATATAATTGCATGCTCATCTATGGATTATTTGTAGCCTGGGAGACACACCCTGGTGCACTGATGCTGAATTTGCTCCTGTTTCCCGCCGAATCCCTCTGTGCCCAGGTGCTCAGAGGGAGCGTGATACTTTGCATGCTGTGAATTTCTGTGCCCGTTCACGTGGCACTAACCTCGCCGCTTAGATAATCCCAGCAAGGACTGACAGATTAGATGCAATTACTGCTGTCAAATCAAATTATGATTTATTTATTAAATGTAAGCTTTCTTTTCAAGCCTAGTGGTGCTAAGCATGTTATGTATGCTTTGCAACTTAAGTTTGTATAATCACTTTACAAATATTAATTGTTAAATTGTTTCATTAATACATTTTGGTGAATTTTATGATATTTAGTATCCTTCCAAAGGAGGACTAACTTTTATTTATCCTATCTCTTTTTTCCACTTAGGGTAGAGGGAAGGGGATAGTTGTCTTCTAGGTCTTTTTGTTTTGTTTTAAGATAAAATAGTGATTGTGTTGTGCAAGAGTCCCAGAAAGACAATTATGTCACTGTAATAATTTATAAAGGGCTTCAGTATCATTAGAATATTACTTAGGTAACCTTACCAACAATTGAAGAAACAACTTACAAAACTAGTTGCAAGAGACATTAATAAAGCTTATGAGAAGCACTGCAAAATAATTAATAATAATTTAAAAAATAAAAGAGGAAGAATTATAGCTTAATTGCCATCTAGACATTTCCTCAGTGTAGGCTCTCGCAAGTCTTTCTGATTTTTGTTCCTTATTAGCTGATAACAGTAGAACACTGTTTTGTCCCTGCATGCATCATGACTTTGGTAGCAGACAGATTTCTGCAAATACATTGTTTTGTCACTTAAGAAAACAGATATAGGACACAACAGAATAATAAGCCACTAATTTACAGGTTTATTACTGTGTATTCAGAGATGCACATTTTCACATACAAGCACACTGAGAAGCTTACAGGCAAATTGAAAGAAAGGGTCTTATAAAGAAGCGCTACGCCCATGTGACAAAATGATGGGAAGATGCAAATAGAAACTGTATGGAAAAAATAATTTACATCAATGCTTTTATGATAAATGTGCAAATTACAAATAAACTGGGTTTGCCTGTGTTGTACATAGACATCCTTTTAAGACAGAGCCTTTGATACACCATAATTTTTTCTAAAATGATTGCTCCTCATTCAGTCAGTCTGACAGCCAGCTGGATAAAGATAAGCTAAGTAAATACTCTTTGGATCATGTCTGGTATATAAAAATAGCCATACTTCACTAGCCAGGTCAAAAGTACTTCTGGCCCACCCTCCTGTCTCTGGCAATAGCCAGGAGTATGTGCCTAAGGAATGAGTACCCCTCAGTCCCCCTGTCTGCTTCCAGCAGCCTGTGGCCACTCAATCAAATTACAAGCTCTATAAAAGGGTTTAATGGGCTTTTCCTCCATGAAATTGTCGAATTGCTTTTTGAACTCGTATTTACTTTTGGCCTTCATACCACCTTGTGGTAATCAGTTCCACACTATAATTACACAAACATTTTTTTTTCTTTCTTTAAGAAATCCGAGTGGTCCCTACTCAAATTATTTTGCAGGAATATTTCAGAGAATTCCAGAAAGTCTGCCTCAAGGTTAAAGGAAAATAAGACTTTTCAGATCAGTGACCTGCAATTTTTGTGGCCACAGTTAAGATTGCTGCCTGTCACTGTAGCAAAGGGATCAGATAAAAATTCTAAATGGTGCTGTCTTCCCACATCCTTAAAGTCCAAGCACCTTATTCCTGTGGCTTGCAGAGACTGATGGTGCTAACACATAACACTGAGAGTGACAGTGAGAATTTTGCTATGGGGAAAAAGCTGGGGTCAGAATTTAGTCCCTTGAAGCTTCTCCATAAAATAGCTGTTGATTTCTCTGTTCTGGTATCGTTGGCCTCATTGTCTGCAATTTTTATGTTGCAGATGCTTCATTACATTTCCCCCTATATTTCATAGCATCATGCACAGAAAACTTCAAATTTCCTAGATAAAGTTGATCAGAGCCTCAAGAGTCTTTATTTCATAACCTGTGTTAGTAGCCGTGAGTTGCTTACATTACATATGAAGGTCTAAGTGCAGGTGCCATCTGGTACAGTGCTCAAAGGCTTCAGGTGACCTGTTTTTTTTTCCCAATCATGTTCACAGGAAACTAAGCACATGGTATGTATTTGATACAGGCACTACTCGGGCAATAGGTTACTGTGTATGACCACCGATGCTGGATTTAAGTCTTTAGAATTAAACTCTGTTTTTCACTCTATTGCATAAGTTCAGCTGCCTCTTTCCAGGCCTCACACTTCTTTTATGGCAGAATTTTATACTTTTTTTTTTTTTCAGCCTTTCCTGAAGTGCCTTAAATTCTCAAGGTCCTGTCAGCCTCACTGCTACCTGTTTCTTTTCCTCTTCTAGCTGCTTTCCCTCCCCTTTATATGACATTACCTGCAGACCTATAATGCAAGTTCTTCACTTCTGCATTCTCCCTCATTCTACTTCTGTGCTTTGCTTTTAGGGTCATACACATGAAGAAATATAATTCCCAACTAACCTGGATGTGCCGACACAATAGGTCTGAGAAAACTGCACTTTAACTTGAGAACTATCTTTTCCTTAGAGTGAAAACGAGGATAGTACTAAATTGCTAAAAGGAATAGTGTTGCCAGCACAGCCCTTCTAATCTGTGTGTACTTCATCACTATAATCCCCTAGTAAAGCTATCCTAACAGGAACATGGCCTACAAGGACTCCTTTAAAAGCAGTTTCTCCTTCTACTTGCACTTAATTCTAGCTTCCATGTTTTCATTTTATTCTGGGCTAGTGCACTGCTTCTTCAAGTCTTCTGGGTGTTTTCTCGAATTTCTTTTTTAATTATGACCTTTGCTGATAAGCATGTCGTGCTTGTTCATATGCTTATTTTTTCAAATGCTGCAGTGCAAAATTTAAGGGTTTTTTTTCAGATTCCTCAAATAGATAATTTAGAACAGCTTGATGACTATCTTGAAGAGTTACTTCAATAAAATGTGGATTTCTCTCCCATTTTGTCCTTGTCTTCTGTAAGGACAAACACACCAGAGTACAGAGATTCTTCCACGCCATATGAAAGAAATATGCATGTTTTCAAGAACTGAGATGGCTTAGTCTTTGATACTCACATTTATGTTGTCACTCTTTTCAGAAGCACATTTGAAAATGAATATGTGCAAAAAAATGATTGTAGACTCCTGTATTTACAAAAAACCCCCAATCGCCTATGGCTTCTGAAACCTATGGTTGAAATATTTGCTATTTTACCTTTGAATACTGCTGTTATTTTTGGAAAAAATGGAAGTCTTAGTAACATTTGAGTTTTAAAACACTTCCTTTTTTTGTTGAACAAGAAATTTAGTAGGTATACATTTGGAAAATTCTGTGTTGGTATTTCCAACTACTAGCTATCGAAAATTTAGGTTTGATGAACAAAGATAAAAGACTGAAGTTTGTTACTTCAAGGTACCTTTCTTTTGCTTGCTATTCTTGGTTATTATAATAACAGTATTCTTTGCCTGCTAGTGATATTTCAAAGTGGAATATTTCCAAATACCACTTCACATGTTTCAGTTTTATTCTAGTTTTATTCAGTATTTTACACAGGTAATCCCTGCTGCTTCTCAGTATTGAAGGCCTTGATCCTATAACCGACAGCACGCTAGCAGACAGCTATTGTTGCTCTCGGGAGACTGTTGAAAGAGATGCAAGGAAAGACTAGAGATTAGCAAAGTCATTTTTTAATGATAGCTACAGTATGTGTCGATATTGAAGTCCACCAGGCAGCCAGGTGTGATTTTTTTCACCTTCTCTCCTTCCTCGGCAGCATTGCCCTGACTGGCTGCAGACGCCGGTTTGTGCAATGTAGCTATAAATATGTGCTGAAAGCTTGTTCCAGTCACAGCCCATCTTGTTCCAGCCCTGTCACTTTTTGCAGTGAAGGCTTGTACCTATTTCAGGGAAATATTTTGCAATCCTGATCCTATGTGATTAGTGTGTCCCAGCTATTTATTTGCCTAAAGAATTAAACAGAGTTTAAAATACTGGGTGATGATTACATCAACCTGTATGCTGTGACATAGAACCTGCCCTAAACCTTCTACTGCAGGGGCAGCTTACCCGGGTTTTGTCATGCCACCCTCACTGTGCACATCCAACAGAAGCACCACTGCTCATCCCTTGTGCCACCTGAAAACCAGGTTTCGTGACGTGTCCAACAGTCACATTCAGTTTCTTGGCAGTTTTGAGATCAAATTTTTCTCTCATGACTGTTGATAGCACCTTTGCAACTGAACCAGTCTGAACCTTGGCCCAGAGCAATATTCAGCTCAGGCAGCTGTACAGCACTCCAGGGGGGGTGCTGGACTGTGTTCTGCTCTGCAGAGTGAAGTAGAAATGCTGTATGGGTAGTGCTCAACTTTCCTCTTGTGAGACATCACCAGAGTTCCACTGGGGAGACAATACCTTCACAGTAGGCTTAGTAACAATTGTATTTTTACATTCCAACAGTTTAGTCTTTACTGTATGCCATAGCACATGCTGTAAGGCTTAAATACTGTAAAACCATAAACTGCTGTGTACTGCTATACAGTACACACATTATGATAATGCACTACAAGTTTCCACAAACAATTTAAATCAGCAAAAGAAACAGTCCTGCAGCCCCTCTACTGCTGGCCACCCTTTTCAATCCCCACTTAACCTGTTCTCTTGTACAACCCAATGTTTTGTGAGACCAGGCAATGCAAAATTTAACTGATGTCTAAAGTTAACTATATTTATTAGCATTCAATTTTATTGCAAGCTTTTGCCTGGATCGGTTCTTACAGTTGTTCCCAAGTGCAACCACAAACACTCATGCTGGCCTAAGGGAAGGGAACGTATGGGATTAAACGAGCAGTGGCAGTAAGGGAGCAGTTTTTAGCACAATGTTGGTTCAGATGCTTGTAGCATCTGCTGTCTCAAGACAATGGCAAGATTCTGTGCTTAGTGTATGGCTGTTTTCAGTTTTTTTCAGGTTATCCAAGTCAAACCATGTTGCAGTTTTGGTCTATAAGGTAAGATTTGGACCATGGTATATACAGAAGTGATAAAAATGAAAAGTCAATTGCTACAAGGCAGCTGCACAAAAGGTATCCAAATACTAAAATGGGGCTGAAGGCTCAGTTAAAACCTTGTGCATTATTAAAACAAATGTTTAGAAACTACTCTCAAAGCCCCTGCATGTTGCCTATTCAATATTCATCCAGTTTACATCACTTTAGCACCACAGATGCCAAGGCAAGATAAGAATTGGCATAATCAGTCCTTATGCCCTGCTGAGACTCTGCAGACTGACTCTGCTCAAGGACTGTAATCAGCTGATAAAACCATGGTGCACTAAAACTGGGCGCCAGTAATCTTGCTAGGGTGCTATATTTACTTAGTCTATATCGGTAGTGATCTGTAAGAGGTTTAAAGTAGCTCTGAAAGGCACAGTTGGTGATTGAATGATCGTCGTTGGGAAGCAAGGATGAACATTTGGATGAATAAATACTGAAAAAGGTTACCTGATATGTTTGATGCCATGGGTGCTGCTGGATCAGCGGATGACATTAATGCTATGGAAATTCACCACTGGTACACAAAATTTATGAAAGAGTGCCCATCTGGACAACTTTGTCTGCATGAATTTAAACATGTCCTGGATCTGCACGGACTTACTCCAGAAGCTAACAGCTACGTTGAACAAGTATTTTATACATTTGACATGAATAAGGTAAGAATTCATTCTTAACTTGCTGGCTTTCTTATGGCTGTATCATTTGATGCATGCAGCAATGTGTCTCAGGGCTGGCAATACTGACTGTTCAGAGGTAATGGAAGTGATTCAGAGGTGATTCAATAGAAAACTACGGGCAAATAAACATGAGTGGCAGGTGAACAATTTTGAATGCTCTCTTCCCAGTACATTTTGCCATTTTGAAAATTGCACACAGTCATTCTAATACATGTTGAATAGTTTCTTATCTTTGAAACACAGATTTTTATTATTATTTTCAGTGTGTGTTAATAATTGGAAGTTTTATTTATATAACTCTACTCGAAAAATCTTTTTTAAAGCAGTGTTTGGCTGGGTCCATAGGTATTAATGCTTTAAAAATATGCAACATAGATGCAATATGATTCCTTCTGTCATCAAATAAAATATTGCTGGATTCATTCCGAGCACCTTCTGTGGCTTAGTTTGGTGTCAGTCAATCCCCTTTTGCAAAGACACATCTGTCTGGTTTTGATCCATCATGTCAAATTTACTGCTTAACATCCTAGGTCATTCCAAAGGCATCCAGCAGCTGTTAGTTGCATCGCTGTCTTACATTCTTCCAACTCAGTGTTCATACAGGTTCCTTCTAGTCATGAGACCCGTCCAGAGGATTCTGTCTTGTTATTTTTCCCTTAAGTCAAAATAACACTTTATATCAAATGCTACAGAAGAAGTGGCGTGTGTTTTGTAATTCCTACAGAAGTGTTTGTCCTTGACTGAAATACTGTTTAGGCTAAATTGTCAATATTACACAATCAAAGTCTGCTTCCAGCTAATAGAAGAGATGGGCCCATCACTGCATAAAATTGTACAGAAATAATTTAAATAAATAAACAAGTCCTTTAGTGTTCTCTACCCATGTCATTCTTCTCAATGAATTCAGAGATGTAATGAAAAATGTGTTATTACATTACATGAATGGCTTTAGTGGCAGGTTAAAACTGGTCCAAATTGTAGCCAGAACAATTCCAGACAGTTTCAATTTCCAGAAATGGCTTTTCTGTTCTTTATTATGAAATTAATTATATTTGTTTCAGAAAATGCTGAGAATATAAGGTACCTTATGTGGTTTTACATCCAATCTTTAATTTCTTGTATGGTGCCCAGTAGACCAAGAATTCCCAGAGTCAGTACCTTGGTTACACCATTTTCCTGTTACACTTATTTCCACACCACACATCCCCATCCCCATCCCCAATCCAGCTTGCTTTTTTGGTATTATGTAGTTCTCTTTCTTACACAGTTTTCAAGTACTGTTCCTACAAAATCATGCTTATCACATGCTCTTCTTTGCTTCCTCCCTGCCAGATGGTTAAATATAATGGAATTTGATTAAGTAGAATCACCTAACCCAATAAATATGCTAATTGCAGTTGGTGAGCAAACTTCAAGTCTATCAATATGAAATCTGACTGGCAGAAATTGTCAGCTTACTGTATTCTTTTCAATTAATAAATCGAGGCGTTATGTTCCCTAGTAAAGCTTTATCAATGCTAACTTTCATGAGTAATGCACAGGGACAATGTTTGAGATCATCTAAGAGGTTTTTCCAGCTTAGCTTTGATGTGTACTGCAAAAAGCCCTTGACATCTCAGTGCTATTGAGAAATATTTGGAAAAAATTACAAAATATATTTTAGAGAAATACTTTCAAAGCAACTAGAGACTTGAGGATGTTTCAGAATGTTAAGCCTGCAGCTTGTTTTAGTTACTTTTCAGAAATCTGCAACGTGAAATGAACACTTCTTGAAAATTGGGCTTCTGTCAAGAGAGCAGTGTAGCATACTAGTGCAGGACCAACCACAGGCACAGGGAAATGGAGTGTTGTCCATGAGATAGCTGAGGGTGGGGAGAGGGAAGAAGAAAGTACCCCTCAAATAAGTTTTGCACCAACAGAAATGCCGAAGAGAACTTGCCACAGCTATTGGTATTGTTCTATATATTTGAAAATATCTATTGTACTCAGCAAATGGTGTGTCCAGTACAGGCAGAGAGTGAAGAATAAATTAGATAGAAACTTTCAGGGTACAGTTGCTCTTCACCACTTGCTCCATTCAGCTTTCTCTACTATTTGTAGTCCTTGTAATACCGAGTGTAATTAAAAATAACAGTTTTCTTCACTTGTTTAAATTATTTATAGTATTGCAAATGTCTATATAGATGCTGGCATTTGCTTTTTATATACTTTTCTATATCTAGTTTATTTAGAGTAACTTTCTGTAAGGAAAAAAATCTTTTGCAAAAGTAGGTAGTCATCCTGTATTAAGACAAGCCGTATGTGAAGCTGAGACCTATCTAAGTAAGGAAACAGCTCCAACAAAGTGGGGAGATTTTGGGGGTTTGGGTTGGGTTTTTGGGTTGTGGTTGGTTTGTGGGTTTTTTTGTCAGGGAGGGGGCATGGGGTGGTGCTGTCTTTTTCTTGGTTAGTTTTTTACAAGCTACTAATCAGACGGCCTCCTCCCCGTACGAATAGGTCAGCACCCAGGGAGTATCTTGCTCAAGTTATCTGATGAGTATTAAGATGTATGCCTTAAGCTTGTCAGGTTATACCCCATCAGAGTTTAACTGTTATATAGTCCTATCAATGAACTTCTGATCCCCTTCTGTTCCCCCATAACTTTTTAATCAGTTGGCATATTTCACTGAAATTTCAAAGAGTAGGTATTTCAGCTAATTAGTTCCTAAAGTTTTCAGAAAAATTGGCAGCTGGGTAGCAGGGGCACACCCAGAATGAATGCCCCACTCATGCAGAATTCAGCTTTTATTCATTGTTTAAGGCAACAGCTGGCTGGCAAAATAATCAGGCACTTGTTTCTTTTTGCCTGGTGAGGATACAGGGTGGAGCTGGGATACTAGGGTACAGAGATTTAGGGGACAAAAGACAAAGTCTGTACAAATCTAGGCTTTTGTTTTGTTGTTCCCAGAAGAGCTTGTTTAATTATTGTTCCATATTAGACAGAGAAAGGTGTTTCAGTGTTTTATCCTTTTGGAAGTCTGCCCCCCCCTACTAATGAAATTAAACAATGACTTGGCCTTTAGGGCTTCATAAAATCCACTATAAAACTGCTTATGCTAGGCTTATAACCTCATTATTTAATAATGAGCTCCCGCTAAAGATCTGATATTCATTTCCAGTTCTGCAAGATGTTGTAACAATCCTCCATTAGCTACTGTCATCTGAGGCATAGATTTTTATTGTATATTTTCTTAATTGAGCTGTTGCAGCAGTAGGCCCAGGAAAAGTCATTTAGAATGCAGGACTGGAATGGCACATTCAGAATAGTCATATACACGAGATTGTATAGTCTGTATTCTTTTGCAGCTGGGAATAATATAAAGAATGTGGCATCTACACCCAGATAAAAGGCTGGCAAGTTTTTTTCCTCATCCAATCTATTTGTACAATTTAGTGTCTGGAAAGGCTTAAACACTTAGAGAAATTAATCAAGTGAAGCAGAATGTTTTGCCTGAATGTTTTACTTTTTCTTTTTTAACAATAGAAAAAAAACCCTATTTTTTGATGAAATAGCAACAGTATAATTTTCAGTGAAATAGCAACACTGTAACTACAAGATTCAGGCACAACACATAGCCTTTAGATAAGCTGTAACTCTGTTTTATTTTTCTCTTGCCTTGAATAAAGTCTTCTGAGAGCCTCACTGAAAAGCCTGTGGCAAATGAGGACCAGGACCTCTCAAACCACATGCCAGGATTTCATACGTTTCCCCTTTGGGAATCAGACCATATCTGTTTAGTTTGATATGACGTGTGTTTTTATCTGTTGTAATGTATGTTTCCTGTGAAGTCATTCTATGGGGCTCCAGGCTGGCCTGGGGAACCGATTTACGTAAGAAAAGGAATGAGCTGTTGGCATACTAGCTTGCCAAGAGTAACACATTTGGGATTTTTATGGCTTGGCACTGGCTTTCTCAGTAACAGTATCCTCATACTATTCTTGATCATTCTGACTATATAGACACTTCTCCAACAAGAGCATGACTTATGTGTAGTACAATCAAAAAGCATTTCTCTTCTGGATTCTGGTCTTAATACAGAAATCCAGCTCAAGACTCCCCTGCATGTTTAGCAGAGCCAAAGGATCTTATTTCAAGATGACTCAGCTCTTTGCAAGTTAGATGAACTAAGTCTTTCTGCCCTCCCTTATACTTCGGTGGAATAACAATCTACCTGGTTTAGTCAGCAGAAACTTTTTAACTCTTTCTTAACAGAATAAGCAAATTTTTTTTAATTGATTTGTGAAAGAAACTACACATAAGTCAAAGTTCTGAAGTGGCATAACATTTAGAGATGCAAAAAGTCATTATTGTTCAGACTGTCCTGCCCACCGTAGTACAACTATATTTTGAAGTTGAAAATTGCAGGATTAGTTTTCTTTTTTTTTTTTTTTCTGAAGTCTATATGTTATTTTTCTTCTGTTAGAGGATCAGACTTTGTCTACTGCCATGACAGTAAAAATCACTGCCAAATCTTTGACACTACTAGATGAGGAAAATAATTTGGGATCTCATATCTTGCAGCATGTATTTTGCTTTTAGGAAGTGAAATTCCAAACAAACAGATTTTGATGTGCTGCAAGCTTCTCCCTGAACCTGAAATTGCTGAAGCTCTATCAGCTTCCTGTTTCTATGATACTGAAAGTGCCATGCTTTAAATATTCAAATTATTATCGCTGAATTATCTGAAAACTCATCACTAAGACTTGTGAACAGAACGCGTGTGTTAAGTGGATTATGCAGATGAATCAATACAATTACTTTTTGGTGCCTCCCCACGCTCTTTCAGTTTCAGAATTATATACATAAGGACACATTCCTAGTTCTTTTTACCTTAAGATTATATGAAAAGTATTTATCACATGCTAGGTTTAATGGGATGTTAAGTCAAATTCAAAGTATGTACTTTTAACTGGAGGGTCATGAAGAGTCTGCCTTCAGTTAAAAAGTCCCCTTCCTGAATTTCACTAACTCTGACGTAGATCCTTTCTTCAGATTCTGGCATGTGAATTTCACTAGTTTTTGTATTTAAATAACCTGATGTTCCCTGTAAGAGATTACCAGAACACTTGTTTTCAATGCTAATGTTACCATGCTTTATGGTCTGTTTATATATTATCTTCCTTCAGGTAGATAAACACTTACTGGCACACACCAGAGTCACCACACACGTCATCAGTATTTTGCAGGATTTATGATTCTCCCTGTTTTCCAAGGGCTGAATGTAAAGCCCTCCAAACAAAGCACAGCAACACCATTTCACAGTCAGGAAGCATTTAAAGTCATCTTAGCCAGTGCTTTTTTAGCGCAAAGGACTGCAAGTTTAGCAAGAGTACCAAGGCTACAAACCTGACACAGGATCTTATACAACATAAGCACAAATGTCATGTTTTGTCTTCAAGACTGCCTCTGCAGAAGCAGGTTGAGCGAGGCAGCTCCAGCCAGGCAGAAGGACCCACCTACTGTCAAGTCTGCTTGCATTCAGAGAGGTCACAAACAATGATTGCATGGAGTTTCTATTTTAACCTAATCCAGATCTGCAGGGATCTTTAAGAATAGTTTCAAAGCTCCTGGTTTGTGGTTGAATTCTAGCTGGAGGTGGGCCAGTGAACATAGGAGCAAACAGTGCAGCGTGGATGGAGAGGAAGGACGGACAGTGCTATGGGTGCCGGGGAATCGGCTGATGATTTTGCTGCAATAGAAAACAGTCGACTGTACCAGAAATTTATGAACCAATGCCCCTCAGGGCAACTTACTCTCCATGAGTTTAAGACAATACTGGGTTTACGTGATATGAACCCTCAGGCAAATAAGTATGTTGAGCAGGTGTTTCACATTTTTGACAAAAATCAGGTAAGAAATTTTCTTGGACTATTTTTATCATTAAATGTATGTGTTGGCGTGAAGAGTAGAGGACTTTGGCCTAGTGATATCAAATAAGAAGCAGTAGGTAACTGGGAATTTTTTTTTCCTCATTAATTTCTAGCAGCTGTGCAGCATTACTTAAACTGAAAAAATTGGATTTGTTGGACTCTTTTCAATGTCATTTATGTTGTTTAAGAGAAGAGCTCTTCAAAAATCTACTAAACAAGTTTGATTACTTATAGATGGGGCTGAACAAGAGTCTTAAAACCCTCATGTTTCCTCCTTTCACTGTTGGAAGGTTGTGTGAATATTTCTGTTTTCACTCTCCTTTTTAAACATTGTTTTCGCCACCATTTCCAAAACAAGAGTCTCTTCAGATCTATTGAGCTGCATTTTTGGACAGTTACAATAATTTGAATCTTTTTTTTTTTCTTTCTTTCTTTTATTATCACCATTTTTATTCTTATTTGGAAAGTTTGTGAGAGAGTAATATAGATGTTTAACTTCTCTACCCACTCCTTAAAAGAAGCAACTTTTAAAGCTGAGTAGTGGAAGGAAGTTAGACTTGAATTGTTGCATAGATGCAAATCAGAAGTCCATGTTAATTCTTCTAAAACATAAACTGAAAGAATCAAGAAACGCAGTGGAAAAAGTACAGACAAAAAAAACAGGCATAGGCAGGAATAAGATAAGTAGCTTTCCAGGAGAGAGAAGAAATAAGTGAAATGTAAAACAAACAAACAAACAAATTAACAAAATTGAGGCACAAATATAAAGAGATGGAAGGAGGAAATAGCATCTCATCCTTTCTTCATACATTAATCGAAACACTTGTGGAACTGCAATGCAAGCTGTGGAGAAAAAGTGTTGAAAAGGTAGTTAAAATCTTAGCGAGAGATTCATTCCCCATCAGAAACAGAGCTGATACTTGGACAAAAACAACATATGGGAAGAAATGTGGTCGTTTGCTCGGCTGCAGTAAGCGTGAGAAGAGGCTGGCGATGGCAGCCACAAGATCCAGCCCTTCGGGGTGTCCCTCCACAGGGCCTGCCTCTCCCGCTGGCCCAGAAAAGCACTTGGACATAGCTATTA
The DNA here is from genome assembly GCF_034619465.1 of Leptosomus discolor. Classification (NCBI taxonomy): domain Eukaryota; kingdom Metazoa; phylum Chordata; class Aves; order Leptosomiformes; family Leptosomidae; genus Leptosomus; species Leptosomus discolor. The sequence continues at coordinate 121,745,810 of NC_141391.1, forward strand.
CTAGACCGAAATACCACCCCGCTTTAGCAACTGCAACAAACCCTTGCCTTGCTAACCGGAGCCACTAGGAGATGCAAATTGCTCAGTGTCTGCTCGGTTTGGGAAAGACTTCAGGCACCAAGAAGGAGAACATCTCCAATCAAAACAATGGTACCTAATTAGGGAAGACAGCTTCTCCTTTTAATTAAATGTTTACTGATGTCTCTCTCTATAGGCTTGGTTTTCCCTTTTCCAAAATGCTTAACTCAGTGGATTTTATTGCTAGTGCGGGGGGAGGGAAAAAGAAAGAAAGAAAGAAAAAGGATGCATTAATATCCAAAGTTCTTCGAGAGAGCTGTGCTTCATAGGCAGATAAAAATAGGAAGCTGGGATTTAGAGTTGTTTAAGGATCTATATGTAACATTATTAACTGGAAAAATCCAATTTGTCTAAGCTGAAATCCTTCATGAAAACAGCCTGTGGCATCAAAATGTCATTGAGGTGGGCATTGATTCAGAGATATTACCCTTAACACAAAGACGTTGGTGACTTTTGAAACAAGAATTTTTTCACATAAATTACTTTTTATAAATTTAAACTAATGGGGGCTTTCCCTTCCCCCCCTTCGCCCTAGATTACCAGCATGCGAAAGTTCAGGGATTTATTTTCTTTTTATTTCTCCTAGTTCAAGCCAGGACATCTTACTTGCCTCTCAGATTTTCCCTAGATGAGAGGACTTTTTCCCTTCATTTCCAATAAGACCACTTAAAAGTTTAACAGTTGTTGCACTGCCTCTCTGTCCTTAATCAGAGGTTGCTAGTCCCGCTTGTAGTTCCCTCGAGGCAAGGAGGTGCAGCTAAGCTCTTGCCAACACTGAGTTCAGGAAAATCAGTGAATTTGCAATAGCCACAAAAATAAAGTATTCCTGACTTATCCTTCTGGCAAAGGAGGATGCATCTCTTTGGTAACTAGGAACTTTGATGGAAATAACAGCTTCAGGAGTGGCCCTCATTTTGTAAAGTCTTTAACTCCAAATGGAAAATGTAGAGCTGGTAAAGTTCATTATGCACGGTCTGCTGGTTATTTATAGATACTAGTGTGCTGTAGCATGTGTGGCTAACACCATGCACAAAATCACATCTGTAAATGGCTAGTATTATGGAAAAAAAAAAGCCTAGGCTAGACTGTGCACAACTAAGATAAGGACAACTGCTTACCTTATAACCAGAACATGTATCATTGTTCTACACTCATAATCTCCATGTTATGAATAATGAAGCAGTAGTATAAAAAGGAAACAGACATAATAGGCTTCTATAGATGTATTTTTAACTTGTCACTGCCTTTTGTTTTGATTTTAAATCCAAACCCAAGGAGTTCATTGTTTGTAGAAGTACAGCAGCAGGCACAGAAGGAATGTGACTGAACTAACAAAGTTATGCCAGTGTTTGATCAGTAGTTTAATGAGAGAACAATTAAGCAATTGGGTGTATATTCCCACACACTTTGATGTGTATGCCATGGTCAAAATGCTATAGAAAGCAGTGACGACCTCTCTTTTCCTCATCCTCATGCTTGAGTTAAGAAGAATTTGGGGAGTCCTCTCCTCTCAGGCAGAGAGATTAGAGCTTGTGTCCCACTAGAAACTTGCCTCATAGGGGAAAAAGCTTTCTGGTTTATGAAGGAGAGGAAAATAATCCTTAAAAGCAACCTACCATTCTGATGGAGATACATAAGAACATTCATAGGAGGAGGAAAGTAGAATTTAGAAGCTAAACACTCATTGAAATAGTTATGAAAGTGTAGAGTGGGTCATAGGGAGAAGATGGTGATACTTCGGACCACAAAGTTTGGGACTTAAGAAAAAAAAAAAAGTTAAAGCCTTCATGGGGTAAATTTTCTGACCACGATAGGCCATTCCAGCTCTTCCTAGAGGATAACATTCTCTTTCTACAATTTTGTATTTTGTCCAGATGACTGTCTTTCATTTGTGCAGCCTAGGTAGTCCCTCTGCAAACACTTCACCCAGGTCTGCCTGAGCTGGGAGGTACAGTGCATCTACCTTGAGAATCTGAAGGTGGCTAGAGATGAGGAGTAGCCATGTGCCTGTAGGGAGCTAGCAATTAATTTTACAGAGGGAGATGCCAGGACACGGGGAAGGAAACTATGCTTCTAAGTCAGCTGGCTAAGCAGGGACATGGGAATGCTCACAATGGTGCTTTCTCTGGTCCTGCCCAGGCAGCTCCCCTCTGCAAATGAAATGAGCAATGGTAGATCTCTGTACGCACTCAGCACCAGCCAGATCCAGTATCTGGTAGCAGTGGAGTGCAGGGAAGAAAAGGGATGGAAGAAGAGAGAGATGGGGTTAAGTCCAGAAGCACAAGCTGAGTCACGCGGGAGGGAGAAATGGCACTTTTCAGAGCAAACAGCAAGTAGAAATTACAGAGGAAGGAAAAAAGGAGTGGGGCTGGAGTGAGCTGGACTGGATTCAAAAACCAAGAGGAAAAGACAAAAAGTTAATTGGGAAAGATGACACAAATTTAGGTAAAAATCTGTAGAAAAGCTTTTTATTCAAATGCATTTAAAACTCGGCATTTGCCACTTCAACCACTAGCAGTGGTCTTTTTTGATTTATCCTTCTAACAGGTAGTATTCAGCTGAATCTGTCAGAGTGGAACGATGTGTGACCTCCTTCTTTCACAACACAGGGATTTAGGATCCGCTGCCTACTACTGCTTTCACAATAGCCAAGACAAAGAGAATGTCATCTTTGTTATTTTACTTTTCTGCCATTTTTCATATCAAGGTAGCTCCTGATCACCCTGCTGTGAAGGTGGTGTTTGTTTGTTTGTTTATTTTTTAAAAAGAAGCAATCTCTATTTTCAAACTCTGTGAAAAGACTACTTCTTTTTAACTTTTAAAGAAATCTACATTACATCATCCCTTCCAAAACTGCTGAGATTTTACACCATTTTCAGAGCAAGACTAGAATCTGAATTTTTTTTCCTCATGTTTCCCTGCAGAGACAGTTTTGCTTTATCTGCAGCGTGCATTTCCTGTGCGCCCCATGTTCTTCCAGTTTAGCAACAACCTGTCCTTGAACCAGCAGTCTTCTTTATTACAGGACTGTCATTTTCAATGCATGTACATAGTCCCACTGTTGCCTGTTTGTATCTTTTTCTTAACTCCCTGAATACTGTACAGACTCCAGAAAACTTCTTGGCATCTCTAATGTAGATCTCAACAGATACTGTAATTTTATCTTCATCATTCAGCATCAGTTCAGTTTGCTACAGATAGCTCATTTGGAACTGCTTCACTGGGCTTCCTACATACAAACAAGTCTCTATACCCATTGTTTCAATGTTGTTTGAAATGGCTTTGCTATATTAATTTCTTCAGTTCAGCTCCACATTGTCACAAATTTTTCTATTTTTATTTATAAAAGTAGAAATGCTCCATTGCCTTTGGCTTCTGGAACACATGATTTCTGTAGAATTTCTACTATCTTGGCACATATTCATCTGTGAGTTTATTAAGTGCTCTCAAGCTATGCAGCAGGTTATAAATTTTAGTCTTTTTGTGCCCCATAAAACTCACCTTATTTTTTTTGTCAGGTGTAATATCACCTATTATATACTGTTCCAGTCCCCTACCAGGAGTGAGGGATGCTGTGAAACTAAATTATAAATCAGATCACTTTTTCCCCAAGCATTTTTGCTGTCTTTTACAGCAATAGTTATTGTTATTAAACTAAAGGGATCCTGAAAACAGATATTGCCTTAAAATCATACCAACTTTAATTTAATATTCTGTTGTGGGGTTTTTTTTACCTGAATGTATAAGATATGACAAAAATCTGACTTCTAAGGCCCTATCTTTAAGTCAGTGCAGTGGTCTCTCTCATGTGCCTCAGTCACCATGGGTACGCTTCCCCAAGACTTGCTATTTGGAAACAAGTAGCAGAGGAAGTGTGTGGTTTTCCTGAGGGTGCGGGAGAAAATAGCAGGGAGGTGAGAGGAATCAGTAGATGTGAACAGCTCCCAAGTTCCATGTGCCTAAGTGGGATCCTATGAACAGTGTTTGCACAAGGTCATGTGAAGAGATGTGAGACAGCTGTCATTGTCCAAGTAGAAAAGATAAAAGAGGAAGGATGACTAGCACTGGGTGAGTTACTGATGGACAGTTCTTAACCTAACATATCATGTAAAGTTTGCAGCCTGCTTAAGTCATGTTCCTGGTACCTTGTCTTTCTCTGGTGTTTGACACAATGACTGGTCATTGCTTTAAGAGCAGGGCATGATGGCTGAACAAGAAAATTCAGGATTTTTGCCAGACTGTGCATACCCAAGAGGTCTGTCTGCTTATTTCCTTTCACTTCCCTTGTCCTCACTTCCTTTTGAATCACATTCACTGCTCCAGCTGGCACTCGCCTTCAGAGGAGATGCCCACACAAGGTGTGTCCCCACTCGCCCTCAGTCACTGGATCACACAGCAGCTCTAGGGCTCAGAGATGGTCTCTGAGAGAAAGACAACACACCAGCTACTCAGTTTGCTGGATGTTCTTTGCCTACTGAACCGGTTTTGGCTAAACCAATGAAAATGTCTGTATCTTCCTCTTTAATCTTCAAAAGTTCATGGGCACTTGAGGAGTGTTCAAGCTTTCTTACTTGTATGCCACAGTTTGAAGTGTATGATATTAAACTTAATGATATCCTTGTGGAGAGAGCTGTAGCATAGCCCATTAAGAGTCTGGGAGGCCTTCTCAAGAATTCACCTGATCCTATAAGGAATATCGTGTCCAGTTCTGGGCCCCTCCGTTCAACAAGGACAGGGAACTGCTTGAAAGAGTCCAGCGCATGGCCACAGAGATGATTGAGGGGGTGGACCATCGCCCTTCTGATGAAAGGCTGAGGGAGCTGGGTCTCTTCAGCTTGGGGAAGACGAGACTGAGGGGTGACCTCATCAATGTTTATAAATACGTAAAGGGCGAGTGTCAGGAGGATGGAGCTGGGCTCGTGTTGGTGATGGTCAATGATAGGACAAGGGGCAACAGGTGCAAGCTGGAGCACAGGAGGTTCCACATTAACATAAGGAAAAACTTTTTCACTGTGCGGGTGACAGCACACTGGAACAGGCTGCCCAGAGAGGCTGTGGAGTCTCCTTCTCTGGGGACATTCAAAACACGCCTGGAGGCATTCCTGTGTGACCTACTCTAGGTGGTCCTGTTTTGGCAGGGGGGTTGGACTAGATGATCTTTCGAGGTCCCTTCCAACCCCTAACATTCTGTGTGATTGCCCTCCAGATTAAGTTGGGCTGGAGGGAGTTAGCCATTTTTCATGAGGCATTCAGCACCTCCCAGGACTGTGCTCTTTAACTCCACCGTGTGATTACAAATGAAAAGGATAAGCAAGTGGGAGTGTCCTGTTCCTGTTCCTATAGTTTAAACTGCCACTTACAGCTCCAAATTTGTCTGTGCTATAGTAATGCTCCTGAACTGCTCATCTCCTTGTATAGAAGCTAATCAGTACAGAAGTATTACTGATACCTAACCCCCTCCCTGAGCTTACAGAGGAAGAAGAAATACAGATCCTGAAAGCTGGACTACATCACTAACCAACAGCAAGGAAACTTGTGTTTAATTTACTTATCATACTAAGTTGATTCTTGTTAAAGATGTTACTGTAAAAGATTCCTCTTTCGCTCAGGTTCTGTCACAAGGCTGGTGACCAAAATAGTGTTTTACTGGGCACCCATGCTGAGAGGGAGGAAGTAGGACACAATTGCACACAGACACCACACAGCATATTCATGATAAGAAGTGCATCAAGGAGAAGTCCAAAGGACTCTGTTTTCAGACAGGCTTAATCCACCTACAACAGAGAGAATGTAATAATAGGCATGTCTGTTTGCACTCTCAACCTTTTCCACCCTTATTTACAGTAAAAATTGTAGATATTCTTTACATCAAATCCAGGATTAGACTTTTATATATTGCTAATAGTTTGCATATAATTCAGAGTCAACCACTTTGAGGATCTCCTAATTTTTCTTTTTTAATATGCATGTTTGTAGTCAGTGGTAGAGTGGATTTTCTGAACAATAATTTGAGCGTGGCTCTCTTGACTTCTACTTTAGCCACATTCTGAAATCCCATCTGATTTAGAACTAGGTATTAAAGGTAATCACATGAGTACAGATAGTCACTAAATAAAAATAGACATTTAAGCTGTAAGAGGTTTACCATGGCCATTTAAACGCAGTATTTGTCAGAGTTCTGGTCATCAGCAAGACTCTGAACCTGAGAGATACACATGTGAATATAAAAAAGAGAGACACTTTCTTCATAATAACATGGGCGCCAATGAATCATTACCAGGTGATGGCCCTGCCCCAGAGATGCACCATTATTACAGCAAATTTATGAGAGAATGTCCATCTGGGCAGCTCAGTCTGCACGAATTCAAGAAACTCCTGGGTCTGCAAGGGCTGGATCCACAGGGAGATTTATACATTAAGCGAGTGTTTGACATCTTTGATCTGAACCAGGTAAACCTTCTTTTCTTTATTTCTTTAATCTTATACTATTGCTTTGTTTGTAAGTTGTAGCCTGCAGGCTCTTTGTGCTTTGCTCACAAAACTGCTATGTAGACAAGGTTGCCATTATGGTGCACCACAAGTGAAGAAGTAGGACTGTGCTTTGAGGGCTTTGAGTAGGACTCTTGTTAGCACTTTCCAGGGGTACTTAAAGAATGTCAAGAAACAATTCTGAAACAAGATGTAATTTGCAGTTCATTGGTTATTAATCTATCCTTTGCTTATCTTGTGCTTGTATATAAGCATATGAAAATATTGGTTAATAAGGTTTTACAACAATGTTAGACAGAGGGGAAAATATGATCTGCATTTAACCAATGAAGAAATGCAGTGTAGATAGGAGATTTGCCCAAAGTGCTGTATTGAACCTGTGGCAGAGAGGAAAATGTAACTCTGATGAGGAGATCACATACAGTGTCCAAGTTACAACACCAAACAGACTACCAAATGAAGAGGTCAAGCAGCTTCTCCAGGCTGTATTTCTAATTTACTCCCTGCAATAATTGCTGGCGATTGCAATCAGCTCTCCATAATGTAACTGGCTCACAGACAGACAATATATATTTTCCTTAGGTATACAGACAAGACCAAAGTTATGGTCATCTGGTATTTGTGTGTATGTACTACCTTTCACTAGGCGTAGAAGACCTTAGACCATGTTGTTGTGGAGGGAGAGGGCAAAAGACATCAGAGGATCTAACTGAGAGACCAGCAGACCAGTGTGAGTTTCTTGAGTGCAGACTCATGCTTGTAAGGTCCTGGAGCTGGCCACCTTGAGCCCTCCGCTCATTGCAATGCTGGAGTGTCCCAGGGCACTGCCCATCAGCATATGCTCTGCAGAACTGTGAAAATCTTCAGATTTGTGAGACTTCAGATTCTGGATTTTAATGCCAAAGTCAGGAGAGTGGAATAAAAGCAGGTTTCAGAAAGAGCATTTGCTCATCTTTAGTTGCTGTGGCAGTGGCCAAACATACTGAAAACAAAGTGGGAACCCTCTGCTAATTGTTACTTCTCTATCTGGTGTTTCAGAGTTGTGTCACCCTGCTCTGCAGGTTGTCATCACTCTCATATATGAAGTGATCAAGTTGTCAGATAGCAAAATAACTTTTACCATAAGACGTAGAGGGTAGATGCTTGGGGGAGACTTAATACATGTGTTTTAAACATAGAGGGATGGTGTGTATAGTGTGGAGGACAGAGGCAGGAGGAGCTGCACTGGGATTGTTACCTGGAAAACACGCTGTCTTTTTAGTATGACTTTCAGGATCCCCATCCTGAAAAATCTCAGCTGCTTCATCTCTGCAACTGAACTCCTTTTACTAGGAACTTTCTTGCTGCATCTTTCTGGACTTTATCTTATCAGTGTCTTCATCCTCATTGTTCTCAGATGAACCAAGATCAAGGCTAAAGGATGGAAAAACAGGGTAATGACCAGGAATTCAATCTCTCAGAAAAACTGCTTCATCACCCATCATATTGCTAACCATCATACCTTTCAGGAACACATCCTTAGGTGACAGCAGGGTATGGTTGTATAGTCAATACAAGAGAAAGCATTTCCCCCTACTGTCTTCTCCCATGTCTCTATTTTGTAATGCTTGGGGTCACAGATACAAGACCTATGAGGGCTGGACCGCTTGATTACAGCAAACTGGGCAGGTTGCAATAGCAGTCCTTCCTCCAGAAAAGACCATGTGTGTCCCCCACCAGCACTTCACCATCTGCCAAACAGGGACTGGGCCACTCAAGCAGAGCAAATCTATGTGTTTGCCAGCCTTCACAGCTAAGGACTTCTCCAAACTACTGCATGCATAGCCATTGACAGAGATTATGGTCCTTGAACACCTCTTGCAGGCTCTTAGCATGGCACCTCTTCCATTCCCTACAGATATTCTTTTTTTTTTTTTTTTTTTTCAGATGCTTCATACCTAGGTTTGCTGAAAATTTCAGCTCTCTATGTAATGTGGAGTTGAGCTGTGGTTACAGCAACCTGCAGATTAGCTTCCAAGCTAAAACAAAAATGAAGAAAAAACAAACAAACAGAAATTAAGTAAACAAATGGGTATTAAACACTACAGCACCTGGGAATCATGCTAGAGTGCAGCAAAGCTCAGAAATCTATGCTGACCACTAGCCTGTGAGCATTTGTAAAGGTATGTTAGGTATTGAGAGGATCAACCTTGCTAAAGAAGGATGTTAGGCAAACAAAACTAAATCTGGCATATTTGAGACCAGTAGAGATTTTCATTCAGAATAAAAATGGAAAGGAACAATTTAAGATGTAAGATTTATATCCTGAGCCCATGATGACTTTTTAGAGAACTTTACAGATTTTTTGTATTTTAATCTCTATTCAGTATAATGATTGCATTTCTGTTACCATATAGCCTTTGTTTCTTTTTCTACCATTAACAGCACTCTGCTTTCATAAGTTTAATTGTATTTTTTTTCCTTTATTACCAAGAATATTGACTACTATTTTTAAGGTGTACTTTTAGAAATAACAAGTATCAATCAATCACTTTTCAAGTGCATGGCTATGATGCTTTTTGTGTCGTTAAGGTGAGAATAAACTGGCAACAGACCAGCCTGTCAGGGTAGGAGGAAGGAACATTGTAAGTTATTGATGAGGTAAAATAAGAGGATCTCCTTATTCCATACACTCATTTTATGTCCTACACCCTTTCTACAGCTTTTTCTCCTCCCCAAGGTTTTTGGCAGAAATGTAGGTTTAATCTTGAAAAGTGTTTTTAGTTAACTGCAGATATGCGAAGAGTGGCCAAGGCATGGCTGACTGGGAGTATCACACTGTGGGCTCTGAAATGGCAGCTATGATTGTATAAATAAGGGGTCATGATCCTTCCATGACTTTATGTAGAACATTAAGACACTGTGCAGTATTAAAAGATGATAAACTTTCACCTCCAAGCCACAGCAGTTGATGGATGCAAGTGGCTGCATGGATAACGCATGAATTCAGAAATAATTTGGTCATTATGACCTTTAAAGGTCCCTTCCAACCCACACTATTCTATGATTCTAAGATTTGAGTTTTTGCTTACATTCAGTTTCCTTTCAGTACTATAGCAACTTCTCGGGTTTGTAGATCAAAATTTTATTTCCTTTGCTACTGTATTCTTGTCTGGTTCTTGCTTTCTAATAAGCAGGCCATTATCCCAGTGAGTGGTGAAGTATAGAAAACCTCTTCATAGAAATTATTTTCTTTCTCTTACTAGTACCCTTTATATAGCAGTGCTCTTCAACTAGACAGCTAGAAAACATGAACCTTCTCCCATGTTTCCCTCAGCTAACTTTTATAGACATATGACCTGATTTTTTCTTCCTTATCTAACATTTTGTGGCTAGAAAATACCATGGTTTAATAATAGGCCTTTTACAGTTTAAAATAGTTATGAATTCTATTGCTGAAGCTTATATATAAAAGCATATAGTTTGAGGACTATTTTACAATTGATCTAAATCTAAAGAAACTCATTCTGGAAAACTTAAGTAATGTAACATCATCTTCTACTCCCAACATAAAACGTATTTTTCTCATGTAGGCTTCTGTTTTCTCACAAATAGGAATCTGCTCAGAAAGCTCTGCTAAAGTATTAGGCCTGAGATTAATCTACATCCTAATTATCGTGGCCTAATGCTCCTTGAGTTAAATTGAGGTCATCCACGCTTGGAGGTATTCTATCACAGAATAAGATGATAAAACAGTCTTAAAAGGTGCATAGACTTTCTCCTCTGTGTTTCATGTATGCCCAGTTTAAAATCTCTAGCAGGTAAGGTGTGGAATATTAACCTTATAGGATGCCAGTGGGACTTGCAGGGGGCAGGTAATTACAGTTGTGAATCGCATTTCACCTACTTGTTAGCCTTGCTGCTTCCAGCTGAAGTCTGTTACAGACATCCTTCTGCTACTTAGGATTTCCATTTTAAACAACCAACTTGCCAGTAAACTGGAAACAGTTAAAAAGGAATTGTGGCAGCATGGTAGCATTTTTTGACAATTTGTGATAGAATGAAAGCCTAGTTGAAGCTTGTTTCACTCATGTCATCCATTCAAATACCAACAGGAATTCAGTTGCAAGCCAAACCTTATCATTCCCAGGATTTCTTCAGGTTAGACATAACAGAGTAGTTTATCTCCCCGCTCATTAAAATGACTATAGTCAGTGGACGTAGGACAGGGAGGGATACATCCTCACAGCACAATTCAATATCATGTAGAGACTGAGATTACCTCTGGTCTTGGCAGCAGGCAGACCATGTAAGCTCACAGCATTGCACTAATATACTGTGCCAAAGAGGCAACGCTACCGTGGCTGTATGGCTTCTTGGATTCATTTATCTCGTGTGTTTATACGTGGTAGAGGATAGTACTGTACAAGCATTCACGTCTCTGGCTCAACAGAGTGCACCTGTTCAATATATAAAAGCTGTTTCCAGTCAGTGCCTGTTTCGATTGGAGATTAGCAACATAGGCTATGACCAAAAATCTTTCTCCTCAGGAACAAATAAATAAATGCTAACCATTTCTGGTATATCTCTTGTGCAGACTACCAGCTGTTTCACGATTAAATGACCTTACACACCAAGTATGCAGATGTCTTTAATTTTTCCATGTTTCTTAAAAACAAAGGTTCTATGTTAAGACTTTTCATCCCTTCCTTGACCTCTGTGGGATGCTTTGTTAATAATTAAATAAACAAACAAACAAATACATAAATATGCTAGTGAAGTTTGAAAGTTGTTCATCATTCTTAGCTCCAGTGAAAAATAAAGATGCTGAACATTCAGAACTGTAATTGCAAAGTTAACTTTCCTTGAGGTTATCACAAGGAGTGCAGGAGGTAGCATTTAAGCAAACATTTTATTCATGACTCATACATTAATACTTGCAAGCTTTATTTATACAATGTCATTGGCAGTATAAAAAACAGTGGGTTTATCTTTTGCCACAGCTTTCCAACAAAAGCCTTCAAACATAATGTTTTCATTAAAATACAAGTGCAACAGAGTTCATTCTTTAAAAGATTCCCTTTATTAGGTCATTTTAGGGAAAAACGACCTCAGTCATCTTCACCCTTAAGCTATTTGTAATACAAAAATGAAAAAGCTGCAACCACATACAAGTAAGCTGAATTCCTCCTGGTTGTTTTATTGCCTCTGCATCTCAATCCGCGCATAACTGTCATGCAGTCCTAGTTCATGCAGCCTACTGCTGAATTTTACAGAAGAAACAGTTACGTTTATCTAAAATACTTCAGTAGTTGCCAAGTATACTGATGTATATTTGGCTTTCTATGACAATATGCACCATATTTTAGAGAGATTATATCCTTTAAAATGAGGTTACACCAATGTTAAAGAAGAGAGCACATCTAGAAAAATAATGTCTGCTGTATCCATAACATATTGGAAGTGTTAGTTGCTCGTAAACAGAACTAAGGAAACACTCTATAGTCAGCACTGCCACTAATTAGCAATTATTCTAAAAAATCTTCTTTCTTTACGTCAGAAACCCAGATCATTGTCATCCGCTTTCACTGGCTTGCAGATAGGTTTTACCACCACTAAAAATATAAATTGAACACTGTAAGAACTGATTGATTGATTGGGTTCTTATGACCTGTGGACAAAATTTGCATACTCATTTAACATTTGAAGCAATGTACTGAAGATGGGATGCTGCTATTTTAGTTCTCTTATTGCTTATTTTGGCATTAATTGAAACTAGCTCTGTTTCGTAATGTCTGTTGTTTTGTAAGAAAATCAGATTTTAAAAGGTAGGATGTACTGTGAAAAGTAAAGAAGGTTAATAGGTATGTGGTACTGAAGGAAAAATGTGCAAGTTCAAGGATTTTCCGTTAACATTTTCTAAAGCATTGGATAGTTCTCAACAGAGAACAGTATTTTCTGATATGCTTCCTATGCAGAGATAAACTTTGGCAGATGCAAAAAAATGGACACTCCATAGCAGAGTTTAAGAAATCTTTAGATAAGGAGCCACCAACTGATGTACATCTTTAGTCATCTTTCTAGTTTGTGCTTTTTCATTTAAAATTTATAGCAGTTCTGTGACAAACTTTTGGTTTTGCTCTTTCTGATGTCAGAGTTCACCTGACATCATTATGCAGATTAGAACTATAAAAATATTTTAAAAGGAATTCATTTAAAAATCTAAAGAAGAAAGTTAAAACAGGCTGTTTGATGTAGAATAGTAAGAAATGCAAAAATATGTTACTTAATAGAACTTTGTTACATGTCGAAATGACTACATAGCAACGCAAAGTAAATCTCAAAACTATGGTTTGGTTTTGTTTTTTTTCATGAAGAATAAGAGTTTCCCTTCACTCCTCATACTTCGCACAATGCTGACAAGTGTTGGGAGCCAGACCACTATTCCTTTCTTCCTCATCCTAGCTCCTTCCTCACTGTCCTGATGTGTCTTTATAGTGCTGATTTTCAGGTAGACTTTTCATCATCTGATTCTATGTTCTGGCTATAAATAGATGTTATCTTCTCTGGTTATATGGACACGAATGGGATTAGCCAAGTCTATCTTCTCAGGTATTGTAGCAGAAGGAAATGTGAATCATTTGGCCATGAAATTCTCTATGAAAGCAGTGGTTGCACCTCGTATTCCGAGAAAGGCATGTAAATGTTCATAGAAAGATGTAATATTTTTCAGAGATGTTTTGATGATTAATGTAACTCATTCTTAATTTGACTTTCAGTTGTTTTTTCCCCTCCACTTTTTCCCCCTTCTTAAGAATTGTGAGAGCAGAAGAATATTATTTTCATCGATATGAGGCAATTAGTTGCTACAGATTCTACTTAAAACATTATTTTGTTAAAGATTGACACGGTCCAACTATGCGACGGTTACCTACCACCATGTGATAGCTGTCTTCCACATTCTTATTGAAGGCATGAAGAGCTCTTAAAAGATGAAATAAAATCACCGCTAGTCAGCAATACTTCAAAAGCTACCTAGAACTTAAATATTAAGTGTTTCCACCTCCTCCGGGAAAAATTCTCATGGCTTAGGGCATCTTTGCTAACTCTCCTTTGCTGGAAAATTTGATCTTCAACTGGGCTTCCTTTCTTAGATTGTCTTACTCTGACATGTCCTCAGGACCAGAAATAGCTGCTGTGATGTGAATTGTCAGGCTGCCTAAGGAACTGCTTAGACTGTTTGCTTCATCCTTACATGTTTGCAGGCATCACCAAAGCTGATGCAATAGAATTGGTTGCAACAGTTAATAGTTATCTAAAGTAGGGTAAGAGAGGATGATAATTACAGAAATATTTTCCCAAACTTTCTTGAACAACTTTCCTCTTTTGTATCCTAAGCCTTCAAATAGTTGTGCAAACACAAGTTCAGCTGCACACTTAATTTTAGGGATGTCTTCAGGCTGAAATGGCTCTTTGAACAAGTACAGTTTTCTTACTTCACTCTAATCAGCCAGCTTAACCAAAACAGTAAGGTTGCAGCAGCAGTATCTGTATCACACACTACATTATGAGGGCAAGAGCCATGCAAATTGGTATCGTGGTTGGCAAGACATGCTATGTTTTATGCTATTCCTTTTCCATGGTTCTTGTGTTGGTCCAGTGCAAGTGGATAGCACAACCACTTTGCCCAGAGAAGTCTAACTTTTGGGTTTTCTAGTTTTGAACCCTTGTTCACTCTCACAATCGCTTCTAATTAGTCTCCACAACAAGAAATACTTAGAAAACTTATTTCATTTTCATGACAGTCACAGCTATCACATTGTAGAGTCAACAATAAAAGCCTGCATGTCAAAAAATTAATCAGCTTCTAATCAGCCCTTACTAAACAAGGGCTAGAATAAAATAAAAATCAAGGTATCTCTTAGCCAGAAAGAATTCTTCTGTCAGAAGTAACAAAAACCTACAGCTCTTACTTCCTGAAATATTCAGACTTTTTGGAGTTGACATGTGTGTATACAAATCTGTTTCAGACACAATGCAACAAAACCAACAAAGCCCAACCATTTGCTTCTCCTTAATCTGGAGTAATGTTGCATAAAATTATCTCAAATGTAAAGTAATTAGCCTGATTACTGTAAATAAGGAGGAGGTTAAATTATACTTTGCTGTGTTCAAGGCAGTGTAGTTGTACCATTTTTGTCAGCATGCTTAAGTACCTTTGAATGGTACTGTACCCTTACAGAAAATTCCATGCAATAAAAACTATGTTCCAACAACTATTTCACCTGGTTCCACGAAACACCTCTCTATTTATTTATAGACTTAAAGAATGTCTTTGTTTTACTCCTTAACTACCTCCAGAATTTTTTTACATCCAATTTTATATATTGATTCCAAAAAGGAATCTATTACTTTGTAAGGACTTCCTACAATCATTAGTGCAATTTCACAACCTTAATTTTGTTTTCTAGTGGTTCGGCACAGGACTTAACGCTGTGACAGTACTAACTTGTGTTATAATAATGTGTCATTACCAGCTAAAAGCCTACATTAACATTATCATTAAAATCACCACTTGCTTAATGTCAGTACAGTTGAATTCTTGACTATAGGATTTGATGGTACAAGTTATGATCTGAAAGCTCTAGACCAGAGGTAATTCCCCAGTAGTGGAACAGCACCATCAAGCATGGAAGGCTGATTCTTGACATGGGATATTCAAGTGAAGTCTGGCTCAGATTTCTATTAACAGCATTGCAGAATTCCGTGGGGGTTCTTTTTTTGCATTTCAAAAAGAATAATCTCAATGTCCACGAAATTTTCTCTTTAAAAACAAAATTTCAAAATATTAATGTAGGTAAGTGCTATTCAGTAATACTTTAGTTGAAACTTCCTCACATCATACTCTTGATGTTTAGCTGGATTGGACTAAGCTATGCGATGGGGCAGCACTACTCACAGTGCACACCATGAAGCATCCCCACCTCATCAAATAGCCCCTTCTTTGCCATCTGCGCAGTGTGTCCAGGCTCACTGCATCCGCAATAGAGATTTGCTGCACTTAGGCAGGAGGTCCATCACACTGTAGTGCACGCCTGGACCAAAGACACGGTTTGTGCATGGTGCAAGGCCAGATATACTACATCCACCAATGCTTTGGCAGCTGGCTGTCAGGAGTCCCATTTCACTCCAGGACCCAGCACCTGAGAGGCTCAGGTTCAGACAGCGCAGTCTGTAGGTCCTGTATAAAGTGTAATGTCAACTATGTTGCACAGGAGACCTAGAGAAAATGCATCGCTGCATTGGATACAGAGAAATCAGTGGCAAAATGCACTGACAATAAAAATTAGGCACTTAGAGGTTTGGTCAAGTGATTCTTTGGCCTAGTGTTTTTTTCTTGGCACTTAGAGGTTTGGTCAAGTGATTCTTTGGCCTAATGTTTTTTTCTTGTTTTGTTTTGGAATAAGTTTCTGTCACATAGACTTTTACTGAATGTCCTGCAGAAACAAATGTAGCAAAACTCAATGTGTGTCAGTATAGAAAGGGGGGAATATGAAAGAATGATGAAGTTTAACTTTATTTTAAAATAATCTTCACCATCTACACAGTCTTCCATTGAGTTCTGCTACCTGAGTTCCTACACTCCCTGACTGTTTTTAAAACAGAAGCGTTTAGAGTTGTTTCCTCTGCAGTTACTCAGTGACCAAAATCACACATCAAACTGAAGCAATTACAGTTTTCTACTAACATATGCAGAGTTTCTTTGAAAATTTCACTTAAGAGTAAACAAATTAGGCTGTACTCTGCAGCTTTCATTGAGCTTAAAAAGTGCTTGGAGCATATTACTACCATTACCAGTTAACACTGCAATTTTGTCACATTACATGAATAAGCAATGAAGATTAACCTTGTACAATTACTCATAATTACTTTTAAATACTACTTGTTAAATTATGATGTAGATAAAGGGGAAAGTAACTTTAATCAGAAACAGTTCAGAAATCTGCTTCTTTTATTTAAAGAAATTTTAAGTATTTTTTAAAGCATAATTGTCTTTTTTTTTATTCATTTATTTCCTTATTAATTAGGAATAGTTAGAGGCTACTCCAGATTTACATTTTCTTCTTTCTCCCCTTTATTATTTCAGTGTTGGTCTGAAATATCCAAAAAAAATGCAATCATGATTCACACATTTGTTGGTGACAATGATGTTGGTGAACCATGCTTTGGAAATAATAGTTGCAAAAAAAAGTTCAGCTGAAATTGGATGATATGTTTTAACTAACTTGGCCACAAACTCATGTAATGACAATAAATTGGTAACTGCTTTCTGATGACAAAAGATGATTTATAATCTCCCATTTTTTACAGAAATAAAAAATGCCTACTAGGAAAAGAAGGTAACGAGCATTAACTTTTTCCTTCCCTGAGGTCCTTTATCTGTAAATACCGAATAGTTTAGGGAATGATAGTGTATGTAGAAGCTTTCTTGCATACATCCCTTGAGACATTCGTTCCTAAAAACATTATTTAGGAGCACCCGAGATAATCTGCCAAACAGACCGTCTTTGCCCCTAGAAGACATGATGTCTTCAAAGTGCTTTTCCTGGAGGTTTGGTCTACTACATTCTTGGGTTTGTCAAAAAAGAAAAATTTGCTTGAAGCAAGAAATTTGCTGAAAAATGTGTTACGTAGTCATGGCTGCATTTTTTAGTTTTCTCTCTCTTGCCTACTGCTTTAAGTTGGGAAGGATGCTCTTAAAAGCAGAGGCTCAAAATTAGGAGTGCAGAAAGCTGAACCCCACCATCCAGGAGATGATGGCAGAGGGCTAGGTCCTTGAGCCCATGCTTTCCTTCAGTACAGCCCTCCTGGGCACTGCTGTGCCACGTTGCAGGCTAAGCACAAGACCCAGCCCGATGCCTTGGTGATTTCCCTGTCTCCACACTTCTCCAGTAATTCTGAAAGAAAATCATGAGTGATGGAAGGGAGTTGGAGGGGAGTTGTTATTTTTCAAGAAATAAAATTGCTTGTCATCATGATATTTTGGATTTCTTCAGGTTTTACCAGGGTAGCCTGCAAGCCTGAGAGCCAGGACACATAGCTGGCTCTGCATTTCCAAATCCTCTAACACAAAGGTCCTGGTAGTTTCCAGGTCCCCAAACCTCACAAGGTCTTCTTCCTCTGGGCAAAGCAGAACCTTTTGTAATGGTCTGGCCAATTCAGCCTCGTCTCTTTACACAACAGTGGGTATGCAATTATCACAAAACCACTTAACGATCTGCAGCTCCTAATTCCCTACTTTGCTCTTCATCCTTATCTAACAGCCTTTGCTCGCCAAAAGTCCTTCCCCACCCCGTGACAAACGCCAGCTTTGTTTATTTGGGAAACCTGTGATTCCAGCCATAGCCTGTAGGGGATCTGGAGCTCTCTCCCAAGCACCAAACTCCAGTAACAGACCTATCAGACCTCAGGGACATGCCAAAGTAATAGAGCCACAAGTAGCTCTGTGTTTCTTCAGTAATGCGTATGCAGCCTTTGAGGAACAGCTGAAAGTCTTCAGAAGCAAAAAGAAAGCAAGAAAATGGGGGGAAGATGAAATGGAGTGAAATGAATCCTCCTTTAGGTTTCTGAGGGTGGAGTATGCAGCGCTATATTTGAAATGGGGTCTAGAGAGAGAGAAGCACACAGGATTAGCTATAAATTTCACAGTTATTCTGAGCTGCTGTAATCTGCTTTTTGACCTGTGCCTCCTCTCTCTGCCTTATGAGGTTTAAGTAGTATTCTGAAAGATGGGGGTGGAGAGGGAAGGTGGCTTAATGTCCTAAGCCCTAGGTTTGAAATACCTAGACCATCTATATTTGCACACTTGTTAATCCTGGTAAAGCCTGTTGAGCTATTCTCCCAGTGTCAGGTTATCATCAGAGATTTTTCAGGAGCAAATTTTGGAAACAAGGTGCTGCTCTTGGTAGAGTCCTCAGTGCTCTAAGTAAGACAATGAGTTCATTTATCGTAGGTTTTGCAGGGACAGAAATTGTCCCTTTCCACATGCACAGCCATGGTGTATGGTGGGAGATGGCTGGCTATCGCAGTAGCACTGCATCAACACTGCCAGGAAATCACGGCCAGGTAAGAGCTAGGCAGCCAGAATGCCGAGTTTGGACCATTCTGGCCGAACCTTGAATTACCACGCTGTTTAAGATCAGCTGTGTATTCATAGCTGACAAGCCAATTATTTTTTATCTGTATTCAAATAGTTTGAAGCTGTGAGACTCTTTTAAGGACCTGAGAAGATTAGAAAAGCTATTCTGGGAACCAAAGGATAATGCCCTCCTCTACGGCTCCAGGGCTGGGGTATTAATTGCTGTTGTGTAACACTACAGTTCCTTGCTGCCCAGCTTTGCCCTCACAGGGCACCCAACCCTGTCCTCACCAAACAAAAGTGAGCAGCCTCCAGCAACTGCACACAGGCTGACATTCTGAAGCAAAAACATCTCATAAAAAGATAAAATTAAATTGCTTTCTCCTCAGGAGATCCAGTAACTAATGAATAACTGAAATGGGGCCTGAGCCCTGGGCAGGGGTAGGTAGGGCTGGTGGTGACCTCAGGGCCATGAGGACCAGTTTTATATCATCAGCAAATTCTCCTTCCAGTGCTGGAGCCTTCTTTTGTCTTTGTTTTGTGAATCAAACTGTTCCAAACGGCTTAAAAAATCACTCATCAGAGAAAACAAAGCAAGTTACAAAACCACCGCATCAAAGGGCACAAACACATGCACAACCATAATGCGCTCTTAAGCTTCTCGTTCATCTGGTCAAGCTGTTAAGAGGCTAAACAAAAAAGTATATATTTTTAATAAGCCTACTATGCTAAGCAGAAAGTCCAGAAAACTTCGGGGTATGTAAAAGATGTTTTGAACCCATTTTTTGGATGTCTCTCTGGCCCACCCCTCAGAACTGTATTAGGAGATTTATGCCCCCTGTTTTACACCATATCCAGCGGGGGTACCCTGTGAGCACAACCCAGCTAGCTCTGCCCATTCAGGCAGGGAAGGGAGCAGGACTTCATTGTCCCTCCAGATGCCCACAGTATCCCAGTGTAATGTGCTGCAGCCAAGGACAGCAGAGCCAGCACCACACAGACAGGGAAAATAAGCCTTCACACACAAGAAATGCATCCGTCACCCAAATCTGTCCAGTATCCTAAGCTGCCAAAGAAGCAGGCTCCACCAGCGTTAACTCCATTTAATAAAAATATGTGAAAATTGCTCTTTACAATAACAGAGCAAAGCACCAGAAGTAAATTATTTATATCTTCCACCACTGGCAACCAGCTCTGCTTATTACGATGTTGGGGGTTTTGGGTGGTTTTTTTAAATCATTATTTATTTTATTATTTTCACGGTAGCTCTTTGCTTGTGAATTACCAACTTCCTAAAGAGCAGCAGATACTTTACTGCACACACTGCACAGGGTAAAGTTTTGCAGAGCCCAGAGACACGCAAGATACTTACATTGTGAATGGTTATAGAGCAGCAGATGGGTAAATCAGCATGGCAGTATTCTTTCAATAACATCAAAACACATTTATCGTATTATTTGTTGTACTCAGAACCACAGGATGATCTTCATAGGTTATTGTTACGGGTTTTTTTCATTATTTAATGTACTATTCCAAGGCTCCTGGATGGTACTGTAAAAAGCACAGTATTTCTCTTTATCTGAGAAAGCTCCATATATGTGTAACAAGATTGCTGTAGCCTTCTGCGTCACGTAAATGGGTTTTTTTCTGCCTACAATGTATGGGTTTTGGTGTAGACAGGAAAACCAGTACATTTTTCATCAATGCTTTTGTGCAATGCTTCTGGTTCCACATCATGTAGCTAACCATGTCTGCTTACGTTAACATGTCACCAGTGGTCTTTGATTGTCTACAGAATGGGGCTGGGGCTTTCCTGGCAACTACAATTTCTCTCTGGTGTTTTTCAGAGGTGGAAGTTTTTTGACCTTGGCCTTCAGTCCGCTCCTGCTTGGGACAGGCCAAACAACCCACCAGATCAGAATTACATACCCAAACACATTGAGCTGATTATTACATTGTCCAAACTTCTGATATTTTGTTGGACCAACAACAGTGACACCAAGACATAGGAAGAAAGCAAACAAGATACTATTTTCCAAAATCCAAAGTGAAATGTAAGGGAGAAAGAAGAAAATTGATCTGGTCATGGACATCCAGCAAGCCTAAAATTAATCTGTAGTTTCAACAAGCTGTATGAAATGGAATAAAAAAGCAGCAATGTGAAATGCATCTAAGCACATTCTTAATAGATCTATCAAATCAGATGATGGAAATGTAATCAGCAAAATGAATCTCGCCCTCCAGTAAAATATTTGATGAGATGCTTCTTGAAATACTTGCAAAATTGAAATTCAAGCTGGGGTGCCAGAAAGATGCATAAAGTTTGTGATACACGATGTGTCATTTTTTGAGAAAGCATCTGCTTTTAATACTAGTCCCCAACTTATTTGAAAATTACATGCAGTTACTGCCAAATTTAATTTATTCCTGAACAGCGGTTGAATGGTGCCTTTTCCTTTGCTGTGTTTGCTGTTAATTGCAATTAAGAGTAAATCCAGCAACCACAGCAGAACCTGCATAGAGAGTCTGTGAAGCAATGGTCAGTCTGCACAAGTGATGCATGCACCATTTCTGCATGTAGATTGAATCCTGCATGTTTGAAACACGAATTACTTCTTAGGTGCCACTCTGGCTGAACAGCCTTGCACAGAAATCAAAACAAGCACTACACGTACGGCAACAAGTCACACCACACCTTTGCAGGACTTCTTTCCCTTTAGTCTAGTACAGTTTCTAGGATAGATTAATACCTGCTGATTGCAAAACCTCAGGTGGCAAGTTGTATGTTGATGTATGACAATAAAAATAAGTAACATGCTAAACCTACTAGACACTCATCCAACCTTCTCTTCTCAATCACAGGCCATCTGAAACTCATGACAGTCTCTCCAAGGTTTCCCAAGCAATTGGATTCTGACCAATGTAAAGATCATAAGATTAAATTTACCAGCTGTTAATTATTTTTATATGCACATGAGAAACAGTTGGAGCAAGTACTCTCCAAATTCAGCAACTGTTTCTTCCATCCTCACCACAATTTTATAGAAACAGAGGAACTGTCACAGTAGCTTAGACCAGCTGAACATGGTAGCCTGTCACTGACAGGTTTCCAGCAGCAGCCTCAGAGAAGGAAGCAGAAAATACCTGAAATGCTCTTTTCCTATGAATATCCCCCAATCCTCACTATTTAGAAACTAGTTTATGACCTGAAGGCTTCATACCCCATGCAAAATGTACTAGTCAGAGAGACCTGATGTTTATACGGCTAAACCACAGTACCTGGGATTCATGCCAGGTTATTGGTTACCATGTACCACACTTACTACATGATCTCTCAGATGAGTAACACCTGGAACAGCTCTGTTGCGCTGGAAATCATATGCAGTTCTGTGGTACCCATACGAATATAAGCAACTCAGCTGGAGACGTCTCATTAGTACTACACCAGATATCCCAGAGTCCCTTTTTTGCATGTTTAAGTCTACCACAAATCTGTTTTATTTCTCCTCAAAAAATGACAGTAACAATTCCTCAGAACAGATGTGCCCCCCCACCTCTCACTGCCTCCAGCTTTCAGGGGAGAACAAAACTGTCTACGCTAACAACCCTTCCTATAGTGCTTCCAGTTGAGCACAACCTTTTTAAACACCACAGCAGATTTCTACATTAAGGTGCCTTATAAACTGGTGTGTATTATAGTGAATTCAATTACCTATTTCTGTGAAATTACCAGAATGAGCAGAAAACCTCAGTTCTTAAATAGGTGTTTTTCTCTTTCTCTCTTAGGATGGATTTATAGACTTCTTGGAGTTCATAGCTGCAATAAATTTGGTTATACGAGGGAAAATTGACCAAAAATTGAAATGGTATTTTAAGCTATACGATGCTGATGGAAACGGATGCATTGACAAAAAAGAACTATTAAGCATATTCCAGGTAAGCAAGTTACGACCAACAGCAAGAGCATTTAACATAGTGCATTGCCCCTAAAGCAGTGGTTTGTCATGTGTTGTAAATGGCTTGTCTGTACTTTACCTAAGGTTTGACAGTTGTAAAACCAGAATTCTTCTGGCTAGCGGCACTGCTGCCATTAGTTTCTTGCTTATTGAAGTAAACATACCTAAGTAGTATTTTACTTTAAATCGTATTTCTACAGATATAATGATGTGAATATAATAATAATGAATGAAAGTGAAAAATTGTAGAAACAGTACAGACATTATTGTGATAAACTACACTATAAGGCAGGGTAGAACTGAAGCAGCATCATGAATAAAACAGCTGGTTACAAGTGTTTGTGCCAGTCTGTTGTGGAAAACTGGCTTCTCAAACTGAACTTGCTGCAAGAAACAATATAGATGTCATCAAAATATTCCAGTATTTTAATTTTTTGAAAGGCTTTTAGATTTGTTTACTCCAAATGCCATTACCTGTATTTTAAAACTAAATTGGGGAAATTTAATTTTATCATTAAATCATGCAGTGACATTCGGATACAAATATTGCAGAAAATTTTGCAGGAAATGGGTTCATTTCAAACCCATAAAACCAAAGCAGTGTAATTCTTTCTTTAAAATGATTTCTGTATCTTCGAACTTGCTGTAATGAAATAACATTTTGCACCTCAGTAGCTGCTTTCATCCAAAAGGTATTATAGGGCTCCTTGCAAACATGAATGTACAGGACTTGTTACAGATCAAGGTTTTGCTGCATGGAGCATAACATCTAAACAGGGATTTAATGTCATAATAAAAAATGGACGTACTTTTCCTGGATTCTGTATTACTGCTGGTGCCTGGCTAGTCACTGTTAGAGACTTGCAAGAGCTGCCGACCAAATTAAAAGGAACTGGAGCCAGATGGAGCCATGGGGTCAAACAAATAAAGTTGATGCATCACCTTCTAAAGAGCAGCTTTCTAAAGGTAGAAAAAGTGGCTGCATCTCCCAGGTTTCTCCCAGTTTAAGACTAATGACATCTTTCTTTTGCAGATATTCTCCATCATTTTTACCCAGAGGCAATGAGGCGACTGTATTTTGTCTTGGGCTTTATCCAAAAAGAGAATTAAAATCCTGTTAATGTAAAGAAGATTTCTTTTTCATATTACCTGCTTTTAAAAACAGTTTAAACCTCTGTGTGTTTTCTTCTCTTTTGCAGTACAAGGACTTTATCTTAAACCTGCGTAAATCATTTGACCTAGGCTAGATTAAAACTAGTGGGCTCTAAACAAAAATAAAAATACAGGCTCACAGCCATTAAGGGCCCTGTTGATACTAAGCATCTGTAAACAAGGGCTTGTCCAAAAAGACGTGTCATATCCGAGACATTCATTTAATCACAGCAGTCTTCTTAAAACATCATCTGTCCCTACAGCTATGCAAACTTTGGACCAGCAGATCATTATCAACCATCAAAATTCCTTCCAGACAACCATGAATCCTCTCAGTGCCTTTTAACAGCCCAGTTATTTTATTTTATTATTTAAGGTGATTCTGTGGTAGTCAGTGACTCAAGTACTTCAGGGACCACTGCTTTACCCTTAGCACTACAACAAATTTAACTGTGGCAGAGGTACAACCTTCTTCTGAAGACTGAAACAGGGTCAGACATACAAAACACCAAAAGTATCTAAAGTATGAATCACTAATACAAACAAGTTTATGCACCTACTTTTGTAAAATCCTCGCTCTCTTTTGGAACTTGTTTGTGCAAAGTAAGATAAAGACAGTGATGGTCAAGAATTACGCATCAGTGCCAAATAGGTTTAACTTACCTTTTGTTTAAATATCATGAGCTCTAATATAGTATCAGGAATACCGAAAAAACCAACTGGCACGTACAGTGAATTATCTTACACAAAACAGTTCATCCCAAGATAATTCAGGTGTAAAAAAACAAATTCTAGTGTATGCCCATTACAAAACATATATGTATGTGTATTTACAAATACAGATACATGTATTTTCCCAGTCACTTACTAATTGGGATATTGAGTTTGAATCCAACTCGGTAAACACATGCATATATGTTGCGTCTGGACCACTGGCTATTAACATGTAGGCTGCTATTTTACTAACCTGAATGATGACCATAATGCAAAAATTACTGTCTCAGTGAATGGGACACAATTTTGCAAAAATATTTATTTGTACCTTTACTCCAAACTTGCGTCCTTTTGCCACAGGAAAAGTAGAGGGGAGACTTCTGGTTTTCTTAATTTCTTTGGAGGACAAGTAAATGTTGCCAACTTCCAGGACTGCTCGTCTGATGTTATTTGTGATTACCAAGTTAAACACGTCTTAATAGAAAAATGACTTAAGCTTTCTCTTCATGTGCTTTCGGCTGTGAAAAATAATACTATATTTAAGTCACACAGACCATAGGGCACTCTCCAAAGACATAGAACTCTCTAGGGCAAGATACAAGTGCTGGTGTGGAATCTAAAGCATATTGCAGAGCAGAAGTGCCACATTTTCAGAAGACGTTCAGAGATATGTAAATTGGTCTGTAATCTTCAGGCTGTGTTATGTTAATTAAATTTCCAATCCTCATTACTGAAGATTTACTTGAAACAGCTATTTATTTAGCCATTTTTGAAAGTCTTGGTGAACTGAAGAGCTGCATCGCAACTACTGCAGTTGCCAGGGTATTGTTTTCACAATGTGATGGAAAAAAGTCTGAAAGAACTTTCTGCATTTCTGCCTTTAGGCTATCCAGGCTATTAATGGCCAAACCAACATGACTGCTGAAGAGTTCACAAACATGATATTCCAGAAGATAGATGTGAACAATGATGGTAAGAACCCAGGTTTTCTTGGCATTGTAGGAGGAGTAAGAGGAGTGTCTGGGATAGGAGGATCTAAGGAAGTGAGTGAATGAGTGGCAAAGAAGGAGGACATAGACAAATGTACAGTGATGGCTCGTTCTGTTTCTGCTCCTGGGATGATTATACAAGGGCACTGGGGTTGAAAGAGGTGTGAACATCCTCAGGGCACTTCATGTCAGCCCCTGAAGAGAGTCTTACTCCTCTCACTGAAGTCTAAGAGTCAGGACTTCAGTCAAATGAAGTCTTTCCACTTTAATAGTACGTATACAAGCCTGCTCACTAGTGCAGAGAGGACCCACATGACTAAAGAGGAAGCAGCCTTTACTGCCCATGGGTAGAAAGTGGTTTTCACATTTTTTCAAATGCTGATCATTTTCCTTTTTCACATCAGAGGAAGTTTCCAATGTTGCCATGAACAAAACCAAAACACAAAAAAACTCCGGGGAGTACTTGAACACGAAAACAGCCAAAAGTCATCTAGCTAAGCATTCACCAGAAGTGCACACAACTTGAACTGCTGCTCCCCTGCACCCTGGGGCCCTAAGTCATCCAGTTATTTTCCTCTTCACCTGGCCTCTTGTCATTTCTTATTCCAGTGAGAAATCATTCATTGTTGTGATTTTAACATGAGACTTTAAACTGTTCTCAGAGGAAAGAATCAAGCTCTTCCTATTAAACCAAGCTATTTCCTCTCTCAGAGAAAAACAGTATCACTGGAATAACTTCTAACCAGAGAATTGTGTATACTCCTGTGTACTATGCAAGCAGACACATGCCTAGGACTGGCCTTTGCCTTTGCTGACAGGGAAGAAAGAGATCAAGAAAACAGTAAAAATGCTAAACAATATTCCTGGTCCTCAAAAAAAGAGACTTTATAGTTGTTTTGCAACTTCCAAGGTATTACCTGATTTTGACACTAGCCCAAAAAAATCACACTCTAAACGACCATTTCTGTTGCTTGGAAGAATTTATCTAATCAAACCACTTAACCAATTTTTTGTACTATATTTTATCATGGCTCTAAATAATCCTAGTAGTCAGCACGGGGATTATGCCTGGTAATCCTCAGCATATCACGCCCTAATCTCTGTTAAAACCAGCTATAAGATAAATTCCAGCTAGTTCAGTGAGAATTGGTCCATACATCTAAATTCAGCCTTGATACAGGCTTGATCAGCACCCTTTTTCACACATTTATGTCACCATAGACACTGAGCACTCATAGTTGTCTTAGACTTCAGTGAAAGCTGTGTTTGACCTATTTTAACAGAAAAAAAAGCGAGTCTGAGTCCTAGGATCTGATCCAAAGTGGGAAAACATTAGCAAATACTCTTCCTGCATTTGCCTATCAGCAGAAAACGGGAAATCTTCCTGAGGGATTCAATCTGGCATGAATGGCCTTGTGTTGAATTGAGAGTGACTGCTGGGTTTCTCGGTTCCTAAAGAGTATCTGACTTCCTTTTAGGGGAACTGACTTTAGAAGAGTTTATCAGTGGTGTGGAAAGAGACCAGGGCCTAATGGAATTGATTACGAAAAGTTTTGACCTTTCCAACGTACTCAAAGTCATACAGAACGGCAGGAGACACAGCATCTGAAGGATCCAGTGACAGACATGGCATCTGTGTCACCACTTCAAGGCAGACAATATTTGATACACTCAGAGAGCTTGATGTCGTCAAAGCCTGCCCAGACAATACCAAGCAGCCTGCTCCAGGAGTGACAAATTTTCACTCTTGACTCCACATCTCTCCTTTTCTTTTCTTTATTCTTTCCCTCGCTAATGACTGTGGCAGTCACAGAACACAAACCTTTGTCTACATATAATAGAAAAGCTATTTGATACCGTACAAGTAACATTTGGTCTCTATGGACACTGTTCAGAGTAATCAGTAAAACAATGAAAATATCACAAAATGCTACCTCTCTAGAAGACACAGTTAATAAGTTTCTCTTTTTAAGCATGGGCTCTTTAACCTACTATCTAAACTGTGGATATAAACTTCTAGGTAGGACTGGGGTCTATCTGGATCAATTGAGAACAAAGCCTGGTTTGCATTAGCTTAACATTTGCTCTAATCAGTACTCAAACTTGGAGTAAGTTCTCTGGGAAGCACCTCAGTCAGCTTAATATTCCCGAGATGTGCATCTTCTTTCACAAGCTGTCTACCACTCTTGATTTTATTACATCTGTAAATTGAAAAAATGTGATGTTTTGATGGTTTTGGCAGGGTTCAGCTACTGTTCTTTCAAATTAACCTTTTATAGAAGCACTGGAACGAAATTTTGTTATCTTTGTAGAGTAAAATTAGATGTTCAAAGAATAGCTAAAACCAAATCATTTTGTAAGCATTCTGTTTTCCCAAAGATTTGTGTGCTTTGACTTGTATGTCCTCCTTTTCAAAACAATCCATTTTCACCGGGCTTTTTTGCTACGGCTTCATGAAACAAAAGGTAAGAGGCGTCGTGACTAGTTCCTGCTGATGGGACTGCTGGCTTCTGCCAAACAGACTGTTTAACAGCTGAATTCTTCCTGCCTTTCCCTGACAAGGAGTATTAATTTAGGTATATTTGCCCAGCCCAGATACCTGGGTGAAAGCTTTCAGCAACTTAGTATCTTTGAGACTTCTACCTTCTTTCAAACTGGGTTGCAATTGTCTCTGAACGTGGTAGCTGTTAGGAGCACAGGGAAGGCATTCACAGATGGCGTGATCACATATGCCTCATTTTCTTAGGAAACCAGGCTAAAACCAACTCAACCTTACTTTATAAATAACATGATTAATCCTATGAGCTGAAATGGAACTGCATGAACTGTCTGCAAAGGGAAAATTATAGTTCTCTCTGATTCTGTTGGGATTGATTCTCTTTCAAGTCTGCAACAAGTTTTATCAAATTACTACATTATATCAGAAGAATAAGTTCTCCTTGGCTGACAGTGCCCTGCAGGCATCACACTCATATTAGTTACTGTTAGAAGCATCAGCTTCATGCAAAATAATTTGTGCATGGATGAGTGCAGGTTGAATAAAACAATTATTAAGATTGCAATATGAAAATGTTTTTCTTCCAAACTCATTTCAAATCCATGTCCATTTCCACACGAAATGTGCTCCATCATCTGCACTTATTATCCCAGGTTCTGGTTTGATCAGTGGAATATACTAAGGGTATGCAACATGCAACTCTTGACATTATAAACAGTTCTGACATTATAGTTCTGGCATTTGAATCTTTTATATCCTTTCCAAAAAAAAAGAGAATGATGTATGAGAATGCTGGTGGTTCGAATTTTAAGTTCTTGTTATTTATTCATCATTGACACATTAATACGTCATTGTCATTATCAGTCTTCTCACACCCAGATTTCAAAAAGTCACTTTTCTCAATAGAATCATAGAATCATAGAATCACAGAATACCAGATTGGAAGGGACCTCAAGGATCATCTGGTGCAACCTTTCTTGGGAAAACCATGGTCTAGACAAGATGGCCCAGCACCCTGTCCAGCTGAATCTTAAAATGAGTCCAGTGTTGGGGAATTCACCACTTCCCTGGGGAGATTACTCCAATAGCTGACCGTTCTCATTGTGAAAAATTTTCCTCCTGTGTCCAATCAGAATATCCCCAGAAGGAACTTGTACCCATTACCCCTCATCTTTTCCACGTGACTCCTTGTAAAAACGGAGTCTCCATCTTCTTTGTAGCCACCCTTTAAATACTAGAACATAGTGATAAGGTCTAAGCCTTCTTTTCTCAAGGCTGAACAAAGCAAGTTCCCTCAGCCTTTCCTCATACGGCAGGCTTCCCAGCCCTTCGATCACCTTTGTGGCCCTTCTCTGGACCCTCTCCAGCCTGGCCACATCTTTTTTGTACAGCAGGGAATCTAAAGCTTTTGTTAGGGTGAGGATGGTGTCCTTCAGAACTGGCTTCACAATATTTAAAATAAAATGGTCCAATCTAAGCAATTTGGGTGTATGGGAAGAGCTGTGGCTTGGATTTTTGCTTTTAAACTAATGACGTTATGGACTTGGAAAAATTACTACTATCTATGTACACTGACTTTTTTTTTTATAAAGGGATTTTAAAGAGAGTATTTCCATTTAAATTTGTCTAATTTTTCTGTGTAACTATAATTATATGAAGTGAATTGCCAATTCAGGAGGAGTGTTGTGTTGTATTAAAAGATTATGTACATAAGGAAATGCTTAAGTCATTTTTTGTTAGACTAAATTTTAAAAGTGTACTTGTCATGCTCATTTTCCATATTTTAATCTAAAATAATTTAGCAGAAACCTGTGTAATTAAGAAGCAAGTATCTCTGCTGTTTAATGTAAACACTCTAGCACATCATTTCCAAAAATATTTACCTATAGTAACTCCACATGTGTTTGGGACTATTTGTAAGAGTCTATCTATTTTTTTATAAGTTGGTTAATGTAAATTTCCTTTAAATACTGAAGCACAATTTGATACACAGCTGCTTGAGATAAATCCATTATGGCCACAATTTTCTATTGGTCTCATTCTTCTAAATTTATCAGCTGCTCATCGAGTGTATCAGTGAAATCAGGTGGCACACGGAAAACTCGTCAAATGTGACACACACACCCCCACCCTCAAAGTCATGAAGCCGCAACTCATTGTGGTGGAGATGCTTTGCAGTCATGAAGGTATACTGTAAGTTGACCTGACTATCGGAATGTTTATTGCTAGTTTTATAGTCAGCAGAAAAAGAAAGCCCAGTGTTAGCTCACGTACATACCTTAGCACATACTTTAGTGGTTAAGGGGCAGAGATGAGCCATGGATCCTGGGGGCTGGCAAAGCCCACAGGAATGCTTTTAATTCAAAGCCCTACATGAGAGAGAAAAAACATTCAGCACATGCTCTCAAGAAGTGTCTTTGTCAACAAGATTGATGCACATGCCAGCTATGTGTCTGGAGGAGCTGGGCTGCCTATATCATCATCACAGGGGGTAGGTTTTAATCAAGATAGATGTGTACTGAGAATGGCTAATCATTTTGTCACCATATTCACCTTGGAAAGAATCACAGGTTTCAAATTCACTCTGTGCAGCTGGTAAGATTTGCCAATCAACATGGTAATTGGTAGTTTCTCTTCTAATGTAAGATTTTACTGTCAAGAAATCCTTATGACTTTATGTCCTTTTTATTGCATCCAAACAGCTAAAGGTAATTAGTGTGACAGTGCCCTTTTTTGAACAATTCTTAATTGTCCTAAAATTATCTCCTTTTCTTTTCTGTTAGCTCAATAGGTTAGGAAAATAAATAGGCACTTTTTCTTCTGAGAATCTGGGAACTGAGAGCCACGAACAAACTACCTTTTCTTGTAGATATGAAATTGCATAAGCATTACCAGGTATGATTAAACCTTATGCCATAGCTATGCATTTCTGAGAAAGCGGCAGGATAGCTTGCTGTGGTGTGGAAAAGATCTCATAGCTGCATTTAGTTTTTGACCTTATGTAAGATTAGCTGTACCATACAGACCACAACAGCTAAATATTCAACTAAATACTCAAAACTCAGGTTCCTGGTGTGCAAGGGCATATGTCCACTTACTTGATACTGGATCAAGATTTTCCACATGGAAATATTTCTAGAAGTCTTGCATGATTATATAAATTGCTGAAGATATCAGGGAGGGATTTTTAAGCAGCATTTTTAAAACTTCTGTTAAATACAGTAAAATATTCCAAAACCAGGAAAAGTATGTAGCTTTACACTGTACTTTTTGACTTGCCCTTGTTAGAAAGCTAAGGCAGAAAATAGCTTATGTATATGATTTTAACATGGCAAAACCTAGCTGACTTTGGGTTGTAAGAGCTCTGTCTGAAATAACAAGTATAATGACTCATCACTGGCTGGAACAGGCTCTTTTCTCCAGTACCCTGCCCAAATTGTTTGCATCACTGGCATTTCTACATTAGTAACCAGGTTATGGTGAACCCTTGCTTTATTCTCCAGTGACCCGACAACTCCTTCCGACCTAAAGATCAGGAAAGAAGCCACTGCCCAGGTGGTGCATGTAGAAGGCAGAGAAGTTTTTACTTCTACAGCCCAACTGTGACACAGAGTGTAAGGCAAAGCTCTGGCTTTGAATGAAGGTAGATGGATCAACTTGAAAAATGATGTCTTATGCTTAGACCTGCACCGATTTTTGCCTTACAGCAGCCAGGTGAAAGAAGGATCAGCCATCAAAGGTAATCTAACTGCCAAAGACAGTTGTTCTAGAAGCTTTCCTGTATCACTACTTGATTTTTATTTCCACCGCCTTTGCAGTAGAACTGTAGAATTTAAAACATCTTGCTACACAGTTGTTACTGCGCTTACAAACAACACTGTAATGAAATACTAGCTTTTGAATTGCTAAATCATCAAATACTACTGGCTCCGGTTTGAATGTCTAATTGCTTTTAGTAAGGCCTGAACTTCTTGTCTCATTTAAAGTTGCACTGTTTAAAAAAAACCCCATAGATTCTCCCATGCAGAATACTGGAGAGACCGGGAGGGCGGATGGGAGTCGTAGAACACCCGAAAATACCATAGGGGAAAAAGAAGCAGGGGAAGAAACCTGAAAAGGGAGAGTAGGTAGAGGAGATCAGGCCCCATGAAAGCGGCATCATGGTGTGACAACCTCTAGCCCTCTAGCTCTAAGGTACATGCTCTAGAGGAAAGCCCAAATGTCAAAGTATGTGAAAGAGGTAAAGGAGAACAGACTAAGGCTATGGAGAGGCATGTTCATGCTGTGACTGTTCTGTGCCTTAGACGATACTTGATAAGTCAGTTGCTTCTAGAAGTGCTCAACAAAACCTTAAACAGAAAGTATATAGTACCTCATCTGAGTCTCTGTCTGCGATTTGGCTTTCCTTTCTGCCCTAATGGAACTGCAAAACTTTTCCAACAATGCACTGCTGAAGGAAAAGCCCAAAAGAGGTCATACACGCTACCCTGTATATGCCCATCTCCTGCACAAAGGTACAAATCAAAATCGCCTTCTGAGATTGTCTAGCACTCAGAAAGAATCAGATTAGCAACGTTATAAATAAGGAATCCGAAAGAGTGATAACCTGCACCAGCAGTCTTTTCTACCTGAGGATAGTGCTGAGGCACTACTGCTGTTGCACCTGATTTCTCAAATACCAAGGGAATTAACACTGACAATATCTTCTGTTTCATCGCAGAGGATGTTCAATAGCCCAGCAAAACAAATGTACCTTTCATTGTTCCTCTCTAGAATATTTTAATTAGCTGCTAAGTTAGCAAGGTACCAACAGGTGTGTTGGCATGCAGAACTTTGCATGCTGTGGAAAACTGTTTATTTAGGAAATGCAGTAATGTCTTCCTCACAGGTGACTAAACACTCTCTGAATAGTAATGATACTCAAGCACTGTTTTCCACAACCAAGTCTGAGCAACTGATCCAAAGAGAAAATGGCTGGTAGTCCATCCTCCTATCCTTCAAGCCATCTAATCTTCTGGCTTTTTGAATATACAGAGCAATTACAGATCTTTTAAACTCCACCTTTCCTGGAAAACTAAAAGTACACTCAGAATGACAAATGAATGTGAACTTACAGAGTGTTTGTGGTCCCATATAAGTCAATGATCCTGTTGACTGCAAACTGGAACAGAGTTTCTTCACGCTGACATCTAAAGAATATATCAAATTCTTGATTTATTCAGAATCTTATTAAACTTTTACGCAGCACAGTATTTCTGTGGGCTACTGCAGAAGGGTGTAGGGAAGAAAGGAATGAAGTAAGTATTTTGAAAATACAAAGAGCAATGTATTAGAGCCATGATCATTTTCCCTTTAAAAACCACTGAAATATTCATGGAAAGGGCTGACACAGTTTTGAGTGTATCAAAAGAAACTGAACTCCCATCAGGCTTCAGGCACAGCTTTTCATTCTGAGCATCCATTCACATGTTCCTTCCATTCCTGTCCCCAAAGCAATAAAAATGATGTGGCTTTTTTAACACTGCCAGCATACCTCTGGCACATAGCTTTAATGGTTCTGGACAATATGGGAAGAGTTTGCACTTTTTCTCCTCTTCTTATTTAAATTACAAATATTTGACAAACTGCTTGTATCCTGGAGGATTTCAAATCCCCTCAGATTTAAAACACAGCTCACTTTTAAAGAGCTGCTGACACTTAGAGGAAAAAGTTAAACGCTTGCAATTAAACAGGTTTTTATTGTTCTTTCACTGTTCCTTTATTATACTAAAGGTGTTTATATTAAAAGAGGATTATTATTCCCTTGCTCTCATTTATGTTTTAATTAGGTCAGTCTTCCCTTTGATATCCTGTTCACCAGCTCAGCTTCTAATGGTAGTGTCAGCTAGTGATCATCTTCTGGTGAAGATCATAATAATTTAGTCACCTTCTAAGTAATGCAATGACTTGCAATACCATTCCATAAACAGTGAACATCAAACGGCTTGCAAAACACAAACTGTAACTTGTGACTGAAACTACCTCCAAGAAGAATACTCTTTCAATTTTCCAAGAAAGTTAGGGCTCATTTCTAGAACTTCAAAGTGCACAGGGAAATCAAATGCACAAAAAATCCAGGCTTTTTAATTATCATCAGCCAACTTTTTCCTAAATATCTAAGCTGGTGAGATTCCCAAGCACCCAAGTTAGGAGCTGACTTTCCTTAGACAGTCAGTGGAAAGAGGAAGCTCTTGTAGTGGTAGGTCAGATGTGCTGACCTACCATCTAAAGAAGCTGCCATGAATAATCAAGCAAAACAAAGGTGTAGTGCTGCTCCCCAGAAAGGGAACCTCCCAAAATGATGCATTCTACCTGCCAAGGTTAGTAAATTACTCTGGAGAACACAATTATAAATCTCAACTTGGTACTTCCTGGTGGTTTTGATTGTTGTAGAAAGCACCTTTGTGCCCACTCAGATACAGGATGTGTTCTGCTGTCACCCTCTTTGCCTCCTGTCCAGAAACGTGCCAAACGCTGCCAGGTCTCTGAAGAGAAGCCAAATGCGCACAACAGGCAAGAAGCTATTCCCACGACTAAAGGGAAGTGCCGACCAATGATCTTAAGACAGCCCAAAGTGAGGGTGGACATATAAGAAATTACTGTCCTGCAGGCACAAAAGTTAGGGGGAAATGGTTCAACAAATAAACTATACTGTTGTTTCAGATGGAAGAGAAATCCTCAAAGCAAAATCCTTCTAGACCCACTTCAGTTTCTCCTGAAAGGGGTGATGGCAAAGTGTGCTTGTGGCAAGCCAGTTTGCTGCTGGCAGGAGGGAATATTTTATGTGACAAGGAAGTAAATCAGATATGAATGGAGTATGATGGTTTGTTTGTCCATGTCTTTTTTCCTTTTCCCGCTGTTTTGGTCTGCCCGTGGCTGAGGGGTTGTTTGGCTGGGTTTTTTTTCCCCCTCTAAATCCTTTCTACTTTCTTCTACTTGTCCAAAGTACTACTGGAAGCTCGAGGGAGAGGGAGTCAGACCCTGATAACAATCAGGAGAGGACAGATAAAAATGCCTTTCCGGCATCTGTGGAGTAGCTTTGTGCTGGAGAAAACTGTTTACTCACAGATGTGCTACTCCTGCTGCTTATTTTTATTTCTTTCATTCCTGCTTTGCATTGACATTCAAGGCATACTGAGAAGATGAACTTTCCTGTTTACTGGAGAGATGTAATAAAGCATCTTTTCCTATATATCTAAAACAGAGACATCTGGAAATGAGAGCCATGGTTCAAGGAAGCCTTGTGACACTATTCCCACGACAAGGCTCTGGTTATCAGACTGAGAGATTCATTTCACATGTTGTGGTAATTTGCAGTAAAAATTGCCACAGATGGTGTTAGTTAGTGTTTGTGGAGTTTATGAGACTAGTGTTTGGCTACGGACCCATCTCCACATGTTTCTGCAATACCAAAAATAGCGCAGAGATAGAGAAGATCAAATAAACACAAACTTTTCTTAAAGGAGGTTTTGTTCAGCTTCAATTTCACTGTAACTTGTTTAGTATTATGCCAACCAGATACAGTGAACTAGATAAATCCAGCTCTGATTTTCACTCTAAAAGAAATCCTAATCTGTATCTGTAAATGATTCCTGATCGGCTTTTGTCTTCCCCCATGCTGCTAATCTATGTATGGTATCACCTTTAAAACATGTAGAGCATTCAGCTTGTCAAAGCAGCACGATGCACACACACACAGCTCAGAGTCACGCAACAAGCACAGGTAGCTAGGGGTGCTGGATGATGTGTGAAGGACCAATGTGTAACTGTGGGCTGGGAACATGCATTTTTAAGCATAGGTGCCATTAGGAGGCACTGTCCTGGCTTGTGTAGCAGGTGTACAGCCGGAGCAGCGGGTACTCTACTATGAATCCATGAGTGTTAGACGCCAGATTGGACAAACGGATGCAGGCAAGGTGTCTTAGGACACAAAAGCTCTGCAGAGCCCTGTGCTTTGGACTTGTCACTTTGACTGTTTCCTTCCCAGATAAATCAGGAGAGGAACCGGTCTAAATCTTCCTGTTGTATTTTTTTTTTCAAGTAGGGGGATGTAGTTCCTCCCTCACTGCCTTGAGACATGGCCTCCAAGCATCTACATAGCATGTATCTGTTGACGGCTCAAGGAAGTTTTCGAGGCTTTCCCTGTTCCTCTTGGCCCTGCTTCTATAAGTATCCACCTCCACCCAAGCTAATCCCACCAATGTATCAAAATTTTTTATTTTCTACCCTACCATGTGCTATCAGGTCTTTATCCATCCCCTTTGATTTTTTTTTCCCGCAACTTAATCCTTCAGCCAACTTCACACAGACCCTATCTTAATTTTAAAGCCTTCTTCATGTATGAAATTTCTTCCCACTTCCTTGAAGAGATCCCACAGAAGAAGGCAACTAAAGAGTGGGGGGCAAGAAAGCGGAAGGTCAGAAATTCAGAACTCCATGCGCCAATGCAACTGTCCTTTGCACCTCAGAAGTGATAAGCCAGTCAAAGAAATTTGAAGCCTACATGTTCAGATGGGTTTAACCCCTCGCTTTGCAGTCCACACTGGTCAGAAGTCAGAGGTCTGAAACAAGCAAGACATGTCTGTAAAGCTACGCCACCCACTGACCCTGTTTGTAGCCATGAATACTTATTAGCTTTGCAATGGGGGAAGGATGCCCAGCACACCTTATTTTGGGTAGGATATGTCAATTTTACAATGCATGGGAGTACATGCCACATAACTCTGACTTAGCCAGGTACCTGCTATACAAAAATCCTTGAGAATACAGCAGTGTTTGTGGGCTCCCA
This sequence comes from Leptosomus discolor, assembly GCF_034619465.1. Taxonomy (NCBI): domain Eukaryota; kingdom Metazoa; phylum Chordata; class Aves; order Leptosomiformes; family Leptosomidae; genus Leptosomus; species Leptosomus discolor. The sequence goes on from NC_141391.1 coordinate 121,782,630, forward strand.
GGTGTGTATAGGGGATGTCCATGCCCTGCACAACCCTGCCACCCTTGCTAGCACTACAGTCCCAGCTATTTGGAAGCCAGCTGAGAGACTGCTGCCTGGGCTATGTTCACATCTCCCTTTGCAGGACAGACCCAGCAACACTTGACTTCCATAAAGCTTGCCACAGATGTAAGAGAAGCAGAGGGCTGAAAGAGGAGGGGAAACAATAGCTCAGGCATAGCTTTCTTTTGTTCTCCACAGCAGCGAGTCTAGCTTAGAAAGGTGTGATCTTCACAACTGCAGCCCAGAAAAAACCATTTCCTGGTTTCTCCTGGCAAGCACTAACTTCTTCTGTGCTCTTAAACCACATAGGGCTTCTGTAACCAGCCACTGCCACAGCACTTGTGCCAAAATATGCCATGCTGAAAATGGCCTTTCACGCTCCACATATAGTAGTTCTCTCAGGCAACTGCAAATGTTTAGGAGCACTTTTCTAATAAGGACACGGACACATCCTTTTAATGAAACTAATCTTTTCTAGCTGAGGAATCGTTATAATTTCATCTGGTTTGAGTGACCAGGCATATGTTGTTGAATCATGCAGACCAAACATTTATTTTGACCACTTCAAAAATATCTTGTGGGCTAACTCTGGTTTGCTCAGCTCCTTGTTAAACAACTGCAAATGACGAACAGTCAAAAAATCAGTTTGTTTATGCATAATTTGTACACTTACAGTAGAAACGGCTATGTATCTCAGCTAAATCATTTGCAATGAATAATTCCATCATTCAGTACAGATGCAAAGCATTGGAAGTTACAGAACATTATGGAAATGTATCTTCCGTCCTCAGGAGATGGGAGAATTTTAATTCCTGGCACTGAAGGCAGGCTTGAATGAGAATATGATTAAACTTTTATAACTGCTTGATGTTTTCTTGGCTCAATCAATATTCTTTTCAATAAGCCCTTGGCCTGTTTCAGAAGCGCTGCCAATATTTGTTGTTGACTAAATGTGGTTTTATTTTTCACTCCTGCTGATCTGATCAACAGAATGACATTGATTACAATGAGTGCTGTGTTCAAACATTTTAAAACAACTTAATCTGCTTGTGCAGGACAGAGGTTAGGTAGCGGTGCTGATTACAGCACATCCTTTAGTGGCCTCTGTTACAGACGAATATGCTTTGATATCACCTCCAATGTCTCCGACTGAAATCGTTCATTTGTGCAAACTGGCAGGAACGGATGGGGTCATGCAGAATGGATGCTTCCTTTCTTTCAAAGACCTAAAAGGACACAACAGGTAGTCATGCGTTCCTCAGGAGGACTAGCATACTGGGGATAGACCCTGAGCCTTCCATCCTGCTGTGTGTGAAAGCGCTCAGGAGAATCGGCTACAATTATTTAAATGTTAATACTATCAAGCAGAGGGATGCTAGACTAGAATTTAGCATGTGCCTACAGCCTAGTCACTGATCTGCCAATGGCATGTGCAGAACCTTACGCAAATTGCTTAGCTCTCTGCCTTGGGTTTTCTACCTATCAAGTAAGGTTAATAATTCTTACTATGTTTTGTGAAACAGTTTGACATCTACGCAAGAGAGGCAGGATGTGACTGACGAGTCGTGGCACTCGTTCAGCACATTGGTGACACTCAGTTCTTTGCCAATCCAGGCAGGAGCTACTTCTACAAAATGCCAAAGAGAGTGAAGGGTTTGGAGGAAAAGTCAACCCAGACAGTTTCAGCTGATGCTGAGAAACTGGGGAAAGTGTTGAGTAGTGAAAGAGGCAAGAATCGCTCATTTCTCTTCATGGAAAATCTCATTCTTTGCTTCAACAGTAGTACTATTGTACTAGGTCTGAGCCCTGAGCCTTGTGCCCTGAGTCCTCAAGGATAAAAAGTGACTTTTCTTCTCACTTCTCATTTCCACATGCGACGGAAAAGAGGATTCACCATTTCAAGGTAACAGCTCTGGTAGTAATTGCTTGTCCTTCTATTCACAGACATGGTGGTTGAACTTGGGATCTGCCTTTATAAACGAGCTTATAGTCGGACACGCTGCAGTGATCACAAGGCTTTAGAAGTAACCAGGTGCTGTGGGTTGAGCCCCGCCAGCAGGCAAGCACCCACGCGCATCCTGGTGGGACAGGGGAGAGAAGAGGAAGAGCTAATGCAAGAAAAGTCATATGTCAAGATAAAGCAGTTGAGCAGGTGAAGAAAAGAAGGTGAAAAAACCCTACAAAAGCCAACTAATACAAAGGCAATGACTCATTACCTCCCAAAAACAGGGCCCTCCAAGCAATGACAAACATAGAAGAAAAAAAAAAAACTCACCACCTTCTTCCTTGACCCCAGTTTTTATTGCTGAGCCTGATATTATATGGCATGGAATATCCCTTTGGTCAATTCGGGTCAGCTATCCTGCTGTGTCCCCTCCCAACTTCTGGCACAGCCCCAACCTACTCATACTCACTGGCGGGGGCAGCGGGGGCAGAGAGGGGAAAAAAAAAGAAAGCCTCATGCTTGCAAGCACTGTTCTGCAACAGCCACATAACTAATTGTCTTACCAACACTGTTTTAGCCACAAACCCAAAACACAGCAGCACAGGGCTGCTATGAGGAAAGTTAGCTCCATCCCAGCCAAACCCAGTAGACTAGGAAAGAAATTAAAACAGCAAAGTCCTATTCTGGCAGAGGACCGATTAGACTGGAACTGATTAAATTACTCCCCCACAAAATTAAATATGCTCTTGAGCAACTGAGGGCAGTAAACAACCTTCAGAGAATGAGCAACCCAGCAAGGGCAGCCTTAGAGCCTGCTCTAATTCCTTTCCAGCAGGCGTGCACACAATGTTCAGAAGTAGGGAGCTAAATAATGTAACTCAGCCCAGTACCATGTTTGGGAGCCCAACAAAGTATTCAGTTTGATGGGCAGGATTTTTGATGGCTTCCTGATGGCCAACTCGGGGGGGTGTGGGGTGTGTTTTCATTTTCTTTTATGTTTTATGTAAGCAGAATTATGGAATGGTTGGTTGTATTTAATTATGCTAAGGTTTGGAAACAGCTGTCTGTTTTAATAGACATTCACGCAGGGACTGCCTTATGTGAAGGAATTAAGTTGTGACTTTGGATAGAGTTGTGAGTAAGGAGAAGTAAAATACCTTTTTCTGTCCCACCTCTAGGAAAGCAGGGAAGGCTGGGCTTCTCACAGAGGCAATGGTACACACCGCCTGCTGCAGCACCTGGCCTGTGCTGACTAATTTACTGAGGTGTTTTCCCAGGATGCTCACACTCCCTTTGCCACAGGCAGCCAGTTCTTCTGCATGCCTACAGCTCCTCCACGCTCCACACTTCTCAGTGGTTTTTCACAGCCTCTGAATCTCCCATTATATTCACTGACTTGACATAAGATGAGCTGTGTGAGTGTTTCTGGAAAAGAGCAGTTATTTTATGCTTTCATATTCCCTTGCACAAAGAGTGAGAGCAGCATGCAATCCGGAAGAAATATACTGAAGAGAGTCATGAGTTTGTCACTTCAATAGTCAATGCGACGTTTTGGCTGTATCTGAAGATCAGCATTTCCAGAGAATAGACATGTAAATTGATCTTTATATAGTTCTTCAGAGGTTGCTTTCAGAAAATGTTTTACTGTTCCAGATGCCTACATACTCAAAGACTCAATGACTGGAGAGAGTTCAGGGTAGAATAATAAAAATGATCATTTAATGCAGATGTTTTGATTTATAAAAAAGTGATTAAAAGATTAAAAGGATAACATACAGCTTGAGGCTGGGCTAACCGACGACCTAGAGAGGACACAGCTCTCTCCAAACATGAATAAACACCACGAATAAAAGAATTACATACGGCGGTGTACCACAAGGTAAACAACGGCACACACAACTCAGTCCCACAGATCATTCTCTTATAAGCCAAAATAATTAAAGAGAAGTTGAGGTTAAGTGTTCCATCAAACATTTCTGCATAGGCCTACTCAATAGAATTGCAGAAGATGTGGAGCTTGGACAGAATGGAGGACAAGCTTCAAGCACTATACAGGCACCAGAGAAGTTTTCTTCTTGAAATGTCTGTGTTTCTGTCGCTTATTAATTAACAATATTCTCTTTTATAGAAAAAAACGGCACAATGTTCATAGTTCACAACCCCATGCAGCGCTACAGGCTTGGGGATGAGTGGCTGGAGAGCTGCTCGGCAGAAAAGGGCCTGGGGATGCTGCTCAACAGCCAGCTGAACATGAGCCGGCAGTGTGCCCAGGTGGCCAAGGCGGCCAACAGCATCCTGGCCTGTGTCAGAAATAGCGTGGCCAGCAGGAGTAGGGAGGTGATTGTGCCCCTCTACTTGGCATGGGTGACGCCGCACCTCCAATAATGTGTGCAGGATTGGGCCCCTCACTACAAGAGGGACACTGAGGTGCTTGAGTGTGTCCAGAGAAGGGCAATGAAGCTGGTGAAGGGTCTGGAGAACAGGTCTTATGAGGAATAGCTGAGGGAACTGGGGTTGTTTGGTCCGGAGTAGAGGAGGCTGAGGGGAGACCTCATCGCTCTCTACAACTACCTGAAAGGAGGTTGTAGTGAGGTGGGGGTCGGTCTCTTCTCCCAAGTAACAAGTGACAGGACAAGAGGAAATGGCCTAAAGTTGCATCAGGGGAGGTTTAGATTGGACATGAGGAAAAACTTCATCACCAAAAGGGTTGTCAAGCATTGGAACAGGCTGCCCAGGAGGTGGTTTGGCCACCATCCCTGGAGGTATTTAAACATCTGTAAACATGGCACTTGTGCACATGGTTTAGTGGTGGACTTGGCAGTGTTACGCTAACGGTTGGACTCGACGATCTTAAAGGTCCTTTCCTAAACAACTCTATGCTTCTATGTTTACTTAATTGTAAGATTAAAAGATGCTGGCTGTCTTCATACCATAGCAAATTTCCTGCTGACACCAGTACGCCCTTTCCCAGCTGCAGAGCAAGACTGAGAACCCATCTAAGAGCAAAGCCTCAGAAGTCTGGCTGCACACTGACTGAGGGACCTGGACATTTTCATCTCCCTGCTGCTACAGTCCAAGACCTACACTTCCTTATGTCACATAGCACAATTACACATTTACAACCCAGCCACCACCACTCAAATGAGGACCGCAAACCACTCCTCCCAGTACTCAGCTTATTCATGACTTCAGAAATGGTTTTAAAGATTTATTAAGTATCTTTACTGGAGTAGAACCATAGCAAGGACTTTGTTATGCTAGGTGCTGCATAAACAAGAGACAAATCGGTAGTGCCCGTTAATTTACAATCTCAATAATTAAGCAAGGGATGGCAAGCAGCAGATATGAAAAGAAGTACAGAGGAGCACTAAGAAAAGTTTGGCCATTCTCTGGTCACACAAGACAATGACAGCTGCTGTTTCCTATAGGGTACCTTAACATCAAGGTTTTAACATTACGGTTTTTCCTGGTTTCCTTTCTTTTGCTTGTTTACAGTTTGATGCACGACCTGGCTTTGCAATCTGCATAAATGCATCCTCTGGGCAAAAGCATTAGCTAACACTTGTTGACTTTGCGATTCCTAAGGTCACGGAGTTTGAAACTTTTGGTTATACCTTATCAAATATACCAGTTACTACTGGTATAGGATAGTTTTCACGCACAACTGCTGAATGCCACTCTCTTTTTCTCACAGGGGTGGTAGAAGAAATTCATTGCCATTGAGTGCTCCTATCACTCTAGTGAAGTGTAGCATGAATTCAGAACAGCCAAAAGTAACTACTCGATAGATTGGCTGAAAGTCTGATCCTTCTACCAATAAGACTGAAATAACAGGAAAATACCCTTATTTTCCTAGGTTAGTGATTACCTCAAATATAAAACAAGTCTGGAGCTATTTCTATTATTTCTAGTATAAAATTATGTATCAAGAAATTAGAAAACATTAAGGTTCTAAAGTGACTCCTAAGCTAGGGAATATCAGAGGAAAGTAATTAATCTCACCCTATGTATGCACTGTATTACAGCCTTTAATTATCAAAGCACTGCAAGGGGTTTGCAAAGCCCCACAATGAAGGCCATGATGACCCTAAACCCTAGAGTAAAAAAACAGACTTTATGATGCTTTTTTTCTTCCACCAGTGACACTATGATGCATTTTTTTTCTATGGCAATAGCACTTTGTTGAAAGAACTGAATAGCTCTCCAGGATTTCCTTTCATCCTTTAAGCATGGGCTTCAGGTATTTTTAACTACGCATCATCTAAAGCTTGCCCTGAATATATATAGACTAAACTTCCCACTAATATTCTGACCTATTCCAATATTTGACCGTGTTGGAAGTATCATGGAATTTATTTTTCCAGAATTCAGGGGAGTAAAGGTGATAGTATTAGTCCTCTTTTACCCACGGGAAAGGAAGTATTACAGGGACTGGGTTCAACCTACTCAGTGGCCACCAATTTTGTCAGCTCAGTCTGAGATACATAGAATTCTATTTAATCAGGGTATTTACACTTTTTTTTTAATCTTACGAAATTTATATAAGCTTTTATATATTCAAAGCACAGTTTCTATCAAAGTGAATAGTAAGAGAAAGTGCTGAGAGCTTCTGCAAATACACTCCCAGGTGGGTATCAATAAAATAAAGAATATGCATCTAGGCAATCATCAGTGAGATTCCAGTTTTTAGTTGATTTGTCTTGCATTCATGAAGGAGGGTGACAAATGTAGGAGTGTGTGTGTGGCGCATGTCCTTAACTGTGTGGGACCAAATTCAGTTGAGTGAAAAAGAAGCTAATGGTTACTGGGGCCCTGGAGTCTTCCTAACAACAGGAAATAACCGTGCCCCCTGGTCCCTGACCCAGCGGGCTGCCAATTGGGCTGGAGGGTTGAACCCATTGGAAAGAGGGGATCCCCTGGCAATCACCGGCACGTGGGTAGATCAGTTGCTAGAGAGTGTACACAAAGCAGCCTGCTTGCAAATGATACATGAAAGAAAGTTAATTTCTGGATGTGAATCCCCAATGATGCTGCTGGTGAATCCTGAAATCAGGCCTCCCTTAATAAGAGGGCTTCCAGAGCCACTCAAATCTACAGGGATTAATCTGCAAAGGACCATCACGTCGATAGGTCCTGTAGAAAGGCTAGAAAGCCTTACAACAAATCAGAGAAATGAGACCACCCCTTCACGCAGAGAGTCACCCTTTGACCATAGCTCATCTTCCTCCCAGTCAGGTAATAAAACGGTGTAGACATGGGGGGATGTAGCACAGGAACTGATAGATTATAGTAGAAAATATGGCCCTGCGAAAACCTGGGAGGAAAAATCAAGAGGGATCCGGCAAATAGGAGTTAACAGTCTGCCCCTCCTGGTCAGTAAAACTGCAGCCATCTCTGCTGTCCTCCCCCGTTTTAAAACGGCGGGAGGCGGGAGGACAGCCTGTTACCCATCAACAATGTTGGCTTTTGGGAATTAAAAAGGGAGTCCCCAGGGATATAATGGATGGTTTACCCCTTGACAGCTGAGTAAACTGGTATCAAAATGGCATGTTCAGAAACAGCACTTGCAGCACAGGAGAGAGATCTCACCCATTATGCTCACGGCCCCCTTGCGAAGGAAGCGGGCAACAGGACAAGCGAGGGTTTTTTTTTTCCCAGGAGCAGGGAAACTAGAGCCACTGTTCCCTAGTAGTGGGCGGGGGGATGGAGGATGGATTTAGTTTGGGATCTAGTTTGTCAGCTTTGAATTACCACAGTCGTCCTTTCTCTTCCTGCTAACCGAAATCAGTGCTTTGCTACTCTTCTAACTGGCTTGCCGACCACACACACGTGATTTAACCGCTGAGCATGGGGGTTTGTGCAGCAGTGACAGAAAAATCATACCTTGAAAAAGGGTAAGGCCTTAATGCAGAACCAGAAAAAGGGTAAGCCCTGCCAGAAACAGGGTAAGGCCTTAACACAGAACTTGTCAGCTGTGGAAACATCACATGCACATAAGAATGCTTAAAAATAGATGAAATGATGTATTTTTCTTTAGTTCTGTCATTTTAAAAAAAATATTATTTATTACAACTGAACTAATAATAAACAGCAAGACAAAAACAAATCAGCTTTAGACAAGAAACCATTATGAAAAATGCATCTATGTCTTCACGTTGTCAAAATGGCAAATGTTTTTGTAATGGGAGATTCCAGGGAACTTGATAGGCTGATAGCATTATTTTAGTTTTTCTTAAGCTTTATTTATAGAAAAGGAACGAATGCTTGAAAAGTATGAGAGAGCAATGAGATGGCATCCAAAATACCAGTGCCACTGGGCAGGTAACACTTCCAGGGGTGCCAGTTCCAGCCTGCCCTCTCAGCGGCCTCAGGCCTGCAACCCTAGGGGACCAGCCAGAGAACGACTGGAAAGGGCACGACTCACGGCAGCCATTTAGCATCAAATCCTCCAGCCCTCACTCCTCCAGCCATTTCTGCCAAACTCAGCAATGTTTGCCTAGAGCCGCCCGGCCTGCACCGCTCCCCAGTGCGGGGCGGCAGGGCCTGCAGGCCCAAGGAGCCCCAGCAGAAGTCGGCCTCTATTTCACATGACGTGGCTCACGCTCGCTTCGAAACACTGGCTTTTTGCCGAGGGCCCTACTGCGGGGCAACCGGAGGTTCCCCGGTCTCGGCACCCGCCACCGTCTTCACAGCCGCCACCCGCGGGCCGCCATAATCACTCCAGCAACGCTCCCACCGTCGGGGAGCCACTGTCACCAGCCCGAACAGCGACCCTGCGCCGCTTCCAACCCGCGCCCGCTGCGAGCTTCCTGCCCAACGGGAGAACGCTGAGGCGGTTGACGGTGAGGAGGGGGGTGGGCGCTCGACAGCTATAGTGGCCAATCAGAATGAGACACCCTCCCCACCGCTTACTCGGATGGGCTGCGGCGCCTAAACTGACGTGAGCAGAACCCAATCAGAGGTGAGAAGCAGAGCGGTGGCAGGGGCGTGGCGCGCAGTTTGAATCGGCGTGGGGTAGCTGGAACCGGTGTGTGTGCGTGTGTGTGCGGGGCGCCCGCCCGCCGGTCCGCTGCCCCCCGGCGCCGGGGAGGGGAGCAGCCCGCACGCCATGGCCGCGGCCTCGCACCTGAACCAGGGGCTGCAGCGCAGCAACGCCCGCTTTATGGCCTCCATCAACCGCATCATAGAGCGGGTGAGTGCCGCCCCGGCCGTTGGGCAGGGGCGCTCGTCGCCGTCCTGAGGCGGCCCCGTGGGCGGCGGGGAGGCTCTGTCACCGGCGCGGCCGCGGCCCGCGGGGCTTTCAGGCTGCCGCCGCCCTGCCTGGCTCCGGCCTGCCTGAGGAGCGCGGCCCGCTTAGGGTTTCCCTTGCCGAAATGGCGTGTGTCACCGTTCGGCCGGGCCTGGCCGCCCCTGTGCGCCCCTCTGACCGCCCCTCCGACCCCCTCTGGAAGGCTGCCGGGCGGCGCGGCTCGCTGCCCGCCCCGCCTTAGCGGCAGGGCTCTCCGCTCCTTCCTGACCACCTCGAAGTCTTGGTGTGTCAGTACTGACAGGTTCAGTTTTCCTTCCGCGCACTAATTTGCAGTAACTGACGTTGAATTCTCTTCGTCAGTGAGTTACTTGTGGTGTCACGAGTTCCCAAAGCAGCTGTCACCCAGGACCTCATGCAGCTCCGCAGTTTGTGCTGAGCCATGCACTCCTGAGCCTCGGCGTGAGTAAGCCAATAAAAAGCCAGCTCCTTGAATACATCCATAAAACTCAGATCCGGGATTGCCAGTATGAATAAGTGACTTAATTGTAAGCTCGAGTTGTCCTTATAGTGCCCTTAACCCCAATTAGGTGGCAAGAGGTGAGGTATTTTCAATGAAACCACAGGAAGAAGAGTACCGCTGCAAACCTTCCTTAGTTTAGAGCCGTTTTGTGTTAAAAGATGTGGGAACCATACACCTCCATCCAGAGATGCATGTATTTATTCAAGGATGTCAGCTTTGCTGTTTGGGGAAATGTTTTGTGCTAATGTCTAGGTGCTGGCATAAGATTAAGTCTGGTTCTAGAATGTTTTTTCTCATGTAGTATTAGACTGGATATTTTTATGTCATGATCTGTAGGACTATGCTGAGTGGTTACTTCCAGTTGCTACAGAAAGAGTTTAGAAGAAACCGTACTAGAGTAACTTAACCACTTTTGAGAACTATGAAGACCCATTTTGTCAGTGATAGGCTTATGGCTGGAAATTGAATGACTTGTATACATGCTTAAAGTATATGTGTTTCCTCTAGGAATTAGTATTTCCAGATTACTGACTTCTAACCAGTCAATAAAACAACATACAGATAACTTCATGTTTTGGTCAAAACAAAATTGTATTAAAATGATATTTAAAATGCATGTTAAAAGTGTTGCTTTAATAATTTATTCTAATCGCTAATGGTCCTTTTTATCTAGTATAATCATGCTTTTGAAGATGATTTACTTGTTTCCATGGAAACTCTCACTTATGATACGCCTGATGGTAAGAACTTCTTAAAACTTCAATATTTACATGCTGTATACTTAGACTTCATAAAGCGTGCAAGTGTTGATAGTTATATAACACTTAACTGCAACAGATACTAAATTTTGTCCACTTAGGTATGGCATATCATATTTAAACTTTGATACTCTCCAGGTATCATATGAGTGTTTATTTATATGTGATATTTTAGTCCATTTCATGCTCTGTTTTAGACAACAGAAAAGAGTTATTAGCAAAGTTCAGGATAAATATTTGGATGACTTGTAAGAAGAAGAATCAAAATGGAGAAGCCTGAGCAGAAGCAAAAGAATGAAGACATTAGCAGGAAGCTGATACGCGTGAATAGATTGTGTAGTTTCATCTCTGCTTAGTATTCTGAAGGCTGCTCTGATAAATTTCCATTACATCGAATGTCAGGGTAGACTAGGATGATAGTCACTTTAACTTTTCCTTGAATATTCATGTGATTAACATACATTTACACCACATTGTACCATGTCATATTTTTCCAGTGTTTCATTATAATTGTCAATCCATTGTAGAGTTGTAATGCTTATGGAGACCTTGTTGTGAAAAAACCTGTTCTAAAATACATTGCTGAGGGGTTTAGTGGGACTTGTGACTTAGTATCTTAGTGGCTTTATTGGGAAATTAAATGTTCTGTCAGTTTTTATTATTACTGAAGTGAGGATTATGACATGTAAATTGCTGTATCAGTTCTTGTAAAGCTGAACTTACTGGACATACACATGCAGCACTACCACAATGTCAAGGCCAATGTAATTGTTGCACCAAATATGGTTTACTTTTTAGAGGCCTTTACAGACTAGGAAGCTTGCGTTTTACAGCATTTTATATACATTGCCCAAAGAGAGAGGGAGGAAACATGCATACAGCACTGTAATATGCACCCTTGGATTTGTAAAGGCCTGGTTAGGCTTTTGGTTTAGTGACCTCTGTTTGATATACAATCAGTACGGATCTCAGTCCTGTAAAGCCTTAATTATGGCTTTAACTAACCTCAGATACCATGTGGTCTGCATGCATTAAATAAAAAGTAAAATAATTTGGTTTTCCCCCTGCCGCTTCGTAGCATCTAGGGCTGTAATGCTTTTTGGATTTTATTTCAGTGTTGTTAGACTCAGTATGTGATTATTTTTTTTTTTTAATTTTTTTTTAATTTTATTTTGCCTGGCTTCTCAATTAACTTGAAATTACAATATTCTCTTGGTTTGTTTTCCTATAAGTTTTTGTTTCAGCAATTGTATTGGAGGCTGTTCAGATTTGATAATGTTTTGTTGCTACGCAATATGTTCCTCTTAAATGTTTGTTTGTTATAACACTAACCATACCAAGTATCATTCTAAAGAAAAGCAATGTTTATATTGATATCTCTTGTTATTTCTAGGACCAAAACAGTGGGAGGAATTGTCAACAAAGCAGCTTAACAGATGGAAGAAAGAAGTACTTGAGGTATCTAATCATATGTCCTCCTATGCAGTCAAAATGTAGCAATACTACTTTTTCATAAATATATATATAAAATAGAATTATAGAATTGTTTGGGTTGGAAAAGACCTTTAAGATCGAGTCTAACTGTTAAACTAACACTGCCAAGTCCATCCCTAAACCGTGTCCCTAAGCACCATGTCTACTCTTCTTTTAAATACCTCCAGGGATGGTGACTCCACCACCTCCCTGGGCAGCCTGTTCCAATGTTTGACCACTCTTTCAGTAAAGAAGTTTTTCCTAATGTCCAATCTAAACTTCCCCTGATGCAACTTGAGGCCATTTCCTCTTATCCTGTCACTTACTACTTTGGAGAAGAGACCGACCCCCACCTCACTACAACCTTCTTTCAGGTAGTTGTAGAGAGCGATGAGGTCTCCCCTCAGCCTCCTCTTCTCCTAACCAAGCAACCAGAGTTCCTTCAGATGCTCCTCATAAGACCTCCAGACCCTTCACCAGCTTCGTTGCCCTTCTCTGGACATGTCTTTCTTGCAGTGAGGGTCCCAAAACTGCACACAATACTCGAGGTGCGGCCTCACCAGTGCTGAGTACAGGGGCACGATCACCTCCCTACTCCTGCTAGCCACGCTATTTCTGACACAGGCCAGGATGCTGTTGGCCACCTGGGCACACTGCTGGCTCAGAGATAGGTAGGTAGGTAGATAGATAGATAGATAGGAATACATTTTAGTATTGCTGTGCCATAGAATATTTGCAAGGGGTATTAATCAATGAAGTAAAAATCTGCTTTAAAATATGGTTTTAGGGTAGATTGGTTAAGACTATCGAATGAGACAAACTAAAATAGATGACCACTGGTTAGCACCACTGTCAAACCTGGAAAAACATTTTTTTTTTTTTAATTTAAATGTCTGATGGGGACACATACTCATCAGAATATTGTCATTGAAGTTAAAATGCATTGAATCATAGAATCATAGAACAGTTTCAATTGGAAGAGACCTCCAAGATCATCGAGTCCAACCTTTGTCCCAGCTCTATCAACACCACTAAACCATGTCCCAAAGTACAACTTCTACCTGTCTCTTAAAACACCTCCAGGGATAGTGACTCCACCACCTCCCTGGACAGGCTTCAATTTCTCTTGGTTCAGGTAATCAGCTTTTCAAATCTGAAGGGTGTACTGGTTTCATCTTTAGATTAATTTATTTTCCTGTAAAATAATGCTGGAGTAATTAAAGTATCTTTGCAGTCTCAGTACGTGCTGAGTCTGCGTCAGGCCAAAGCCATCACTGTTGTGGGTGCATGATCTGTATGTTTTTATTCTGAGTATCTTCACTAAACAAGCAGTCACTTCTTTTTGTGTTTCCTAAACTCCCCCATAGGAACTCAACAGTGAATCTCATAAAAATCTCAGTGTTTCTCATGTAACTGTCAAAAGTCACCTTGCTGCTACATTCCTGCTATCTGTCTAAAAAGCTAAGTTGTGTAGTGTGCCTTGGTAGTTAACACAGAAGCTGTTCTGAGCCCAATAGAGTTTGGGGATGAAAAGTGAAATTCAGTCTTGGGTAACAAGAATAGATCGAATGGAGGCAGAAAAGGGGCTGTATTTCCTTTTCCACTCCTGGTAATTCCTTGTGCATCATCTACTAATCATTGCTGCATAACTTTACGGACTAAATCCCTTAAGGACTGTTAAGAGGAATTCTCTGTCTTAGCCTCTTATATGGGCCGACATAGCTGTAGCTTATGTTCTTGTGGTGATTTTAACAGAAACAGCATGGCAAGAAGTGAATGATCAGGTAAGTTTTGCCATGTATTTGTGGCTTTTCTTGTCAGGCCATGGGAAACCTGAAGGAAACGGAATGGTTATTTAGGTCAGGCCAGGGGAAACCTGAAGAAAACCATATGGTTATTTAGAAAGTGCCTAGTTGTGAGACACACCAAAGTAAATAAAGGCAGTGGTTAAAATAACTTTACTATTCTAAGATTCTTCTGATATGGGTTTTTTTTTTCTGTTTCTAATTGCAGTGTAATAGAGGAAGTCAAAGGAATGCAGGTAAAGTGTTTAAAAAAAATAAGTGCTATGAATTATCTTAATCCAAAGTGTCTTGACTTAATAGAAGACATCCTGGGTTTATGCCAAACTCTTTAGGATGCTTACTTACTGGGGTTTTCTGTCGCAAAAACCACCATAAAAAACCCCAACAATACCTATGTTCATAGGGATTCTGAAATGTAATTTAAAATGTTTAAGATGAGTAAATACATTATAATTGATGTTGCTGTCATCGCAAGTTGATTAAAATAATCTCCCCTTATCAACTAAACAGCCAGCTTTTTGCTGTGTTTTTCAGTTTTGTTAGATGTTCATTGAATCCAAAAATTCCAACCCTGGCTTATGTGGGTGTATAAGTGGAGAAATGTGGAAGTTGCTGGCTTTTTGAAAATAGCTAGATAAGTAAGCATATAAAAAAAAAAGTGTGTTAAAAGAATCTCATGAAGTTGCATGATGAGCTATCAAATTTAGCAGAGTATTCTGTATACTGAATGAATCAGGCTGCCTGTAGGGAAAAAATAGTTTATAGTTATTTCATTAGAGATAAAGTATCGTGATGGAAGTCAAATCAAGACTGCACACTGAAGTGTAATTCTGATACTACTTAGGGAGATGTATGGCATCTGAAGATTTTATAATTTTCTGAAAAGGAGCTGTGTGTTTCAATAAAATATGTGTTTTTACTGGGATAAGTGGTTGGGCAAAATTGTGATGTGTAGTAGAGCGAAGGTATGTTGAGCTTTATTTTCTTAAAGTTTTGAAGTGGGTTTTTTGCTGTTGCTTATTTTATGACATTCACCTGAGAAACTTTTATGCTGAGTGTCTGAGGAAAAAACACAACCCAGTGTCTTTCTCCCACTACAGTCCTACCAAAAAATTTGTTCATGCAGGGTTCAGGTATAGACTTTGAATCAGCCTGTGAAATTAAAATGTTAAGCTGGGAAATAAGGGTCTGATACAAAAAGATTCAGATGGTCCAGACCTTTGCCTGTAGTTTTTAGACATGCTGATGGGTCTGAATAGTACAAAAAATTACTGGCTACAATCTGCAGTAAAACTCAGAAAGAAAGAGCATCTAACAGTTATTTTTTTAAAAGATAGAGTATCTTAAGTCTTTTAGAAGTAGTTTTTTGTTAATTTTTGTGTTTTGACCTAAGTCCTGAATGCCCTAGAAGTTCTTATTGAAGAAATTTACTTGGAGTTTCTTTAATGCTGCAAAGGCTTCATCAAATTAATTTTAAATTTAGAGTGCTGCATTACAGAGAAGGTAGAAAAGCAGAAAAATTGATATCTTACTTTTTTTCCAACTTCTAATGTAACTAGTTAAGTTTTAAGTTATCCTAGGGAGTAAACATTTAAGTAAAAGTTGAAGGTAGGGGGATAGCACTAGTGTTAACAGCTTTTGTTATAAGAAAACCCCCACTTTTACAGATTTGTTTTATGCATGTATATTTATATACGCTATAAAAGATAGCGTCTCATGGATTTTGTTCAATTTGAGAAAATCATATCTTGTACTGGCTTTTTTTATTTGAAACACAAAAGTACATGGAGTAAGCATTTGAACTGTCTGGGTGTGGCTGGTGTTACCTTTAAAAAACCAAACCAACCCCAACCCAACAACAGCTTCTGGCTATGGATTATTAAAGCTAATGTGCAAATTTTACCTATTCCTGTTCTATGCTTTTAGGTGGGCCTGGTATGTGTTTTCAATTAGGATACATAAAGTTCTGTGCTATTAAGTGTGAACATTTAAAATATCTTTATAAGACCCAAATACTTATTAATGAACCCCTTCCCTTGGAGTATAACTTGTGTTATTTTTTCCAACTCTCAATTCTGAATTTGTCTATAACCTATTTTTACTATATGGATAGAATGTCCAGTACCCCCATGAAGTTTTACTGGGTAAAATGACAGTCCTTTGAGTGGTGGGTTGTTGGGGTGTTTTTTTAATATATGGCAGTTTAAGTATGGGAGGACCAAGTATGTTAAATTTCAACCTCCAAGAAGAGCAATATTTCTGTCATATGTTAGCCACTTAAAATTCTTTCTTTCCTTGAGAAATTTTTTTTGAAACAAAACACCCTCTGTGTTGTTTCATAGCTGTTGCAAGTAAGGCATTTCAATGGGACATTATGATTTTATTCTGATTTCCTGTGTTCCTAATCCAGAAATGTTTGGAAAATGCTTTATGCGGCTTCTAAAAAAAAAAAAAAAAAAAAAAAAAAAGTATTGCTAACATATTCTAAAGGAAACATTACTGTGCTTTTTTTTTTTTTTTTGAAAAATAGTGAACATAAATTTCCTGAGAAGGTTACAAGCTGAAGCCAGAGCCCACTAGTTATATAATATGCTTCACTAACTTTATATGAGAGAGCGGTTTCATAGACCAGTTTTCTACTGGTTGGAAAACTGCTTAGAATAGTAAATAGTAGAAGAGGGAATACCCTTAATTAACTCACAGATGATACCAAGTAGGGATGACCACTGTGAAAGATGGTCTGACAAATTTGGGCTAAAACTTAAAGCAGACTTTGTGTAATTTCATTCAGAGAAGTTCAAAGTAATAGACTTATGTAAGAATAATCAAATGCAGGAAGAAGCAAATTTGAAGGCTGACTGAGCCAACTAAGAATATCAGTCTGTTGTGAACATAGCACACACTGCACTAGAAGATATGCACAGGTGCCTAGTATGTAAGGCACACAAAACACGTTTTCTGCACTGTTCAACAGTGGTAAAACTTGTGGTGGAGTACTTTGTTTTGTATTTGACGATAGCTTGACTAGCTGGAGTGAGTCAGAAAAAGAAAAAAAAATTACTAGAGCCACTGGTGATAGGACTTAAATGGAGAAGGGGCGGGGGAGAGGCGGGGAAAGAACAAAATAGAGGCTGTAGGATAGTACTAGAAAAACTTTCCAAATGAAAACATAAGGAAGACATGAAGTACATTTCTTAGAGATTGTGGAGTTGCTCTTAATGGTTAGACTTCTCCTAGAGGTAAGTTAGGTATAGTTGTTCCTGCTTTAAAATGGAAGAAGGAGTAGATGACATATTTAGGTTCTGTTCCATATGCTTTAAGCCTTTAGAAAACTGAGAATCTTTAGATGTATGCCTGGCATTATTAATAATATGAAGTGTTTATAGGAGTCAGTAGTACCTATGTGCCTGATTTAGGCATGAGATAAGTTTTCTCACCATTAACCAAAAAAAAAAAAGTAAATCGCTTATGATACTTGACATCAATTTGTCTGGAAATGGAAATGCAAGAAAACAACAAGGACAACAAATTCTGTGTTAAATAGAAACTTGTTTAATGACAGTCTTGAGTAGGGTAAACATACTTGCTAAAGAACTTGTATTATTTTTATTATTTAAGTCTGAGTCTATCACATGCATCCAATCATGAGAAGTCCCACTACAACTTTAGTACCAGCAAAGTTATATGTTTGGAGATAGAGATCTACTCTTTTGGGAAAGATTACATTTCTGTAATTTATGCAATATTAACAATAGATTTAGGCAATAATTTTTATATGCACATCATAATAATCTGCACTGTATACAGACTTGAGAGCTTGTAGCTTGTAATAGATGCCATTCTAAAATCTAACAAGGCAAGGGGTAGACTTTTTCAGTGATATTAAAAAGTTTTCAGTCTGAGTAATTTTAATAGCATCAATATTTGCCTTAGAGGCTAACTGTGAAATAAGCTTATGTGGAAGTCACATTTATTTGAAGATTGCTACTTCTCTGTGAGTCTATTATCTTTATGGTTTTATTTAAATCCATTTGAGTTGCAATAGCTAATGAAGAGCAAAATTTAGATTGAAATGTGAAAAGGGGAGATCTCTGCTAAATTAGACAGCCCTTACACTCTTTTTCTTCTGCTGCTTATGAAATAACCTGGGGGGGAACGGCATGACAACCCACAAAGACTGTGGGTGGGTTTGTCTGTGCAGGAAGACAGACATAACAGTTTTGGAAGACCCCCCTGCTAAAAATAGTTTTAAAAGATGCAATAGAGTTTTGGGTCTCTACGCTCAGGCTTCAAGAGTAGCTAGTCTTTTTCTTACTCTTTTCAACATATGCCATGAAAAATGCACAAAAAGTTTTCAGTTGTCTTCCTTTCCTACAAGTGATACTACCTGATAAAGGGGCAAATTTTATTTTCTGTGGTGCTTTGTGTGCTAAGAAGAAAATGTAATATGGTAGATGTAGGTCTCTGATCAGAATTAGTCTGCTGTGTTTGACTAGAATGTTGTTCTGTCACCTGTGTATTCTTTGTTTCAGTCCTGTGTATGTTCTCCATTTGTTAAATGTTTGCGCTAAATAATTTTCAAGATAAATGAGAGTATATACAAATGAAGAATTAATGAGTTCAGGTACAACATTGGTCCGTGACCTATCAAACTGAAATAGAATTTTTTTTCCTCCCATGCGTGCTAAGAAACGTCAAAGCAACAGACCAGTGATTTTGAAGATGGACATTTAACAGTACATCAGGTATGGGCACCACATTGTGTCTGCTTCCATAAAGCCTTTTTGGGAAAATGTATTTATGTAGTCAAAAGCTAAGAAATTAATCATGAGCATGTGGTCCTGTACCATAGCTATAGAGTTAGATTTTAAAGACCTACTAACTGCTGAATCAAGTAATTTTATATTCAGCATCTGAAGAGTGATATGGGCCATCTCTCTGGTCACTCGTAATTATTTGTTCTACATAGATGGTAGTTAGAAGTATCTCATTTTGTTGATGTCATTTTAACCAATAATACACTAATTTTATGATTGAACTGGACAGAATAGGTTTAGACTTTTTAAAAAGAAATTCCAAAGAACGTGATGTCAGATGTAGACTGTAAACATGTAGAAAAGGCTCCTTATCTGTATAAATGAGATTTTTATGCAACTATCGAGACTTCTACAAAATAGAGCAAAAAAACTATTTGAAATATTATATATAGATTGTTTGAAGTGTGCAGTTAAGAAACTTTCCTCATACATACATACTGATAAAGATTTGGTGATTAGAATTCATCTATGAACTGGTTTTTGCTCTTGTATAATTTGTCTAAATTCTAATTATTTGTCTAAATATAGAAGGTCTGGGAAGAAAATAGTTTTACCCATTGAGTAATGAGATGTGAATAAAGACAAATTTGTGTACAGATTTGTGAATAACCATGGTGTCATTTGGACATAGTTTGTGGAATATAACTGGGTTTGCTTCACCACCCCCCACCCCCACCACCCCCCCACCCCGAAAAAAAAAGTTGAGCAAGTAGTGAAAGCAGAAAATTCTACAGTCTACTTGATATAGCTTATACTACCAGGTCTTAAACTTCTTTTCATGTGCTTTTAAGGAATCTCCTGAGAGCTCTTGTGTGGACACAACTGACATAGGTGGGTTTTTTATTTTACTTTTTAGCTACCTTTTTTAAAAAAGATGGCAAATACCTTTTTCATAATTTTCTAATATAGTAAAATTTATTTCAAAATGTGTCCTTTAGACTTTGAGAATGTAGAGAATATGAATAACAAGACTGAGGTAGTAGTAGTGCTATGAAATCAATATCCACATTCCTCTTTAAAATCTCAGTCCTGAATCCCTGATGTGTTGGAAAGTCAATGTGGAATATGTTCAGTTGCCTTTTGATTTCACTGTTCCTTTCTTTATTAAGAAAACTTAGGCATAAGTGGCAATAGAAGTTTTAATAATTACAACATATACATTAATTTCTAGCTGTCTGGTGAACACAGATATTGTATTCAGCTGCAACAAGTGTCTTCAGTAGTGTTTGTAACAGTTTCAGCATCAGTCTTGTGGCCTGTCTAAAAACTTTGGATGTTGTGTTCCCAAATAGTTATTTGATTGTATTAATTAGTAGTAGCAATCTTTGACTGGTTTTTAAATATTTAAAACTTGTGTTACTCAAGATATTTTGATTCTTGTGCATACAAAAACTTACTATTTTGCATGCATTAAACTATGGCTAGGTGGTAACCAGCATTTAATGATTAGAAGAGCCGTTGCAGCAAAATATGGTTAGCTGGGGTTTAAATACTGTGGTATAAATTAGGTGCTTCATATGCATAGCTTTGTCCAAGGCAATGATTACTTATTTGTTAAAAGAAATAGGAAATACCAATCTGAAACTTACCATTCTATCGTTTGAGAGGATAATTTCAAATATGTATTTGAATGATAAAATAGTTTCTGCAGATTTAGAAAATGTGAGTTGTTTTTTTTCTCACCCTGCGCAACAAAATATAGGAAACAAACTTCAGAGGCAGCTGTAGCTTAGCTTCTGTAAGTGTCCTTTGTAGTTGTGGATAAATGAGTTATGCAGTTCAGATTCTGGTATCTTCATAGCAACATAAAATAATAGGATTATCCATTCCTCCTCCTTCTCTTGTGAACATTCTTGGAAGAGATTGGAGAGGATTTATAGCAGCCTTGGTGAGTCACGGCTATCTCCAAATAGACTAAGACCTAGAAATTGACTCATTGGAGATGTGGGATTGGATTCCTCACTTAAAAATGGAATTTACCTAGGTGTTTCGGTTTTTTGATTTTTCATTTTTTGTTTTGTTGTTGGTTTTTTAAATATACAAAAGGTTAGCGATACAGCATGCTAACTGTTAAGAAAAAAGTGTATCTTTAGCTGCTTTGGCTAAAACTTCAGCTTTGGCAGGTTTTTTTTCCCCACTTTAGTATTCATACAGAATGGTTCACGCTTCTCAGTGAAGGCAGTGTTTCTTCCAGGTGTTATACAGTATTTTTGTTCTAAAAGTAAGCAAAGCCTATCAACAGCAGTGAATATATAAAGTGAAACAGCTCTCACTTTTACTTGCAAGTATTGGTCTGCCCTTAATAGGGAAAATTATTAGGTCTACTTTCTTTGGTTTCGCAAGAAGTAGTGTGGCTAAGTATAGTGATATCCAAACACTTTCTTTTATCAAGGGAGGTGATTCTCCCCCTCTACTCTGCTCTGGTGAGACCCCACCTGCAGTGCTGTGTCCAGCTCTGGGGCCCTCAGCACAAGACAGACATGGACCTGCTCGAGCAGGTCCAGAGGAGGGCCACGAAGACGATCAGGGGGCTGGAGTACCTCCTTTCTGAGGACAGGCTGAGAGAGTTGGGGCTGTTCAGCCTGGAGAAGAGAAGGCTCCGGGGAGACCTTCTTGTGGCCTTCCAGTACCTAAAGGGGGCCTACAGGAAAGGTGGGGAGGGACTCTTGATCAGGCAGTGTCGTGATAGGACAAGGGGTAACTGTTTCAAACTGAAAGGGGGGAGATTTAGATTAGCTATTAGGAAGAAGTTCTTCACTGTCAGGGTGGCGAGGCACTGACACAGGTTGCCCAGAGAAGCGCTGGCTGCCCCCCTCCCTGGCAGTGTCCAAGGCCAGGTTCGATGGGGCTTTGAGCAACCTGGTCTGGTGGAAGGTGTCCTTGCCCATGGCAGGGGGTCTGGAACTAGATGATATCTTTAAGGTCCCTTCCAACCCAAACCGTTCTGTGATTCTATGATCTGTTAGGATAGTATCACAGAGAAATTAATTTATTTGGAGAGAAAGGGGAAAGTTCAATCTGGATTGTATATTATCTAAGTGTATTTAAGTTTAAACTATCACATCAAAGTCAAAACTTAAAAATTTACATGTTCATCTTTTAAAATGAGATATATCTCTTTTGGTAATGATAGTGTATTGACTGCATCTCCAGTGAAATAACTTCTGTATTATACGTCAAAGTTTCTAGAGAGGAAGGTGGGAATTTTCATTTTTCCTCTCTTCTGCACTTGAACAAAGTTGTTCCTGAATTTACCTACTAGCCTTTAAAAACACTTTAAGGATCCCCAGAGAAGATGGTTCATTTTTTTCTGTGCTGTGCCATGATCCTCTGCTAATAGTTAAAGTTCCAGTGATTTGAAGTATGATTAACAATACATTGAAGACATACTAAAATTACACTTTTGTGAGGTTTCATGCCCAGAAGAGTATTCAACTGGTATACAGGCCAATTCATTCTACGATACAAGCTATTTTATAATAATTTGTAATTGGTGTGATGGAGTCAACCATTCCTGGACACTGAAGTTGTTACCTTTATCTCAAGAACCTCCCATTTTTGTAACAGTCTGGTCTGGTCATCTCAGTGACTATTTAGGGAGCAGTCTACCAGTTTTGTGCCCGTTCCTACTGGAAGACGACTACTGTATGGCAGAAGAGTATCAGCTGTTACAACACAAATTGGGAGGCTGAAACCTTTTCCAGATTAAAACATTGACATTCTTACTGCTTCCTCCTCTACTGATGCTTAGTAACTGATTTCCACTATTGATGCATATTAACTTCCTTCCATTAGTCATGTGGGAAGAAACTTTGATAATCTGACAGGCATGGGTTTCAATTCTAAAAAACTAATTCTACCAGAGTCAGGTAGACTGTCAAAGCCAACCCTCTGATTGCTCAGTTTTTTTACCCGAAGGTGTGAAATTGTGTTGTCTCCCAAAAAAATGGAGTTTCTTTCATATGTATCTTTACCCTAGCTCTACAACAGCAGCTGTCAACAGAGCTTTAGGTGATGATTTCACTGACAGGGAACAAAAAGGAAGATGAGATTAGCTGGAAAAGATTTTCATTCTGCTTAGTTATTTAAGAATAGTGTGAAGAGCTAGTGATGTGGTAGGTATCATAACCAAGATTTTTGCACTCATTGTTTTCCTCTTCAGGGCTATTCTCCTGTCCTCTTTCCCTCCCTGCAGTGAGCATGATCATGGGACAAAGATACAACAGCCAGTGAAATTCAGAAATCGGGGCTTACAATGCAGTCACATCTTTTATGATTATGAAAGACTGAGGCTTTAGCTAATGATGAATTGGAAGGAAGGTCTGGCTACATAAGCAAAAAAAATGTTTTGTTGCCTTTCATTCACAAATATACCCGTAGAACCCTTAAAAACTGAGTTGGAAGATTTGGACTTGCTTTTTAATACTTTCAAGTCTGTCTTATTTCTCATCTTGGCAGTTCTAAGACAGCCTTGACAATAAGAAACTAAGAAAAGGAAGCATGGTAGGAGGTCCTTACTGTCTTCTTTGCGATATTTAGGAATGTAGTGGGAGATAAGTGGGGAAAAATATATTAAAGAATAGTGATTCTTGCAGAGCAGTGCTTTGAAAATATTTTACTCCCTGAACTGGTTAGTGTAAATATTGAAGAACTGGTTGTAAACAAGTTATCTTCACTCTTCTTTGTTCCCCTCAAGTAATTTATGAACCTATAAACCATGCTTTTCAATTGCACTTGAAATGGAAATATAATACAGATAAAAAGTTTTTGTGTAGAAAAACGTTTTCTAAAATGGAAGCATTTTAGTTAATAAGTTATACGGTGTGTGTGTTTAAAAACATTGCCGTTTGGTTTTGAGTTCAACTAGATTTTATTTATCTTCAAATTGTAGATGAAAAAAGTGATGCCAGTATAGCTTCAGTAAGAGGAAAATTTGAAGAACTTTGCTTCCAGGTAATAATTTCTGGTGTCTAATGTAATATTTTTGGTGTTCAATAGAAATGATTGAACTGTTTGAATAGCTTAAATGTGCCTGATGACTTGATGCAGTCAGCAGAAGATTCTATGTAGTTCTGTATCTTAATGTACGTTTTTAGTAAGTATAGCAAATGAGGTTCAATAACTAATGTCATGAAAACCAATATGAAGTAGTATTATGTCTTCATGTTATTAGTTTACCAGAGAAAGCCACGCAATGTATTTCAAAGACCAGGCAACCATGAGAAAGGCTATTACAGGTTTGGAAAAAGAATAACCAGATGAATCCCAAAGTGAAAACACTTATAAAAATATGATTGTTCACTTGAGTCTAGCACAAACAGGTAACATAATTTTAAAAAAAAAAAAAAGTAAATCTGAAATAATGGCTGCCATAACAGAACCAGACTGGAATCTTCTGTTGTTGTTTCCCAAACTAGACTATGGGTATCAGGACTACCCAGAGCAGTTACACTGATGAAGAAAATTACAACACACATTTTGTGCGTGCAGCCATTCTAATCCTATGTTCTGCTTGCTCAAATACAGTTACCAAAAATTTATTTCACTTTACTTGTTTAGCGTAGTGCTAGGCATCGTCCTGTGTCTGACAACAGCTAATACAAACTGCTTCAGAAAGCGAGAGTTTCACAATGAAAAACATTTGCCATTTATTACCAAATACTCTTAGATTTGTTGCAGAGTAGATCGTAATTTGTATTTGAATCCATGGGATGCTAATACCTATTAACACTTGCAGCCATAATTACCAGTGCTTTGTAACCTAACACTAGGACTTTTTTCTTTTACTTTGTTTTTATCAGTGGGTCGTCTGAGGCACTGTGTGCTTTTCCTTGCATTGGTAAACTAGCTGGTTACCTTATATGTTCACATACAGTTCCTTCTCAGGATTTTTTTGTGGACATAAAATGTATACATTAAAAATAAGCTTATTCTGGTTGGATATCCTCATCTGAATAATACTAGTTTGAAATAAATCTAAGTAATATGTTTGGGTTTGTCATTGTCAGTAACTTCTGTGTGTTTTAATTATTTTATTTTTTTTCTCTCAAAGGATATAGATGATGGGGAAGCTCAGGAGAAAGTAAAAGTTCAAGTGGATGTGATAGTGCAAGATTATGCTAGAAAAATTCCCAAATTTATGGTAACATATTTCTCCTGTTCTGTTGTAAGTTATTAGCTAATTAGAATAAAATAAGAACTCTAACTGTGCAGCACAAAGAATTCTAAAACAACTTCTCTGCTGTTCCATCATTATTCCTCTCGTGCTTGCTGTCTGCGTAAATATCACAGTATCTCAGGTCTCTGACAGCGATGATTTGTAAGAAACTGAGCAGATGATATCTAAATTATTTTTTTTTTTTTTTTACGTTTATACTTTGTTATTTGAACCTTGATGTGCAAGTTGATCTTCACTTCAGAAGGTTTTCTGAAAAGCCTAAATTTGAGGTTTGACGTTTTAGCTTTTTTTCGGTTCTGTGGGTAGAGGGGAACTGGGGGCAAAGGGTTATGTTATATGGTATGGCTTCTGTTTCCTACTGGAGTTGCCAGAGATGTCCAGGTATATATATCCACGTATAAATCATCATATTTGGTTGGGAAAGGTATTAAAATATGATACATAATGTAGAAGTTGCAAAGATGATAAATAGCTTTCCAAGATTAAACTGGTAACTCTTGAAAAGTCTTACTGGAGTCTTAGACTAGACTTTTTCCTCCTTGTCTGATATTTACTAAGCCCCTTAGGACTATATACTAGGTACAGGATCTAGTATAGTAAGGAGAGAGTAGGAGGAGTCACAAATAAGATTTTGATGTTACCTTTAACCTGCAAAAAATATGCATGAGTCTTTTTTTTATTATTTTTTTTCTTTGTTTTTCAGATGGCACCTCAAGCTTCATCAGAAGGTCTTCATTTAGCTTTGCCAGTACCGGAACTGATTGGTACAACTACATCTTTTGGGTGTTGGTCAAATATGTTACTTAGAAAATGTGTTTTTATTAAAATGTATTAGAAATAAATATTTAATTTGTTGAAAACACAGAGGCACTAGTTACCCAACAGAAAAGTTCAACAGGCTGGATTCTTGAAGAGAAGTTAGACATGATTTTGCTTTGAAAAATAGAAAATAAATAACTTGTGTACATAACAGCAGCTTTTCTTAAATAGCCTCAGGAAAAGAATGCATAGTTACAAAATTCAGCAGCATTAAGCTCAACAAAATGAAAGCATAATTTTTTGGTACTGCTTATTTTAAATTCAAGGAATGTAATGAGTAGCTTTGGGTCTGCTGATAACCAATACTAAAAGTGGTACTTCACCAGTAAACCTTCTTTCTTCAGAAGCTCCCCAGAATTGATGCAAACCCAAGATACGCTTGAAATATTTACACCAAAATTCTAACTACTACAAAAAGCATTATCTTCATCACAGTTTATGGCAAGTGAAGTTGCACTGATACTAGCCAAGTACAAAGCTTTCAAGGAATATGGAAATAGAGTAGCAAAACCTGTAGGATAAGGCTGTTCTTCCTCATTGGAAGTCACAAAGAGCAAAGTGTCTGCCTCTACGATGAATATATTTTATATCTGTATATTAAGCTATTTTAAAATAGTTTTTTTCCAACACATTTCTGTCTTCTATTGTCTCTTAATTCAATATGGTTAGGAAAAACATTTTAATTTTTTCCAAATGGATTGTACGTTAATCATCCATTTAGCCTGGCAAAAAGCATAATGAAATATGAATAATGAAATTACAGTAAGGCTATCTGTACCGCATGCAATTATTTCTAAGTCATGTAATACATTACTGGAAGTGCCCTAATAGGTTAGGGGTTTTTTTTCTCCTGGTTTTGTTTTGTGATTAATTTGGTTTTCTGAATAGGCAGCCAAGCCGCTGTTCGCAGAAAGAGAGTACAGTTGTCAAATGAATGTTTTTCATCCAGACCTCTACAGTTGCAATTTTCTGGTGTTCCCATTTCACCAAATACAATAACCATACCCAGGCATCAACCCTCTCCAGAACCAAATAAAACTTACGGTGACAGTATCTTGGAAGAATACCAGTCTGCAGATGAGGAATGCTCCTGGAGTAATGTAACTCTTGCAGACTTGTATCCAGCGATGGTAGAGATTCTTACAAGGCACATGACAAAGCAGTCTCGAAGAAAAGAGTTAAAATACATGTTTGCACACTTAAGGCACAAAAGATGGCGTCCTAGAAGACCAAAGCTCAGTGTCACTGTAGACAAGATAAGAGGGTTCAGATCTCTTAAACTGAAGCAAGCATTACCCAGCATATGCAGCAGCAGAAGTGAAGACATCCAGAATCAAACTTTTGGAAATGAGAACAGAGAACTTTGTGATGACACATGTGCCACTAATGATTTATCTGGTCTGGTACCTTATTCTTCCATTGATATAAATGAACTCAGAATGGACTACTCCGACTCACATTTAGAATGTCATTTAGTGTCTGGAAAAGGTCAAAAAGCCTCCAAACAGACTGTGTTTCCTGATGTTATGGCTAGAATGGGGGAGACGTTTCTAGCTGAAGTTGAGTTACAGACTGCTGTCTCACCAAAGAATTCAAAATGCAAAGAAAGTGAAAAACTGGCTTACAAATGTTCCTCAGAATACCGTTTTTCAACACCTACTGCCAGTTCAGGGTCAACAGCACTTTGTCTGGTAAAAGACAGTAAAACTCAAAAAATTTACTTTCCTTATGGTGATACCTCTAAGTTGTATTCATCTACTGGCAGTTCTTACGGTAACAGTAACACTTTTACACCTGTCACAAACTGTTCTCTTGCAAGACCATCAAATACTTTGCTTATAAATCTAGAAAATATAATTTCTGAAAGACAAAATTCTTTCCAGCACAAACACTCATTGTCTATAAAACAGAGTCCTTCAAAGATGCCCCAGAAATACGAAGATGCGTTTGAAACACTCTACAACAAACTGTGTTCCAAAGAAATCCAAAAGCCTTTGACATTGACAAGACCTCTTGCAAACTCACAGAACCTTGAAGAGAAAGGAAGATTAGTGAAGAGGAATTTAAGTGATTCTGTGAGGTCCACTGTGGAATATGATAGAGAATTTGACAGGATCTATGAGCAATTGTGTAGTAAGCCTGATCCAAAACTTCCTGGATTTCAGAGAGCTGCAAACTTAAAGAAATATGAAGGAATACAGATGTCTGAAACTGTAAATGCTCTTGTTAATTCACCTATTCGAACTTTGCCTGCAATTCCCAGAGTTAAAAGACTAGGAAATTTTCAAAATGATCATCGTTGTTCACCAGTAAAGCGAATTAAAAATATACCAGAATGTTATTTTCCTTCAACAAAATGTCAACAGATTTCTCACAGAGAAAATGTTAATCTTCAGACAGTTGGCATGGATTTTTTGGGCACATATGATGGCAGTAACTGCAGCTTTTTTGACAGTGACAACTGTCAGAGCCAGGTATGTAAAGACTCGGGGTGGGGGAGTTTGTGCACTCTTTGCTGATATTTGGAGACGGATTGAAAAAAACGGATTAGAGCTGGAAGCTGGTTAAACTAATGTCAGCATACTTACGGTGCTATTTGGTCAGTAGGGTTGTTTTACAGGTTTGGGGTTTGGGGGATTTTTATTTGCTAAAATGTAAGTTTTATCGAGTTTCCTGGATCATGTGAGGAGCTCACTATGTTTAATAACCTTGAAAATGGTTATAAAATGTTCAATAAAATCTTTTGTTACTTTTTAATAGATGATGTCACTAGTTAAAATAGTCTCAAACAGTGTTCCTGTTAATTAAGGTGTCCTTCTGAAATGATGACGTTTTAATCACTTTATAGTTGGACAAGGTGAGGCAAATTAGGCTTTACTGGGTTCTATTGGAATCACTAGACTTGTCGATTTAAATATTAAATTAGTCCCTTATTTCCAGGTTCCAAATAATTTCTTCTGAGGCAAGGTGTGAAATAATACATGAATGTTTATGTTGATGTAATCTGTTGATGCTTTATTTCCAGGACTCTGGATTTCATGCGTCTTCAGATAAAACTTTGCTTTGTATTCCTGGTACTTCCCTGCAAGGTTAGTTTCAGAAACTTTATGAATTACTACTTTAGCAATCACAAGCACTTATTCAAAGCGTGAATCTACAAATCTCAATAGACCACTGTCTAGGTGAATTCCTTAGTAATAAGTGGGTATGTTTAATTGTTCCTTGAAGTAAGGAATTTGTGCAGAAAAGGATTTCCTGAATTGCATGTTAACAGATATTTAAGAAGCTTTTCTTTAGGTTAACTAGGACTTTTCCTACTAAAGTGTTGGTTATTATCTGCTGGTTTTCCCTCTTCCTTTATTTTATTTAAAGCTTGCTGTAGCTTTTACTTTCTGTATCTAAACGTTCAGCAGGAAATGTATGGTTTGTTAATCCTGCACTTGAATAACAGTGCTTTTGTTGGGTTCTTCAGCTTTACAAAAACTTCCAGCTGAGTTGTTGCATGGCTACTGTCACTTAGAATCACAGAACGGTTTGGGTTGGAAGGGACCTTAAAGATATCATCTAGTTCCAGCCCCCCTGCCATGGGCAGGGACACCTTCCACAGACCAGGTTGCTCAAAGCCCCATCCAACCTGGCCTTGGACACTGCCAGGGAGGGGGCAGCCACAGCTTCTCTGGGCAACCTGTGCCTGTGTCTCACCACCCTCACAGTGAAGAAACAGCCTCACTTGCTTAGGTGAATTACATTATTAATCTGGATAAAAAGACTTTTCTCAAATCAAGACAAATTTTATTATTAAAAGAACCTCACAAACCTAAAACTATATTAGTTTAAGATTTTAGATGCTAATCTTTTAATTTCCTTTTAAAAATCTGACTTTGGTTAAAGCATCTTTATGACATAACCTGAATTTTTTTCTTGCTAAGTAAAATCACCAATGTTTATTTTCCATGTTTTATTTTTATGAACCTTGTCATCAAGGTAACAGCTAACTAAGATGTAAAGGAAAACATTGGAGAAGTTGATTTAAAATATTGTCAACTGGTATATAAGAAGAAAAACACAAAAGAAATGCACTTGGTTTTGCCTGGTTCTTGCCTTGTTGCATTTTCATTACTGATTAATTGTAAATAATTTGATTATTTGAGGTGAACTTATCCCATCTTTCTTATTTTGCCTTCCTGAAATTTTAACTTATACTTTATGAATTACACTTATTCTAGTATCAACAGTTTCTTTTACCTTGCTCTAATGGTGATAAATTATAAGTGTAAGCTATGTTTCTTCAATATGCTTAAACATATTCAGTGTATAAAATGTATTTGAGATTAAGTTTTGCCAGAACCTTTTGAATTAGAATATTTTCATAAGGAAATCTGCTTATTGAAGTATACCAGTGAAGTATTGCCGATGTCTTAATAGGCTAATATATATTAACAAGATGCTGTAGTGCCCATGTTACCTGGCGTTGTTCTTACCCTTTTCGTACTACTGTTCTTCATCACCAGAATGTGGGATTGAGAATGCCCACTCTGGTTGGCCTAGGGCAATGGAGTGTTACAGCTGTCCTGGAAATGCACGGAAGTGTCACCAAAGGTAAATACCTCTTGAGAAAAGAAATTTCAAAAGAAATTCTTGCTGCTGTACGTCTATATTGAAGGTATGGAGGTTGTCACTTATATGCATACTCTTAGAATGAAAATCGGCATGGATGCTTGGGAAAGCCCAAGCTAATCAAACCTGCAGACTTGAACACGGGGAGGTAAGTGTCTGTGGACAAAACTAGCCAGGCTCCAGCATGGATGGCCAGTGAATGCAAGTTAGTAAGATAACCTTACTGAACAGCTACTCTAATCCTTATTTTGTGCTCATCTTAGAGGCATTTATTGTTTTGGATATAACTAGAATTGTTTTGATTCTGGCTCTGTGTCTGAGCTAACAAGCCCTCTCAGATCCTTAGGCTGTGGAGAGTGCAATATGTTGCCATTTAAAAGGACTTTCAAAAGTCAGCTTCTGTGCAGTTGGGCATAGTTACCTGCATTTTTGCTCTTTGTAAACAGGCAGTGACTCTAGAAGACATCTGAGATCCT
The DNA here is from genome assembly GCF_034619465.1 of Leptosomus discolor. NCBI lineage: Eukaryota > Metazoa > Chordata > Aves > Leptosomiformes > Leptosomidae > Leptosomus > Leptosomus discolor. The sequence continues at coordinate 121,813,329 of NC_141391.1, forward strand.
CTCCTCCTCCTGTTATCACTATTGGCAGTGTATTTAGATCTCTGGAAAGAGAATGCTCCTTCCAGCTCCCTGGATACTAGCCTACTACATCTGCTTTTCTTAGAAAATATGTGGCTTTTAATGGATTCTCAAGTTTCAAATCTCTTGGATTTTTAACTACAAACTGATTTAATAGGCCGCAGGATTAAAAAGCATTAAAAATTCTCTACACAGTTTCTCATTTTATTTTCCAAAACATTTTTGATGTGCGCTTTTGCCAAAAAGTCTAATTTGACACCACAAGATATGCTGCCTTCCCAAACTCAGTCAAGAAATGTTTTCACTATGCTTGAGAAGATCATACAGCTGATATAAAAATTTTCTGACAATGTTTGAACTAAAACTTCAAAGGAAGCCTGAATGTGTTTTTAAACTACTTGTATGGAGAACTTAACTAGAAAAGAGGCTGCATGAATTAAAGAAAAAAAAAGTCAGTTTAGGCAAAGATGGCTCATATTACAAATATATAACAATATTGTATTCGGATTATTTTTGATACAATGGAATATTGGAGGCAAGCTGATGAGCATACAAGCATGTTTCTGTGATGTTGAGTACACCCACTTAGCTGAATAAATTTCTGCTCAGTTCTTGGATTCTCTCTTTTTTTTTTCTCACTTCTTTTTCCTGAGTCCATACAGAATAGCCCTTTCTATGAGATTAGTAACTGTTCTGAAGTAAAAGGTTTTCCTTTCCTTGAAGCATGTAAGTAGGGAAGTTAAAGAGCAGGAAATCAGATTTCACAGAGTGCCTTCTTGCCAAGCCACCTGGAATAAAATCTATTTCTTTGTTCCTTAATTACACAAATGCATGTTCGCTGATTTGTAGCCAGAATGGACTGTCAGCTGGCCAGGTTTCTTAGATGTGGCGTGACAGTCTTGGCCTTCTGTGGGTCCCAGGAGCAAAGCTCTTCTCTAATGGCTCCAGAGCCCTCCGAAGTGTTATGCTTAAGCCGTGCGGCAAAATGCTGTGTGTTGTAAAGAGTGGTTGTGGAAAGAAAAGGAATATTGTCTTCCTGTCTGGAACTTGATTGCCTTTACCTAGAAGACTATTATGAAAAGAGAGATTTCAGAAAAGGAAATGTTCATATAACTAGTAAACTTTTCTTCAGCTCTGTGTGAATGCTGTCCTACAGCTGTACTGCTATACTTAATTGTCAGATGTAAACCAAAACACTTTCAAATAGATGTTAAAAAAACTGTGGCGTTTCTTAAGTAATATGGAGGGAAAAAAATACTTTCTCACTTATATCCTTCATTTTTAGCTATTTGTGAACACATTAAAAGATTAAATCTCAAAGCTGAATAGATATTTATATAATTCAGGTTAACGTAGTAGCATTACTATGACATAAGATGAAAAACTTTCCTCTCCATCTGAAAGCACATAGGAATGGAGACAAGGAGTCCTACTGCTGTTCACAGTCAAGATATTCAGATATTTTGCTTTGGTGATTTGTCTTGATTTGTCTCAATTTTATTCTGTTCATGAGAGTTTCAGCAAGTATTTTTGTGTAGTTTACTTTATCATCTAAACAATTCTTTTCTATAGGGTATCCAGAAAACTAGGCTACACTGATGGGAAGAAATAAAATCCTAGCAATCCTTTGGATGACTTTCTGGTCAAAACTCACCAAGGCGCATTCACGGACTGCTACAGAGAAAACTTTTTTTAATGAAGTTTGGGTTTGTTTTAGTTTTCTTCTTCCAAGAATCAAGGGTGTAGCACATGTATGTAAACTGCAGTTACTCGTGATTTATACTTCCCTATAATATAAATCTTCAGGAACTGGTTCATCCCTTTTGACAGGGCACTTCTTGTCCGTTGACTTCATCAAGTATTGCAGGGAATCAGGCTTCCTTCCTATGGCTAAGTTTAAATTATGTATTTGATACTGTTTATAAAAACAGAATGTGATCTGAATTATCTATTAATATGCTTCGATTCTCAATACATTAGTAATAAAATAAGTAACAAGCTCTTTCTGCTCAATTCTGCCTATTCATGCTTTATAGATTTATCACTACTAAACTAATTCAAAAATCTAAACTGGGCTGGATGATCCAAATACAGTATTATACCCTATGACTTGTAATATATCTGTTATGTAATTTTAGTGTTAAAATTTCTAAGTAGCTCACCAAAGTTAATTGTTCAATAAAATTTTACAGCTTTTAGTGGATTTGATAACTATATCCTGTGTGCTGACAAAATTCTACCTGACAATAAATAATCTAAATAAAACCTGTTCTGAAGAAATACGTGGTTTCAACATTTTATTCCAGATACGCAAGTTCTCAGGAAGAGTTTGTATACCTACAGCAAATACATGAGAATGATGTGGTAGGGTCCCACAAGTTTTCATTGCCATGTTCTTTCTTGGCAAGGAGGTTGTTTCAGTGGTGTCAGGTCAAGTACACTCTCTTTTATTGGAATTGACAGCTTTGTCATCTCCAGAAAAGGAAAAAAAAAAAAAAAAAATTTCTTTTGGCTTTACTTCATTTCTGGGCACATAGGCAGTTTTTGTGGTATTTTACCTCGCAAAACCAAGATCTTGTTTTGTTAAGTGTTGTTCTTGAACAGAAGAAGCCAGCTTCGTTGAGGTTTACTCTGTGATAAGACAAGGACTTATGCAATATGCACACTCACACATTCTGTCCCGCATCATTTATATATTATGTTTCCTTCAACAGCAGCAATAAAAGATTGTCTTTCAGAAATGCTTTTTGTGGCTGGTTTTTTTCCTGTTCCAGACTTGGATGAACTGTAGGGAATATGCTTTATGAACTACCTCCCCCTTGGATTTGTTGAGGTATTTATTTCTCAGTCTTTCTTGATACACCAGGACTGAGGGGTTACATAACTCCATTAATGTTTTCTGTTTTAAAGTAATGTAAACTGGAACGGGGTTTTGGACATGATATGACTTCTACACAGGCTTACCCAGGTAGGAAGGTAAGTTTATTTAAACAACATAGCAATAGTTCATTGTCTCCATGAAAATTACTTCAAAAGAATTTTAAGAGATATTTCGTAGAAAACCTTGAGGTGTTGGAAGATAAGCTCATCCTAGTGCCACCTTTTTGGTGCTAGTAGGAGCACCCAATAATAATAAATAAATAGCTGGAGGAAATGAAGACTAAGAATACAGAGGAAACTAGATATGCCTAAATCTCATGAAGGGGACTTACTGTTGCATATACACTCAATGAGAGAAGTGTGTACTTCATTTAAGTTAAATTAATGATCAGTCTGACATAAGTTGAGTTCTTTGACTTTGGAATTTTTAGGGGAAAGGCAAAATCAAGACTGCAAATGCTGTGAGAAAACTGGAAAATAGCAACTTTTGTGCAAAGTGTATAAAAATTATATGAAAATACAGCATCCCTTGTTTTGTGTGTGTTGGAAAATAGTAACAGACTCTTGGGCCTGTCCTTATTTGCTTGGGAGATTTTTGAGAGAGCTTTCTCTTTTAATCATCTCAGAGGGCTGAGCATTACATTTGATTGGTGCCAGCTAAACAGAAATATTTTATATAAATATTTTCTATATATTTTATATAAATATTATATAAATATATGCTATTCAAACAATTTTGATATGTGAGTAAGCAAGATTATGTTGACGTGTATTTTATTACTTATTTTGTTCCTGCTATGGAACAAAGTATAATTCCTTCCAATCTAATCAAATTAAGTTAGTACTTCATGCACTGATATCTTGGTGTTCGGCTTTGGATTTGTTTCCCTCCTTTCCCCTGTTAGGATCATCATTAGGGTCATCATTTAATATGGTTCTCCATTAAAGTTTTTTATCAGTTCTTCAACAGTATTTATTTTTTGCTTATCCAATGGTAGTTGGTCTAAGACCATGTTGACACAGTCACTTTAATTCCAAGTCTGTCTTGTTTCTGGGGTGTAACAGCCAAACATACGTTGACTTGATTTCTGCACAGAGAAGCAAGTGCTGCACAAGACAGGCTGTGATGCTGGGCAGCTTTGGCTGCAGGGGCTGGCCTCTTCCTTTTGGTCTAGCAGAGAAGTCAAAGCATGTTAAAGAGGATCACTAACTATGAGATAAACTAAATATGAACCAGGCTGTCAAAGAACTGTTTCTTTTACGTTGGTTTGTATTTTTCTCCATAAATTTGTCCCATCTCTGGACATGTCCATCCACTTCTGCTTTTAGAAGAGCTGTTGGCTTTTTGTACTATGGGCTTTTTTGTTTGTTTTGTTTCTTGTAGCTGTTTTCAGGGTGATCTCCTTCAGGACCTGAAACAGTTGCAGGGCTCTGCATGTGCTTGAGAGTTTCAAGCTCCTTGATGCTGTGCTCTGAGTGGATTTTAAAGACACTAATATCCTTTTTTTGAGAAGGCAGAACAGTCCAACACTTAGAGGTAGGCGTATTACATCAATTTGCCTTACTGCTTCCTGCTACTTGATGGCTCCCAGAATATAAAAATAAATCCTCACTCTATAAAAGCTTACTATCTGATGAGTTTAAAGTCTTAAGATGAATGTGTACACAGTATGCAAATTATTTCGGGAAATAAAAATCTCTTCTGTAAAACAGTTAGTAACAATTGCAATGTAAAACCCAATAGGAACTTAAACATTACGTAGAATATTAGAAGGAAAAAATTCTCCCTAGGAGATTTATTGTGACAGACCGTTTGCTTTGTGGACTCTTGAATGCGGCTGGATACAACATTACATTAGTAGAGTTGAGAGTTGAGATGTATTCTTCTGGTATCCCTCACAGAACGAAACTAAAGATATATAAGGATATTAAACCTTGTGAGATGTAAAGTTACTGCTTCAAACAAGCTGTTAAATTATTCTCCAATTAGCTTTAGATATATTGTGTTATTACCATAGACCAGTTACCATGGGGAAGTACACAATGCTGAACAGCAGATCAGTTTTTAATTAGGAAAACAACTAAATCATTAAGTGTGCAAGTTTGAAACACAATTTCCTTCTAACAGTATTGTTAAAACCTGTACAGAATAGTTATACTCTGCTAAAGCTCTGCAGACAGCAGAGTGGGTCTTTTGGGACTGTTTGAAAGCTGATGCTTGTTTTAAACAAAGGATTATTTTTTACTGGAATCAATACCATGTGAATGCTGAGATACCAGCTTCTACAACTCCCTTTCAAAATGTCTTCAGAAGAGCAAGTCCTTCGAAGTAGCGATCTGGATCTATCCTTATTTCTCTCTTAGTCCATAAATATGCTTGGAAGACACTGGAACGCTTAACTTACCCGTGTTATACCATTGTTTGGTGCGTCAGTTTGCCAGGATATTATCTCTAATCATTGACTGTTCCTCCAGAATGAACAAGCAGATCTCACTTTATGATTACATCTTTGGTTCATGAAGCCACTTCAAAAGTTCTCTCCTTCTGCAGTATGAATCAAACCCATTAATCTGATGGGATCATCATGAATGGCTTCTGTGTTTGCTTTGTTTTCAGCAGCCAACTGCTCACTATTGAGGTAAATGCTAACTTTGGAAGCCATCATGGCAGGGTTAGATGATCTTTCTTCATCTTCCTTTAACGAAGGGTCTTTCTTCCTCCTTGGTTTTCTGCGTTTTCCCTTGATACTGTGATCAAGCGAGGCATAACACATCTGATTGGCAGACTCCACCTAGATGGAAATTCACTTTATATTTAACATTCAGTAGTTATGCTTGCTTTAGAATTGTGTCTAAGACTTAGAGTATGCCTACTCGGTAATCATAATAGCAGCTGAAGTTTACCCAACTAGCTGTAAATGAACTCATTGAAAGTACAAATGATTAAGCTGTGGCAGCACAGAAAATAGACCAGCGTAACCTAATGGTAAATGACACGTTTTTAGGGTAGTGGCAGTAAGGAAATAGTCATCAAGGTATTATTGGCAAGATTCTCTGTGGGAATAAGGGCAGCTTATATATTCAGTACAGGTTCTTTGGGATGCAAGACATTAATCCGTTTTTCTTCCCACTTTTTTTTTTTTAATTAGAATCCAGTTATTAGCAACAACATTTTTCACAGGCTTTATCTCTGCAGAACACCAAAGATGGGTGATTGTTGTCTGTATATATGATCTCACTTGCAGTGCAAAATACATGCTTTGTGTGTCTTTCCCCTGCTTCTCTGTTTTTCAAGCCAAATTGTCAAGCACTTTTGACACTGGAATTTTCATAGATTGTTGTTTCTGTGAAGCTAATGAAAACAAAAGTCTAGATAAAAAAAAAAAAAAAAAAAAAAAAAAAAAAAAAGGATATTTCTACTCCTTGGAAATATCCTGAGAGGCTGGAATTCTGTCCTTACGAAATACCTGGAAGTCAACTCAGGAAATTGATGCTAGGAATGCTTCAATTACAGACAAATTTCAGTTGAAGCTTACATGCTTTTACGCATCCAGGTGTCTCAAAAAAATACAAATCACTAGAAAAACAGTCGTCTTTCATTTGTTAAGGCATGTAGATTTTGTGCTGGGCAGGAGAGAGCAAGTCAAACTCACGATTATCACGTGATGCAGCTTGTGTTTTCAATTGGTTGACAACCAAAATAAATAAAAATAATTCCTTACATAAGCCATGGCAGTAGATACAGGCTTAATTCAGTCTGATCTGCATGCCTGTGACTGAGCTCTATCGTGCCATAAGGATGGAAATGAGCTACCTGTAATTCTCCTGCTCTGTCATTAATGACCCAGATTGAATGAAGGGTCAAGTCTGTGCTTAAATTCCCTGATGAAACAGGAGACTAGTGCATAGTATTTTGTGTGATGAGCAGCGTGAAGACTTTTGTTATATGTTGTCATGGTATGAACACAAGACCTCTGAGACAGACCACTTTACCCTAATCCAGAAATCCAGAATTAAAATTAAAGATACCTGTAGTTGGTTAACTGGCCTTTGAGTCTGGGACTTCATCTGCTCGTAACAACATTCCTCTATAATTTATCAAAGTAGAAAAATGTTTTAGTTATTAAGACACGTTACTGAGTCTTAAAAGACCAGATCAACCAATTCTTTGTGTTACAGAACTAACTCCCCCCCCAGTTTACTTTAGTAGAAATGTTTTGTTTTGAAATCACACACACATCTCTCCCTCTATTTATAGAAGCACAAATAGCTAAGAAATTCAGACATATATACTGTGAGAATGAAAATAATTTTCTGTCATATGGTTGAGAAGTTTCCCATTATTCAGTAAGTGGGCCTCATTTTAGACTCTAGGAGGACATCTTGCAATTAGGGTAAAGACACATTGATGTATTTTTCAGCATAGGCAAGTTTTCTTTGGCTGAGAAAGGCTGTTGCAGCAGCCGGTGATTAAATTCTATTCCTGACTCTACTTTCAGTTTTCTGTAAATTTGGTGTCAGTTATTTTCTTGTGCCATATCTCATTCTAGCCACCAGTAATACATTACTTCCTTACAGTTTTCAAACTTTTGTAGTGGCAATGCATTTGAGTGTTGGCTTAGTTAAATTAAATGCAAACCCTGTATGAAAAATTTGGGGTTGTTTTTGTTTTTTTTTTTTTCTCTGCCATACAAGTACTTTTAGTTTTGCTTAAACCCAAATCAGGCTAGCAAAAAAGTTGTGTTCGTATTACTTAAATACTGCTTTAGCACCATAAGGGCTTCAGGAGACATACCCTCAACGTATCTAGCTCTAGCTGCAGTCATATGAGGTTACTGCCTTTTATGTGGTATCTCTCTGTCCAGGATTATTAACTTCAGCCCAGTAAAGCAGAAAAAAACTATGTCTGCCCACCATTCAGCCACTGGGCTTGTTTCAGTATGTTTGTCAATGTCGCTGATGATCTGTGGATAGCCACAGCAGAGAACTGGTATGTGTTTATTTCTGCCAGGTTCTGGGGGAGCATTGACTTTAGGCAATGAGTAATATGCGTCTTGGATTGTTTTAACATGCATGGATCAAGCTGTTGTTCCAACTGGTGCAGCTTTACATGTACATACAGATATCTCTTGGTTTTGAGATATCTGGCTCAACGGAACCATTTGGACTGTAAAAAATCAAATTCCATATGAGATCTGGCCTTAAAATAGTAGTGCAGTGTAACGGTTTGCAGTTCTATCCCAAGTAGGTATTAATACAGCAGTTGGAAAGGGGTAGATTCTCAAGTTTGCTGTTTGAGAAACATGGAAAGTGCTGGTTAGTCAGCTTTTAACCATACATTTATTACAGTGTCTGAACAGACACATGATCTTAAAGTTAAGCTTACCTAAAATTTCTTGATTGAGATTGCCATAAACTGGGTCATCTTCTGTGTAATAGTCACCATAGCTAGAAGGAGAATGGAAAAATGCTTTTAGTTCACAGAATATGCTTTATTTAGGACCCCACTACGCTACTCTAAACATTTTGCACGCCTGTAGCAATAGCAGATTGTATATGATCTAAAAAACAAGACCAAAAATATCGTGGGGGCAGAAATGGCCATGTCTGTATTCTAGAGGGAGATTTGTTATCTAGCCAATAATTGAACTCTTCTTTCCTGTAACTTAGTTACATATAAAGCTAATTTCGAGACTGCTAAGGTAGTCTTTGATGTAGTTCAAGAAATATTAATGATCATTGAAAGGAATCCATTTCACGTCCTCTGAGACCACTTCACAGTACAAACTAAACCACCAAATGCCCTTTTGCGGCAATGTTCTTAAAAAGTCCACTCTTGATTCAACTAAAATACTTATGACACAACTAGAGAAGACTAAAGCAAAGTTCAGCTTTGTTTTTTTACACGGTATTCTGTGTTTCATTACCTGGTGTTGCTTGAAAATGTTTTTAAGCATGTTTGCAAAATGGGAATTGTTAGTGGGAAGCACTGTGTAGCCTCGTTCCTATTGCATCCCTACACTGTGCCTCGTCAAGGAAATGAAACGCTGCAATCTAACACCACTTTTTCAATGGTGTACTTCAACTGAACAGGCAGTGACAGACAGAGGCTTCCCAACTTCAAGTAAATTTGTAATTGAGGATTGTTTTTGGGAAGCAGGTGAAGGGGTTTGTATTTTTGTTTCAAGGGCCTTTTATATTTGGGTTGAGATGAGACTCTTTCCATCTCTGTTTTCTAAAGTTTGGGGGTTTTTTATATGGGATAAGAGAAACAGACTTGTAACAGATCATGAGGTATCCAGCAGCTGTAAACAGACTCAGTTTTATTGCTTTTGAATGTCATGTGTAAAAGAAGGGTATGAAATGTAAATACACGTACATTATTGCTCCACAAGTATTAAATATCAGGCTATAATTTATTGTTGTTTTCTGAAAGTTCTTTTAAATTATTATAGATATATTGAGTTTGAGTGACAGTAAACAGAGTTTTAGCTCAATATCTTGCACTTCATTCAGTATATAAAATTATCGTGTTACCATGCAGTTATTTCATTGTTGATAAAATTACTGGAGTACAGCTCTCTCAGGTGATTTGTTTTTCCTGGGTTTTTTTTTCTGCAGCCATCCTGCTCTTCAACATTTCCAGGCAGGCTGCAGGAGATACTGGATTTTCCCCTATGCCATCTCTCCAAAGCCATCTGTCCTTATTTATTGCTTATTTCACCCTTGCTAGAAAGAAACTTTTTAATCTAACTTACCTTGGATTGTTGTCTTCATATTCTTTATATATTTTAGCTGGAAAATTTGTTTAAAAAAATAAAGTTAGGAGAACGTGAAACATGCTATTTTAGAGCACTTCAGATAATTGTCTCAACTGACATGCTTTTGATTTCACTGTAGAGAGTAAAACTGAAAGCTCTTGGCTTTCAGGACCTTCTGTTTTCCCCCTGCTTTTTTCAAATACTTTTGAATATCACAAGAAAAGTTTGTTATGACCCTGTGCTGTGGCTGCTGGCTGCAAAGTCTATGTTAGTTTATAAGACCCCAGAAGTGTATTGTAACATGCAATTAATTCCTTATTTCCTCCTCCTCCTCCTTCTGCTTCTACTTCATCTTTTTCTCTGCCTAGGGTGCATCATGTGTTTATATTACAATGTGAAGGGTTTGTTTGTTTCACTAGTTCTGTTGCTTGTATCTCTGAAAGAGAGATATCCTCTGATCCACACAGATGAAGAAACTGAAGCAGAGAGGCAATGGCTACAAAGAGTTTTATTGCTTAAGCTTGATTGATAACTCAGGTATGCCTGACTTTCTATCCTCTGCTTCAGGACTCCAGAACTTACCAGAGTAAGCTCTCATTCCATGAGCAATGCAGCATCAGCCAATCTGACCGAAACCTTGCTCAAGGTTAGTTTTGTAAATGACTGTGATTTTTCATCATAGAAACATCTGTAGTAGCACTAAAAACTAGTAGCACTAAAACACAAAATAAACCAAAAAGGCACACCCCTATTCCACAACTCCAGCAACTCTTTTAATATCCCATATTAATCTTGGTGAGCTCAGTTTATAAGTTCCTGTTTATATAGATTATGTACGGATGTGTGTTTAACGTGGTTGAATCCACCAGTGTTTGCCTGCCCACCCATACGTGTATAGCACAGATGCAGTTTTCCCTGTGTAAAGGCAGTTTTTCCCTGAATGGGAATGGTGAAGACTGTACAACTTAATAACTATAGAATTGTATGCATAAGAGAGGTTGCACTGGTGTAATCAAATCTGTTCAAAAAGTCATAGTTAATTGTAACCAAAACCGGAGTATGACTGTAGTCACCATCTAACATAAATTAAATAAATCAGTTCCTTATTGTGAGTGACACATTGCTTTTATGATCTAATTAGGATCCCATGATGAAAAGCAATCAGAGCTTTTTTTTTCAAAATAAACTGATTAAGCATAAAATGTGTATGAAATCTGAAATTCAAATAAGCATTCAGGAATTTTGGGAGAACATTTTCTCAAATGCATTTTGTATCAGTGCAGCTATTTCAAATAATTTTTAAATTAAAGTACAAATAATAACCACTTATATGAAAAGTACATTTTAAAAAAGGAAAATGCAGATGTTAAAAATGTACTTTAAAAATAAAAAAATAGCCAGAACTAAATTATTCACCTTGTACATGTTCTGTTGATTTATCTTCAGAGAATGGATTTAGGTAGCTATTTTAACAGCGGATTGGGCAGCTAGCAATCATTCTGTAATCATACTTGACTCTCCTAAAAATTTTTAAAAGCTACATCCTCTTTACTAGAATCATTCTTGCCAAAAGTCAACTTTAAGATTCAAAAGAATCAATTTGTTGGCTTGAAATCTCCCAGCAGTGATGGCTTTCTCTACAGACACTTTAAACACCCAAACTCCATTCCTCACAGAGAGACACTACTTACCTTTCTTCTTTTTCATATAGTGTGAAATGTTCAGTATCAACGAAACAACCAGAGCCAAACTCAGAAAGGCCAAAACTCCCCAGACAGAAAAATGGCAGTCCATTTCTGTAAATGAAAGAAAATAATCTTATAGTTTGCATTGTCTAACAGTTTTACTGTGTTCATTGTGGTTGGTTGATTTTTGCTTTCTCTAATTGAAGCTGCTGTTTTGTTGTTTACTCTGTGACCGCAATTGCTATGCAATCTAAATAACTAATATCAAAAACAGATGCTAAATAATAAGAAAGCAACATCAATAAACTGTTACCAGAACTACTGCTTCATAGCAATTCAGCCAAACGTTGGGCTATTGGTGGCCTGTAAGATGCAGTAAAAATCAGAAATTGCTGAAGAAAAAAGCCATTTTAATGAATAGTTTTGAAATTATTTCTGTAATTGTCTTTAACTTAGTATTTGCAGTAAATTTTTTGCTACATTCTAGAGTTCATGTATGTAGTTCTGAAGGTGAATTAAGTCAAAACAACTTACTTTCCTAGAAATGTCTTTGAATAATAGCTAAGACTAACAGTTTTTAACAATCCTTGCAACAAATTTCAAAGGTTGGTTATGTGTTTTCTTGCATTTCCTATTAAAACCACTTACTTGTACTCATGTACTTATGTCCTTGTTCTCCTTCTTGAGAAAGCAGAGGATGTAGTGGCAAAGGATGAGCAGTAGGTGGGAACCAGTGAACCCCCCAGAACTGCTGCAGAGAAAAACCTGAATAGCTCCTGAAGACTCACTTGGTAAAAGGTGGGTCATCTTTATTGAACAAAGACCTCTTTTGCATTGAACTTGACTCTCCTTGGAGTCCTGTTAGAAACACAGGAAGGAACCTCTCCCCCACCCCCCACAACAAATGTATTTTGTCACTTAATTAATTCTTCAATTAATCTAGCTCATACAAATTCTCTATCACAAACCATGCTGAGGAAAACAGCCTATTTGTGACAGTCTAATGGCGAAGATTATCCGTGTTGTTGCAAACAGCCTGCGAAACACACCCTTGGCAAAGGAAACGCTGAGCAAAATCCATGGGTGAAAGGAGCTTGAAGACAGATTTTTCACTTTCCCCAGAGGCATGTTTCGTGTTCTTCTAGATTTGGAGTGTTTGAAATAAAGCCTGGTCCCAAAAACTAGTGCACTCCACTAATACTGCACAAAGTAGGTCTAGCTGGAGCAGAGCAGTCAAGGGGAGAGATTTGATGATACCATCAGAGTGGGATTCAGGCAGGTCCTTAATACACTTATTTGGTCTTGATGTAGCTTGATTCCTTCAGGATGCTGACGTTTTCTTTGCTTCTTAAAGGAAAGCTGAGGCAAAGGAGTACAGGAATACATATTCCCATGTTGGCGGCCAGGGGTGGCAGAGGGCAATGCATCTGCTCCTGCTGAGAGTGCAGAGCTTTGTTCCTTGGCTGACCAGCTCCAGCTCACCTTATGAACTGCCCCTTAGAGGTTTTTTTTCCCTAATTATGCTCGTGTTGCAAAAGCTCTTTGAGTTTTGTTTTATTCCAAGCCACAGATGTTTTTATGATGATCAAACAAGATAAAATAATCCTTGGTAGTAAAAAATACAAACCACATGGTCTTCTACGAAGCAGGTTTCCTTCCTGATCAGAACTCTCTTAAAAGGAAGAAAACAGAGCGACTAAGCTGTGACTGTCTGGCAGACTTTTAACTGGTTTTTGCACATGATACTTCCAGTGGCCTTTTATACTAAGCATCCGATTTCCATTCCTTTCTTTTCTCCTACTTGAGTTCTCCCAAAGGTGTTTAGAGTTCTCCATCACTGAAATACTTTTTATGTTGAGAGGCACTTTTTCAGATTTTCATGTGAGAGGCAATGAGATACAGACATTCATGAGGAGAGACAACACCCCTGTGAAGCAACTATGTATTATTCCAATTTTTCAGGGAAAGAATAAAAGGAAAGGGAGATCCTGCCTTGAGAAGATGTTACCAGGCGGCATCAAGAACCACCAGTGTTTGGAACTGGTTACTGTAAAATTAGTCACTCAACATTTGCCTCATGTGCAACCTCTCCAAAACTATAAGAAGTCCATGTCAAAGGCAAGAACTTTTAAGTCTCAGTGTAGTGCCTAAATAAGTCATGCTTCCTTCTTTTGTCATTTTGTCTTTTCTGAAGTGATTGTTTTCCATTTTTCTTATGTTCATTTCATATTTCTTTTCCTACAAACTCTTTTTTTTTTTTTTTTTTTTTTTTTTAACCAGGGAGCAAAAGCAGTATTATGGCCTAAGAGAAGGGAAACGTGTAACTGTGGTAGAAACTACAACCCTGTTGTTCATTAGATTAAAAAGAGTGAGTAGATACGTAAAGTACAATTCCAACCTAAGTATGTACCTTTTTCTTGATACTGAATGATGTCATTTATCTTTCTGATTCAGGAATCCTATTTTTCCCTGGTGTTTCCAGAGTAGGAGGAGAGCTCTTAGTTTCAATTTGAATATTTTCAGCCCTCAACTGAAGTGGAGGAGAAAACCAAATTTTTGATGACAAATATTAATTTTGTGTTTCAGCTTCTGATTTAAATTGGAATTATTATCTGGAAAACAGTAAAGCTTGGAAAAAAATTGTCTCCTGTTTCAGTTTTAAGTTTTACTTCTACAGTATTTGAGTAATCCCACTTCTCTAGGACTTCACAAATGTTCTGGCAAAACAAAAGGCGTGAAACTTGGATTTCTGATAAAACGTACCAATGTTTTAAACCCCACAGTCTATAGTCTTTCTTAAACGTGATTTAGAAAACTGTGTGGGTGTCAGGAGATTAAGAGAACAGCATTTAAATTGGTTGCTAGCTGAACACTACCTAGTTTATTTTTAATTTTGTTTTCCATAACTCTGACTTAAACATCTGCTTGTATTTCAGCAGAATGTATACAAACACGCGTGTGACTTATGTATCTTATTTTTGTTTTGTCTTTGCAATATGAACTATTTTTTTGTCAGACAGCACTACTTATATTTCAGGAAAAACAGCAGTTTTCACTTACCCCATAAAACCATAGTAAAGGCCTTGTTCAGAGACATATGAGTGCCGCTCCGAGTGCTCTATGCTGTTCTAACATTAGTTTCACATTAATCTTACTTTCCAAGGACAAAATAGGAGGTATTTTGATTTCATATCTTAGTTTTACAGATATGCAACTCCCAGCTTCTTCCCAGGTGTTCTTGTACTACCCTTATAGTTGTTGCCAATATGCTAGCTATTTACATTTATAACTGCACTATTGAAATATTTATTACTTTGACAGTAACAGCAGTAGAAGGAAAGCTGAATACCCGTGTGAAGAACAATTTGTCTCCTCAGATGACTACACTTCTGTCCCTATATGTACAATAGCAGATGCAGCCTGTCATAGTTAACAGGTTTTGCTAAAGACAAAAAGGCGATAAGGTGACTTGGATGGAGGGTGAGAAATAACCAGAAAGAGATGCCCGTTAGCCTAATTATAGTCTGTTCTGAAACAGTGTCTTTTATTCTATTCTCTGATTTTAATTCTCATTCAAATAATCTACTGTCAAATGTAGCAAAACCAGATTATTATTTTTTACATCTTACATATTTATTCCAAAGAACATGTAGCACTATGTTGGAGCGCATTCTCACTCAATTGCCATTAAATTGAATATTTTAAAAAAATTTGTTATATCTTTGAAAAAAAGTCTTAAGGAACGGTTAAGCCCCGAGGAATAGTACACTATGTTTCTAATAGGATAAGCTCAAATTGCATTAGGGTGTTCTGCGATAGTCTGTCTGTGATGGGAAAACCTAAGAGTGATAGTAGTTTGTTTATAAGAAATCATATCGAAGCTATTATTAAAGTAATGTGCTCCTCTATGAAAGAAAAGAGCTCATTGTATAGCCAAAGGTTTCATGAGAAGGATGATTCTCATTTTATTGTTAGAAAAGGTTGAGGTATGTGAGTGGGGGAAGTACTGTATTTAATCATTATAAAGATGACAGTATTTTGAACACCTAATACCAGAATCTCTCTAGTATTAATGACATATTCCTATTCTGCTGTTCATTCATTTCTATTTGGAAAAGGGTCAAACTTGGAGTTGCATCCAAGTAGAACATCTACCTTAGATAATTTACTGCATCTGGATGATGTTTTTACTTTTCTGACTTCAGGGATGGGGTTACTCCCCTCCTCTTAGTATATTTTACACTGCTACAAACTAAAAGTACTCTTTTCACATAACAAAATATGGGCAAAAAAAGACTTTCTAGACTTAATTAATTTTGCTTTTTCTCCTTTTTTAAAATGATTGACAACTTTCTCCACCAACAGAGACAAGACCTGAATAAATAGATTTTTTGGTCACTTGTTCTTAGGTTTTCTCTTTGCAGAGTTCGTTATACTGCAATCAGAGGGAGCAGGGAGAGAAGAAAACCAAACAAATCAAAAACAACCAAATGCCCCCAAAACATTCTAATCTTTCCTGGATGCATTTCTGCAATTCAATGTTGTTGCAGCTCAAAGGAGTAGACATAGTCATGTACTTACCTTTGGGGAAAGCAGCCAAATTTAACAATTAAGGATTAGAAATAGGTGTTTATCCTCCTAACAGCGTAAGAATAGGTGGCAGAAGTACTAAGTTCCATTTTCCTTGTTCTAATGGATTTTGTTTAGAGAATCCATCACAAAGGATAACAGGAAGATATCGTACTTCTGCAGTTTTTCCTGCTGAAGAGGAACATGTGGCGGGGAATATAGATATCTGTCTAGCTGGACATGCCATCTATAATAACAACTCATCACTCATAGAAGCAGACTAATTACTGTGGTCACTACCACATTTAAGATGATGAACTGGAGCACAGAATGGTTTGTTTCCTATTGTTTCTCTCAGAAAATTTGTCAAAGATTAGATAAAGTTAGCTTTTCACCCCCCTCTCCAATTAAATGGCAAGATAAATAATATTCTGTACTAATGACCCATAGAAAAAGAAACCCATTAAGAGACTGATGAATGTTAAATTAAAGATGCTTCCACCTGTGTGAGTGTTTAAGACAGGATTAATTCTCTGGAAAGGATTCCTTAAACTGCAATTAATTAGTGCACAACTAATTGCTTTGTGAGATATCAACTTTACATTTCAGAATGGAAGCAGCACATCATAAAATAAGAAGCCCTCAGCACAATAAATATTTTGAGCACAAAACTAACGCCAATGCTTAGTCTCCATTAGCAAACCTGATGACTCATCATCATCATTATTATTATTAATAATTTGACTTCAGAACCCTGAACAGCCTTCTTGGAAGACTAGTAGTCTACCACAGAGTCTTTTTACTGCTGCTTTGTTTACATGTTCATAATACTGGAAAGATAAGTCTTACCCGATTTTGTGTTTCTAACACTCCCCGCCCCTTTATCCAGCAGGAAATCAAGTTATGTTGGCAGACCTTGGATGCTCTTTTGTTTCGGACCTGGCAGCATGAATCTATTGTAGAGTTGTCGTCAATCTTAAAGGTCTCCAGTCTTTTTTTTTCACCTGCTTTCTTACAAACAGGAAATGTGGTTCAGGCTTTTACAACCTCACTAGCAAACTGATGTTCTCCTTCACCGTTTGCCTCCAAGAGAGGAATAAAATATTTATGTGTGCACTTGCATTTATTATCCACATATCTTGCCATAGAAGAGCATGTACAGGACTATTAGTTCCAATTTATGTGATACAAACCTATTTTTATAATATTCACGAGACCCATATTCTAAGTCTTCCTGTTTGTGATGTTATGTTGAATTCAACAAAAGTATTTAGATACCCCTGAAACTAAATTACAGAACTATTTTACCTAGGAGTGCTATTTGACCCTTTACCTCTTAAGGTTTTTAAACCAAGTCTGAAAGTCCATTGCTGAGAGAGCCTACAGTTTAGCTGAGACAGAATTCAGAGCCACAATACAGAAATTATACCATTGCCAGCTGTGGAAGGTCAGGTTAGGCTATCATAATATGCTTCCTCCACTCTTTAAATGGTGTATGAATCTGGACCCACAATCCAGAACAGTTGTGAAAAGAGAGGGTAAATCATATGGCTTACTGTGTGTGTTTATCTTTAAAATTTAATGAAACATGTCTATGTTTAGGTAGAGAAGCCATTTTTTTCTCACAATCAGAGTAGCTTCTTCCAGAGGAAGCTTGCACTCTGAGCACTGCCAGAGAAGCTTTCTGTTAACTTCTGAGGTTTTGGGGCGAAGGGGGGGGTTGCAGAACAACTTGTTTTTATTTCCAGTTATGCATAATGTAGAAGCGGGGAGGGTTTCTTAAGAGAAAAAGTTAATCACATGACTACGATTGTCTTTTTGGAATACATGCATTGAAATAGCCCTCAGTGTACTCTAAGGAGCAATGTAAAACATTGCTCTTCGAGAAAGGCTTTTATGTGAGAAAATGTCCTTTGCAGTACATGTTTATTTGGGTTGTTATTATTTTGGAACATTACTCTTATATTAACTGTCTTAGAACAATGCTTAAGAAATAATTTACTGGAATAGCATCTTATTTGAACATGAAGGAGCAGGTTACTCTTCATTAATATAATGTACACTTCCATTTCAGTCTAAAGGTGAAATAGACTCTTAACTACTCAGCTTTATCATGATGAAGTGAATTGATGAGGAGAAATTAATATAAAATGGTGGGAATTCTTACACTTTATTCTGTTTCTGAGGTTGTAATTACCATCATGAAAACTGCATGAACAAGACTATTTTAAAGTCGACATAGCTTTTGTATTTGCCAGCAACTGAATTTAGACACCCCACTCATATTTATATGAGTAGAATCAAAATTTCTCATTGATAAACCAAAAAGAATGGATCCATCACATTTCACCAAAACCCAGGATATTGAACTAGAGCTCCTTTCAGTAAGTGGTGCATTCTATGATCTGTAGCCTAAACTGTGGCTGTAAGCAGAGAAGAGATCCTGTTTTGTGGACACTGCAATTCATATGTCTGAAAGTAAAGAGTTTGTAACAAGCCCAGGGAAGGAGGAGGACTTGACTGGTTAAAACATATGGATTTATCAGCTCCATGTTGTAGGATCAAGTGAACAGAAGAGTCCTGGGGCCATCTGATGAGAGTATGCATCTCAAGAAGAGGCCTCTTATTAAGAAAAAGAAGGATCCTGAACTGAGAGAGAAGCTGGAGAGAGTGGGAGATATGCACTTTAAAAAATGGAGACAGTTGCTTAGTTTCTCAGCTAAGAGCGCTAGGAGTAAATCTGAGATCTGCAGAGGATTCAGAATGAAATTTTTATCAGCCTGAACAAGGAGCTTACAAGGAGTAAACTCCTTTGGAGATAATTAGGGGTATAATGGAAAGGTGAACACTGAGAATGCAGCAGGGGATTTCTGGGTTTGTAGTCCTGGTGGTGTGTTAATAAATCTGCTCTCCAAAAGCAAGTCATTGTTGTACAGTATCGGCTTTGCCTGGCTACAGGAGAGAAGTCTATTTGATTGGACATGAGCTTGGTGTACTATTTTGGGCATCCTGCAACAGACTGAAAGCTCTGTTAGATAGCAAGAAATTATTCACTGCAAGCTGTAAAATCTATCATAAATATAAGACTACTTATGTTTCTTTCTTGTCCTTTATATCGGTGCTACGTTAAAAAACTTAGTGAGCCAGTAGCCTGCTTAAAGTGTTGTTATTTGGGTTAATAAAGACAAGGACAAATCATGCCTAGTTTTAACAAGACAGGACATAAGAATGCAATTCCATCCACACCTGTTGTGCACAAAGGTATTTCTTCTTTTGAAAGTCCCCAAGCTATAAACTGCTGAGTGCGTATTCTGGGAAAGTATCTCTGACTGCTTAGCTCCTTATGTGATCTTTGGTAAACATATGTTGCTGGTGTCTCCAAAATAAGAATCTATGTCAAGTGGACATCTGATTTGTCTGGGAATAGCTCTTGCTATTTAAGTTCTTGGAGAATGCAAGTGGAGCACTATTAAATGCTGATGTACACAGGTGTATGTGAAGGAGTAAGTCTGTACTCAGAGTTAAACGAACAGTACTGTTTGTCAGAAGACTTGGATGATCAAGTGAAGCTGACTGAAAGATTGCCTGACAAAGCAAAAAAAAAAAAAAAAAAAAAAAAGAGCTCATAAAGTAGTACTTTTTTTATTGTTTTAGGGAAAGCCAAAGAGAAGCATCCTAAATTAGGCATGAAAGACAACTCTACATTGGGAAGGGAAGTCATACTTAGAAATGGACAGGGTAGATCTTGAATTTCTTTCTTTGGGCTTAGCTAAGTCTCCTAAGCTTGATATTAGTGTAGAGGAAAAAAAAACAACGTATATTATGGATGGGGTTTTGTATGTGTCTTGAAAATACATGGTGCTATCTACAGAACAGAATAGTTAGAAAACCTGAAAGTGCCTATGTTAGGTACTCATGCTCTAGGAGACTAACTCACACTTACCATGAAGTTCCTTCAACTTGTATGTTTATTCATCAGTGGTATATACGAAATTGTAAGGTTTAGACTCATTTTTTGAGGAGGGAGATATGTGTTAGCAGCCAAACATGATATCTATATCTAATTTCTGTGATGAGATAGCAGAATGTTGACACAGAGCATGAGGTCTAAGGCAGTGGCTGACCAAGGAATGATTATAACATTGCTGAGACCCCAACAGAGGTCAGCAACTTTCCAGAAGCAAGATCATTACTAGAATTTTTATAGTTAAAGTGCTCTTCTGGTTCTGGATCAGCCAATGGCAGGATGGAACATTTTACTGTGGTTTCTTAAAAAGGTAACAATACCTTAGCAGTTCCCAGTAGTCTCCTCCAAGCCTGGAATTTGCTTTCATGACTGGAAACCTCAAGAGAAAATAATTTTCAGTCTTCTTGACCTGAAAGTCATTTCAAAGTTTGTACCTGCCCTTTCCTCCACACTAAGAAATTGAAAAGCCCCTCTTGAATCCTTCCTCTTTGTTTTCAAAGAAGAAAGTCTTTGCTATGCCATTGAAAGAAGACTTCTGGGGACTGCCTTAACTGTTTCTTAGAAAATGAGTGTTAAAACTAAATATTACATTCTTCAAGTGTAGTTGGAGAAAATGCAAATTTAACAGGCAGCTGGCACAAGGCTGCCATGCATTTGACTTGATAAATCTGCATCTCTTATTTACTTAAGAAGTCATTTTGTTCAGTACTTTTTTGCAATGTATGCACATTGCCAGCAAATCGTACTTTTCTGAGAGCGAAGAATGTGTGTTTATTTTAACTTCCTGAAGGTGAAATAAATTGCACGGTTGACAACAGAATCAGGCCTCAACTGCCTACTTTGTCTATCACTACTCAAGTTACAAACTTTCTTTGAAAAATTACATCATTTTCAATGACAAGTGGTGTAGTGGAAACCCCCTTGCAAGGAATGAGAGACTGCTTGTAGTAAAAGTCTTGAAAAATGCAAGTATTCTTGCAAAATGTAAATGACGTTTCTCTTTGAAATGGGAATATATATTGAATCTTCTAGGATTCCCTGAGGAAAGTAACTACGGCAGAAATATTGGTGGTGAGCTTATGCTGAAGTGGAGTCTGCTTTGGTTCCAATATCATTAACATACCAGGGCACTGCTCTTTTAAGCTTAGCACGTGGCTCGCTGCTTAGATTGCAGGTGCAGACCTGGTGCTCCTTGTGTAGTGAACATAAACAAGAAACAATGCTACAAAAGAGAGTTTGGCGTAAGATAGCTACCAGAAAGAGTGAGGCTTTCAAGCCAGCCTCAAATGCTGCAGAGAGCTCTTCTGACTCTTACAGTGAATTTTGTACTTAATGATAAAATTTTAAAAAACGATCAGTGTCATTTCTGCATTGTAGACAAAGTCCTAAAATTCACCATTTTACTTACACCAGTGTTAAGCGCAATGCTATCTCATTAACTGCCCCTGAAATTATGCCTCCTATTACAAGCAGTATTATGGGTTTCCTGAGGGGAAACCACAGTGGTTTTTTCCGAATGCTACAAAACCTTATTATCAAGGACTGTAAAGAGAAAACTTCTTATCTTGGTAATTCTGCACTGTCAAAATTTCCATCGAAAGCTAACACTGCACACTTGTGCAGCTTTGGGTGGGGTTTTTTGTGTTGCACACTGTGAGATAGCTGAGAAGTCTCTGCACAGCTAGCAGAGAGAAAACAGAACAGATGCCACTTCATCCAAAGCCTGCAGAAGTGTGGCCTTTCCATTGACTCCAGTGGGTTTTATTTTCTGTTCAGACAGATGTCGTATCCTGAGAGAGACGTAATCTCTAGTGATATTTCTTTCAATAGCCAAACAAAGAATTCATTTTCTATTAAAATTGCTATAATCCATTTACCTAGTATTGAGATTTTTGTAATTCCCCTTTGACACACTTATACAAAGAGTGTGGGCACATATTTTCCCCTGGGCAGCCAAAGACCTGATCCTGCAACTATTCCTCATGTAAAACACCCTAGTGAAGCCAGCAGGCCCCACTCTGCTTGGTAGCAAGCTTGCAACTCCATCAACTTTGACCCAAGTGCAAGAAGAATTTGTGAGCAAGATAGTGTCCCTAAAATACTAAGCTTGTGCCTTTAAAAGTTGCTTGGGATTACCACGAACTTGTCCATGTGGCTCAGTTGAAGCTAGCATAGAAAACCCAAGCTCGTGTGTGTGTGGACTGGAGACTTGCGGAGAATCTCCCCAAATAAAAGTCCCTACAGCGCTAAGGCTGAGCTAATAAACCTGACTCCTCCACACTGCTCATTGCTAAAGCTGATTCCAGTTCTGCAGTGTGTCCTTTAACTGGCTTAGCCTTCATAGTGGACTTTCTCATCCATTCCTTCTGGCTTTAAGTATTTGGCTAAAAGAATGTCAGAAGCTTGTCCTCTCTGTTGCAATGAGTTGAACTTGCTCTGCTTTGAGTGAAGTACCCCCAGATACATTTGAATGAAAATAACCCTTGCTTTGAGCAAAACGCCACCTGTGCTCTAGGGAACAACTGTCATCACAGCTAAGGAATTGCTGCTGTCTCTGCATTTGCACTCTAAGCTTCTTCCACCTCTTCTCAAAGCCTGTGTTATCACAGCATGGTTCATGTTGGATCTTAACTGGAATTTGGCCTATGCGTCTTCTGAACACAACAGGAGCTCTGAGCTCTTTAAAAGCTGCTGGAGACCTAAGCTAGGCTGTCTTGTTGGGGGTTGTTGTTAGAAGTCAGACTCAGCCGTATATATGTGTCTGCTCCTACCTCCCTTTGCCATGACAATGCAGGTAAAAAGCATTTGAACTATGCAGTTTTCTCCAATAAAATCCTTCCTGCATTTTATCCCAGAGGGACAGCATTCCCCAAACGTGATACAGTTGCCAGAGGGCAGCAGGAGAACCACAGCACTGGGAGTCAAGGTAAGTGTTCATGCACATGTCTGCAAAGTCAGAAACAGTGACGAGGAAATAAAAAATGTGTGGGTCTGCCTCAACTTAATCTGTGATCGCATGTATTTACTGATAAGCAAAGGTGTCTCTGCAGTGCAGCTGAATGACCCCTTAGATCTAATTAGCATGCATGTAGGTTAAGATGAAGATTTGAAATAATGACTATGAAGCTAACCCTTGAAAAGGGGTCAGCGATGCATTGGAGCAGTGAATTTGAACTGAATCAACTCCACTACTAACCTTTCTGCTTAACAGTGTTGTGGTTGCATCTCTATTTAAAGAAATATCTGGCAAGCAGATAAAAGTGCTTGTCTCACCACATTCATGGCTGTTAAAATTTTGTTTTCTTCCTACTTCCTGTTCAGCAGCACATTTGTGCACAGCAAAATATGTGCTAGTTTCCTTGTAGCATAAACTGCCAGTGACTTGTTAGCATTTGCCGAAAATAAGAGCACAGGTGCATAGAAAATGGCTGTCTTGGCTATAAAGTGATTGTTCTACATTGACATGCACAGTTTGGCATTTCTCAGAGGCCAAACTAAGTATTATGTATGTTTAAGCTGTTTTCTTTGGGTGTGAGAGTCTTGGATTAAAGTTTCTGCATGAAGAAGGCAGGACATGGACTGAACTTCTGTCTCCTTGTGATATAGCTGAAAAATGCAGTCATGGCCCCTGTTAGATGTCGTGGGCGGCCTTGCTCTGTCACACATGAATGCTGCACCCTCAATGGGAGGAAATTTTCCCAACAGAAGTGTCATAACACATTTCACTAAGCTTCCTGGCTAACAAGCCCATATTCTCTCAGAAGTATGGCACTGATGAAAAACTGATTGGCTCTAAGCCGATCTGATCTTAATCTGTTCCTGCTACTTCAAATTTATAAACTAGCAGAATAATCCCATGACATCACTTATTGCTTTGTTTCTAATCTACGCTACTACAGTCTTTCCATTCATGTCCTGTGCTTAATAACTCTTATTTTGAGGCTGACTACTTAGGAAAGGTGGTTTTCTCTTTTATGAAAATACGCTACTTAAGAGTATTTTTGTCTTCTTTTTTTGTGTGTGTCCAGCTTCCGGTTCCGTAGTTGATGCTTAGGAAAGAGTTATTCTACATGGTATTATTGGTGGCAATAAATCCTTGCTATGTTTTTTACTCAGTACTTTATTTGTAGCTCTGTCCAGGGATGCAGAAATATTTGCATGAGTGTCTTTTCTCCTTTTATAATCTAAAGAACAAAATTACATAGTATTTAAAGCTGATATTTAGGCAATTGTGTAATTTTTTTGTTATTTAGAAATTTCTGTTCAGATGCTGATTTAACTGACAAATAAAAAACACACATCCTTCTGCATCACCATTGATGTACATGTGTGTGTAAGTTCAACTCTCTATGTCAGATACGACCAGGGAAAGCAAATACTTTGTGGCTGAGATGGTGCGTTGAATGACACCAAAGCAGCCAGCAGTGCTACCCCTCTGTGTAAGCACCGCAGAAACAGATGGCATTTCTGTCTTTGAAACTGGTTGTCCTTTTAGCAGAAAGTGTGCTAAAACTATGAAGCTTGTAGAATACTCCTTAGGCCACGCTCTGCAGCTGCTGAAAAGGAAGGTTTTCCTAAATGGAGTTCAGAAACTTGATAGCATTCCCCTCAAGCAGAGGAGGCAGGTAGAGCAAGCTATTTTCCAACCTTACCTACACCTCCCTAACAGAGAGGTGGCATGTTAAGCAGTATAGGGGGGCAGAGAGGTATAGGGAGATGGATTATATGTTGTACCCATACCTCAGTGGGGAGGAAAAAAGAAAGTACCAGCACCCCTGAAGCTTGAAAGCGAAGTAAAGCAAGCAAGAGAATGGTGTCAGTGTTACTATTTGTTCTTTGTGCACTGAGCTTTATTTTCCTCTTAGTACATGATTAAATGCACACTTAAACCAGTTCACCTTTGCTGTGAGCCAAGCATCCTGGATAAAGCACTGGTTTTATACTTCACTCTACCCTTTACTTCAAGTGAAACTTTATTTTAGGAGTTATAGCACACACGTATGCTAAAATGGAGAGAAAAGTGTAAATTATTTTCTGTCATTCTTGGAAACGATTCTCCATTTTAGCTGAACAGTCACAACCTGGGTATTGCAGCTACTTGGTGAGAAAAAAAATTGTGGTAAAGGCTGACCATTCTGCTTTATGTCTTTCTGCTACAGAATGCCTTTATTCTGTAGCATTTTGAAACATACATGTCAAGACTTTACATCGTGGGACAGTTCACAGAGGATCATTTAATCACACAAGATGGCAGGTTCTGATGTGCCTTGCACCAGTTTTCCTGGAGTTGTGCTACAACTCAGTAGCAATAAAAAAATTGCAGTGCAAAGAAAAGTAGGAATTTAAGACTGCTTTTCTTTTAACCATTTTTAACTTCCAGTACACATCAAAAGTTTGCACTGGTAACACAGTTGAACAAACGTGCAGGGTTGACATGCAAAACCCAGAGTTTCATTCTCCATATCTAGAGACTACGGTGGTTCTTTTAAAGAAACAGTAATTAGCTTTTTTTTTTTAATTGAGAGAAAAAAACTCTGACTTGAGGTCATTCGTAGCTCACATAGGTTTCTATTTCACTGGTTAAACACGTATAATTGGATGCATGATTCGTATGCTAATGCTGTGACTTGACACTAATTTTTTTCCCTGCTATCATACAATGGAATTCTGTATTTTAATGTGCCCGTCCGCTCAGCTTAGGCAATGCTGAAATGCAGAGACAAGCTACACAGAAATAAATCTGTACTGAAGTGCTTTTTAAGGTTTGATATAAAAGACTTCTTACAGGACTGCCTATCCTTGAAACATATCAAAACACTTTATAAAGTGAAATCAATAAAAGCCATGCATCATACACAGCATGATTGTACACCCAACATTGAATTGCAGTCAGTTCTGATACAGAATATACCTCTTCCCAGCCACAGCTTTGTGAGATCGTTTAAACCCATGATGAAAGCATGCCATCAAATGAGGAATGCAGGTTGGCTTATCCTGAGCAGAGGTGGTAAGACATGATTTCCTCCGTGCACTGGAGTAACTTTTTTCTCTTTGTGCAAACAGATCTGTGGTACGTATGCAGAGTCTTGGCTCTGAATTTCCCCTGAGCATTACTATATTTGCAAGTTCAGACCTCCAAATGCTTGCTGAGAGCATGAATTCACATCTGAATTAGCACAGGAGAAGTCTGGAGATTTAATGCATTTAAAGCTAAATGTGTCCGTGTTTTCAGGAAGGGCACTATACTAGTACTTCTAAAATTCCTTGGGTGAGGGAGTTTCTACCCTACATAGCAGGCTTGTGTTTTATAACATGACACACATATAAATGCAATAACATTTCCCCGTGGTTGTAGAGAGCTTGACAAAATAACTATGAAATACTACCTGTACTTCTCGCTTTGATGCCAGTGTTTTTAAAGATGTCATATTGATGATTTAGTTTGGAGAAGCAGAGGAGGGGAGCAAAGCACTATTATAAGGAATTTCATTAATGTGTGGCTAGCAGTACTTACAGTACCATCCTTTTATGTCGCTCCTTTCCCAATGTGACATCTGCTGCTTTGACCAGCCTGGTCCTGAGGTGAGTAAGGGACTCCTGCCCTGGGCTGCACAGTTAGTAGTTTTCTATGGGCAGGCTAGATTCTAAGCACTGTCTTTCCAAAACATGACCTGCCTCCCTAACTGCAGCGCAGGGCTGGAGTGTCTCTCCTGCTCTGATTCACGAGGTAAAGCTCTAACAACAGCGAAGCATGTGATGGGAGACAATTGAGCACGGTTGTCTTACCCCATATGAGAGACTTGACAGCACTAACAGCAGAAAGAACAGAGGCTTGTCTGCATGCATGAGCCTTTAATAGCATGTCACTGATGTCTCCTACTAGGAGAGGGAAGGGCGGGCGAGCAAATCTTTAAAACTTAGAAAATGTTGGCCAAGTAGTGAGATGTCACCTATGCAATTGACACTTCTTAGAGCAAACTAGTTTCTTCAGTGGTCAGAGAGATCCTATATCACTGTATTGCAGGGTTATTTTGTACAGATCAGCCATATCCCTCCCTCCCCTCACCATCATATTGAGGCTGCCACTTAATTGGCAACTGCCTTGCTGTAGCTTAGAGATGAAGATGTTTGTTCTCCTGGAGTGGGCTCAAGCTGTGCTGCTTTACATCCAACGTCTGATTTCTGGCAACCATAAGAACGTTTCTGCTATCTTAACCCAAACTATGATTTAATTAGAGGATTTTTAAATGGTCGATACATCCATGTGTCCTGTGTGGAGACTTTCTTATGACAGTAAGCTGAGTAGCCAGAACTTCAGATCCTTCCAGCAGACACCTGTGTTAATTTGAAGAGCTTTTCAAGCTCCTTCCTTTCAGGCCAGCTCTGTTCTGTTCTCATCTTTCTGCCTTTAAGCACAGAACCAGTCCAGTGCCCTCAGCAGGAGCTAGAGTCTTTTCCCAGTGCCAGTGAACTGTCTCATCCTCCTTTGTTTCCATTTCCTCCTCCCACCTCCGTTCAAAGGGTGGCTTATCTTGAGAGAGCAGAACATGGAGTGAAAACAAACCAATATATATGTGCAGGAAACATCAGGTCAAGATACATAATTCAGTTTACCACGGAAGGGTGGCATTTCTGAGACAGGTGTTTAAGGTACAGAAAGGGATTTTCTGGTCTATCAGATACATTGCTTCTGTTGGGACAAAAGTACAGGGGTTTGTGTTGCTTCATTAGAATGACAAACGAAAAAACAGAGTGCACTGAGCGCCAAAGCCATATTTATCTTCATGCCATAGTCAGTGCTTTCTCAAGGTAAATGTTCTAGCTCAGAAAGAAATTGGGAAAATGCAGACCAAGGCAGTGAGTTCCTAAGTCTCTGAGAATGCTTTTCAGCAGCACACTTTGAAGTTGAATTCCTGTGCTCTCAGGAAATTCCTCAGGTTATTGATGCTTAAGTTTAACGATGAACCTGTTAGATCAAAGGTTGAATGGGAGTATGGGTCTTGCTGGAATGGGCAACTGGGTAATATTGCAGGGAAAAGAGAGGCAAGATTTAAGATGAGGAAGTGGTAAGAAATAAAGAAAGAGATGTGGGAGAAAGACAGAATGAAACTTGAATCATTTCCATAAGGGACAGATAACAAAGGGTCCCATGATGCAGACCATGCTTCTTTAAAGTAGCCTGAGGTATTAAGCCTTGGAAGATGGTGCTGTGTTCTCCTTGAAATCTTTGGGACCCCTGCAGTGAGAGCAAAACTGAGTCCTTACATAAGGACTGTGTCAGGGAGGAGGTTGGAAACAGGTAATGGACATACAAACCTTATGCGTTTATGTGGAAAAATCTGTGGAAGTGTTGAATCTTGCCACTTGAGAAAGAGACTCATGTTCCAGCTACTTGCTTCACCCCCTCACCTGCTTTGGGGAAATACTCCACCTCCTGCCAAGGGCACAGAGCAGGTTCTGAACACAAGGGCAAAAGACCGACAACCAGCAAGAAACTGGAGGAGATTTTCTAGGTTTAAAAAGGGAGTAGCTGTGGAGGAGCTAATTCTTGAGGAAGTCTTAGATCTCTCTATGTGGTTCATTGTGTGTTACCTCCACTGCCAGAGATGAAAAGACTCAATCTCAGGCCTCTGAAGAATAACACCCCAACCAGGTTTGCTATGGAATTAAGGTAGCAGTAAATGTAACAGATAGCTCCTTGGGTTTTGAGGAGTGGGGGATATTTTTTGGTTTTGGTTTTGGTTTGTCTGTTTGTTTGTTTTCTCTCTGGTGGGAAAGCTGATTGACAAGCATTGCAGTGTTTTGCTTCTTCAGTGGTGTTGGTGCCACTGAGTGTGGTTTGTGGTCTTACAGCTATTGCCGTGGGCTGGATGCATTTTGTGGTATAGGTTAGTTCCTTTTTAATAAATCCAGGTCACTTCATACAACATGTTGTCTTTAGAGCAACTTCTAGTGCCAGACTCGGTAGGAAGCCATGAAAAAATGAATGCCAGTTGTGTAAAGCTGTAGACTTAAAAGGCAACTGGGAAAGGACAAAGAGTCCTGCACAGTACTGCATCATCTATAGCACTTCTATGTAAGCATGCCAACTTCCTTGATTTATGTGTGTGTATATTTGGACTTATTTTCATCCTATTATCCCAGAAATTGATTCTGTTTTGTCATACCTCTGAGCCTATTTAAAGACTGCGTGATATTCCATCACCTGCCTGAGTTGCAGTGAGCACACTGAAACAAATACCCAGAAGCTCCATTTCTAGAGGACAAGGGCATTTGTGCCTGCCTGTGGAGATGAGGACAGCTGGTTTTGCTGCTGACTGGACTATGGATGCCTCTGTTCTGGGGATCAGAAAAGGGGCTGGTTTTCGTGTGGGTTTCCCAGAATGTGTCCTCCCTCATTCTGCACTTGGAAATTTTATCTGAATGTGATGGTTTGGGATTCTGGTAGCCTAATAGGAGTAAGTGGTGTTACAGAAGTGTGCAGGGTGGTTTTGATGTGTCTCCAATGTGTCAGACGTATACTGGCTTTAAACACTGTGAACCCACAAACACTGTTTGGACTTTGTCAGATGTGGTGTCACTCTGCTGCTCAGCACATTCCTGCCAGGACAACCATGGACAGAAGCATGATGAGATACCTTCAGTAGCACTTACAGAGGAAGTATCACATTAGTATTTACTGAGTGGTAGCCTTCCAGAAAGGCATAGAAATCCTACATGTTCTCTGACTCCTTTAGTTATTTACCATGACAGATTAATCTAAAGTTCCTGGTTGAACCCATTGAACACTAATATGATTATTGTCCAGCCACTTTAGAGAGAAGAAGGTGTGGCAATTTAAGGAGATGAAGAAGGGCATGTGGAAAAAGCACTTAGAGATTTCACCCCCTGGCATGAAAGTGCTATTTCTCAGAAGTAACCTGCAATAGAATATAAAGAGCACCATCTACTGATGCAGAAGAAAACAAAACATTTGTACACAAAGGGGTTTTTTTTCTTTTCCTTCTCCTTAGTCAAGATGTTGGTGGCTTTCTGAATGCAGGCTTTAATCTGGATTTTGGTTGTCAGTAGCAAGATGGTTTAACTGTTGGCTCCCCTTGCTAATGGTGCTGATAGAGAAGACGGTGTGTTTTATCTGTACTTGGTCTGTTCTGTCCCTCAGCAATCCCAGCAAAAAAGGGGCCTAGTTAGCACCCTTGATATGCATAGTTATGTCTGCTTAATATATCAATCAGCTGCCTGCCTAATCCTTATTGTCATAGCAGTTTCTTTTGGTGTCAGCTTAGAAAAGCATGTTGAGCTTCCACAGACTGTCACGGTCTCTTTCCAACGCCAGCTCCTCTCAGCCTCCTGGCTGAAAGCTGAATGATTTGTGACAATGTCACCCAACAGCGTTATATGCTCCGTGCTGGAAACACTCCACAAACTTTAGGGACTTCATATTGACATAGTTTGTTGTGCATGGGAGTGAGTCCTGAGGGTCCTCTTGCTGCCAGCTCCTAGGCAGGCTGCACTGTGTTCACTTTAGAAATTTGGCATCATCTTAAAATGAGGAAAGTGTTTCTAGAGTACTCATCGCCTCTCTGAACCTCGGTCAGCCTGACCTGCCCCCCTGTGCTATGGAGGACTATCTGTATTTTCCATCTTGTGTCCTCATCACTGACTGGCTTTCCATCATCAGGGCCTCTTGTTCAGTGCTAGAATGGGCATGAAGTTGAATCCTTGAGAATCCCTAAATTAGTTAATTTAAGTTTGCCTCAAGCAAGCTCTGACAGGGACGGTGAGACCTTCACAGACAGCTGGTTGTCATATGTTGAAATCTCTATATCCTGTTACTGCCTGATGATATATGAAGAATGAGCATGGCCTAGCTTTGTATTTTACAGAAGCACAAGGCTGCCTCTTTTGTTGTACACCAGCACCACTTAGTGCTGAGATGTTCCTGAGGTCACTAATAGAAAAATAAGTTTATACATGATGGTATTCAATTTCTAAGTGAAGTCCAAGTTCATGAGGCTTTGTCTTATACGTAAGTTTGTGGGAGAACCTATTTTTTGTTCTGTCTTTGCTCTGTCTTCCCTCTTCGCCCCCACCTTATAAAGCTTGCAGCATCTTTTCCTATGCAGTACATCCGTCAAGTACACAGCTTATGCACTGGAATGTAGGCTACAACTTATTTCTTGTGCTACCCCTTACCAGGCATCAGCCAGTCAATTCCATAACTATAGATCCAGCAACTGTTGCCATTACAAATTTAAATATTCTGGGTGTTCTCCATCTCTTATGCTTCTGTGACCTCTAATGGATATGGACAGATTAAATAAAGTCAGAACATAAACAACAGAGCAAGAATCTTAGACTAGTTATTCTGGTTGCGGCAAAAACCCAAAAGTCAACTTCTGGGCAGGGAAATGCTACCAGCTTTTGGGTTTTTTTTTCCACTCGATTAATCAGCTGATTTAGTAAGAAGGATTTTCTTCGTACAAACCTTGTTTTACAGAAGCAGAACAATCGGCTGGCTTCAGTCTAGTGCAGATGATTACAGAGAGAGACTAGGGTTATTTTATTTGTTTTCCTGCTTATACCTATTATCTCTAAACTGGAGAAAAAAAATCAGCTCTAGACACAGAGTAATATCAAGCAACTCCTTTCCTAGGAATAAAAGGGACAAGTAAAGCTCTTCTGAACCATTCAACTATTCTAAATATGTTCTTCCTGATGTCAGGGGAATGTAGGACTTGAATGAAACTACTGCTGCCTTACCTTGCTCTGATTCATAAACATGAGCAAAAGGAAACCTGCGAGACTTCTATGCATCATAAGCTTATACCAACTGATCTTTATGGCACCTTATGTATTTAAATATGACAGTTTGAATACAAGCTTAAGATGTTTCACAGCTAATTATTTCCTTCATTTTCTCAGAAAGCATTTGGTGGTCACTTTTTGACCAAGTGCAGACCAGCTAGTGCTTGTTGCAAACAGTAGTCCCTAAAGTAAGACTGGAAGAGTGCACGCAGGCCACCCAAACAGGGCTCTCCTATGTAATACTAGGGAGTGGACGCTGTTGTTTTTGGCACAGCAGGTTCTAAATGTTTGGCAATGTCCAGATGTTTTGATTACAATTTTTTGAGTGCAAATAATTTTCATCGCCCTCTCCAAAACCCTCCATGGCCTGGTACCCATGTGTAGCAGAAAACACCAGAGTATAGAGGTGGCAGCTGCAAAAAGACAGCAAGATCTTTGGGATCAGGGCACAGGGGAAATCGAGACTTCTCTCATTTAACATGCAGGGCAGTCATGCATCAGCGAGGGACTAGGGCCTAAATGCTCCCAGCTAGTATGAAAATCTATCAAGCTGATGAAAGCACTGCCTCTTTTTATTTCAGTGTGAAGGGAAGGATGTTAAAAAATTATTAATATCTTATTATGGAACAGCCCTTATGCTTATATAATTCTCTCTTTAGACCTGTTTTTGACTGTCATCATACCCTTTGTTTTTCATCCAAGAGTGGGGAAGTGCGGAGATACAACTGTGTAATGTTTCTAAGTTTGTCACAGTTATCTGACAAATATCTGCCAAAGCCTGACACAAAAAGGCATCATTTGTTTGCTCTATGCTCTATTTAGGCTGGTTTCTTATTTCATTGTAGGACTTCCTTCAATTTCCTGTTCACTTAGCAAGCGAATTGAAAGAAGACTTTGTTGCTTCTTTTTTCTGTACTAAATAATTTGATTGTAGTAACTGTTTTGACCAGTAAGAAAATCAGATGGAGAATTGGTGAGAGATTCCATAGCTAGAAAACATTTTACAATGTTTTACAACAAAATACATTTAGGACTAGAAACTGGTCTCTCGATTGGCTAGAATAGTTTGTGATCTGTATTGTTTTTTGCAATGAGTAATGCAGATATTGTATCTTTGCATACTGACTGGCAGGAAATAACGATATAGTTTGATTTTTAAAATTGTTTCATTATCCTAAAAAATATG
The DNA here is from genome assembly GCF_034619465.1 of Leptosomus discolor. Classification (NCBI taxonomy): domain Eukaryota; kingdom Metazoa; phylum Chordata; class Aves; order Leptosomiformes; family Leptosomidae; genus Leptosomus; species Leptosomus discolor. The sequence goes on from NC_141391.1 coordinate 121,846,203, forward strand.
AGTAGGTTAAAAAAAAAAACACCTTTGTTTGGGGACATCTTTGTGCTTTGGTGCTTTGTGTTTGAACTTTGTATCTCTTTCTTCACTTGTGAAGCTCAGGCAGGTCTTGCATCAGAGATTATGCTTTAGGCACAGCAGTGTGAAATAGTCTACTCCATGACACTTCTTCTGGTGGAATTTGGGGGTTTGGTCTTTAACTGCAAGGAAGGATTTAACCTTGAAGATATAATACCCTAACAAAGTAAAGCTAATCAGAAATAAAAAGTGTTATAGCTGTGTATTTGTCATTTGCTCCATTCCAATGAGTCCGCAAGACTTAAAATTTTGTCTTGAAACTTGAGCTTTCCCTAGAAAATACTTTTCTTGTATTATAACTCTAGTCCTGGGAAGTTTTGGGAACAAGTAGGATAGTGAGACTTCATGTGTTGTCTTGGTTTCAATGTTGCTTGTTTGTTTAGTAATAATTCTAACACTTTTGTGGATATTTTCATTCATATCTAAGGCCAAATAAGCCATCTAGATAAAATGAGCCCCGTCTCAAAGAATTTGTGTTTGCTGCCACAGATGAAGTTTGTGGAAGACAGAATCTTTAGTTGGATCCCTGTGCTGCCTATGCAGGCACAAAGGTGGGAAGGGAAATGGTGGGAGCTCTGGCAGGCGAAGCAGAAATGAAATCTCTGCATCTGAAGTCAACAGCTGACCACTAAGCAGCATGGGGGTGGCAGGTCCCCGGTGCCTGTCCATGTTTTGCATGAACACTGGTACCTTAGTTAGCCTGTACAATCCACTGGGCATTGAACAACTGCCAGCTGTTTCTGTACTGCTTTGGGGACACAGCCTTAATCTCTGCCTCTTGTGTCCCCAGTGGAGACATTTTGACCTCCTCCTCTGTCAGCCCTAGTCAGAGCCCTGGGCCATGTCCAGAGCAGGCTGTCAGCATGGGTGCTGCAGGGGACACACCCATGCTTTACCTGGGACGGGTCACTGGTGCCCTGCAGACAGTTCTTGCTCTCACAGGTCCTCCACAACCTTTGATGGAGTGCAGAGGCTTCTTTACTGGCTGGCAGAGCCAGAGCAGAGAGATTTGTGTCTCATGTTAGCACTAATGACCTTTATAGATGTGTGTACCCACAATAATGACATTCTTTTGTCATGTCAAATTTTATATTTGCCACTTTTATATTTACCCAGTGACTATATGAAAGGCAATATGCACGTTTTTCTGTTTTAGTAACTTGCCTAGAAGACTCAGGATTACAGTTGGTAACAACATTTACTGTAAGATTTTTCCGCCAAAAAGTCACTTCAAATAAGATCTAAAATTTTCATTAAAAATTATTTTGATGTTTCATTTTGGAAAACCTTTAGCAAGTATTTCTTGAAAGCTCTCCTGTTTCAGCACCATTTCACCACGTATTTCTTCTCTTAACAATTGTGGATAAATGCTACTTTCTTTTCAGTATCTCATTTTAAATGGTTGCGTTCTGTCCCCTTTGGGGTCAATGCTTTTTGAAACTTTGAACTTCTTCAAAGGACAGAGTATTGTAACTACAACTAGTCAGACTAATGTGCCTTTTCAGTGCTTAGCACAATAGAAACCCTCATTTCAGTGGCACCCTCTGGCTGCTACTGCAACAGTTGCATAATCCATTTTTAGCAAAAGGACTTGGAAAGAAAGTAAGTCAAATGGTCTTCTGAGTTTATTATCAAAACAAGTATTTACTACCTGGAGTGGGTCTACAGGGGAAAATGAGAACACTAAATGGAACAAGGACTGAAAAGACAGGAGGCTATGAAATCAAAATAACACATAAATGTAAGGGAAGTGGAAAAATATGAGGCAAGGGGCAGTAATTAGGGCAACAAAAGATATATGGCCAAACAATGAATAGCACTGAAATTACCTGGATGAAAGGGGGCAGTTCTATTAAAAAAAAAAAAAAAAAAAAAAAAGAGGACCCAAAAGTAAAGGGAAAGAATGATTTGTATTGCTGTTGAAATGAGATGTGGAGAGATGTAGGGAAAGATAAAAGTGGTGAATTGACTAGGAAAGGAAGGTGAGTGGAGGAAGAAAAGGGAAATCTTCTGTTGGTGCTTCAAGCAGGTTTGGGCAAGTTGTCCAGGGGCTGGAATTTTTCTATCTTTTACCTGTAGCAAGCACAGCAAGTACTGTAGCTGCTTAGCACCTGTTGAGACATTAAGTGACTTGCTGAAAACTTCAGTGAACTGCTGTCTGCTGCCTGTCTTTGCATGGTGATATTTCTCAACAAGCCCAAGAGCACCCTAATGGAAAATGCTGTTATTGGGGCATTAGCGGTCAGCTTCCAGAGATGGCCCTGAGACTCTCAGTGGGAGAGAGCAGTGCCTCAGGAATTACAAAGGGATTTGTGAGGCCAGACTCCCACAACATGTTGAACATAGCTAGGCAATTTAGAGGACTTAGATAACAGTTAAGAAGATAAATGCCAGAGGTGTGAGAAAAGGTCATTGACCTTTCACGATATGCTTGTTAGCAGCGCTGCCGTGTAGATAGTTTCTTCATCTCGGTTGCCTGACTGGCTGATAAGCCCATCTAAACCTTTGCAATTCTATGATTCTATGATAATTCAAGCCAATACAATTCACTGTACCCTCTTCAAATCTTAATTCAGTCGTCTACTCCTATCCCCTATTTCAGCTCTATTAGAAATAAGCGAGGCTAAAGCCTATATTTTAGTTTCCTGCACAAATTAAAGGCTTGCTAACCATATTGTGCAGACTCCTTGCAGTCCTTTTGACGGCACAAGCGGTGTGTGGCTGGAGATGTGGTGTCCTGGAAAATTAATTTCCTCCTGAGGGTCTTGGCAGAATGGTTCCTATGGGGACAGGCCCCACATTAATACCTATCAGCCAGTATCTTGCACCTTAGTCTTTCTCCTTTTAATTCCTAAGAGTAATTTAGGTTAGGAAAGAGAGTGAGAAATCAGCTCCCTTTTGAGGGTCAGGAAGAAAACAACTGGAAGAGCTCCAAGCTCCAACTCATTAACCAGGAGCTGCGCAAAAGATTTAGGGAGCTGCTTGGTGGGTGTATAAACTGCTGGAGGAGATGCCAGCAACATCCGCACAGAAGAGGGTTACCATGGTGATTCTACGCTAAAAAAGGCACCCAATGCAAAAGTCCTTCACTGCTGGGGGTTGTGAGAACAATGTGTGAATCCTGCTTCCTCCTTCACCCACACTTTCATTTTGAATGACAATTTGTAACGAAGAAGTAAACTAGCTTGTGGTGAACCGAGCAGGCTCCAGGAGGATGGGTGACAGGATGCCCTTCACCTGGATGGCTTGAGCAGGGCATAGCAGGGCAAATAAGTGTACCCTTCAGTGAGCTGTTTTGAACCCAGAAGAGGTGGGATGAGATCCTTTGAAATACCATATATTAGGGCAGGTATTATAATTTCAATTGAACTCAGCCATTACAAGCTCTCATCGTTTGGTCAATGCTGGCAGCCTAGAGCCTAACTATTCTTGAAATAGTTCTGCTCTTCTTAGCTCTAGTGCTTGCTTTGTTACTGTGCTACTGTAAGAGGGAGCACAAAGAGCAAACTTGCTTTTACTATCAAGTGATCTTGAAATACAGTGGTGTTTGCAGAATGCTTGAGTTTACTTCTAGAGTTTGTCTGAAGCCTAAACATACATGGAAAAGGAGGTTGGGGGGGATGCATACAAGACAAATGAATACTAAAATTTAGTGTTAAAATGACAGCACTAGATAAATTCTGGGTGTTGTGCAAATCCATTACCCTAGCAATGACAACATTTGGAAATTCTCTGGCTGAAGGAAACAGCTGGTTTACCTAATCTGCTCCCTCTCTGCTTTGCAAGAAATATCTGCCTTGTAACTAGAAATGTAGGTAGGTAACACAACCCATTTCTTCCTGTGTCTTCTTTTATTCCTCCTCATGCAAGGCTGTCCAAAAAAAACCGGAAAACCTAGATGAATTCTCAGTATGTGCGTATGCATATTTGTTTTGAATATCTAGCTTTTGTAAGCTACTTCAACACAGAACTAGCTTACTAACAGAAATTAGCTTAAAAGCCAGCCAAGTATGTACATGGCTTTGGGTTGAGGTTTCTTTTTTTCTCACTTCAGGCAAAACCACTGAAAATTGGAGAATGCCACTGCTGAAAATGACTGTGAGAAAGACTTGGTTTTGATGATCATCTGGCTTCAAAATGTTTTATGAAAAAATCCTATTTTCATGCCTATATTTTAAGCTTTGGTGCAAAACAACTTTATTTCAAAGTTTTTGTCTGATAGCCTACTATGATAAAATAACTGGCTGGGTGGATGAGGTGAAGGCAGTGGATGTGGTCTACCTTGACCTTAGTAAGGCCTTTGACACTGTCTCCTATGACATCTTCATAGGTAAGTTTAGGACATGTGGGTTAGATGGGTGGACAGTGAGGTGGGTTGAGAACTGGCTGAAGGACAGAGCTCAGAGGGTTGTGATCAGTGGTACTGAGTCCAGCTGGAGGCCTGTTACTAGTGATGATCCCCAGGGGTCAGTATTAGGGCCTGTCCTATTCAATATATTCATCAATGACCCAGATGAAGGGACAGAGTGTATCCTCAGCAAATTAGCTGACGATATGAAGTTGGGAGGTGTGGCAGATACAGCGGAAGGCTGTGCTGCCATTCAGTGAGATCTGGACAGGTTGGAGAGCTGGGTGAAGAGGAACCTGATGAAGTTTAACAGGGGCAAGTGTAGGGCCCTGCACCTGGGGAGGAATAACCCCATACACCAGTACACGTTGGGGTCTGCAGAGAGGGACCTGGGAGTTTTGGTGGATAATGGCATGACTGTAAGCCAGCAATGTGCCCTTGTGGCCAAGCAGGCCAATGGCATCCTGGGTTGCATTAAAAAGAGTATGGCCAGCAGGTTGAGGGAGGTCATCCTCCCACTCTACTCTGTCCTGGTAAGGCCACATCTGGAGCACTGTGTCCAGTTCTGGGCTCCCGAGCTCAAGAGGGACAAAGAACTACTGGAAAGAGTCCAGCAGAGAGCTAACAAAATGATTAGGGGGTGGAGCATCTCTCCTACAAGGAGAGGCTGAGAGACCTGGAGCTTTTTAGCCTGGAGAAGAGAAGACTGAGAGGGGACCTCATCAACACTTATAAATATCTAAAGGGCCAGTGTCAAGGGGATGGGGCCAGGCTCTTTTCAGTGGTGCCCAGTGACAGGACAAGGGGCAATGGGCACAAACTGGAGCACAGGAAGTTCCACTTGAACATGAGGAAAAACTTCTTTACTCTGAGGGTGACAGAGCACTAGAACAGGCTGCCCAGGGAGGTTGTGGAGTCTGCTTCCCTGGAGATATTCAAAACCCATCTGGACACGTTCCTGTGTGACCTGCTTTAGGCTAACCTGCTTTGGTGGGGGGTTTGGACCAGATGATCTACAGGGGTCCCTTCCAACTCCTACCATTCTGTGATACTGTGTGTGTGTTATTAATGTTTTTTGGAAGCTTCCTTGGACTGAAAAACAACACAAACATTTTCCTCTTATTTGCTTAAATTTTTGTGTCACCTTGAGTTTTCTGAAAGTCTTCCTATCTTAAATCATATAATGATAGAACCATTTGGGTTGGAAGAGACCTTTAAAGGTCATCTAGTCCAACCCCCCTGCAGTGAGCAGGGATGCCTTTAGCCAGATCAGGTTGCTCAGAGCCCTGTCCAACCTGACCTTGAATGTTTCCAGAAATGGGGCTTCTACTGCCTCTCTGGGCAGCCTGTTCCAGTGTTTCACCACAACAGAGTGTAGTAAAATGCAGTTCCATGCAGAGCTGTCTTTTCATTAGGTTGCTTGTGCTAGCAACACAAGATTGTTGTACCTGTTAACATCAAATCCTTACACATATGAGAGAGATGTAACTCCTTTTTCATTGTAGATATAGAAATTAAACAGATCCATAAGAATTGTCTGTCTCTTGGTCTATTAGCTCATGTTAGATGCTGTGCAGTCTGTCTAGGCTGTCATGACTCCTAGTCAAGTGACTGAGAAACAGGCATTGCTCTGTAACATCCAAGAACAAACCTGTATGGAAGACAATAGCATGGAATATGCAGCGTAGCTCCATTGAGTCCAGGTAAGTTGGTATGTGAAGTCCTGACTACTTTTACAAATGCTGGCTAATATGAAACTAATAGGAATTATAGGAGCTAGTAGGTATTTCTGGTGCTAGTGAATTTTAACAGGATGGGAAGGAAAAAGCAGTGATTTGAAGTGTTCGGTGACTATGGCATATTAACGGATTGTCCTGTGAGGAGCTATGATATTGATCCACAATCAATGAGTATTTCTCTTGATTTTTTAGCTATCTCTAAGAGCAGTAATACTTTCATAGAGGTACTACATATTGTTTGAAGTCAAATGGAAAATAACACAGCATCTAATCAAAAGTGTTAATGAATGAAGGCATACTGAAAGCAAATATCCAGCTAGTATTTGACCTGAATGGTAGGTCTAAAAAATATGCCGCTGTGAGAAGTGCCCACTGGATCAGCTGGGTGGCCAGTGCAGCATGCAAACAATATTTGCACCCTTACTGTTGAGTAGTTCAGCTTGGGATTTCCTTATTTTGATTGACAAAAGAACTGTTGATAGCTTGATGAGATAATTAGCATTAGAGCACTTAAGGAAAGGTAACTTTTTGTTGACGCCAAAGAACAAAAACCACCCTGAAATCTACAAAATACACTTCTAAGGAGGTCAACATTTGAAATAAAATAACTAGTCCCTTGGCAACCATAAGACTTGGGGATCACCTGAATTCCAGGAAACTGAAGTACCCTATTACCTCTGAACCTGGCTTGCAAGTTGCTATACCAAATTAAATTTTAAGGCGCTCAAGAAAAAGCAAGTGAAGCTTATGCTACTTGTACGCAGTGCTAAATCAGTAGGGTTTTCAATATAAAATGCAATGTGTCTGTAACTGTGGGAGCGTAGCTCGCTGAAAACAGGCATGGAATGCTAGAGGGCCTGCACAGGGAAAACTCTGTTGAACAGTTTGTCTAAACTAATATAGTAGGCCTCAAGGACGCTTCGGCCTTGAGGGTCAGAATAGAAGAATTAGAAGCTAACATCCGTATGAGGCGGAACGCATTAGTATTAATAGTAAAGTGATAGGTAGAAGCAGATGACTGATGTATGTATAGCACAATTAGAGTTTATGAAAAACTGCAAGTCATGATGACTTTGGAAAATTATGCTATATAAGAAAGTGCATCTGCACAATAAAATGAGTTTCCTGATATAACTCATATTGAGTCTTTTGTGGATTCTCCAACTCCCGTCTCCGCATGTAACTTTCCTGGCAAGGTACAGGAAGAACAGGAGGAGAACATAATTATTTTCTTAGTTCAAGGTCATTCATCTTTCAGTCTTTGTACTCACTTTTCTAATATTCATGTCCACATATATCAAGGAATCTTTTGGTGGCTGTGAATGAGACCTAGTAGATAGAGATTTTCTTTGAAGCTGGAAAGAACATAAAGGAAATATTAATTTATTTAATGCATTGTTTTGTACTTGCAGTGGTAAAGTTACATCTTAAAAGACTTGGATAAGTGACCATCAGTATTACATTGCTTGCCAAACATTACTGAAAAACCATGAAAATATAGAAATGAAGGACAAAATTTTTATGTATTCTAGATATTGCACAGTCTACCCATGCAACTATTTTGCACTTAAAGTGTTCTGGACTAATATACATTTGCATATATACATATGCATATATGCATATATATACATGCATATGCATGTATACACATGTATGCATTTCTTTATGTTCCACTTCTCAGTGTCAGGCTCACAGAGTGATCCAGCTGTTTATATGCACAACTACTATAATATTTATGTAAAATCTTGCCACTGTTACAATTTATTGCTTTTTCTGCCCAGTAGTCTTCTCTATCTGAGGGCAGAAAGCATCCTGGAGGAGGGACAATGTTTATCTGTGGTTGCGTGTGTCAGACATACACATAGTAGGTAGAGCTAAAAATGAACTGATAATAGATAAGCCCTTTCTGTCTTCTGTCCCCCTATCAAATAAAGGTTTGGGGCTGATGGAGATCATAGACAATATCTACTAAGCTATTTTCAAGTTATCTTCTTTTGGGAAAATAGTAAGCTGAAGTATCTTTCAGTTACCTTTGTCTTCAGCAGCACAGCTACCTAACCTATAAATGGTACCTTTTTTCCACCTCGTGTTTAAACATTTCCTGAAGTTTGAATATTCTAATGTCCAAACCTGTTCATCTCAGTTGATGTTCCCTCTCCAGCACTTAGAATGCAAATGCTGTGAAATATTGTTGCATTAGAAAGTGCTAATTAGTTCAACATAAAACACTAAAATGAAGAGAGTGTAGGTAGGTTATCTCCATCAACCTACTAGATTTTTCCTAATAACTTGCTCATTGATTTAGAAATACATCTTCTAGTCATGGTTATTGAATGAGTCCTACAAGAGTTAAGTAATAGGAAAAGACTGAATACTTTGCAGATCTCAAAATGGCCACTTGAAGTTATTTAAATCTTATAGCTGCTTTTCTTAGATAATATTTTCTGATATTGAAACAACTTTAAGCATTTTGAAAGCTCATCTTTCTTCCTTTTGAATATAAAATGAGATCAAAACATAGTACTTAAGACAAGCTTTTACTGTGTTTCTATTATGGAAAGTTTCTGCCTCCCATTAATAAACCAGAGACTGCAACAGACTCAGAGGGAAGCATGCTGAGTTTTGTAGTTGCCAGTGAGTCCCTCCCTGCTTCAAGTGATGGGAAGGAAAGGGTGATTTGGAACCATTCTGAGTAGACTCACATCAAAGGGAATTTGGTCTCTCATTTTCACCATCAGAAGTCAATAGGAAACATTCCCATTTGGATATTTTAGGATTTGAGATGGACTCGTAACTTTTCAACCATTTTCCTAAAGCTGTTTTAAAATACTATTTCGTGTTTTGGTGGAACATTAGAATAACAGGGATAAAAAGAGAAAGTTGAGTCACAGAGAAACTTGAGGCAATGTATCATTCAACAGCTTAGGGCTGAGTGGTCTATAATGACAAACTGCCTGAACTTTCTTCCAGTTTACCCATTTTCCAGATCAAACAATACTGCAAAACTGTTATGCCACACTGAAGTTTTAAGACACAACTTAATCATGTAGCATATTTCCTTTGTGTTTAGGTAACAAGGACAGAAAGAGAGAATGCAGTATGATGTCCAGCAGGAACATTGCAGAGGTGTCTCTTTTTCAGATTATCAGGATTTTGGCAAAGCAACAAGACAGGAAATGTGACAAGTTCAGAAGAAAAGAAGGGACCTGGAGCAAGAACTGGAGCAATACAGAGTTTGAGTTAATTCATCAAAGCTGTCATTGCTTGCAACTAGTCACCTCCATGCATTTGATCAAATTTTCCTTAATTTACACCCGCAAGATGCATGTAAGAGACATTTAAAACCATATTTTAGACCAAAAAAAAAAAAAAAAAAAAAAAAAAGCAGCTGCTACTTAGTAATATTTGACTTGTTTTCTTTAGCTCAACAAAGTGTTGTTCAGGTCTACCAAGAGGGTTCAGAAATACTTTGTTGAGAACACTTTGCTTTATCTCAATCTCTATTTTTCAGACTATTTGGGGACAAAGTAGGGAACATGCATTTTGTCATGACTCAGAACAGCTGTTGCAGGTGCTGTGCCTCAGAATTTGTGGGATCTTACGTTGGTTATGGCATGAGAAAGGAATTGCTCAGAAAATTAAGCTACATATGTCCTTATGCAAAAAGCCGTTGCTCAAATTTAATTGGGTAGGACTACAAGCCAAAAATGGCCTTCATTAACATAATGCTGTTTTCAGAGTACTGTTAGGGATTAGAAGTTTCTCCAGAGAACATGCAGACCACGTTCATCAATGGAAAGCAACAGCAATTCTCACTCCAAGAAAAAATTCCAGTTTACATAACTAGCCTTGACTCATGATGCAGGTTTTATAAATTACTTTGCCAATCTAAAAGATGCTTGCTATTCAAATTATGAAGCCCCTGTGAGTACAGGCCCATTACTCTGAATAGAGAGGCCATAAAAACATCAGTAGCTCTGACATAAAACTGATGTATTATGTAATAATATATCACGAGGAATCTGGAGCTTCATTTATCAGCAATGTCTGTAGCTGGGTTTTGTATAGGTTAGGAACGAAACCCTGAATGCTTCAGTCACATCACAAATGTTAATAAAATAGCATAATAGAGAGGCTGAGAGAGATGGATTCAGGATGTAATGATTCTTTCAAGCCAAATGCTCCCAAAGATTAGTGGAGAAGGATGGATGGGAATCTCTACTTTAGAATGATGCTGAGCATCTTTCTACTGATAGCAAATTGAGCTATCTGCTGTGGCAGCTGCTGAAGTAAATAGGTAAAAGGCAGGTTTCTTACCTAACTGTCAGCTTGCATAATTCAGCTCATTCTAGCCACTTCAAAATTTCACTAGTTGCTGTTCTTGACCACCAAATTTCCCTACGTGTAGATCAAAATTATAACTGGGAAAGGGAGAAGTTAAAATCCAGCAAAACACACATTTGGAAGCAGAGGTGAAACAGGGTAGAGAACAGGGTAGGAAAGAAAGGGTGAAAGAAACAGGGTTCAGAAAAGTCTAAGGAGGATAATTCAAAGCAAAAATGCAAACCAACCTACATAACTGAAAGCTGCTCTTTTCTCTTCCAATAATCCATACACATATTAACAGATTCAGTGACTTAGAGAGTAAAGAGTTAAACCTTCTCGACCACAACCTGGAGCTGGAACTCCTCTGACCAAGCACTTGAGGTTTAGTTTCACATCTTTAATAGCTCTTGGCATGTGTCTGCAGCATGGGAATAACACTGCTTCCTGAAAGCACTGACTTAAGTCATGTGTGAGTAGTCAAGTATGACAGTGAGAGACTCCTGCACACAGTAGGTCAAGCCTATTTAGTTGCTAGCCAGTGTGAAAGCCAACTGAAGCCTGGCCACTTTCCTAAGTAAATGAACTCCCTTTTTTTTCCAAAAACAGCTGAGACAAAATGGAAGTGACGCCTCCTGTGAAGCACACCTGCCCCTGCCTTTGTGTCACTTTAAATATTCCACTCCCTGCTGCTTCTTCCTCTTCAAGTACTCTGCTCAGGGAAGGGCTGAAGGCTTTCAGAGACATCCATTACAGCAGTATGTCCTTACCTAGAGCAGTATCTTTTCTCTGTTGTCATTTAGCTTGCATTCAGACATAGGAATGTCAACAAGGCTATAATATATCTTAATTTCTTTAGGAGGTTCTGTAGATGGATCTATGGGCTCCTGTGCTGGTATGCTTCTAATTAACTAGAAGGCAGTGGGGTTTCTTAATATCTCACTATTTGACTTGTTAGAAACTAAAGGGAAGTAGCTACATAAACCACAGAATTCTTGCAAATGTGTCAGGTTCCTTCTGAATTGCTTCTGAGGCACAATGATAAATCTTACCTGATGTTTTCATCACTATCTTTCTAAGGAGAAAACTAGTTTTACTTTTAACAAGAATGTAGAACAGCATACAGTTTTATTATTACTCACACTGAAATCTGAGATTACAGTTAATCCTGTGCTTTTCAGATTTATGCTTTTGATTCCCACAGGACCACAAATCTGCACCTGAAAGCTTTTCTCTTCTGCCTTTCTCATCTAGATCCCACATGCTGTTTTTCAAGGTGACATGCTGCTCTTCAAACACAGGAGGAGGTGGGGAAAGAAGAGACGGGAGAAATAATTCTGCTATAAATTGGTGCAAAATTAAATAAGACTTTGAAATGTTACAAAGAGAACATTTAATCTCCCAAAATATTATAGCAGCAGTGCATCCTCACCTTCTGCATCCACCTAATCCTATTAGATAACACCAGGAATAAGCAGCTGGCACAATAACAAATGCCAAATAAATGCTTTTGAACTGCTTGACAGTATGAGCAAAAAAAAATCTCAAGATGGATATAAAGCACTGGGAGTGTGATAAGAAGCTGGGAGATTATGGCCTCCAGTCTTCTTCATAATGGCCCTCACTCAAATGTGTCCTGTTTATACTTGGGAAGATTCTCCCAATGGTATTAAATATAGTTTAATACTTTTTGATCTGGTGTCATCTTGCATGAAAGTTTTTATGAATTTCTGCTTTCTTTCAATATTTTGATGATGTTTCTTTCTCAGCTAAATGAAGAAAAGGATTTGTCTGGGCTCTGCAACTTGAATTTCAAGTAATATGAACACCTGAGTACGTGTATCTGTTTTTCAATGTGTCCTATAATTCACTAGGCAAGAAAGAGGGGGCAATGAGGTGCTGCTGTTACAGGGGCCCCTGTTCCTTGGACCATCCTTTGCAACAGAATGCTCTGGTGAGGGTTCTGGTAATTGCTGGCATTTTGTTGTTCTTTAATCTGATGCCTCTCCGTTCATGAAATTCAAAGTATTTGCACAGCTGTCATTTTCACTTCTCATTCCACAGAAGAAACTGAGGCAGAGAATAGAGGAATGAACTGCACTCAAGGAGGCAATGTTAATGCAGAAATACAGTTTACATTTTAGTCCCTGTCTTTTCTTTGTCTGGTGAATTGTTGCTGTCCTCCCCTTCTCCAGTGGAATAGGGTTAGTCACTCTCTAACAAAGGGAAGCATGTTGAGGCCATACAAAGTTCCTTTCAGATATAAATTGTAAAAGGCTTCCTAGGTATCTAACTCCAAACCAGTGAACCTATACTTGTAAATCACACCTGTATTAACACAGATTTTCCAAAATAAAGTTAATTTGTAACATAAACAAACTTTTGGAAAGTCAGGTGTGACTGGAGATCTCCTACTCCCTTATTCCACGATAGCAATATCGATAAAAACAGGTGCTTCAAAAATTTCTTAATAGTGTCCCTTTTTTTAAGGTAAGTTAAGACCTTGGATGAGGTGTTTGGGGTTTTTCTTTTTCCACCTCCCTGCCCCCTTCACATAAGGAGAAAATGCAATGCAAACAGAATTTGTTGCCAATGAGACATCACTGTTCCTTAGGACACACACAACTTTAAAGCAAAACAATTACCCATGCATGAACTAACATGGCTGCATCTGACAGATGCACAGGTTGCCACAGCTGTAATGCTGATGACAAACTTATCATCTGATTTCTTAGAAGAGGCTTGTGATATGTCTTCTACTCCTAAACAGAAAGTAGTACAACTTTAAAACTGGATTCCAATGAGGATAACTTTCCGTAGCCTTTCTTAAATTTGGCCAAAGTATGCCTCCGACTACAAGCAGAAACCAAATTCAGGAACTAGGGAAGAAAGAGGAGGAAGGGTGAAAAGCTTTCATTGTGACAAATCAGACCCACAGATTGGAAAACCTAACTCTAAGTGAGCATCTTTGTGGGAAAGTCCTTTGAGTGGTTCTTGGCTTCTTTAGAGGGTGAGAGAGATATTGCATATTTCCAAGCTATTCAAGGGCTTAGAGTTTTTGTAGTGAATTATTTCAAAGTAAGTTAACAGTGTGCTTGGTTTGACGTGGAGCTGCAAAGTATACTTCTAAGTACTAAGCAGTGTTTGTGCTACATGAACTGTGAAGTACTTTACAGCAGCAAAATATCCCCAAAAGGCGTTGAAGAAGTACATGGAGGAAAAGACGGATCATTTCAGTGAACTTATGAGAACTGAGGTTTAAAAATAAACTCTTGCTTTTGTAAGCAATACGAGTATATTTCCTAAGAGGAAAAAAGATTTATTTCTTCTTCCCTTTTTAATCAGCACACTTCTCCAAAAATTGGGCATAATAATTAATCTGAAAGCTTTATGGAATAACAAATTTAAACTTTTATCATATAATATTTAATTACAAATGTCATGCTTCCATTTTTTAAATTGATTTTTATTTATAAGGTTCTGCAGATAATGGTTTTTCAATTATTTTTCAATTAATTGATTTTGGTTTCCGTGCTCCCTTATTATGGATGTCTGCAAATTACTTTGTGGATGAGTGGGGAGGAGTGTTGCAGAAGGTTCTGCTTTCATTTCTTTTTCTGAAAAACAAGCTGGTGAAGTAGAGCCAAGCATTCAGCACAAATTAAAAGCTCATACACACAAAATTTGGAAAGTAGTTTGTAACTGTAATTTTAGCTGTTATGATAGAACTGAATTGATGCTCTAGAAACAATATACTTGGTGAGTACTTGAAGCCTACAGACATTGCCTTGCTGCCAGTGAATAGCTTGAAGTATAAGGGCTTCGGATCTAGCCCAAGAATCCCACCCAGCTTCTGGACTCCCATAGTTAAATCAGAATGTGCTTTATTCTCAGTATTAGGAAAAAAACAACCAACAACAACAACAAAAAAGGCACAAAATGTAAATTGAACCTTTAAAAGATTTGAGACAAAAATGCAGAGGTAAACTGGCCTTCATTTCCTCCAACTCTAAATCCAACTCTAAAATGGCTTCCCATAAAAGGTCATAGCAGCAAGGATACAGTATGCAGTTATATAGTAAAGTTGCTTGTGATGCCACATTGCCTTTCAAAATGATAAATGAAGTTTTTAGTTACTGAAGCGCTGTGTTTGAAGACAGACAATATTTGAAGTTCCACGAGCTGATAAACATTTCCTATGACCCATAAAACTGTGGGTTTTCTCAGATGTTGCAAACAGCCTGAAAAAAAAAAAAAAAAAAGGAGAAAACCTACCATTGATTTTCCTAGATGGTGAGAAGGAATCTGCATCCCATTGGTAATCTGTAAACCATGTACTTCGATTATTTCTGGTGTTTGGCTTCCTCCATTGCACTGCATTAGTCCTACATGGAATAATAATGCTCTCCCGAGCTAAAGAACAGTAAATGGCAGATGGGAAGGTGTAGCTGTTCAACACTCTGACAAATGCATATGAAAATGATCACAATTCTTGAAAGTCATTAAGGTTTTCTGAAATAGCTGGAGGTTCACTAAGCAGAACTACAAGCAGTGACCTGAAGGAGGCACTCTTATGCACTAATCAATTTTAATAAGTATCTGTTCCACTTCAGAGGCAGACAGACCAGAAGCTGAGCTGATTATAGTTAGACTCCAAAGACAACAAGAAGTCTTGTTTTCGGATGCGAAACTATGGAAGGGTTATTTCAGATTTCTCTTAAAAAACTGAATTATCTGGTCAAAAGCAGGAGCTTTTTGCATAGAACTGGGACAAATGCAAGTGCCAATCAAGAATTCTGGAAGTTCAAATGTGCCTTATCCTCAGAACATAAAGCCTATCAATATTGCAGTTGTTTTTATAAAGAAAAGCTAGTCTTTCCTATTAGAAACAAAAACTTTTTGTATTTTTATCTCAGGTCTGGAAATGAAGAAAGCATAGACTCCTAGCAATATAACAGGAAAAATGTGAAGATTCCCTGAAGACTGAAGTGCAGAGTCTCAGACTAAGTTTGATGTCATAAAAGGTGGTGTTGAAAACTAAGCTTTTTAAGAAAGCAAGGCTGATGCAGATATTCTTTCAAATTCAGTTGAGATCAATTTGCTGTACATTTGTATGCATATTAAGCAGTAAAACAGTTTGGGGGGGAGGAGGTAGGAGCAAGTGAAATATATTCAGCTGAAGACTCATACATCCTACATTTCACTAAATCAAGGAGAAAAATGAGCAAGCTGGTATGGACTTTGAGCGTTGCCTGCCTACAGCAGATAGGCAAGCTGCTCAGGAGAAGCCGTGTGTGTTTCATGCTTTGCATATGGTACTTCAGTATAAAATTCTATGAAAGTATGACTTAATAACTAGAAATGGGGCCTGTCCCTGAAATCTGTAAGTGACGGAGATGGTTCAGAGCCATGTCAGGAGCTGCTATTCAGACTGGGTAAGAAGGACAGATTGCAGTCCATGCATGAAGCAGGTTACCTCCCAAGCCCTATGGTTTCACGCATACCATGGACTATGTTTGGTCTGTTTTCACTGCAGTATCCAGGTCTTAAAGTGCATGTATAGGTATGATGTTCTTATAATCTTATGAGCCAGCATCTCTGTTTTACAGATAGAAACTGAAACACAGAATAGTTCTCTGCTCACTCCACCAATAACAAATGCCTTCAGAGCCTAAGTTCAACCCTGTTATACCTCATAACTCAAACAGCCATGTCTCTGAGTGTGCGAGAGTTTGTTTTTAGATTTTTTGGGAAATGTGGCAGAAATATTAGATCTTAATAGGGTCAGTGAGATATGAGGGTATGTTTTGAGGACTGCAGTCTTGAATTAGAGTATTAACTGAATGTAATTCCTGTGTCTACAGATATACATGATACATAGTGTGTTTCTCTACTGCAGTCCCCCGAGGATTTGATGTAACAGGTGTGTCCTGGCAGCAGTCATTCCCATGGAGCATGACAACTTCTATTAGATTTAACTAAAGCCTTGTTAATTAAAAATGACAGAGAGATGCTTGTAAACATCATCTGTGTGACAACATAGCATCTAGTTTACAGAAGTGGGAGATTTGCAGATGGAGGGACTGAAGCTGTCTTGCACTTTTGCAGGTTGTTGCACCACAGCCTTGGTGGTCTGGGTGATGCATGCTTCACCTTGCCTGCTGCATCTCGCTTGCCACGTCACGCTGGCCTGCTGCTGGGCCAGAAAGATGCAGCATGGCTGCCTAAATCAGCAATCAAGAAACTTCTGTAAATCCTGGAAGGCCCTGCCCTGCTGGGAAAAGAGCACTGCTCCTGCAGGCTGCAGTGCTGTCCTCTGTAAGGGACCTTTGGCAGCCATAGCCCTCAAAACAGACTTTAAGGTAGAGCTGTAGTGTGAACTGCAGAGATGTGGGGCAGATCTCTCTGGCTTCATAAAGAGCAAAGATTTCTTTCAGTTGGAGAGCCCTCAGGTTTGGTAAATTATACCCTGCACGTCTTGGTTCTTCTTTAGCTTATCTCCCTCCCTCTTTATAGACCTGTTAGGATTGCGGGGTGGGGAAGAGAAGGGCTGGCTGTATGTGGTTTAGAACTCATCAGCAAGCTATTTGCTTAGTGTCAGCTGATCTGCCACTTCTAATCTGACATTCACCCCTACCCAGCAAAGCAAAGCAAATGGCCAGTAGCTCTTCTATCAGTATTGCTATCAGCTCCTGATGTTGCCCCACAAGCAGGGTTCGGGACCCGGTGTACAAAATGGCAATATGTAGACACCAAGTCGAGGTATTTTATTTCATTGATGTGCATTAATGGATGTCTGTCCCAAGACAGCACACTTGACCTCAGAGTTTTCCATAATTATACACTTAATTAATACGTATTCATCATTCTTCCCTTCAGGGATTGGTCCTTCTTCCTCACTTCTAATGCAAATTAGTGCACAGCCTCTGAAGTTGTCTTCTATTGTCCTTTTTAAGTAGGTGGTATCATTTGGGTAGGTGGCCAATGAGTTGGTGGTCACAAACTTCCCTTGCTGGAATTACCTTTTGCCTCCTTCTTCTCCAATCTTGGCAGTCCCAAGCAGTTCTTCATGGTTTGCTGGCCAAACCACAATCCATCACCCTTTCTGACACAGTCACATTGTCTAGTAGCAAGTTCCTAAATCTAGTAGTTACTGTTTCACCAAAACTGGATCAAGACCATACAAAGGACTCTTAGCAGCTTCCCAGTTGCTTCAATCACATTTTACATTTCATTAACACCAATGATAGCACTGAGACTAAGCACGTGATTCCCCTAGCCTCTGTCTGTTCAGTTTACTGCTGCTTGGGCTAATGTTAGCATAGGACACCAGAAGAAAACATTACTGACTCCATTTTTTTAGTTAGTGAGGAAGTTAACTCATATGAACGCTTCAAGGTATCATCTTGTTGTTTATTTCCTAGAAGCAGGATTTTTAAAAGTTCACTTCCAGGCTATCATGCACTTCTTGGAATAAAGAAAGCATGCCTGGAACCAAGCAGCGTGCACCCTGTTGCATCTCACTGCTTCAATACATCTTAATTCCTGTCTCTCCCCAGCAACCCTAAGGTACTTCAGACTGCTTCACCAAATAGCTTTGGCTTTTTTTTTTCTCACTAGCAAGCTGTTCTTATGCCCAGGAAAATATGAAAGAGAAAATTGGCAGCTAAGGTGACAAGTCATTGCAAAAGCAAGATAAATGAATTCTCTGAAATCCTCATCATGTTTCAGTAAATGAGCAGAAGAAAGGTTTGAGTGTTCCCATGGTAAGTTAAGCTCATTTATCAGTTTGCTCTCTCTTGCCAAAAATCTCTAGATCACCCTTAACTGAGGGAAGAAGGGCAAAGGGAAGCACAAGAGGTGTAAGGTACTGGTGGATGGAAATGTTAAGTGTTCCCTTTGCTAAGGCCATTTTTTCCCAGCTTGTCTTGCTGAAAGACTGGAAGACCTTTAAAGCCTGTTCTCCAACAGATGTGTTTTTCCACTTGGGACTCATGATGGCCACCTCACTTGGCACAGGAACATGTCTCTGTGGCAGCCCAATTTGAGTGGAGCCAGACATCCTTGTTAATGACACAACTCAGTTAAGCTACCTCTGGCTGGAAGGAAATTCTAAAGACAGGGTAGGCTGGGCTGTGTGGGGGTTTTGGGGTATCTCTGCAAAAGCTGCAGGGATGAAGAGTCCGATTTATCCCTTCTCTAATTGCACCTCCACTCTTTCCTGCCTAAAATCTTCCTCAGTCTCTTCCCACCCACCCCAACTGATTAATTTCTTTCCTGCACTCCTGCAAAAGCCCAGAAGAGAAAAGGAAAACGTAGTGTGTAAGCAGTAGAGGCCCTCAGAGCACGTAAGGGATGGCAAAGGTATTGGACCAAACAAATCTCTCCTATTTACTAGACTAACTGTAGAATCTCTGAAGGTTGCTGTTATCCTACAGCTGAATACAAAAGTATATCCTGGCTCCCACTGAGACACAGAAGACCACAGGCAGTGTTTCCATCAACAGAAATGGCTCTGCAAATAGTTGCACATGTGAAAACACTTCACACCACTGAGGTAGTTGTAATTATGCTTTTTGCCTTCCAAGTTAAGCCATGAAAGTGCTTAACTTTAAGGCCAATCCTAAACTGTAGCCATGGGGATTGATTTGCTGTTTATTGAATTTCATAGATCCAGAGATAGGCTGTTTATGGGGAATGTGTTTGCTCCAGCTGCAGAGAAGGTGATGCATGAGCCTCGCCACATCAAGGTCTTGCTTTCAGCCCTATGTCTTTCATGTGACAGAAGCCTGAAATCCTTTTCTCTTTAGGTCACTAACCATTTCCGTCAGGACTGTACCAGAAGTCTAAAGCAGGCTGGACGAGCTCCTATCCACTACGGCATTCTTCACAGTTTTAAAGTTGTGAGTAGCAGACGAAGAAAGAGTATATATATCTTTGAATCAATAGTGAAATTAATTCTGTTGTGGTTTTATAACTCTATCAAACCTGTAATAGATGCTCTTATCAAACAATTGGCTATAATTTGTTTTGTGAAGTAAAAGAAGATCTCTGACTATGCTAGTTCTGTAGAGATCACCAGAAAGCAAAATGAAAGTTCAAGTTGAAAAGAACAATGTCCAGCTACATGTAAAAGCAATTTTCTGTCTGGGATTCTTGTTCTAAAACGTAAAATCCCACTTTCTCTGTCTGTTTCGTAGTGGCAAAACATGCAATATACAGTCTGAAATTTTAAGTTGCTTACTTTCTTAGACTAAATTGTTATACTTTGCAGACTATAATGGCTTAAAAATAACGTTCCCATAAATATCAGTACAAGTATTAAGGACAACGGAAATAAGCCCTGTGTGATGTAATTCTGCAGGTTTTGTGCATTCTGGCCATGATTCATCAAAACACTTAGTAGCGTATATTTTTTCTTACATACATGTATTCAGCTCAGCAGGGGTATTTGAACAGTTAAAGATAAGGATGCATTTGAGCACTCTACTTGATTAGAATAAGAGCGATCTCTCAAGTTCCTGTTAGTGTGAATAACATAGCAGATTTTGCAGGACAGAAATGCTCAGGCCACACTGGAAAGCACTGCTTTACTCTTCAGAAACTGCCAAAGAAACTACCTGCATGTAACCACAGTTCAGTTATGAGTGTTCCTCCCAGGCTATAAACATGTACTTAACAGACAGGTGAATGTTTATGTACAGAACAGTGCAATGCAACTAACTACTTAAATTCTCAGTCTTGAATGTTGCCACAATAAAAATTACTTTCAAGAGAAAGACTTCTACCTACTGAAATCCACCCAGTATTGAGAACAGAGAGAATTGTTCTAAATAAATGCACACATGTATGATCAGATTTGGACCAGTTTATTGAGAGCTGGATTAACAGATCACTGTTATGTAAATGAAGATGCACCCACTACCACCCTGGCCCATCTAAATCTTGATAGATTTTCATCTGTTAACATGTCACTACTAATCACTGCATTTCTCTTAAAGAAATTCTTCTATCCTTTTGTTTGTGAATCGATAAAGTTTGGTTCTAGATTTTTTTATTCTTGACTTACATGCAATTCACAGCAAAATATTTCCTTCATTCTAAAATCATTCTCTTCCTCAAAAAAAGTGAAAGGGGAAAGTTTTCAGAGAGAACATTAGCAAGCCTTTTTAATCAGCTACTGTATCAGGCTTTGTATTTTTAAAATGTTTGGCATTGCTATTATTTTTATATGATAGATCCCATGAAAAATCAGTCTTTTCACTCAGTCTGTTATTCTCAAAGTTTAAATATACCACGTTGAACAGGAACATTCAACCAGCCTAATGATGCCTACTAATAAATAAACTTGTGCTATAAGAATCCTGAAAATCTCCCCTTTCACGGAAGAAAACATCCAAACGTTCTTAAAGGACAAAAGTGTGCAAGTCAAGTTTGCCCCGACCATTAGTAATATAAAAAAACCCACTAATAATACTTAGTTCTTAATTAGAATCAACATAATAATGATCAAATAAAAGTTCAGACAGCGCCAACAGTTAAAAAAATGTATGTGTAACAAATATGTCAGGATCCTACCTTCACACTGGACATGAAAGCTCTTCCAACAGGTTTTAATTACAAAAAAAATTTAAAACAATGCAAAACCAGCATGAGAATACATCGCTTTACCATGGCTGCCAAGTTAGACAAGTGGCACCTCTCATACAAGGACAAAGTAGAACTTAATATTTTTCCTCAACTCTGTTGGTAACGCAGGAAATACCCAAGATTTTTAGTCACTTATGAGGGGCTTCTCAGTGGGGGGAAAAAACCCATGTGCTAACCATAGAGGAAATGTAAAGTTAGACCGTTCTTGCAGAGGCTGATAGGGGAGGGCAGAGATGGGAGGACTCTGAACAACAGCAGAGCAGTGAAATAAGCCCATGGATGTCATCAGTCTGTAGGTAAATAATTTTAAAACAACCTTTAGCCTTAGGAAAATCATGTTTCATTTAGACATTGAATGAGCCAGTTGCATCAGCAAATCCATCTCTCAGGGGTTACTGTTTATTCCTGCCTGATGTTGAACTCTGTTACGGGCTGCAGGCAACAAAAATTACTAATAAAAAATAGCGGGTTTAAAATGTTTGCACTGGGTTGGTAAACTTCAGTGAGCTCTATTTGATGCTTCTTGGGGTAAGGAAATATGTGAATGTTACAATGGTTATGTTCTCAGTTGTTCGTGAACCTCTCTGACTTGATCACAATCCTCCTAGCAATTCTGCCCTTCCTGTTGAAATAAGATTGCCTGGTCTAGTATGTAACCAAGTGTGCTCTGATTGTGGTTTTTCTTCTTCAAGGGCTCCGCCAACAGGGCTTCCCCCATTTGTTTCTAGGCTTTAGGAATCCAGAAGAGTCACCCGTAAACAGCACCCTTGCAATGGGACCATCAGCATGGCTGCAGTAAGAATACTGCCTGGTCCAAAGGAGAACACTGAGGGAGGAAGACGCCTTGTACTAGTGTGTTAAACACATGGAAAACTCTCCAGTTCAGTGGATCACACATAACCTTTTCCAACCAATACAAGTTAAGATGAGAAGAACTCCAAGTGCAAATCATCTAGCCCTCATTAACCCCAGACACTGCTTATTTGTTGGAAGCAGTTCCCTCTGAAAATTGAAATGCTTGGAATAACAGTGGATTGGTCACTGACATGCTCACCAAAGGTAAGAAATACCATCTCCAATGTCGTTAATGGTGTACATTGTCTCTTTTAGACCTCTTGTTCCTCCTTGAAAAATAGGTTTTAAAATCCAAGCTGTAAAAATCTAAGTTTTCCTCATAAGCAGTGTTGAGGGACATTTTACTTCTGCAGCCCAGCTCTGAGCTGACTTAGGATTTATGACAGACTCTTTGAGAGTTTAATCCTCTATGTTTTGGCAATAGTTACAATGGTTGTCCACTTATAATTGTTGTCCCAAACCAGGGACTAAAATGTCCAAAAGGTCCTGCTTTATTGAGGATATCTTAATGTTGGGCTTGTCTATGCTGAATTGAGCTCAAGCAATTAGTCTGGTATATAAAATGCTTCAGTGGTATTTGTGTGCCTAAGGAGAAAGACATAGTACAATGAAGTGTGAAATAGTTAGGGAACTCTTTCTAATGTAAAGGGCTATGGATTGTCTTCTCTGTCACCAAGCTCATCCTTCAACTGATACATATGTATGAAGCATAAACAAAAGTTTATGTCTGCTGCTGGATGGCCCCAGGAACCGTATGGTTTAGGACTTCCATTCCAAAAGCAAAAATATGGGACAAGTCCAAGTCATGCTTGGACATGTACCTGCTTGTCCTCTTTAGCACATGCCCTAACATTAGCTTGCACTATTTTTTGTAATATAATTGAACATACTTTAGTAGAAAGCAAGGATAAGGTGTGTAAAGATCTTGAGAACCCTTAACTACTGTGTGATTGTACAGATTGTTTTCTGCCGTACTGCTTTGCTTTGCTCTCTCTGAGCTGGAATTACTTTCTAGAGATAACATTTATCTGTAATGGGCAGCCTGGTAGCCTACATGAAGAGTAAATGATGTGTATCAGACCAGAAAGCACCAGTTCTTCCTTACTGATCTGGAGCACATAATCGTAGTCAACCTTTGAAGTCATTCCGGGCAACTGTGAAAAGGTTAGGGCACCAAAGGAGAATATGTTTTTGAAGTTGGCAGAACAGGATTGTTGGGAAAGTGTCATGCCAAAATACTAATATAAAGAAGAAATCTTTTGAAAAGCACTGGCTTTGTGCCTCAAGCATGTCAGGGAAATTCCTATGATGTAGCTGTACTTGATTTTCCAGTCATTGTTTTGCATGTACGGTAAATGGCAAGATGGCCCTTGTATACACCTGTAAGGGCTCAATTTATTAACCAGCAAGGCTGGCTGAAAGCTTCTGCTTTCTCCCAAAGCACATGGTGGTGGTATAATGATAGTATTCAAGACTGACACCTGGAGTTATTTTGACCTTGGTGAGGTAAGCAACGTAATGTTTGGTAATGCAACTCTAAGTACAAAGAAAATATCTAAAAGGCTGCGTAGCGGTACAGAGGTCAAAGGCATTATGAAAGGACCCACTGACTGTATGTGAAACGATGCTTAGCTTGAGAAATTGCGGAAAAGCCCCAGTTTCAGTTCCTTATTTTCAATCACATGCTGCTGAATCCCCTGCTTGCAAAACAAAATGAACACTAAATACCTTGCTCAAAGTGGTTTAAAAATAACTCTTCAGCTTTTTAGCCAGCATCCTCGGTTTGATGCATAAGTTTGCTCTTCAAGGAAATACTGTGATTGCTTGAAAAATGTCCTTCTTCATACAAAACAGAGCTTGATTTGACACTTGAGACAGAAGTTCGCTCTGCACACAAAAAAGTTGGGGTTTTGTCACAGAATCATAGAACGGTTTGGGTTGGAAGGAACCTTAAAGATATCATCTAGTTCCAGACCCCCTGCCATGGGCAGAGACACCTTCCACCAGACCAGGTTGCTCAAAGCCCCATCCAGCCTGGCCTTGGACACTGCCAGGGAGGGGGCAGCCACAGCTGTTCTGGGCAACCTGTGCCAGTGCCTCACCACCCTCACAGTAAAGGACTTCTTCCTAATAGCTAACCTAAATCTCCCCTCTGTCAGTTTGAAACCGCTACCCCTCATCCTATCACCACACCCCCTGATAAAGAGTCCCTCCCCACCTTTCCTGTAGGCCCCCTTTAGGTACTGGAAGGCCGCTGTAAGGTCTCCCCTGAGCCTTCTCTTCTCCAGGCTGAACAACCCCATCTCTCTCAGCCTGTCCTCAGAGGGGAGGTACTCCAGTCCCCTGATCGTCTTCGTGGCCCTCCTCTGGACCCGCTCGAGCAGGTCCATGTCTGTCTTGTGCTGGGGGCCCCAGAGCTGGACGCAGCACTGCGGGTGGGGTCTCACTAGAGCAGAGTAGAGGGGTAGAATCACATCTCGACCTGATGGCCACACTTCTCTTGATGCAACCCAGGATGAGATTGGCTTTCTGGGCTGCGAGCGCACATTGCCAGCTCATATTCAGTTTTTCATCTACCAGCACCCCCAAGTCCTTTTCTGCAGGGCTAGTCTCAGTCCACTGGGTGGGCTAGTCTCAGTCCACTCTTCACCCAGCCTGTAATTGGAATTACAAGCACAAATTGTCCCCTGAATACCCTATACAAAGCACTCAGATATGCTGCAAACTGAACATCCTGTTTAAATGGAACCTTTCATTTTTGTCCTTACTGCAATCAGAAACAATACTGTTCTCCAGTTTCTATAATTTGACTCCACAGTAAATATTCTCCAGAAATAAAGATTTATTATTAATTACTATAAAATGTATGGGATTGACTACCATATAGGTGGCATTTAATTTTAGGTGTCTATGTCAGGCATAAAAGTATGAAAGATGTTAAACGTAAAATAATAATTACCTTGTTATTGCAGAAAATTACTAGGTCAAATGTTTTGGAACCTGAGTCCCTTCACTTACACCAGTTTTGCACCATTATTTTAATCCCACAGATCTCATCCTGACTTGCAGTGGAATAAAAGGAAAGTTGAACACCCCTCTCCATTTAGCAGTGACTGACGTTATGACTGGATGTCTGTATTGGCAGAGATCTAATGCCTGAATTACAGATTGCCAAATTTAGCAATCACAAGACTTTTTCTCTCTGTACTGATACAACTGAAGTTGATGTTTCCTCTGCAAGTGATTGAAGTAACTGGCCAGAAAGTAAGCAATATCTGGCTGCTATTTCAGCTGTGCCCTACGCAGCAGCACACAATCAGAAGAAACTTTTTCTTTCTGACTGTTCCCTCTTTAAGAGCAGGATGTTTGATCAGCTGGGATTCCCCTCTGTTTCTGCAAATCTCAGAAGTCTTGAAAATAAAGGCCAGGAAATGATAAAAACCCTTTCAAGAGGAAAAAAATCATGTATTTGGAAGCGTGTATTAGCTGTGTCTCACAGCATGTTTGTACTTCTATAGCAGGGTGCAAAATAGTTGCTCTGAGGTAAGCTTTGAAAACAGAAAGAAAAATCTTATGTGCAAATGACAGGTCAGCCGTAGATTAAAATAAAAATTTACACTTGCCTGCAGGCTTGGAGCGTCCCATCCCTACAGTACAGAAACCTTAAATATCCAGCCTCAGCACAGTAAAATCTCAGTGGTGAAAGGTGTGGGTGTGACACCAGTTTCAGAACTACACAGGAAAGCAAGCTTGCCTGTTAACTGCTTTCAGGCTCCAATTTGGCAATGCAGCATTGCCCCACAGGACATCAGGCTTACGTCAGGGTCCCTGCAACAGAGTTGCCAACAACCAAACTACTATCTAAATGCTTCCTCGGACAGGACTCTTTGGGGACTGTGCCCTTTCTGCCTCTCCAGAAACCGGCTGGGGCTGGGGAGCAGGGCAGGCAGGAGGGAGAAGCAAGCAGGAGGGGAGCATTTGATGGAGAGCTCTGTTCCCTGCAGGTGGGAGAGTGGGCTACAGCTGTTAGTCTCCCTGCTTTTCCAGTCATGCCTTCCTCATCTCAGAGCAGTGCCTTAGACGCTGGCATGCCTTTGGGGTGGAGAAAACACAACTTTTGTTCTGTGACCCTCTCTGGCTGCCCCCACCGCCACATCATGCGTCCTCCCAGCCTCTCCCTTCTGCAGCAGCAGGGTACTGCAACCTCCAGCTTGTTTTTCTCCTTCCTGCCTTCCAGCAGGCCACCAAAGTGTTGTTTTCCCATCACTTGTCTCCTCTTGCACCTTCCCAAGTCAAGCTGAGGACAGCTTCTCTCATCGTTACCTCCGCAGGAGTATGTTTTCCTTCCTTGATGCTGACTGCAGGCCCCTAGTGACCCTGGGCCATGTGCTAGGCTGTGCTCCCAAGTTGCAGAGCTGCACAATCAGGTCACCCCATCCCTGTCACCCTGTGCCTCAAGCCCCCAGTGCTGCCAGTCCTGCACAGTGTATCCAGGGGACAGAGGTGCAAGGTTCGTGCTTGGGCTGGGCTGGGAGCCTAATTCTCCTCCCATGCTTGCCCTGGGGAGGCCCCAGCCAGGGTCTGGCTGCTGTAGGTTACCTTTGAACCTCTAAGGCCAGAACAGCCTGCCAAGAAATCAGATGCGTACAAGCGGGGAAGTAGTGTAGGTGTTGCTGTTGTCCGTCATTCTGGAATGGAACAGGATTTATCTTTTGGGGTTTGGGGATTTTGTGGTTAAATGCCACAGTGTATGCCTTACAGTTAGTTTTGCTAAATGTACAAATGAGTGACAAGCTAGCTGACAGGAATTTGTGCATACAGCCAACTGTGCAGTGAATGTTATAATATTTTCTTTTCTTTTTTTTTTTTACTTTTTAGAAAGACAAGGTAGGATCTCTGGATTTTCCTGAGCCACAGTAAGACAGAACTGGAAGAAAGGCTTCTAACAAGCTCTGATCACTCAATGAGAGAGATGTCATCTAATCTAAGGGACTGCTTCTTGCTTGGGAAATTGATCCTGAGATCCTGCGTAAGTACAGTTAATTAAACCTCTGCCATGACAAGACGAACTGTAGTCTAGTCCCTCTTAAAGGTGAAAGGATTATTCCTATATCTTACCTGGGGTTTACACTTGGCATGTGATTACTGCATCTGCTAGTGTTAGCCTGCATGAAGAAGCAGGCTGGACTCTTGTAACTAGTCGGGAGCAAGAGCCACATCAAGTTTTGGTAAGCAACATGTGATCTGGATGTGGCCTTCGGGATTGATTGCAATACTAGAGTGCAAAGGAGCTGATATCAAATGTAACCCCGCTCTCCGAATGGCAAGATTAAAATGTACATTTAAGGAACAAAATGGCAGACAGTACTAAGACAGCTAACAGTAATCAGCTCATAGAAAAGACATTATCACAATAATTTCAAGTGGTACTAGATAGCAGAGCTCCAGTTTTGAAAAGCTGGACTTGCACAAGGACATTCTGATCCCCTTTTATGCTGGCATGTGAGAAACCTCACTATGCTAATGGATTGGCTGTTTTGTTTTGGTTTTCTCAAATAAATAGATCTAAAATCTATATTAAGAAAGTAAACAAGCAAAGGTGAGCCTTGTTTCTTTTGTGAACACCTGCAAAATTGACAAAAAGAAAAAAGATTGCTGTAAAATGAATCACAAAACGCAAAATGCATCAGAAGCACTTGAATAACATCAAGGAAGCTGAAGCAGCAGCTGAAGGAGGTACAGCAAAAGACATTAGTGATTCAATAACACTCATAAATAAATAGTCCATAAATTTGTACTAGTACAGTACCTCTTACAGATAAACAAGGAGACACATGGACAGAAAAAGAACCAAGAACAGTAGCTGAGACTGTCAGGTCATGGGAAATAGGCTGGGCTCCAAGAGAAACTCTTGCCTTTCAGTAAATACTTGCACTCAACTAACCCCATCACATCATAAGCAAAGAAAGGAAAAATGAAATTCATGTAAAAGCCAGGGAAAGCCCCAGGGAAAGTTCCATGTTAAAATGCTGAAAGCTTGTAATGAGTCTTTTGATTTTAGAAGTTTTACACAGCTCCAGCAAAGCCTGGGCCTGTGAAAAGTGTCCTGACAAAACAGAATAAAATGTACATTTTTCCCTTAGGAAAAAGAAATTAATAAGTTGAATTAATTTATAGCAAATGTTCAGTTGTAACAAATCTCAAGAACTTGAATTATCAGGAAAGAGAGGAAAATATGTCTGGAAGCGTGGGAGTGTTTAATTAGACGGCTGAGACAAACATTACCAATTCTCCACTGCCAGCTAGGAGGGATTACTGTATCGCTATCTAAATGATCACAACTGGTACACAAGGGCTGCTCTCTGTATAAATTTCCGCAGTCTCATTTTGCATATAGAAAGCTAATATAACTTCTCCAGGACAGTCCAAGTGCAAATAGGTATGATTTATAATATCAAGTAGGTATCAGAGAAGCTTCCCGAAGAAGGTATTCAACTGTTTCCTCGTCTCCGTGCCTGGGGTGTGTGATGGGGAAGGTGCTCTGGGAGCAGAGCACCAATACACCTCAACTCTGTGATGTTTGCCAAAAACCATACATCAACAATGTAAGAACATAGTGGCTGCTCACTTGTTCTGCGGGCTGCTGCACACCAGTCCTCAGCTTACCAGCAAGGAACACTGTTGGTTGTGCTTCATTGAAGATGGCAGCATACCAGTTGGTACAGCAGGTACAACCAGAAGAAGCTCCGCTTAGCAGCATGCTCACGAAAAACTGACAGCTAGCAAGGACTATAGTTAAACCAGCTGATCCAGAATTAATCATGAGGATCCTGAAAAAAAGCTGTCTGTAGCCAGTGCAAGCTCAAAAACATGGCATAACTTTCCTGTGAAGCAGGTTCCCACTGAACTCCTCCCCAGATTTTCCAATTATTGCTTCATTTATTTCCCCAGGAGTGACAGTGTAACCATAACTAAGGTCTTTGTTTATGCTCGTTTTTGTTCTATCATCTACTTAACTGAAGAATACTTACATCACTTTTCCTTTATTTAACTAGAGAATGTTTTTCAATAATTGCCTAATAACAAGTTCAAGAAAAGTTTGTTTAACCAAATGGAAGAAAATCACAGTGCAAATCTGGACATTTGCAAAATGCAATTTTCCAGCAGGAACAGGCTAAAAGCCGATATATTTTACTGTGAAGCAGGGCAATGTTTAAAACATTACTGTTTCTCAGAGCAAAGTTCTGAAATTTTCAAATCACAAATCTTGAAACAAAATAATCTTGCGAAATCTTTGAACTGAAACAAAATGGTTTATGTTGTTTTTTTCAGGTAGAGTCATCAAAGTAAAATAAAATCTGAAGCCTTTTAAATAAGTGGGTTTGGATCAAAATCTGAACGTCATGGCACAGATGTATTAGAAATAAGATGCTTTTTTCCCCCAGATCTTTCTCAATACAACTTTTATCTTTCATAATGACCTTTTACATTTTCCACTGAGTAGGAAGCCTGGTTTGAGAATTGTCTTTGAATGTTACTTCTGTTCCCTAGATAAAATATACTTCCTATCTTGGCAGAGAACAAGCTTGGCTTTTATTTCCTGTACTGAAGCAACTAGCCAAAAGTGAATTTGTGTTCTGGGATTGGGAGTGTTAAATTTCAGCCATAACTCTAACATTAAATCTGTAAGTAAATAATACTGAAGAACAAGAAGCAGGTAGACATTGCTGGCAAGTCATTTGCCATAGCTTTCTGGTATGATACAGCTCATTAAAACAAATGAATCTTCAGATTTCCAAGAAGCACAGTGTAAGCTGATAAATGAGAGGCAGAATTACTGAAGTGCCATTTTTTACTGTAATATGCACCATTAGTTTCTTTATTCTTGTCTTTGAATGAAGAGGTGGGGAAAGAGAGCTGTGACCAAAAAGCTGCAACTGCTTCTCATTAAATTTGAATTTCTAGCTAGGCATAGATCAGAACACAGTCCCATCGACACTGAGGCAAGAGGCAGGTATAAACTTATTTGTTGCTGTAGTTCGATGCCTGCCTTGGTCCGCCTGTTTCCATAAGCCATATGGCAGCTGAATTGCATGTTATGCCTAGTTGTTGGAGAGGATTTTTGATCTTCAAAACTCAATTGGTTGTAATCAGTAATTCCACCATGCTGCTGCTTGTATAGCAGCAGAATTACACAACAACAAAATACACTTGTTGATCTAAAACTTTCCTCCCTAGGCTGTTCGGGGCCAGAGCCCAAGCCAGCCAGAAGTGCACACTACACCAGCATCGAGCTGGAGCCTGATCATTTTCACCTGCCATCAGAGGACAGCAAATGGCCATCGCCCCTCTCCCACCTGTTATAGGTATCTGTAACACAGGTTTGCATCGGGGAATGTTCAAGCCACTTCTGAGGACAGGGCAGTGACTGGGGTTTTCTCATTGTAGAGACATCTGCTAAACCTCTTTGTTGCTATGAAAATTGTCACTGTAGGAGTCCAAAACAGGTGATTAATCTTGGAGGAAGATGAGGGATATTAGAAGAATTAAACGTAGCACTTGAAAACCAACTTTGTTGGGCTGTTCCATCACTGCTGGGCCTCTGGGTGCGTGTAGCACACAGCCTAAAGCCAGTGAAACTTAGCTTTCTGCCCAAAAGGAGGGAGAACAGGAACTCCAGTTGAGTGATATTCTCCTGCTTCTACAATGTGAGTGTGTATGGATGCAGATATCACCATGTCATCTGACAGTCAGCCAAGGTCAAAATGTTGTTAAGTTTAAAAATGTGGTTGCTGCTTATGTGGTTTAAAGCTTTTTAAGTTTCCTCTATTAATCTATTCAAGAATTTACTAATTATATCTTACAGTTGGTGTGTCTCATTTTCCCACTGAGATCTGAAACACAAAATTGTGAATCAGCAGTATTTACAATATTTGTATGGATTATCCTTATACCCTAAGGGTCTCTGGTCCCTCTTGGGTATTGTAAAGAAACTACCTACATGGAGAGATTTCTCTAGTACTTAATGGAATTTAGATGTAATCATTGTTTCTTCCAGTCCTTTCACCACCTTGGTGGATGAGCATGCTAAGAAGTCACTACCACCAAGTCCGAACACAATCTGCATCTGTTCTTTGGATGACAGAAACTGAACCAACTGACTGCCTCAGATGTAGCACCACGGGCTTGACTTAGGCTTCTCCTTCTTTCCACAGCAGTGAATTCATCTTTGTGCAAATCAGAAACACCTGACTTGAAGTTAGGAAAGACATACAGCTTTGCAGCCCAGCAGTGAGTGACAGAACGGCTCAGGACTCTTTGGTATGCGACCACAAGAAATTTTGTCTTTTTTACTTGATAACTTTATTCTTACTATTGTGTCTTCATTATTTCTCTGTATCTGTTGAAACATAGTGTGCTTACATAATGATAACATATACTACTATTTAAAAGTATTTATTACAAATGAGAGAGGATTTTATAATGTACTGGTCTCAGTGGGTTGGAACAGATTAAGCTTCTTTGTAGAAAACCGTGTTCTTCTTCATCCTAATTCTGTAACATTCTTAAAGCGGATATCCAACTGCAGCCCAAATGCACCGAATAATTTTCTAAAATGCTAAGCCTGATCTTTCATCATGACATCTATCATGCTGCTTTCCATTAAGGAAATAATGTTAGAGGCTTTTATCAACATAAAGCAGGAGGTGACTAAACACCAGTCTCTCTGATAATACAGAAGATTCCTGTGATCTTGAATCTGCTTTTTGTTTGTGCATCACCCACCACCTAGACTAGTGTTTCTGCAAGTAGCAATTCTGAACAGTAATGTACATTTGAAAGCTGATTTATATTTTGACACTTTTAAAAGATGTTCATTTCCACCCTGGAAGCAGGAAAAAAATACCTATTTCTACTGATTTAAGACATTGGATAATATATCTCTCCATGCCTTTAGCAAGACAACGGCTAGCAGTGAATTCACTAACACTGATTGATCACACGGATACCCAGCAACTGTGAACAGCTGATTAACCCTTCAGTTAAGTGTTTCTAGTCAGACATAACCTGGTTATAGATACTACAGCCTGAGAGTACAGGGACTGAATGGTAGCCAAGTGAGTCCCTAATTAGCTAATTCACTTTACTTAGGAAAGAACATATAACAGTACCCAGTTGTCTGTATTTGCAGTATTAACTGTGAACAAACCGAAGAGGATATCTTGTGAAGCACAAGCTTGTGTTGTGACCAAAGAAATAAATAAGCAGTATAAATACGGCTATTATTACACACCTGATATATAAAGAACTGGAAACTAGTCACTTGTCAGCTGTGAATTCTTACCCAATCGCCAATGCAAACACTTCTTTACGGCATTGTTCATTTTAGATTAATCGTTACATAGAGCCACAGTGCCATCTACAGACGGCATACAGATTTTTAACGGCTTAGAGGTCTTTGTTGCCATACTTAAGTTTAATACATTACTCCTCGAGAACACTGCTTTTCACTGAAACAATGGCTTGCTGTGTGGTTATTATTATTCAGTTTTGAACATAGGCTTGTCACCTGTCTTTGTGGTTTGGTGGTTTTTTTTTTTTTTTTTGAAACCTGATCTTAAATACGAAAATGCAAAGAAGACTGGGGACTGGTGGAAGCAGGTTTAAACAAAACTAACCTGACAATCAAACCCAGCTCCTGAAGTATTCACAACCTGAACTGCAGCTGTGGTGTTACACACCAGAAGGCACTATGCACTCGTATGATTATACTTGTGTATCCTTGTACTTCTAAGCCAATGAAAGTGGCGTATGCTTTCCCTTGCTGTATTTATCGGGGTGGCGGGTAAGGCTGAGATAGGAAGTACTTAGCATTTCCAGCCTTCTTGGTAAGAGTTGTGTTGGGAAGCCTGTCTGCTCAGCGCTGGCTAACACGCTGTTTTCAAGCACGGAGCTTCACAGCTATTACAAGGAAGGGAATGCTGCAGGCACAGCGGAGTGAGTGTCTGGGGAGCATTACTTCTTATCCGCTCCGTAATCTGCAGGGAGCAAATGCTTGGCAAAAGCTACTTACCAGAAGGACCAAGGTAAACAATCTGGGATGAGCAATGGGGAGAAGCAACAAGTTTTCATTTTTTTAATTAAACACAAGAGATTCAAGTAATGTCCTGTAATGACAAGGAGCCAGCCTGAATTTTCCTGAGACCTGAAGCACGAGTTGAGATCTGCCCCTGTAAACAATCACCTGCAGCTGTGTCAGAAAGTTTGGGATTCAGGGGGCCCCAGGGTGCAGAGTCAGCACGAGAAGCTGGGCGACACGGCTCTGTAGATCTTCCATGGCCATAGTTTGTGTAATTCAGTCAGGCATCCAGTATCAGTTGGGTTATGTCTCTTGTCTCTGTGGAGAAAATACAAACATTCTGTTTAATCCCCAAAAGGGCACTCAGGTCCCACAGAGGTGCTGTTATCTGTGCTTACGCTTCATATTCTTGGTACTTTGAAGGAGAAGGGAGAGGAAGGTTTGGAGGCCTGGGAGGCTTTATAGATTATTTAGGGAAGACCAGCAATTCCACTGTACTGGCAATCCCACACTCAGCCCATCTCAGTGTCTGTAAAGCTATTTCAAAGCTGAGATGACAGCTACTTCCAACCTTCCCAATTTGTTACTTTACACTAGTTACTTGAATATATGTGTCTTCTTTACTTACCATGCAAGATTAAAATCTTCTTTTTTTCACTTTTAAACAGAGAGTAAATGGAGATGATTGGGTAACTGAGTGATAACAGTAGAATACTGTGTGAGTTGAAGAAAAATCACTGGCAGGCAACAGTGGGCCTATCTGGAACCTCATGTCTCCCAAAATTATGTCTCTACATCTTCTTGAAGGAATTGCTCTTCCCCTGGCAGAGGGAGACCCTGCTTTTTGTTGCTCTGGGGTGTTTTGCTATCGCAACCTGATCTCACTATGTTGTTTTCGTCTGGTGAAAGGGCTTTTTTTTTCTTCTGGAAATAAAGACAGAATGGTGTGAGGAGCTTGGTAACTACCACAGCCAACCCAGGATTATCCTTCTGCAGGAAGAACAATTGTGCACATCTGCATCCAGGGTCTGCCAGCTGATCACTTTGCAGAGGAAGTCTCAACCATTCCTGAGGCAGCTCATAGAATGTCTGTGCTGGGGGCATCTAGGATTTTGGAGCCAAAGGAAGTCCTCGATAAAGGGCACACCACTGCTTTTTGCTCATGCAATTGCTGTGCAGCCCATGGAGCAGTACTGCTCTGCCTGAACCATCACAGTGACGTCTCTGAAGAAACCAGGTAGCCCCATGCTGACATGGGCGTGCAAAACTGGGCCTTGCTGCCTTCTGTTCCTGTTCTTTTACACATAAGAAATTACAGGGGGTTTCACCGCATACGACAGTGGAATCGATCCATGAAAATGGGACACATTTAAATTTGGGGGCTAGCCTCTGCATCCTGCTGCAATCCTCAATCCAGGGAGTAAAGTCAAAGCAAAAGGGATGCAGTGCATTTAGGGTTAATACTCACCACCGGACACAGGGTGCCGTGTACCCATCCACCTGACTCTATTCCATGATGACTAAAAAAAGCCTTCCTTTTTTCTTTTTAACTCAGCTGAGTGAAATGTAAAAAGGGGAAAGAAAATTACACCATGTCCAAATCAAAAATACTTATGCAAGGGAGACCCAAGGAAGTCTCTTTGAGCTCAGTCTTAACTACAGATCCTTTCCCTTCTTACCCCTTCATAGGGCTAGTCTTAGAAAGGCAGAAAAAACCCTCTCTGCCTTTCTTTAGATGGATATATAGCCAGATGTGTATTGCTTAATTATAATACACTAATACAGGCAGCAGATCTCTTTGTTTTGTTGTTTTATATCAGTTACCTTGTTGGTTCCTTCTTAGTTTCTATACATAATTTAGTCATAATTTAAAAAAAATAACTGGACACACTCTGTAACTTTTTCCAGAAATCTGTTTTCTTTCCCACTATGAAAGGAATTTCTCACTTGTTTAGGGGGTGTAAAGCTTAACAGTTGAGTCTACCTGCTGTTTGCCCAATATTAGATGTAACCATTGCATATTTGTCTGTAACAAGCA
Organism: Leptosomus discolor; assembly: GCF_034619465.1. Taxonomy (NCBI): domain Eukaryota; kingdom Metazoa; phylum Chordata; class Aves; order Leptosomiformes; family Leptosomidae; genus Leptosomus; species Leptosomus discolor. Next base: position 121,881,311 of record NC_141391.1, read on the forward strand.
GAGTCAGATGTTATTTTATGAAAGTTATCGGGGAAACTTACAGGGCTTCTTTCAGTTTGACAGGGCAATTTGTTGAATCACTTCAACGTGACAAATCAGCCTGACAGACCTTCTGTATTTTTCAGCAGTCAAGAAATAACTCCAAGCTAAACCAAAATGCCTAGCATGTAGTAAAGAACAAAGGCTGTGGAGCAGGAAGGTCTAACTGGGCTCTTTCAGAGGGTGCACAAGCAACTGGATCTACTTGATAGTTTGCTGATAGCTCTGTGTCCTAGGTTACAGTGTAAAATGTGCCAAAAGGAAAAAAAAGGTATTCTATTACCATCTTCAGGAGCTGTTGAGACCAGGTGGGGTGATGCTCCCTGCCTCCCCCCTCTGGACTATCTTCTGTTAATGGGCACAACAATGCCTTATCGCCTGACCCATCGATAACTCCCTCCTGGACTATCTCCTGTTAATGGCCCATCAAGGAACTGCCTCACGACTCCCCATCCCATTGTGAGATGCTCCGCCCGGGGGGAAGGAGCCAAGCAGTCCATGCCAAATAAAAACTGAGATCTCGAACACCCTAGCAGCCTTCTTCCACTGGATTCCCAGAGGAGTTTTCCCCCCCCACTGGAGTTCCAGAGGACAAGAGCTACCTACCTACCACTGGACCTTCGGAGGAAGACCAAACCCTTTTACAAGATCGCTGCTTCCACAGAACTACATCCATCGCTTCAGGAGGACTGCAGCCAGCATCTTATCGGACTGCTACTGCCACCCTAACAGGGTGTCGGGTTGTATTTCTGACTCTGTCAGTGTAAACCAGTGGGTTGTTTGTTTTTCCCTGCCTTGTGTTATATATATATATATATATATTAGTAAAGAACTGTTATTCCTATTCCCCATATCTTTGCCTGAAGGCCCGTTAATTTCAAAATTATAATAATTTGGAGGGAAGGGGGTTGCACTTTCCATTTCAAGGGAGGCTCCTGCCTTCCTCAGCAGACACCTGTCTTTCAAACCAAGACACTCTGTCAAAAATCGCTTTTTAGTTTGAGAATAATAATCTTCAAATTTGCAAGGAAGCCTGTGGGTAAAACCTGGTTTTGCTGCAAATACAGACGTTCCACTTGTACAGTTTTAGAGTCATGTTCTGGGCTTCCTCCATGGGGATAGGCTGGCACCTATGGCTGGGACCAGGCAGGTGCTGCTGACACCAGGGTTTCCCGCTGGACCTCGACTGAAAGCAGCTCTTGCGTCCAGGTCGCTCTCCCCTGGGGGCACCCAGGGCCCCGCCACAGCCACGCCAGCTGCCGGGGGGGGGGGGGCGCTGCGTTCAGGTCCCTTGCAATTTGTAACTGAAGAGTTTCTGCATTGCACTTTCTTTCTCTTGGTCCTAATCACAGTTACAGAGCAGTTGGGGTTGTTTACATATATCGTGTCGCATTAAGAGTAAGGATGTGACGTTTGCCCATCAGAGTCCTCTCAGGGATCTTCACTGAAACAGTTTTGCAAAGTTGCAAATACAGGTCATTTATTAAGGCGACAGATATAACAAGTACGGAATTGCCCTTGAGAAATGCACTTACTGCAATAGCCCTAACACACTACAATAATGCTGGCCAAGTTTTCCCGGGTATTCTTCGCCAGGGGCAAAGGCACGATTCTTACCAAGAAGGCATCCCTATCTTGGGTGGAGGAAGAGGAGCACAGCCTGTCAACCATCTCTTCTAGATCTGCCATCCCTTTCTCCTAATTTTTACCCCTTATTCTTCTCTTTTTGTTCTCTAATTCTTTGTTTCCCCTCCCATAGGTTACATATAGCATGATTTAGGTGGAGAGCTGAGTGACATAGTCATATATGTACAGTATGGTCTCTGTAATTCTCATTGACATAAGCAGGGGTGTTAACTGTTCTAGATATAGCAGAAGTTTCACTCCGGGCATCGTAGCCTTCAGAGTTTTGTGCTGAAACACTTTTTCTGCACTCTTTAGCCAAAACGGAGCTGTCTTGACACCACAAGGCTCCCTCATTCAGCTGTTATCTCCCCTCACAAGGTTTGTAGAAGGAAGAAGCAGATACCAGCATTCTTACCCTTTTACTGGTTTTTGCCAGATGAGCAAGCTGCTCAGCTCTCATCCTTGCTCTATCCAGGGCATTGATAACCATGTTGCTTTACTTTGCTTAAGCTGAACCTTACAAGCCTAGCATTTCTCCACAATATAGTAAGTGGTGTCTTATAACAAGTTTCTTCTTCAAGGGTGAGAAATAAGGTCCTTGTGAATTCATATCCAAACAGATGTCTTCTCTAGATCACAGAAGTGAGGCATTGAGCTGCAAGCAGGACAGATTCAACAAAACAAAGAAGTGTGGGCTTGCCACACTTATGCTGCAGCATGTCAGGTTGCAGAGCTAAGAGCTGAGACACTGGGAAAATTGCATAGTAAGGTTTATTTTACTACTTTTTAATGGAGCACATCTGTATACATATATTATAACAGTCTTTATGTGATCATATATTCTTATTCTTCTCTCCTCTACAGGAGTTGAGAGCTTTGTTGATACACTTCCAGATTTCCAACAAAAAATTGAAGTGCTCATGTCGCTAATTTTCATTCCTGCTTCCTTCTTCATGATTAATTTAACCAGTACAGTGGAGTTATTTTCAGAGGCACCAAGTCAGACAGTCATTTCACACAGCTTTCATGCTGTGAGATGAAGCATTTGGGTTTGAATATGAATTTGATAGTAGCAACAGTAGCAGTGGGAAGCTTCATCTGCCAAAGGGAGTCAAAATGAAACAGAACTGAGAACTCCATCAGCAAGAGAAGTCAGTTATAGCTGTACTGCTGTATTTCAAGTCCTTTCTTTCTCCTCTCTTGTGATAGGTAGAGACACGGACAATTTAAAGTGCCAAAATCCAATGCGAATTTTATTATATTAGCAAGCGAACAAGAGCAAAGGCAGCACTGGGCGGCCGGGGAGTCTGCGCTCCGCCAACGGCTCGCAACTTCCCGTCTCGTGTAAGCACATTATATACAGTCTCATTTCCTGCATTCGTGATGTCGCAATCAGGTCGATACTCTGCGCATGTTCCTTCTGTTGCTGGGGGGTCTTTCTCTGCCTCCTGGTGATCGTAAGGATGAAGGCTGAAGGTCTTCCTCATTGCCCTGTGGGTGGACTTATGCAAGAATGTGACTACTCAACCCCCTCAGCTACGGGTCCTGTTGACTTATGCAAGAATGTCCTTCGGTTGGGCTATCAAGCCTTGCGGGCACATAAATCTTCCATCCATACCTTCCCATACAGGTTTAATGAACAAAGCACAATATGTTACTTATTACACTCTTAATCAAGCAACAGAAAATTGTTCCTGCCTGGCTCAGCAGCTCAAATACAAGCATGCTGTAAAAACATAAAGCCTTTAATAAATTTTGGCCTCTACAAATTTGTGTCGAAAAGTACAGAGGCTCGCTAACTAGCCTGGGAATCTAGAAGAACTAATTTTGGCTGACGAGATAAATATTAATCTAGTTTTCTAAATCCTAATCTAATTCTTTGCAAAATAATGAAAACTAGAGAAGACCAGCTAGGGGTTAATAGAATGTTTCTCACTGAGACAGGGAGGTCTCAGGTAAATAGTAAACTGCCAACATGATGCTCTTGGGCTCTGAAATCCACAGAACAGGTGGGAATCCTCACATGGCCTCCACTCAGGCCACTTTTAGAAACTGTCTTTGAAAAAGATAAAAGTTCTCCTGCTCAAATACAGCTGTGCTGGAGAAGATCAAAACTATCCACCCGAATTTGATCAGAGAAGCTGAAATAGTGCAAGAAAATCATATTGCAGTGCAGTTCATGGGTTATGTTTACACAAAAGTCATAGTTCTACCACTTCATACAGCTCTAATAAATTCCTTGTTGTATGATCAACGTTTGCTCATATGTGTTTAACCAAAATAAGGTTAAATAGTCTTTAGATATTTTCCCCTTTATATTACTCTCTTCAGCCTTTGATTATAAGGAAAATCAAATTTTATCACACTCACCTTTTTTTCCTCATTCCCCTCTTTTGCTTCCTCTAGTGGCTTGCCTCCAGCTTCCCTTCACCTGTGGCTTACCTCATCCACTGACCTGTTGTGTGATTGTAACTGTATTTGAGGCATCTGTCACTCTTCCCATGGTTTTAGTGTCCCTCACCTTAAGGACTCCTCCCACAATCTCACTTATGCTTCCTATAGCATCCTGCTCATTCTTTGCCCATTTTGTCTATCCCTGTCACTTCTGTCCTGTGATTTGCTCTGTTGTGATTTACACTCTACTCAAGGGATTCCCTTTGCCTATTTCTGGCTTGTCTTTGAGGAATCCCAGCAGATTCTGACTGCGATCTTTCTCCCATTTCTTTTTTGCTGCAGTCCTAAATGCATCCACAAGTTGTTAACAACTCACTGACAGACGCTCATAGGTTAAACCCCTCTAAGTTAACTGATGCATTCTCTGGAATCTCTGGCTCCCAAACCAGCCTTCCTTAGAACCATTTCTCCCCTTATCTTCTCCACCATGGAGCACAGCAAAACCGACACAAAGGTGAGCGTCACCTTCAGTGGTGCATATCTAGTGCTCCCATATTCAGTCGTCATCTGAACTTTGCAGATTCTGTCTACCAACCCCAGGACATGTCCTTTCCTACTCATCTTCAGAGATAAGGTTCTTATCCTAGTTGTCCTTCCACAGATAGTATCCTCTCTTGTACAAAAACTGTATTCACTTTTGTATTAAAAAAGTGTATTTCTTACACTTTCCTTTTCTACATATCTGCTAGTGACTATTGTTGGAGGTGGGATAAAAAAATGGCTTTTGGTTCAAACCAAGTGGGCAGTCTTGATGCTTTCTTTGCTTTTGATATGCTCCACAAATTCTGCTTTAAAGAGCTCTCCTAGCCTATCCTTTGACATAATTTTTTCCATGTCTATGACTTAAACTCCTATTTGAGTTTTAGCTTAGTTGCTGTTCCCAAGTATAAGCCTCTGTATGGGGATTCATGCCTTTCTTGAAGACACAGATTCAAGCCCAGGCTCTGTGTGAAGTTGTCTTGTAAACTCCTGAGAGTTTGGACCATCATTTTGTCCTGTGTATGCCCTGCATTGTGTACTTGGAGAGCCTAATTCTCTGATCACCTCTCTGTAGCATTGCCCAGACAATCAGTAAAGGAATAGGAATATGTGAAGGAAGTTTGGTAGTTGAAAGATAATAATTAAATGCCGGCATCGAAGTGGTTCAGAAAATTATGGAAGAGCCCTCTGAAGTTTGTATGTGGTCATCCTGTTTGTTTTTCTTTACAATGCGCAGTGCCTACTTACTACAGGAGAAAGTGTTGTTTTCAAGACTATGCAAAGTTGAGAAACCAGTGGCACTAGGACAAGCCACTCTTCCAAAGTGGCAAGCTGTAGTTGCCTGGTACACACTGCTTTGGACAGGACAGTCGCTACTTGGTGACCAGGAAAATATTAGTAAGGGTAAAAAGATCTATTAGTAAAAGTAAATGGAGAAGGTAAAAATGATGTCACTGTTGATATTACTCTAGATGTGAAGGACAGATGAACACCCTAGTCAGAGCCTTGTTGTCAAATAGTAAGACAAAAGCTACAAAAGAGAGTTTTATACTGAAGTTGTATGAATGTATTATGCAGCAGAAGTATAGAAATGTGGTTAAGTGTAAGTGGGTTTTGTCATCTCCCACAGCTTTATTTGCACATTTCTTAACAGGAAGGCAGTACTTTGGGGACATTGTGATGTGAACTGACTTCTCACTGCATTTCACAAATTGTTTTATGTGATATTTGAGACCAATGATGTCTTATGAGCTGAATTTCCAGCGCGCATAACAGTTAACATGAATCGGGACTGCCAAACAGGTGGAGTGAGCTGCTTTTGTGAAAATGAAGAATGGGCTTTCTAGGTCTTGAAGACCATATTATTGTAGCAGTGTAGAGTTGTTACAAGACTAAGTGTACTTCTTACAAAGGTCTGTGCCCTTTAGGATGGATTCAATGAACTTCAAGTAAATCATTTTCTTGGTGGAACTGGTGTGTGCTGAAGTCTGCAGAGCAATTTTGGTGGCATCTAGCACCTGGAATGTGCTTCCAGTCACGCTGAATTGTTCCTCTGCATTTGCACAGCAGATGAAGAGATCCAGTGCTAGTGGGATTCCACAGCCCTCAAGCATCTGTTCCCCCCTGGCTGGCCAGTCTTTCAGGAGGCACCAAGGTCTCTTTGAAGTGCCCCTTTATGCCACCAGTTTCTTCAGTTCAAAGACACTGGAAACTCTTATGTGAAGAGAAACCTTTTTTTTTTTTTCCTCTCAGTTTTTCCAATTTTTTTTTTTTTTCCCCAGAAATATATTAACTTAAATACAAAAATCGGAAATTTTAGAAGCTCAGGGAGCAATTGAATATGGATCACTGAGAACAGGGTTGCCAGTGAGAGCAAAATGTTATTTTGTGACTCTATCTTGCAAATAAATTTTAAAGTAATGTTCTAGATAATTTAAAGACCAAAACCCACTACTTAGACATACTCATGTATTATATAGATATATAATTTTTTAATTGCTTGGTTCTATGACTTTTTAATTCTAATTTTAGCACAAGAAGTTTGTATTTTGAAGGATCATTTTCAATTTATGTGTATTTTAAAAAACAGACAATATGTTAGGAGGGTTATAAATTAGGCTTTTGGTCCTAGGTTTACATTTGATTAGAAAGATAATGGCAGAGCTCTGGAGCGTTGTGGAATTATTCTGGCACTGTACAGATAGCTCTAGCAGCAATCCCTAAGTAACAGACTCACTAGTTAAACTTTCTTCTTGAATTCACATCATAACGATTTCTCTTTTGATCTAAAGTAAATCTTGCCATCAACAAATATCACAAAAACACTTTGTACCCAGGCACAAAACGTTGCAAAATTACAGACCGGCATAGATATCATGCTACAGTTGCAAATTTTGCAAAATTAAATGTAATTTGTTATAATGATACTTCTTGCAGAAACCTTTATTGGTTCAGTTTGTACAGTAAGCCACAGTATTGTGACTGCCTAGCAACATAGCTCAATGAGAACTCGAATTTTCAGCAGGCTTAGCTAGGACTCAGCCTTCTTTCTGTTTTCTTCTTATCTTGTGTTTTTTGCCACCTGGTCACACAACAAATGACCCTTCGGCTTGCTGCTTTATTCACAACAGCTGTCAAGCACACCCGCTTTGCTTTTAGCTGCTTTTGATCACAACTTTCAATCTAACCTTGATCTCCTACACCCTCTCTGATTATTCACTGAACACTTAACTCAATGTTGTCAAGAAACCTAGCTCTTCCTCAGATTTCCTATTCTTGCAAGAGGCTCTATCAAGAGTTGTGTTAAAGCTACAGCCCGGAGAAGTTGTAGAACCAGAGCTCCAAATGTGCTTGATAATAGGAGATGTCAATGAAAAGGCCCCACTAATTTTTACACTAAAAGAAGAAAAAACTGAAAATGGGTAAAGGCAGCAGTATGGCAGAAAACAAACTAGATACACAGACTTGGCACTGCTGCCAAAATGTTGCAGGTCTTGTTTCTGTAACAGTTGTTCTGTGTAAGGAAGAGTAGCTAACTATCCTACTCTTCTAATCAATTTGTTCAATCATAGGCATCAAATTTTACAGAAGTAGTAGCCAAAGTGGTGTCAGGGAAAAAAAAAAAAAAAAAAAAAAAAAAAAAACCACCAAAAACCCAAAGAGAACAATTGCAAGAAAATGTGGCTTGTAGGAAAAGACTGAAGGAAGTGGTTGTATTTGGTTCAGAAAATACAAGACTGACTAAAGGATGTACATGTTCTGATGTATAGAAGATTTTTAGAAAGTGATAATTTAGCTATTTTTTTCCATGTAGGGGTAGAAGCAGGCCAAGGTGCAGTCTCTCAGGAAAAAAACTTTACTTTTTCCCCCCTTCTCTGATGTCTGAAAGGCTAGTTAGTCACTGCAGGAGGCTATCCTAGGAACTGTGAAATCTCCTTCAGTGGATGAGGAGAAAAAACCAACCTAATCCTATTTTGGATTGGAGCAAAATGATTTTAAGAGCAGATTCACAACAGCCACAGCTTGGTTTGCTGTAGCTAAGATTTGAGTGATAATGCCCAGAGGTTCAGCCTGGAGTGACTGCCTCAACCACTCAAGCCCCACTGCCTTGGGGCACCACTGCTGTTCTACCTTCCCAGGCTTCTCATTACAAACTACACAAAACTTGGAGCACTTCTCAGTGGTTTTTTTCCTCTGAAATGAAAAGTTTCTATTGTCACAAACTGTCCACAGCATGAATTAGAATGACTTCAAGCTCTGTCACCACCACCAGCACAGTCAGCATGAGAACCAGCTGCAGATGAGAAATGAGACCAAGCTGTGGTTTTCACCAGGCCAGGGTTGAGGCAGCTTCCAGGAAAGGGCTCCTCTGCACTGACCAGAAGCTCTGGCTCCACTCTGGATGCACAAAAATTATTATGCTATGCAGTATCCTGAATTCACTGAAAAAGACTCTGCTCCTAACTATCATGTAGGCAACACCCCATCCAATTCTCTTCTGTTTAAGTGAGAGCCTTTCAGACATCAGGCAGTCTAGAAATTTCTGTCAGTAAACAGTGGTGAAGAAACCCAGGTGTTGGTCTCTCTCTCTGCATCCCCCTGGCCCATAAACTGAAATATACACAGACATCATCACAGTTAATACCATCAACTCGTATTTCTGACCACTCCTCAAATTCAGCTAAGACAGCAGCCTCAGTATGCAGGTTTGTGTAAGCCAAAAATACTTGCTAAATTTGTTAAGCCAGAAATAACTTGTTAGGAAATGTTTGCTCAGGGTTTACAGCTAAATTTGGCCCATGGAGATATATTGTTGTGTGATCCCAACAAACCTTCCAGGTATTTACACAGTGTCCATCAACAGGTATCCCAGGCTGTGATCTGCAAGCCCTGTTTTGTCTTTGCCAGAGCCTTGCATTTTTGCCCTGGACTAGCCCACCAGTGCCAGAGCAAAGCATATAAATGTATATGCATGCATATAAGATGCAATGTGGAGTTCCTGTGTCTGGCCACTGAATCATGCTGGTGGTTTAGTGACAGACCAGACCATATTTACAGCTTCTCTCTTCCATCTCCCTTCCGGACCTCTTTCTCTGGTATGTTTCTGATTTCTACTTTTAAACTAAGTTCCTATTCTCAGCTCCTCTTGAATGCTACAGACAGGTAAGGTAAGGTAAAAGAATCATATTAATTCCTATTAAACACTGCCAGGGAGCTGTGGAAACTGTATTGCCTTGACTTATCCTTTAAATTCTCAACTCTGCCAAAGCTGTGCTTGCATCGTGCACAATGCATGGTGAACTACAGAAAGGTTTTCTGTGTCTGAAGTTTCTGTTTTGCAGTTAGAACTTCTACCTGGGAATATAATTTCTTTGTTCGAATAATTAATTCAAAACCTTAAAAGGAACTAAAAACCCACCACTGCACAACTCCTCCCTCTTCATCTCATGATGCTTTCCATGGGGAGAGATTTTTAAAACAATGATCTTTGATTAACCAAAGCGAAGCTCTAATCTTACCATGTCAAACACACCATCACCCCTGCCTCCAGCTGACAGAAATGCATCAGATATGGGACCATGCTTGTGAACAAATGGAGTGTGTTACACAAAGTAGACCACTTGACCAGTAGCACAAGAAATTTCCTCCCTTCCTAACAGGAACTTACCATGATGGTTGGAAAATTTGAGTTGTTGCTGAAGTTTTAACAAAGCTAGCTATGCAGTTGCACCACTAAGAAAATTTGTAGTCCCAGGTTCTGACTCAGTGCTGTGGTTGACAGGACAGAAACAGAAACAGAAGGAGCTGAGATTTCTTTTTCTCCTGGAAAGTGCAGTGGAAGTGTTTCTAAAAAGGACTGGAGACAATACTTGTTTTTGTAGCAAGGAATTGCTGGATAGGTGCACAAGAAAACCTTCCTCAGCAGAGAAAGCTATTGAGCCCACTGTGCTTTCTTTTTAAATGAAGTTCGTTGTTTCACCTTATTTTTTTTCTATATTCCAGAGCAGAAACTAATTCTTTAAGAAGCAGATAAAGCTGTTGGCTTCCTTAGACACAAAAGCAGCAATTCATCATCAGCTAGGGCTGCTTGAGATGCTGTAGTTACTCCGACTGACCTCCATCTACAACTCCAAAAGGTCATGGTTCTGTCCATGCCAGTCCAGTGTCACACCTGCCAGCCCTGTGTGGCTATCTGAGACATCCTAGGTTGTCTACTACAGCACTAGGCACTCTATTAGGCATCCAAATCCACTTTCAGAGAATTTTAGAGGTGATTCAATTCAGGGGTTTTCAGACTTAGAAACTAGGAAGACTGAGCAGAACATCATCAATAGTAGTATCCAGAGTTGAGTACCAAGCTCAAAATTCATCATTTTTAACAGTGTAAGCACCATTCCTCTGATATTGTGAGAGTTCAGTAACTGCCCAGACCTCGAAATAAGCAAGGAGGTTACAGGTATTAGTGATCACGGCTGATAGTATCTTTCACTACTTTCAGTACTTTATTACCCAATCTACTAAGCTTTGGTGTCTCTTCCGGCCCCTTTTACTTATGCCAAGGTCTTCTCCTAATTCCAACACTTTTGCTGTCCTTGTTTAATTTTCTTTAAAAGCTTTTTCTATTCGGCATATTGAATTATTTTATCACAGGCTAATTTCTTTCTCCCTTTAACCTCAGTTTTTCCTTTTCAAATCTTCTTTCTCAGTATTCTCAAGCTCCTGTCCATTTGTCCCCTTCTTTTTTTCCTACAAATATTACACAAATTAATATTTTTTTCATTAATTTTCTGATAATATTTAGCTGCTATACCACTACAATACTAGTCTTTCCCTCCACTGCAGCTCCTGATTGCTATTCCAAAATTTCTCATCCCATTGCACCTCTTGAAATTGTTGCCTCTTGAAAGCTTGTGGGTAAGAATTAGAGACTGAGGCAACAAAGGGAACCTTGTGGTCGGTGTCTACTACAGGCCACCCAATCAAGGGGAGCCTATGAACAAAGTCTTCTTACCCCAGCTACAGGAGGCTTCACACTCACGAGCTCTCGTCCTGCTGGGGGACTTCAACAACCCTGGCATCAGCTGGAAAAGTAGCACAGTGAGCTGTAGACAATCCATGAGACTCCTGGAGTGCATCGAAGATAACTTCTTAAGCCAGGTAACAGACAGCCCCACCATAGAGGATGTGATACTGGACCTGATCGTCACCAACATGAGCTAATCTGTGACGTCAAGATTTGTGGCAGCTTAGGCTGCAGCGATCATGCACTGGTGGAGTTCACAGTTCTGAGGGATACGGGTCAGGTGAAGAGTAAAGCCGGGACCCTGAATTTTAGGGAAGCAAACTTCCAGCTCTTCAAGGAGTTAGTTAATAGGACGACTTGGGAAACTGCCCTCAGGGACAAAAGCGCAGAACAGAGATGACAGATCTTTAAGGATGCTTTCCATAGAGTGCAAGAGCTCTCGATCCCCAGTTGTAAGAAATCAGGAAAGCAAGGCAAGAGATCGGCATGGCTAAGTTGAGACCCGCTGGTCAAACTAAAGGTCAAGAAGGAAACACACAGGCAAGGAGCAGGGACAGGTATCCTGGGAAGAGTATAGGGACACTGCCCGTTTGCATAGGGATGGGATCAGGAAGGCCAAGGTGTGGCTGGAGTTGAACTTGGCAAGGGTTGCAAAGAATAATAAGAAGGACTTCTACAGGTATGTCAGCCAGAAAAGAAAGGTCAAAGAAAGCACACCCCCTGCAATGAGCAAGACTGGCAAGCTGGTAACAATGGATGAGGAGAAGGCTGAGGTACTCAACAATCTTTTTGCCTTCGCTGGCAACCTCTCTTCCCGCACCTTTCCGGTGGATGGGACACAAGACGGGGACTGGGAGAGCCAAGTCCCTCCCACTGGCTGTAGGTGTCAGAGCTGTGAGGTGAACATGCAAACAGCAAGTTTTGAAATCAGGAAGACCCTTGCCAGTGCCAGCATTTGTGTATCTGGACTCCACTTTGATCTTGAGACTGGGCTGTATTGCAGGGGTCCCAGATCCTTCTCCCCTCCTTTGAGGTCCCTGTCTCTCCTGCCATTCTTACCATCTGAATAATTGCTTCCCTCACATCTTTATTTCCTCCTTCAATTTGCTCTCCCTCACAAACACTGCCCAGCCTGGTTCTTACCTCCTGCTTCTCCAGGTCTCTGTGCTCCTCCCCTGGTCCTTGGCTTCCAGCAGGGAAAGTATAAAATGCCTGGTAGAGCATCTGCCACGGAGCTGGGCAACATTTCCTTCGTTGGGGAGCAGCAGTCTACATGTGGCTGTATCCTGTCTTTGTTGAATTGACAGCAGTTTCCCAGGGGTGGCAAAAGGCAATGTCTGACCCCCTTCTCCTTACTGACATATCTCCAAAATCATGGCACAGAGATACCAGAACTTCTTGATAAAATACTTATACTTTAAAAATAAGAAAGGGGTGTGGGGGAAGAGTGCTCTGTTTTAAAAAATCTAATTCTCAAATATTGCTGACTAGCTTTTACCAAAATTTGAAAAATCAAGTAAACAAAACAAACAAAAAAGCAAGGAAACAAACAACAATAAAACACAAAAAACCCCACAAAATAAAAACCAAACAAATGAATAACTGTGTCAAAGGCAAGTCTGCCAAGGAAAGGGATCAAACCAAGCAGCATTTTTGAAAACTATGAGCAAGAACCCTATTTGCAGGGCTTTGAGGCACTTTAAATATAAAAGCTAACTTAAAAATACAACTATACTTAGGTGTTAACTTAGCTGTTGCATAGCTTAGAAATGTGATACACAACTGAAATGTCTGCTGATATAATGTGACAAAAGACTCTCCCCTTCTGTTGTGGACAGTGACCAGTGATGACAAACCAGTTCCCATTTCCTGCTTTCACTGCAACCATGAGCTGTAAGCTCAGGCTGATAACTGACTTCACCACGGACGGGTCAGTGATAGCAACATAGATGAACTCGCGTAAGTACTTAGCACCTCCAATTTCAGCTGTCTGCAGACAGCGGCATTTGGAATAAATCTTCTTTTAATTCCAGGCTTCTGACATTCTCTGGAATTGCTCTGAAAGGCAAGAGACCTTGTTTTCTTTTGCCCATGGAGTTACCATTTTTTCATGGAAAGATAACAAGAAGAACCTGTGAAGAACTGCTGAACAAGAACAGAAAGAACGGTAGCTATTTATTACGAGAGAGTGAAAGTGTGGAAGGAGCCTTGTGTCTCTGTGTTTTGTAAGTACTCAAATATGAATTTTTAATGAGTCTTCAGATAGATCCGAAGATAAGCATTCATCTTCTCTAATAGTAATGGTTCTTCCGTAATATTAACAGACTCCAAGGGGGTGTGTATATCTATTCAAGTAATGCTGGTTGCCTTAGGCTTCCTTTATAGTGAGTGGTGAAAGGGTGGCATTTGCAAAAGACATTTTATGCAACAGAAGACAGAGGAACTGTAATCTGCTGATGCTGGTCTCTCTGTGCAGACAATAAGGGAAGTCCAGAGAAAATAGCTTAACCTGCCAAAACACAGCAAGAACCTTACTCGAAATTACTGCCTCCATAATGACGAGTAAACAGCATTTTACAGAGATGTAAAAGGAACTGTTTTGTAACCTACCACAAGACTTTTCACTGTTCCAACACTGAAAAGTCTCATGGTAGGTTACAAAACACTTCTTTCTTCATAGGCTTTCTAGCTGAAGAAAGATTAGACCTGTGCTTCAAAGGAATTTTATCTGATATAAGAACATAAGCTGAGACAGAAAGCTATAATGTCCTGTTCAAATTCATATGACAAGTCCAGGAACAAGATGAGCATAGAAAATTGCTACTTCTAGTCCTTAACTGTAATTACTACAATTAAAATTTTATTATTTTCTTTTCCTGTAGGGAATAGCACTTTTATTTCCCTTTCAAGAAGCCTGGTTTACACTTTTCATATATAATTGATTCGTTCCTAGTGCACTGAAAGTTTATAAATTAGTAACTCTGAGTCTTTCTTTGTTTGACCCTATGAGGTCTCCTTGAGGATGTGTTTGAGTGTGACATGAAAAACTTTTAACACCACCTCTAATTGATAAAAACATTTTCTAACATTTTTGTATTAATAATTGAAAATGCATTTATTTTGAAACAAATCACAGAAAGGAGAAAAGGGGAGAGGGAAATGGAGTACTATGGGGTTGGTGGGCAGAAGAATGGAGGTCCATGAAATGACAGAGTAAGGAGAAGATAAATGGCAAGTGGGGGACAAACAGAACCCTCAGGGATGGAGCTGCGGGAACCTGGGAGACAACATAGGGGGTGTGAGGAGGGCAGGGAGCCTGGGAGGGAATGGGGATGCATGCCCTGTCAGAAGGGACAAATGGGGATCCTGGCATAGAGGAAGAATGACTGTATTAGTCTCTCACATGAGAAGATGGCTGTTGAGATCTCATGCAGTAGAGGTAGATGAGAAAATGAAGGGCTACTTAGGTGTGTGCGATGAGTTTGAACTACTGATGGTAACAGAGGGCACGTCTACAGAGTACACTGTGCGCAGATGTAAGGTAACATAAATGTTAAGCTTAGTGCCACACAAACAATAGTTGTTTTCCCCCTCTTTTTTTTTTTTTTTTCCTAAGTGCAAAGCAGATCTAACTTGTGATAGCTTGCGGACATGCTTTCGTCTCTTGACAGTGTTCTGGGCAGGGATATGAAAAAGCATGTGACTTCCAGCTAGCCTCTGTGGGTTTTTGTGTTAAAACACATTAAAAACTTTAGTGTATTTGACTTTAACTCATGCATTAACAAATGTAATAGTTAAACTGTAGGGGTGGCAGCAATGTTATAACAGATACTGGCTTGCAGGGGAGAAAGCAAGGGTTGTCTTCAGACAGCAAATGGGATGGTAATAGTGTATCGGCTCAGAATTGCCTCAGAGACTGGACTGTCTGTCAGTGGTTGACTAGGCAGAGGAATTGTCCTAAAACTGGTGGCAATCAACACTGAAATGCTCAGTGCTGTTTCAAGACAACTTATGGATTAGAATTGCATCTTAAACCAACTTATTTTTTGTCCTCTTTTTGTTTAAAAACAACGAACTTTTTTTTTTGTCCTCTACTGATTAGTGTACGGGGGGAAGGGCACTCCCATGGAGGATCTGGGAGTCAGAATGGTGGGACCAGCTCAAATGCATCTCCTCTAATTAGGCATGGTGCACAGCTCTACTGATAGTCTTTCTCCACAGTGCACTGCTGCTCTCACTCAAAGATGTCCCAGGTCTCTGACAATGCCTCAGTCCAGACCCACTGTTCTCCTCATGGTTCAATATGTCATTCTCCCAAACAAAGCTCCTCTCACCCTGCTTTTCTGCCACTGGATCTCCCTGTGCCCAAATCAGGCACTTCATCAATTTGTACCACAGGTAGCTGTTGGTAAGCATTTAATAGTTAATGGGGAAATCAGAGTTTCCATTTTAATGGTAGTTTCATGTTTATTTAGTAAAAAATACAGTAGCCAAATAATATCCAGGCAGTAACCTTTCAAAATTTAGATGATCAGTAAAGAATGAATTTCAAAGATGATCAGTTTCTGGTATTTTTTTTCTCACTTCTATGTTTAAAGAATGAACAGCCACATTTATACAATACTCTTAAGCCAGGAACATGTACATTTCCATAGGTATCTCAAGGAGGAAAAAAAAAACAAAAGATGCATTCCTGTGATGCAACTCTCTGAATTAAAGAAAATCTATTCTAGCCGGAGATGTTACCCTGATCTCAGTATACAGTAACTTTTTTTGCAGAACAAAGCAGTTTACTTCCAGACTAACAATTCATTTATGTACAAGTCCCCTGAGCTAGGTTTTCTCCCTAAGATTCTCCCCCTCATGGCAGCTCAATTCATGTAGCTACAGCTGAAGTCCTTCTGATGATCATGCGTCAGTTAAAAGAACTTGTTTTCAGATACTGCCCCCCCCCGCCCCCCCCTTACTTGTTGTGTACACTTCCTTGCAACTTTACTGCCTTTTTTTTTATCATGGTCATGATCTCCAGTTCATCTTCCAAACAGCTGCCACTGCAGTATTTGATGAAGCTTTTATATATCCAAAGCCATCAGTACCCTGCGTATTCACACACTTGCATATTCTTTAAAATATTAAAAACTAAAACCCTGGGAAATGCAAAGGAAGAATAATTTTCTTAGAAGTAGGACCTGTGCAGTCATTTTCTGGGTGCTGGTGACCGGAGGCCATTTTCTGCTAACATCTCTCCAAGAATTCAACAGCCTTCTTGTGACACAGCGGCAAAATGAAGTTTAGGGAATGAGGTGAATAAGAAGTCAAATGAGAGGATGGGATGTCTGTGGAATCAAGTTACTCTTATACAAAGGCTTATGTTAGGCTTAATTCATAAGTTCTTTGAAAGCCCTGGTTAGAATAATCTCATGTTCCAAGACACGAAAAGTTCTCTCGTTTTGCAAACTCTAAGCTCCCTTCTGTTCTGCTTTTCTCTGTCTCATTCAATTTTACTGCACAGCTTCTCGTGTCTTTAATACTACCTGCTGTTTGCAGACATTTCCAGTCTCACGCTTTACTAAAAACATGATGTCTCTTCCTTCCACCATAGTGTCTGCTTTTGGCAGTGGGGGTCAGAGACTCAGCCCACTGTTAATTCCTTAATATCACACATAGTCTTGAGTATATGTCCAGCATCATATACAACTCTAGCTACACTCTGGTCAAAACAAACGTATTCTAGGTTGAAGTAGCCTGGTACATGATCACATCTGGAATACATGAAGGTACAGACAGCTCAAGGGGTCACTGTGTGGGGCAGCATTGGGGGAATAACAGTATGAATTTGTGGTGCCACAATTACTTGAGGGCTCCCACAAGGAAAGCGGATTACATGGAAAAACATTCTGGAACTTCACGCTCCCATGTATGCTGTGGTAACCTCCTCACCTGTTCTCTTCTTCAAAGGAATGCCAGCAGATCTCATGCAAAAGGTGAACTCCAAGTTTTCCACAGAACCATTCTTTACCACTACTTAGATTAATACGGTTTTCTTTCTCTCTCCCCTCGCATTCTTCTCAACATCTACCAATACGATTGACAGACATTGGCAAAGACAGTCTTTCAGAGCATCACTCCATGCCAGTGTGCTTGTTTCCATAAAGCCCATATCCCAGTGTCATATCCCAGTTGAATCTCTCATCCTTGTTCTCAGCTGTAGATCAGAGCTGTAGATCAGCCTTTTGAAAGGTGACTCTTCTTTTGTGGATGTGGTAAGTAGTTGGAAGCCAGCCCATTTTCCCCTAGAGTATGACTTCAGGGAAAGAAGGGCACCTCACTTTTGTCTTTGTAGCTATTTAGGTCTTCCATATAGCTCTGTTTTTTGAAGGAGGGGTATTTATTAGCACTGTCTTCCCATTGTGAAAAGGTTGTCTAATGATTAGTCCAACCCAGTATAATGTCTGAGAGTCAACCAGGCCACAGCTTCTCTTCCCCTCGCTGCTAATGGAGATACTGCAGTTCTTGGTGACGCATATGCCAGCCCTTTGCTTGCAGTTAATTCCCATGTTGATGTTTGCACAAAGTTGTTTCTTGTGTCATGAAGCAATTCTGATGGTGGTGAGCAAGGACACCCTATGGCAGCAAGGACTCTTCTTTTACAAGGCACCTGCAGGGGAGTTTCAGGGTCTGTTTCGTGTTTTACTGCCTCAGAACAAGTAATACAAATTCTCAATGGCATACAGCCCTTTCTGGAGCTTTCTGAAAGAAAGCTCAGCCACTTAGCTAACATTGAGGTGAGCTAGCTGGACATGCTTTATCAAGACCTATGCTAAGCAAAGTGCAGTGACAGCAGATTGAACACAGCACTCTAAGCTACATTTACCATATGTGGCCTCACTCTGCAGGGCAAAAGAGTGCCGTAAATTTGGTCCAAAATCAAACAGATCTGCATAGAAATGTATGGGGGATTAGATATGAATTGGCAAGGCATGTTAAAGTAATATTTGTGTTTCTGAGGCTTAAGAAAATAACATGCATGACTAATTTTGGTTAGCAGACAATTAAACATACGACTTAGAGAATCGCCAGTATTTGGAAAGCTCTGATAGATGAAGCAACTGGAAAAGTGAATGCATATATATATATACATATATCATTTATGCTATTTAGCATCAGGCATTCCTTTATATTTGTTTCTCTGTTTGTAGTCTTTTATTGTATTGCAGTTTAAGATACAAGCAAACAAAACCAAAACAGCTGTAGCAGTCTAAGCAAGTTGCAGTGGCCTGACAGTTTATAAAAAGCATAATGTATACAGCAATGTTTTTCACAGCTTTGAAGAACTCGTCTACACTTACCGTATCTTCAGGGAACATCAAGGATATTTCAGAATACAGGTAACTCTCATTTCATCTGTAAAGATTGCACTAAAGATCATTGTCTTTATTAAAAATATTAATGTACATGAACACATTACCTTAGAAATTATTTCCAAGTTTGTTTTCTTCTCTACTCAATTCTTGTCATTTTAATGTTATATGTCTTATTACACATGAGCTCAGAGGTAGCTATTATCTTTTAAGAATTGCCTTACAACCTAAGCAAATCTGTTATTTGTTGACCAGCTGCTTTCTGATTTGACTATTTCTTTCTGATAGCGCTGAAGAAAAATCTACCATTTTTGTTACTTGCTCCTGTTCTTAATTAGCTTTTTCTATTTGAAAGCTCTGCCATTGCACTTGGCATCTTGTCAGGATTTGGAATATTGTGATGATCTTCTTGATTTAAAGAGCCCTATCCATAATTGTGTGTGATTCTGAGGCACCTGAAGTGATGACCCCAGATAATGCTGCTCATTGCTTGAATAAGCATAAGAACAGACTGCATCAATCAAATCCCTAGGCAAGGTGAAAGGACACTTAAAAAGCTGGCTCACTCCTCTGCTTGTAGTAGGACAGGCAACAGCATCACCAACAATTTAGTATCATTTAAGTGGAATGAGGAACTCTCTCCATAAATGACACACCAAGCTCTCATAAGCTGGTAATTTCTTACTTATTAGCTGTTTGTACTGAGTACGAAAGACACAATTTCCCATGAAGAAGAATGGTTTGTTGACAAAAAATAATCTATTTTGGACTATAGCCACTCTGCTGGGGTTTGCTGTCATACCTATCAGCACATAATAACTCAAACACTTTTAATTTTTCAAATCCAATTTTTCTTACAAGGTTTTGCCAAGAATATGAAAGAAGAGTTCTGTTCTTCATTTTTAAGTCAGATATTGAGAGTGGAGGGAAGATTGTTTGAGGTTTTTTTTTAATAGCCAGATTCAGTCATGAACTGTCTAGAGTACGGTAGTGGGTAATTGCGCGCACAGCTGCTCACCCCCTCTCCCTCTTAGCAGGACAGGGTGGGGGGAAGAGAACATGAAAAGCAAAAGTGAGGATACACCTGGATCGAGATAAAAGGCAGTTTAATAGATGAAGCAAAATTGTGCATGCAATCAAAGCAAAGAAGGAGTTTAGTCACTACTTTCCATCTGAAGGCAGTTGTTTAGCCACCTCCTGGAAAGGAGCGCCTCACCATGGATAATGGTTACTTGAGAAGACAAATGCCATAACCACAAACGTCCACGCTTTCCCTGAGCTTTTATTGCTGAGTACAGTGTGGGATGGGATGGGATGAGGTGGGATGGGATAGCCCTTTGGTCAATTCAGGCCTGCTGTCCTCCTGTGTCCCCTCTCAGCATCTTGTGCACCTCCAGCCTACTCGCTGGGGGAGCCAAGTGTGAAAAAGAGACAACCTCAGGTCTGTGCAAGCACTGTCCAGCAACAGCCAAAACACAGGTCTGTTACCAACACTGTTTTAGTCACAAATTCAAAACACAGCACTAGACAGGCTGCGACGAAGAAAGTTCACTCCATCCCAGCCAGACCCAGTACACGGAGGCAGTAGCACCCAGTCCATACAGGGCTGAAGTGAAGATAAAGGATGCAGAAAAACAAAGAAAATAGACATGTGTTTTTGTTAGATAGCAAATGAAGCGAAACCAAAGCCCTGTTCACTTTCAATGACTAGCAGTAGGACCCTCACTGTGATTAGAACTGATTAATGCACTTACTGTCTGTCACTGTCCTGAAGCCATCAGCTCTGCAAGGTCTCTATACAGATCACTGGGGGGCTGTGCTATGAGAGCCGTTCAGTCCAGCTGTTATGAACCCACACATCAAAAAGCAGTTTGTGAGAGCACTGTTCCCCTGCTTAGGAGTGCCATCCTCCGTGTTTGGCCTCCGGAGTCTCTAATGCCAATCACAAAGCCGGACAAATAATAAACTCCTGCCTAAAACCGAAAGCTGATGACGGGGGCTTTGATATGGATCCTCTGACATGTCTGCTGCCTCTGCACATGTCCTTTGCTTGCCAGTGCTGGTATTTTGTAAAGCATTTGGCTTCTACTTGTCACATAGTTGTTTAAATGCAACACTTTAAGTGAGAACTACGCATGTTGCCCCTAAACTTGTGCTCTAAACCAGAGGGAAGCCAGTAATGCTGTCAGTCTTCAACACTGCTGTAGTGGATTGCTCAGCACACATCTGAGCCAGTATTTTACACTGATGTTCTTTTTTCAGAAAAAAGATGGTCAGGCAGGTTACACTTAGTGCTGTAACCATGCCACCAAACAGGTGTCCCTAGTGTTTTAAAGATAGTACACTATTCTGTCACCAAACCTGTTAACAAAACAGCTCCTTGGTAAACAAGAAACAACCTATCATTCCTTTCATTCAGGGGACTCTCTGTGATGGGCAGTTTCAAACAAACTTTATTTTCCTTTCCTTGCAGACTTCTGAAGGTGTTCCAAAGAGGACCTTCAGAACGTTAAAGGACCTAATATACACTTTTGAAAAGCCAAATCAGGGACTAATAACAAACCTCCGCTACCCAGTGAAGAAACAAAATGCCTCACAAAGAAGCCAGAAGTTCAAATCAGGAAAAGAAGACATTTATGATGGTGAGAAATTTAGCTCTGCCTTTGTGGGTTTTTTTAAGACAACTGCATTGACAGGTTTGTGGTGAACAGTTGCTACATGTCCTCCAAGACCAGCTCACACAGACAGGGGCTCAACATCCTTCCTTCTCTCTTGTGTTCACCGGAAAATGGTTATCCCCAGCTTACAGGTAACATACCCTCATCCACTACAAATTAAAAACTTTAAATTGCAAGAGATACAGAAGGCAAAGCACGATGTTGCCCACAGCTCATTCCTTCATGGGTGTTGATGCTTCTAGGCTAGGGACGGCTGAGGACCAGTTTTACCCAATGTGGTTCTGCTAAGCTGCCAGGCCCCTGCACTTCACTGGAAGTTGAGGCTGTCCTTTATCTTCATTGTCCATATTGAAAGCTATTTTTATACCAAAATCTAACTCAGTTATTTTTCAGATGCTAGGGAAAAAAAAGAAAAACGAAAACAAAAACAAACAATCCGGCCAGCTTGGGGTTGGTTGTATTAAAACATAACTAATTTTTT
This sequence comes from Leptosomus discolor, assembly GCF_034619465.1. Taxonomy (NCBI): domain Eukaryota; kingdom Metazoa; phylum Chordata; class Aves; order Leptosomiformes; family Leptosomidae; genus Leptosomus; species Leptosomus discolor. The sequence continues at coordinate 121,902,953 of NC_141391.1, forward strand.
AAGTTCATATGTTGAAAAGGAGAAGCATATAGCATTGTGCTCAGGATCACAGCTTTGGAACCAGAGAGTTCAGTGTCTGGTTGACGCTCACAAGGTATAAGGTAAGGATACAACATTTCTACCTGACAGAAATATTGTGCAAATGGATACAATAAAGATGGAGGTTTTCATAAAGTGGTAAGCACGTCTTATAGTACCACGTCATCTTTACATCCTTGGTTTGGGGAGGATGAATAGAGATGCTATTGGTAACTTACCAGCATCCCTCACACACTTTGGAAAGCCATTCTTCATACTACTGCTGTACAACGCTCAACTGCAGTATCCAGCTCACAGGATGCAAAATCATTAAATCATATAGTTGGAAGAGACATTAAAGATCACCTGGTTCCAACCCCCTTGCCACGACCAGGGACACATTCCACTGGACCAGGTTGCTCAGCCTCGCCTTGCCCATCCAGCCTGGTCTTGAACACTGCCAGGGAGGGGGCAGCCACAGCTTCTCTGGGCAACCTGTGCCAGTGCCTCACCACCCTCACAGTGAAGAACTTCTTCCTAATCTCTAATCTAAATCTCCCTGCTTTCAGTGTGAAACCATTACCCCTTGTCCTATCACTACACTGCCTGATAAAGAGTCCCTCCCTGTCTTTCCTGTAGGCCCCAAAAATAACCTTGAAACTCTTCTATGTCCTTTAAGTGTAACATGAGCCACGGTGAGAGCATGCGTGAGCAAGGGAAATCCTTTCATTAAGTACAGTTGCCATAAAGTAAAAAAATCATGGAGTATCCAGTCCTCTGTGTGATTTATACCTCATGACTTACGCTAGCTAAAAGGCAGTCGCATGGGCCAGCCTCTCTGTGCTGCAGCCAGACTCCCTGTCAGTAGGACAGGTGCTGGTTTTATGCACACAACAGCAGTGCAACAGCTCTGGTGCTGCCTGTGTCAAGCAGACAGGATAGGAAGGGGTGAGCCGTCCCCACCACTTCATGCACTAAGCTGCATTTTTAGAGGCCAGTGCAGGAACAACTTTGCTGAGAGAACAGGTAGCAACGAGACATATCCAGTGTCTCCAACATTACATTATCACTTGTACCACTAAGGCAGATATGCCACGTTTGCTCGAAAAAGGTTTTTATGGTATCTTGTCATGCCGCTCCAGGGAGATGGAAAATACTGCAGTAGCATGGATATATTTTTAGGAAAAATCAAGTGTAATACGTATTTTATTCTCTGGTCCTGCAACATGAACTTTTCTAGAAGGTGCACAATGTCCTGGTCTGAACTCACAGGGAGGAAAACAAAACCTTTCATTTCACTATCAAAATGTTTGTGGTTGTCCACAAAAATGCAGGGTTTTAGAAATAATCAAATTACTTTGGAATTATTGCGTTCAATTTTAATTTAAATTTCTCTTACATAGCATTCCAAACTTCCCCCTCGGACTGCTTTATTACACACTTACAGGCAGAGCTTAGGCTAATGTCATGATGGACATCTCTCTGAAATGGAGGCACCACGCAAAACACTACGCTGCTTCCTAAAGCAAGCACCATACTTTTCTGGCCTGCTTCAGCAACTGGCACAGGCACATGCAGGACTGAGTGCTCCAGTGCCATCAGTGGACCGCTTTAAGGGACTGGGGTCACGGTACTGGTTGCTGGACATTTTTTAACATTGTTTCCTAGACTAGGAACAGCTTGTCTGAGGCTGGCTGCTTGAAGAGGCAGTAATTTTCCACAATGCAGATTAAGTTCCAAGCATTCTATTTCTGCCTTTCCCCTGGCTTCTCAAAAAACATAATAAATCTGGTAAGCTCTAAGAGAGAAAGAGTTTTTTCAGGCTCTCCTCCCTTAGTTGGGAGGAGAGCTTTTCTGTTGGCTACTTATTTAGAGAAGAAAGGGTGTGTTATGCTATAGTCATAGCCATGTCAGCTATTGATCTGATTTACTAGGTATGGATGATTTCCGACATTTTAGTGTTCCTCAGGAAGAAGGGGTCTCACGTGGACACAACTGTTTAACAATGGAGCTTGCTGGCTCGGAAAAGACAATGCAGGCCTTGCCCCTATATGGGCTCCTGGAGGACCCAGTCCATAGGACACGGGGCCTAAACATTGGCCCTGCAATAGCTGAGAAGATACCGAGAAACCAAATTGAGTTACTGATACCTGCCCAGCAACACGGCCACAGGCCACCCTGCTTACCGTGGGCTTTCAGAGGAGCCATTCGCAATGACAACCTCTCTTTTTTTTATTGATTTCTTCACAGAAATTGAAGACAGCGACTACGTCTGTGTCTTACCCTGAATGATCTGCAACCCGACGATTTGGGAAGCCGCCGTTTCAAGCTGTGCTAGAGCACAGTAGATCAGCTGGGGCATTCTCTGCTGTGGATCTGTACCTCTGGAATGACTCTCCCCCTTTTGCAGACTATCAGAGCAGCTGCATTGTCTCCAGTAGACCCAGTACAACCTACTATATGTGTTTGTTGAGCAATCAAAGAATTAACTTTTATAACAGACACATGCATGCATATACATATGTATTGGGGGAAAGGTATCCGTGTGCATGTATGTGTACTTTGGCTTTTTACTCAGCAAACTGTCCCAAGATGCCTACTGCTAAAATGAACAATCTGTTTGAAAGCAGCAATGTAAGTACAATAAATGAATGTGCATAAACCAGTAGTTTATGGCAAAACTGGTATGTGTTGATAAAAACCATACAAGACAAAAATTCTGCTGGCATCATATGATGCTTAAATACCTCTAAACTCTGTGAAACCTCCAAAATCTGTTATTTTGTGCAGGATTCATGTTGGATAAGTGGGTAGTATTTCAGCTACGTCAAGGAATAAATATATATTATCCTGTAGTTTGGAATACTATAAATTAAAACAAATAGGCTGTGTTAAATCCATGCCATAAAGAATTAATCAACAACATTAAAATGGTTTGAAATACTTCAAATACTGATGAAGGGTTCTGGTAGACTACAAGAAGAACGCAATTTGGTATGAACACATCTTTTTTTTTAATAGGCACTGTACATATGAGAACACTTACTACAGTTCATTTGCTACTGCCATTAGCTCTGTATTATAATGTGTATGGGTTTTGTTATTTTTTTAATGTAAGAAATTGCTTTAATCTTACCCTTAATTTTAAATATTTAATGTATGCTTTTGTTCTGAAGGTAGCCCACAACTAGCAGCCAAAGCCAGAACTGGAACATGTGTCCTGATTTTCCCAGTCACTAGTACCAACTCCCTCTCCATTTGTGATCTTGAGGAAGACATTTATTTTGTGGTTTATGCTTATTTAACATATTTCACATATTATTTATGTATTTTTATGCGTAATACTAGTTAAATTTTTTTCTGTTATTTTTTTCTGTTATGTTTTTTTCTGTTATGTTTCTTTCACACCATTATTTGTTAAAAGATTTTAAGATCTTTCAGTGCTTTGGAGTTCATTATGGATTTAACAGGGCTAACAGTTTTTGGTGCCAGGCTCAACTGGTACTTCTAGCATGAAGGAGACCAAAAAAATAAGAATATTAATTAATTCTGGCATTGCCAAAAATACTAACATATGTGTCCAAAAATCATGAATTGAAAAGAAAGTAGCGTCCATAAGAAATGGTACTGTTGGAGAGAACCCCCCACACACACCTTGCTCTGTAGAAGCGCATAGACTGATGTGTCTATTTGCGGAATTCAGCAGCCTGCCTGATAGTTGGTTAGCGCACGTACAGAGTGCAAAGCATCAAGGATTTAAAAAAGGAAGCAAGGAACCAGAATGAAAAGAATTTTTTTTATTATTATTTCAATTTACATTACATTTGCAATATTTACCTGTGCTTTACAGAAATGCATGTGTTCTGATAACAGTGTAAGAAATGAAGTTAATATACGCATTTTTACCCTTCTTCGCAGGCCAGATACACTAGAAAACAATCAGTGCATGAGTTTCAAAAGACCACGTTCAAAAGCTTCACACACTAGCATCTACCTTTCAACATCCCAAAACAGTGGTACTTGTGTGTGCGTCTGCGTGCGCGTTGAGCAGCGAGGGGTCAAATCATGTTGTACCTGAATGCTCGAAAAGTATAAGAACCAAATTAAAAGCACATTCGGGGTGCCCCAACTGGAACGGGCCACCTCGTGCCCATGAAGGAAGAAGGAATTACTCCTGTCACGCTATCCTTTGTATCCCAGCCTCTCTGCTGGGTGGGCACTGGCCAGTTGTGACATTTTGACGACACTCCGAGGCCCCGAGTAGGCATCTGGCAGCAGCAGCAGCAGGTATTCCGCTCTGGCAGCAGAGGAAAAGCTTGCCGGAGGGGAAGCAGCGGGCAGGGAAGAGGCGAGGAAGTCGAGGGGCCGCGGTAGTCCTGCCTGCCCGGCGGTAGCTGAAGGCGGAGGAGCAAGGCGGGGCTGGTGTGGGGGTGGCGGTCCTGTGCAGAGCGGGGGAAATGGAGGAGGAAAGGCGAGAGCGTCCGTGCGGCGGGGGAGCAGAGCGGGGTGCACAGCGGCCGGTGCCGGGGGGCTGCGGGAAGCGGCGCGCCCGCGGGTGCGAAGCCTGTAGGGGGAGAGCCGAAAGAGGAGCGCTCAGGTCGCGGGACGGAAGGCCCACAGTTCGATCCCCACCCTCAGCTCTTGCCGGCGGGCAGTCCTCCGCAGACCGCGGAGGTTTGCCTCTCGGCATCGCCTCGGCCGCACCCGGGCCAGCACTGCACGGGCAGCGTCGGCTTTCCGCGTTCGCACGGCGTTAGCTTGGGCCGGGAGGCTTTTTTGCTCTCTTTCCTCCTTTTCCAGCGGGAGAGGGCAGAGAGCGACGGGCAGGAGGGGCGCCTGGCTGCTGGCCGGGCTCAACCCCACCCCAGAGGGACAGCAAAGGTAGCAGCAAGGAAATGCAGGGCTGTGGGCGCAGGGGGGAACCTGCGGCAGCTCCAGTCCTGAGGCTGCCTTCCACAGGTGGGGGCTGGAAGGCTCAGCACGCCCCAACCCTACGGCACCTCCTCTTAGGAAAAGCCTCATTCCCTAACTCTCTGCATCGCCTCGGTCGGCCGTCCGTGAGCCCTGAAACCGGAGGCATCCACCCAAGAAGCTACATGTCCCGGATTTCTCCCTCAGGGGATAAAGCGACAGCTGACCCAGCTCCGCCAGCCCCAAGCCACAGCATCCGATCACTACCTAAGCTCCTCCCCGCTTCCCTCTCCCTCAGGGCAAGATGGCGGAGGTGGCGCCTCCCGTCATGCCCCGCGGGGTCGGCGGCCGCTCCCCTTCAGTGGACGCTACTTTCAAAATGGCGGCGGCGGGAAATACGAGTGGAGTTTGTTGCTCCTGTGTCTGAGGGGGTCGCTGAGGCGCTATGGATGCCTTGGGCTGCATGAAGTCCCTGCTCCTGGCAGCCACGCAGTACCGAGCCGCCAAGACAGCACCCAACGCGGCGCTCCTGCAGCGTAGCCTGGAGGTGAGAACGGCGCCGATCCTGGGCCCACCCGGCCGCGGTGGGAGCGGGGCGGCGCGGCCGGGGGTGTGTGTGTGGGTGGTCGTGTCCCCTTGGGGCACGGGTGGCTCTTCTTGAGGCCCGATCTCGGCTGGCTTCTCGCCGCCGTTACCGCCCTGGGCGGCCGCAGCGCGGGCTCCGGAGCGCCGGGGCCTCGGCTGGCTCCGAGACGCCGGCGCCTGCGGAGTTACGAGCCGGGGAATCTCGCCCGGTGACCGGTCGCCAGGGGAGCTGGTGGCCGAGGGAGGATGTCGGACAGAAGAAACGTTTCCATTTTTAGCAATACCCCCGGACTGTTATAATGTCCTTTATTATAAAGTTTTATGGTGTTCGTGTGTATTTACAGGTGTGTGCAGTGTGTTTATATGCACATAGGCTAAGCATGGAAGGTGCCTTGTGAGGGACTTCCCCCCCCAACAACAAAAAAAATTAGGGATTTTTTTTGTGGTATCTGCAGTTTGCGAATTTCGAAGGAGTTTGCTGGTAAGGGGTAGGCCTGTCCCTTTCCCTGACCTCCAGGTAGATCCTTGTGTACAACCCTTGCGGTGGGCACGTTTGGTACAGTGGTACTGATACATTGACTGAATTGCTTAATCTGCAAGGTACCCTTTTCAAACACCTATTTATTTTTTTAATTGATAAAACATTAATATAAGAGTATTCAGCTTAGCTTTCTTCTCTGTATCCATTGTAAAGAAGTTTACAGGGGATATGCAGAACCAACATTATGTTGCTCCATTATGCAAGTGTAACCCATGTCAACCTGTATTGATGTGCAGGTGCATCATTTTCAGCATCTTCTTATATAGGCTTCCCTGAACTCAGGTTCCATTTTTCCACCTCAAACATGGAGTTCTCCCAAAGCAGCCCTACCTGTTACCGCTTACCCGTCCTGCAGAGTGTCACCTTTGGATTTCTGTCCACGTCTCTACAAAGCAGGCTGTTGGGCTGAGCCGAAGGCTATTACCAAATGTTTGTGTTGAGCAATCTGGTTGTTCTTTCATAATAAACCCTATCTATGCTAAAACGTATCTAGGAAGAGTAACCTGGTGTTAATTAATTCTGTTCAAATGTGTGAAGATATATAAAGCGTTGCTCTGCTACAGCTATGAGGTTAAAAATAATGCTATCAAAGAAGCCCAAATATGTTATGAATGATCTTAATGTAAACTTTGTACTTTCCAAGAGTAAAGGGAACAGGAATGAAAACCAGGGTTTTTTTCAAACTTTTTTTTTTTGTAGCAAATGTCAGTATAAATGTCCTGTTAGAGTGGCACTTACGTTCTCAGTTTGTCAAATAGGGAAAAGTCTTTTCAATACAACTCTGTGCTTTGACTTCTGTGTTAATACTTTGTTGTTGCAGTTGAGTAATTAAGGCTGTTTTTCTCCTTTCATCTCCAGGTTATCTCTGGGCTGAAGCTTACGCGGTTATTTGCTTCAAACCAGATTCTACCAAGTGAATGTCTCAGTTGCCTGGTAGAACTCCTTGAGGATGCTAATATAAACCCATCTCTAACCTTGTCTGTGGTTACTTTGCTATCACAGCTAGGTAAGGTTTGCATCTGACTTTTTATCTTTGTTCTGGGAAAGGGTGGGACAAGACAGGTGCTGATTCTGTGGCATCGGTGATGAACTTCTTGGAAAAAGCATAAGATGTGAAAGATGAAATGTTTTTCATTGGCTGAGCCACCTGATTGTACAGAAAAGGCCGGATAAGATGTTAAATCACCATGAGAAGCAGATTTGATGTCATCACTGTGAAATGGCAATGATCATGCTTGTCAGAATTTGTTTCCTCACTGGGTAGGGCAAGGAATTGTTCTCTTGTCCTTAATTTTTGGAGCTACCTTTTTTAATAAAGAAATCTGCCTAGGAGATGCAAAGACAGGGAGAAGCTGTGTTACATCAACAACTGTCATCACCTCAGTTTACTTCTCCCATTGGAGTGTTGGCTGGGCATGGCAGTTTGAGCTCTCATGGCCTGGGCCTGTGTACGTTGTTTCCCAATTTAAAAATAGTTTCTACTGGCTCTTACTTGTTTCTTGAGGTGCTAATTTTTTAATTTCCCCCCTGCTCTGCTTCATAGAAGTGGGACTTCATTGTCTAGGGAGCTCCGTGCTCACTATAACCTACATATGTAGGTTGCATATACAAGGAAAAATACCCCTTAGTTGTATGAGTAGTTATTCAAAATTCAAGTCCTTTATGATGACCCCTTATTTGTCTTCTCTGATTCTTGGAGATTTTAGCCTCTTCGAGCTTCCTTCTAGGTTTTTGAAACAATTGCTGTAAAATTGTATTTGTTGCTGGGGTTCTTAACTATCTTTTCTAACCCATAAGGTCTGGAAAATTTTAAGAATTAGTCCTCCTCCAACTGATCTGTTGTTTTACCTGCCATCCTTGTTTCCTGCATCTTTTCCAGGACTGCCTAAGCAGAAGTGGCTTTTTTTAGTTAACTATTGCTGGATAACCCTATCAAGGTATCAGTTTTAGTCTACTTGCCCACCACAGCATGAAGCAAGAAACTGAGATAATTGATTTTAAGCTTTTAAAGCATTAGTGCAAGATCTCAAATAGAACTGCAACTTTGCAGGTAGGCAGTAGGTCATTCCTTTAGCGTCCAGCATCTTAAGGAAAAGTATTAGTGTTTCAATTAACTGTAAGTTCAGAAGTAAGGTGGAAATGCAAATGCGTAGGAGCTGTGATTTATTTGTAGTTATTTGTGAAACGTATGTGAAAAACTGGTCAAAGACTTTGGCTTCTGCTTAGATTGGTTGCTTTTGCTTTTAGATAGGGTTGTTTTGTTAATAATTCTTAAATTCTAGCTTTAGACAGTGAGACTAGAGAAGCTCTTCAGGATACCTACAATCTGACCAGCGTGCTGGCGGGAGTAGTTCATCGAAGTTCTACTAATCTCAGTGACCCAGTCTTATTACAGGTAACAGGAACTAATATTTAATAATATTTGGCTACTGTTACATATACATTATACTGTATGCATATAATAACTCTTTAAGACCTCTTATATGAAATAATGTGTTGAGGGAAAGTTGATCTTAGCTGTGTATTTTATTTGCTGAGTGAGGTTAGGATGAGAGAATTTTAACACTGCGTAGAGTTCTTGTATTATCTCTTTAATCTTGCTTGTGCTTCTCACCTGCTCTAATTTAAAAAAGAAAAACCAAACAAAAAAACCCTGATTTTGAAATTATTTCAAGAAATTGTTGCTTGAGAGCTTGGGGCGAGGTCTTTAGTAATTTCTCCTAATGTTCATAACAAAAGCCTGGAGATTGTTTTTTAATCGAGACTTCAACAGGTTGTTGTGAAGGAGTGAAAAGAAAGCCATGACTGCCAATTCTCATTGAATGCCAGTGCATTCAAGGGGGCTGTGCTAATGGAAGCTTACTTTTTAAGAGCCAAGCGCAGACATCATTAATTTTTTTTTTTTTTGTGAGCACTTATCTCACCGTTTGACTTCACCAATTTAACCTGTTCTTTCTGTACATTGAACAGTAAAGTTGGGCAAAACTTTTTTTTTTAAATCTGCACAGGTTTTCTCATATGTGCCTCTTGAGTTCACAGCAAGTACTTGCTGGCCACCTGTGGTCACATCTCTCTTCTGGAGAGGGAAAACCAAGAAAGAATTTGCTAGCAGTTCTGTTGCTCTTGATCTGTGGAAAATGAGTCAAGCATCCAGTCAAGAACACTTTTCTCACAGTTTATTTCTCAAAGCACTAGAAGTACCAGAAGACTTAGGGATCCAGGTGATTTGCCAGTCAGTGGGAGAGATTTTGTAATCATCAAGTAGATCCAGTTATAAGACTTTTAAGCATGTGTTTACATGGTGAGATTTTGTTTCAGCTGCTATCCTATGCTGTGGTTTTTGTCCCATTTGAGTATATTAAATTCATCTCAACTCGGTTACGGGCTGAAAGGGTGCTGCATGAAAGACTTCACAACCATTAGATCTGTTGGCAGTCATCACAGCAAACCTGTTTTCCTATAAACATGCTTTCCGCAAGAGGCTGCAAAGCACTCCTTGAATTTTGGTGAAACTTCTAGATCTTTCACTAGGACAAAGCCCCTTTCTCACTGACAGAATGGAGAACTTGCTGACTAGGCAAAGTGGAGAACTGGATGGGCTGAAAAGGTAACTCCTCTGTCAAAATAAAGCCTTATTCATCTGTTTGGGCATTTAATAAGCACATCAGTGTGGTAGGATGTTACTCATTGTGCTTGCAGCAGCTCGTGTAATTGTTACGTTAATATTAGAGTCTGAAAATGGATTAAGTTGTGGTGTCTTGTTATTTGTCCTTTCAGTTTTAACTTGTAACATTCTTCAGTGAGATGCTATAGGAAAGACGTGTGAATAGCTTTTTGTTTCCTCAGAGTATTCAGTTGCTGCAGAGGCTAACCTACAATGTTCCAGTCTTTTGTGCTGGTGCCAACATCGATGAATTAATTTCATTTCTAATGCATCATGTGTAAGTGTGTACTCTGTCTTTTCTTACGGGAAATATCTAGCTGAGTTTCTAAACTTTACGAAGGCCATCAGCATACTGCGCTAGCCTGGTCTCCAGAGTGAGCTGTGGAATTTTTCTTTGAAAACCATGTTGTATAGATTGTCAAATACAGTGATTGTGAGACTTTAGGTGCCTTAATATTAAGTGGCCTCTTAGCCTACACCCCCAGAACCCCGGGAACAGGAAGCTAACAAAGAAAAAAGTTAAGAGATAATTCGTGCTTGTTATTAGGAGCAGACTTGTTAGATTAATACAAATTGTGTGCAAGTGTCCTTGTAAGAGGTCTAATGACTGTTAAAAGCACCTGCTTTTAGTTGTGCTTGATAGCACTGATCTCTTCTTCTTTTTTCAGATATGTGCCATTAAAAACTGCCCATGCTGTAGGGATTGCAATCTGAATTTTGCTTTACTTGATGGAACAGTGTCTAAACAAAAGAAAAAGGGGGGGGGGAATTTGAGTCTGCCAACCACCCTGCCTGCCCCCCACCTTCCCACCCCCTATAATTTCTTGTAATTAATTTCTGCATGCTTTAATAAAAACACCTTTGTTTAAACTTCTGGACTTTTCTTTTAAGTCAATCCGCTGAAGATGAGTTAACAATACCGTGTTTAGGACTCCTGGCAAATCTCTGTCGTCACAACTTATCTATTCAAACTCAGATAAAATCTTTGGTAAGAGTTTTGGTTTTGTGGCATGATTCTCTGGCTTGGGGGCAAAAGAGATTTACTTGACTCTGGGGAATTACATTAATGTTTCTTATGCACTTTTTTGCGGCAATGAGAGCCCAGGCCTGCTTGTTCTGCAGACTTGGTGGTTTCTCCCACGTTGGAGAAAATAGCCAGTAGAACAGGAAGTTGGGTGTTCTTTTTTCCTTCTCTGTATTGCTGTATTGTTGCACTAGCTTGTGTTATGTATGCAGTTTCTGCACCTGTTCTCTGCAAAGTGAGTTTAAAATTTAAGCACTCTTCCTTAGAAAAACGAAATGTTGTTAACATATAAAGACTGTAGTTGGATTTTTGGTAAGCTGCATTAACTTTGGCCTAGAGTGAGATTTGCCTTTTAAAAGATAAATCAATAAAATACTACTGATCTCCATGACGGGTCAGGGCCCTTAAATCCTCAAATACACATCCATATCTGGGCTACTCGGTTCCTGTCTCTTCGTAAATCCATGCAAACATAACTTATTTTTTTAATTCAGAAATACAAATTCATCTACGTGGCAGTGAACGTTATACTGTTTACCTTGGAAGAGACACAGGGAGCGGGGGGGGGAAAAAAGGAACTGTTGTCAGGTCTGATCACTGAGTAGAGGTAGAGGTAGGGATCAATTCTCGGTGGTTATTTTCCATTGGAGACTGTAGCAAAATTACTTTCTCATATTTCTTTAAAATAATGATGTAATTTCTTCCTTGTCTGGGTTGGTTTTTTTAATTTTTCCTCTTACAAGTTCAACAGAGAATTTAGTCATTGACATCAACACCAGTATTGTGCAGTAGAACCCTAAAATAGATTTCCTAGAAAGCTTTTATCATTCTAATATTTTTTGTATTATTATTCCTGATTTGCATGGCTTATTTATAAATATGTACAGTCTGTCAGTTTGGTGTTTTGGTAAAACAGAATAAAGTTTTTAATGCCTGTGTTTCTCCTTTTTGTTCTAGAATAATGTGAAGAGTTTCTATCGCACCTTAATAAGTTTCCTGGCCCATAGTAGTTTGACTATGGTTGTATTTGCACTTTCAGTATTATCAAGCCTTACTTTAAATGAAGAAGTAGGAGAAAAAGTAAGTGGTACTTTGAAGTCTGTTCTGTTCTTAAGTTGTAGATAAAACTAATAGTTTTATCACACTGACCAAATAAAATCCTACTTCCAGCTAGTTTTAATAAGCAAAGTAAATATGTGCCCATGCATAACTTTCTTCTTCCTTTCAGCTCTTTCACGCTCGAAATATCCATCAGACATTTCAGTTAATATTCAACATTGTTGTAAATGGAGACGGTACTCTAACAAGAAAATACTCTGTTGATCTACTTATGGATCTTCTGAAGAACCCCAAAGTTGCAGATTATCTTAGCAGGTATGACTGCAGTTCCTAAAAGTACAGGATATTTTTCCTAAGCTCTTTTTCAGTTTCTTTGCTGTATGCTATTTGTATTCTGAACCAAATGTTAGGGAAAAAAAATAAATCTCTAGATGCCTTTTTGAATGCTACTAGTTGATTTTAACTGCTGTACCTGAAACTAAATGTTTCTTGTTTTACTAGTTTCACACAGAAGTGTCAATCAAAATCTGTTTTTTCATTGTCACTTATGGAATATTTAATATTCCAGTTCTTTTTCTGGACAGTGTAGGTAGTCAGACAACTTGATGAGTAGGGATGTTGACTTTTATAGGCCTATGTTATCTTGAAGTGGAATAGTATGGTTGAAGTTGTAATAATTCTACTGGAGGGCGGTACAGACTAGTTCTGTGGAGAGCTTGACTAGTGGTTCTGCAAATTCAGCCAGCAGAATTTAGTTGCTGAATTTCAATCCAAATCTAGTAGTAAAAATAGCTGGGAAATCTTGGATTATTTTAAGGAATTTGCTTTCGTTCTTGGAATGTTTTTAAAGCTTAGTCTGTTTTAAATAGAAATTACGTTATCAAGACTATTGCTGTACTTGAAGTGTTTGGGGGAAAGAAGGAGAATAGAACACTTTCATTCATCACTTGGAATAACTGTCTGAGTGTGACACTTCAATTTTTTATTATTTTTCCCCTCCTCTATGTGCACTGTAGATACGAGCACTTTGCCTCATGCCTTGGTCAAGTATTGGATCTTCTTCATGGAAGGGATCCCGATTCATCATCTAAGGTATTTATACTTTTTCGTTTTGTTTAAGACTAAGAGGGTACAACTCCTAATCTAGTTCCACTTTTGTAGTCATAAGTAGGTTCCTTGTGTACAAGGGTTGATAATGAAATGCATTGACTTTAGGATGTTTAAGTGACCTATGGTATTCCCCAAGCTTATATTTTCTAGTTATTCAAAAGACTTGTAAAGTTGAATTTGTAATGGTTGGGGCTTTTTTTTGCCAGATTGTGTGTCTGCTTTCGGGCAACAGACGTAAAGGGAAAAAGCCAACATAAACATCTTTTGTGCTTTGGCTAATGAATTTTGGGATCTACCAGAAATGCAGCGTACCCCACTTCGCTGGCTAAAACTTGAGTTGATACTACTCAGACTTTGAACTGATGATCAGGGAACCACGATGCTAATTTCAAAGACTGAGGAATAAGTTCTCTCTTAGTTGAATAAACTGATGCCACATTTGGTTAAGCAGTTAACTGTTGCATTCAACTTTGTCTTGCTACCGCCTTAAGTAAATGAAACATTTGCTATCTGTTTCTAAAGGCTAAAATATGAAATGTTGTGAAAATACTTGGGCTAAAAACATCAGTGCAACAAATCTTAAGCTTTTTTTTGTTAATGTGTTCCACATCATAGTAAATAACAAATGCCAGTGTTTCTGTGTATGTGATTTGTGGTTGTTGTTCATTGGTTTTATTTAGAAAGACATTGACAAGGAGCTTTCCAGGGTGCTTTCCTCTTTGTCTCTGAGTATGTACATGTGCGTTCATTCATGTCTCAGAATATTTTCCCTTCCATAGCTTTCTTCATTCTGAGCCTATGTGCGTTTCTACTGCTTATTAGATTACCAGCCAGCAGTCATGCTTTTTAAAAAAGGAAGGGGAAGCAATACACTGTCACAAGCCTTCACCAATCTAATGAACTGTGTTTCTGCCACTGACTTGGCGTTAAGGAAAGAAAACTGTTCTTCAGAAGACTTTAAAGTGCTGAAGGGAGTTGTATAGAACTCTAGACTTGTGCTATGAGTGTTGCAATTTCTGTGTAAGTACTTGATTTAAAAGCATTTGAACTCTCATTCACTTCACACAGATCTTAGAGCTGCTGCTTGCCTTCTGTTCTGTGACAGAACTGCGTCATACCCTGCGGCAGGCAATACTGGAACCATCTGGCTTGCCGGTCTCTGGAAATACCAGATTTGTGACTCGCTCAAAGACTTTTGAACCATCTGTTGCATTGGTACACTTGTCAAACCAACCATTGGAAGGCTCTGAAGACTGTTCAGTTCTAGCATTGCAACTATTCAAAGAGGTTTTTGAGGTACCAAGACTGATAATTGAGTTTAAAGAACTTCTTAGCAGCTATATATTTAATTGATTTTTAAGCAACTATTAGCATTTTACTAGAAAAATAGCATGTAAAAATGTACCTGAGCTAATTCTTCCTGTTCTAGGATTCCATACTTTGTAAACCAACTTCTCTTTTAAAGACATGCTGTATTTTAGAAATATGTCTGTGTTGAAAGTTGAGTGGAAGACATGGCTGCTCATGAAGTCATGAGGTAGATACAAAGCTATCAAAGAATTGCTTTCTAGGACTTGTAGAAGTGACTCAGTTTCTTCTATTTCTGTGCTCTTTGTTAAACTTCCTCCTCTGGTATGATACTGATCAACAGTCTTAAACCCGAAATAGCAAGAGGCTGGGAAGACTAGAAGGAGGAAAGGGTAGAGTAGGCTTTGGCTTGCTTGTTCTGTAGTTTTAAATATTGACATAAGATGAAACTTCTTTATTACAGGATGTTATTAATAGTGGGAACAGTGCCTCAGCCCAACACTTTGTGGATCTCTTGCTGCCTGTTCTTCTTGATCATCTTCAGATGCTGGAACAGATTGTGGATGAGCTATTAGTGAAGAAAAAATGTGAAAGAATGGTCAAGGCTCTTAACGTCCTGAGGAATATCCTTTTTAAGTGCTTATTGGCAGTTAATTTATTATTCCTCCACAATGATCTGTGCTCTTAAAAGAAATGTCTATCTTGGGCCACTTTAATAGCTTTTTATGACAATAACTGCCCTAATTTTACTTAAGACTGTCATCTTGAAAGACCTTAGGTAGCTTTCTAGTTGCTGTGAAATTATTTTGTAATACAGAGCTGCAGGATAAAATGTGGTGATTATTCAACAGTTATAGAAGCACTTTGCAGATCAAAACCGAAGATGAGTGGGTTTTATTGAAATTGCAAGGGCAGTTTGGGTGGCCATCTTCTTGATCAGTGTAGTATTTTTGCCTAGCTAAGTCAAGTGCAGCTCCCAGCCAAATATGATACAAATTTAGATCGGTGAAACAAGGAAAAATAATGTGGAATGATGCAGTTTTACATTCCTCTTGAGGTTCTTCATGTCCACAGTGTCATGCAGTAAGGAGGACATGACTGCAGGACGTAGTCCTGCATCTAAGCTGAGTTCTGTGAAGAAGTATCTTTGCTAGTTCACTCCGAGATAACTAGTATTAGGGACCGATTGTTCACAGCCTTTTGTTCATCAGCTTTCTTTATGCCACTCATTTTATTTTGTTTTCCCTTAGCTGTCTGTTTTCCAAGTAAGTGTGGTTTTTTAATTGAAGAGTGAAGCTTACTTGGCTTGTGAGTTAAGCATGACTTAAGTGGTTTATGTAGTTGGGTCTTAAAAGTGTCTTTGGAGGCTCTTTTGCTTTGATATACTAACTTTGGTGTCCCTTATTATTAGAAAATGTTGCATTTTGGTGCCAATACCTAAGCACAGGTATATTAAGTTTATTCTTAACTCAGTGTACTGCTCTGTAGAGATGACATACTGAAAATGCAGGCCTCGAAGGTACTGACTGCCAGCCAATGCATGTCTCTAATAGAACACCAGTTTACCTATAGTGGGATTGATACTGGTTTTGGGACAAAAGTAGTGGACTCTAAAATGTGGTGAGCACACAAATTTATCTAAAATCTAATTTAGCAAGACTTGTGTGAAAGTTGTGATATTGTTCCAGTGGAGAGTATATTGTAGCTGAAAGTACCATTTAAGTGCATGTAGATCAACTCAGTATTTTTGTGGCAATAGGAAGTAATGTTGCTGGTCAGTTCGGTAAGTCAAACCTAACTTAAACATTCAGAAACTGTTTTCAGCATGAGCTGGAGATCCACTTATGTGGAACAGTGATCTTAAACCTCATGCAGTAGCTTAAGCTTATCCAGGTTGAAGCTTACCATAACGACTTATGGTACCTAATTTTTCATTTTATGCAACCAGAGTTCAAAAATATCACACATCAGTATGGGAGGGAATTATTGCACTGAAAATGGAATGTACATTCCTACAGCTCAGTGTCATTAACCTGAATGTCAATATAATGAAGAGTTATATGGCCAAAACCCACTGAAATATAATTGGACCTACGACTAAACACTCCTCACTTTCAACCTGAAAGTGTTTTTTTTTTTTTGGTCTTCACTGTTGCCGTCCTTGGTATGCTGGAGAAGCTCAGCAGTATGTCCAAGGAACTCAATGATCTCTTTTGGTGTTGGCATTGTTGCCTTGCTAGACATTTAATTTCTTTATGAAGATTTTTTTTTTGATTGACCGAATTTATTTATTGGTGCTGACTTGATAAATCTAGCTCTGCATTTTTTTTCCACCCACTTTGCTTTTCTATTTGTATGTTTTAAAAGCAAACTTGCTGCTGATATTATTTTGAAAACACTTGATCTTATGAGCAGACTGAAGCAGGATGTACCTGGTATGGAGGTCAGCTTCTACAAAATTTTACAGGTATGATATTTTAAAGTGTCTTATGAAACGTATCTGTGAAGGAAAGTGTCACTGCATTGCAGTAGTTCCAGTTCTGAATGTTCTGCATGCTTATCTCTGAAGTGGTAAAACTTCTAGGAAAATATATTCCCCTGGGCACAATTCATAAAGATTGTTTCATTGGTAATTCTTCTAAAATAAATGGAGTAAAAGCAAACTGCTCTTATTTCAGTAATGCACGTGAAATCAATTCTTACCAGGCAGCTGAAGCATCCTTTTAAGACTGTATTATGACTGCAGTTTAAAGGTAGCAAACGAGAAAAAGTTATCACAACCATATAATTATTTGTGGGGTTGGTTACTGTTAAATATGTACATCTAATTTGTGACTTTGCATAGTCAAAACAGTTTCTGGTAACTATTGGTCAGATGGTACCTTAACAATTTACTTTGTAGATGGAAAAGTAATCCAGCAGTAAACGCTTTATGCTGGTTTGGACGTATTTATGTCAAGAACAGGAATTGTGTAATTTAATAGGTAGCAATGAGAGTTTCACAGTCAGCAGGAAATCCTTATAAAAATTGAGTTTGTGACTCTTTATGATGGAAATCAGGCCCTTGAAATCCTGAAGGAATTAAGTAGTCTCCTTACCTGCTCTGTTGGCTTTAATGGGAGTGTTTTGGTTTAAAAGCAGTAAACCAAAGTGTTTTGGTTTAAAATCACTTCTCTTCCGTTGACTTCAACCTCAGAAACTTAGGAGAGTGAAATTTAAGAAGGTAGCTTAAGTTTTGAGTAAAACATTTCTGTGCTCATGGGCCTTTATATTGTCTGGGTGGTTTGGGGTTTTTTTTGTTATTGTTGACTGTCATATCTCTTTTTGACCAAAGTAGTTTCTTTTTTAGGATCAACGCTTGATTACACCTTTGACATTTGCTTTAACATCAGACCATAGAGAGCAAGTCCAAGTGGGACTTAGAATACTGTTTGAGGCTGCACCCTTACCAGATTTTCCTGCTGTAGTGTAAGTTTATTTTTGTGATAGTCCAGTAGGATTTGACATTTTTATGGGCTTAGTGATATTCGTGTTTCTTGGCATATTGCTTTCAGTTCATCAGAGACAGAAATTTTAGAAAGATTATCTTGTTTCTTTTTATCTGTGGTTAAGCGACAGTAGTGATCTTAGAGGCCAGAGGAAGTAGTTCAAATGCTGATGATACTCAGTTAACATCAGATCCTAGAGAGCATAGTTCTGTCCCTCAGGATTCATTTGTCTGAAGTCTGTGCTTGGAACTTTCTACTTGGAGTGCATCTAATATTCTGGCTGTCAGATTTCTCTCTCTACTGAACTTTGTTAGACATGTCACTCTTCAGTTCCTAAAGCTTTGCTTACCCTTTTGCATAACTTCCAAGGAAGAACAGAACAGGATAAGATACAGGCAGATGGCAGTTCAGTTGGCTTAAATAGGGAAAAAATATTGAGAAACTCTATTTGATGGAGTCCTTATTTCTGTAGATGTAATAAAATAAGAAAAAACTATCTTAAATTGTATCATGGTCTTTGCAACCTAGAAAAACAATCTGAAACTTTTTCCCTTTTTGTTAGCAGAGCTTTTTAAGAACTAAAATGGGAATTGTTTGAAAGCACTTCCAGATCAGATGCCTTTTTGGCATTTGAGCTGCTTTTCTTGATTGAAAGACTTATAACATAACTAGCTTATCTTGGAACAATGGCTGAATTACAGTTTGGAGGTGTGGAGGGAGTAAAGGAAGATGACATAACAAAATCATGATAATTTGTCTCATTGTGTTTTTTAGTTGTTTTTGAGAAAGCTTGTGAAGATAGTGGCATTTATAGGAACTTTAAAAAAAAAAAAAAAAAAGAAAACCCCTCCCCACACCCTAGGGAATCATGCTCTTTTCTATCGTAACCCAAAAATAGATCAGCGATAAGAACATGGTAATAAGAGTCTAAAACTGTGTTCACCCTGAAAACATCAGTGTCTTTATTACCAAGTAGTACTATATAACAATATGTCTAGTTAGCTGTAGACTTCAGAAGAGGAATATGGCAGGGGGAGGGCACCAGCCTGTTGTTTAAGTAGAGGAATGTCTGTAAAACCATCAAAACAGGTACAAAATAAATTTTGAAAGCTGAAGTGCCAGCCCAAATAAAGTTTCAGAAGAGGTATGTAGCTCCAGAAGTCTCAGGCTGCAGGGAGTGCTTAGGACCACTTACGAAGGCTGGGCCAGTAGGAGGTGGTCTTCTAGCCTGCCGGAGGTGTGCTGTTGCTGAGGTTCCATGGTGCCAAGTAAAGGAGCTGTGGGAGGTCAGCAGCCTCATTACCAGAGATAAGGAAGAGCTTGACCAGATCCTTCTTTAAGGCCTTGTAGTTTCAAGTGCCTGAGACCCCAGATGTACCAAAGGAGAGGCAGACAGACTCTATCCCTATTGGGCTGGGAAATGGAGACCTCTGTGATGGCAATGGCTGGAAGCCGTTGAGGCACAGGTGATGTTTCCCTCACTTCTGCCAGGGAGAGGAGAAGGCTTTGAGGAGAAGTGGACAAATTCTGTAGGTCAGCAATTGGTTGTGCAACCAGTGTTGGAAACAGTTTTGGTTTGGTTTCCGTGACCAAAGACTGAGGGTCAAGGACTGGTCATCCTTATGAGGAGACCTTTAAAATAAAAGCAACAAGGGAGGGGGAAAGATTATCAACAGTCAAGTGAGGAAGTGGTAGACTGGGTTGGAAATCAAACAGCTTGAGTTTATATGAACAGGAGGAACCTTACAAGCAACACAATAGAACTAAAGCTGGGTCACCCCAACATGCACGTAAATGAGATTGCCTACAGGACTGTATTGTAGGGGAAAAGCCTTCATGCTCTTCCCAGGAAATCAGTGAGGTGGCGTGCCTCTTGGAAGTGCCTGCAAAATAGTGCACACAGCATTGGGAAGAAATAGGAGAAACTGGAAGTCTGCATGCAGTCACAGGGCTGTGGAATCACAGAGCTGTGGTAGGATGGCTCCTATGACTGGAGTGTGGCAATGGGTGGATGCAAGATCCTCTAGGAAGGATAATCCAGAAAGGTGAGGAAGGGGAGTTGCCCTTTTTTATGAGAGAGCAGAAGGAATGCATGGAACCCTGCCTTGGGACAGATAAACCAGCTGAGAGCTTGAGTTAGGATTAGGAGGCAGACCAAAAGGGGCAATGTTCTAGTGGCCATCTGCTGCAGACTGAACTGCCAGATCACAACAAAGTAGTTGATGAAGCCTTTGGGCAACTGTAAGAAGCCTCACGTTCCCAGGCTGTGGTCCTTGTAGGAGACAGCCTTGATAGCTGCTGAAGAGGGCACAAGCAATCCAGGAGGTTTCTGGAGCATGTTGATGACCACTCTCTAACACAGAGAATTGAAGAGCTGATGATAGGAGACATCCTGCTGGACCTGATTACTTACAAACAAGGAAGAACTGTTTGTGGATGTGAAGGTCAGTGACATCCTTGGTTGCAGTGACCATGAGATGGTGATGCTCAAGTTCCTGAGAGGAGGGAACAAGGCAAAAAGTAGGATCACAACCCTGGACTTCAAGGGAGCAGATCTTGGCCTCTTTCATGGTCTACTAGGAAGAATCCTATGGGATACAGCCCTGGGGAGAAGAGGGGTCAAGAAGAGCTGGTTGGTTGAGTTTTGTTTTGTTGTTTGGGTTGTGTTTTTTTTTTTTTTTTCTCCTGCCCATTTCCCTTCACCCCTCCTCCCTAAAGGATTATTTTCTTCAAGGCTTTAATGGTATGTCCCATCCCAATGAACAGAAAATCAAACAAACGTGGCAGAAGACCTGCAAGGAGCTCCTGACAAATTCAAATATAAAAAGGAAGGACTTGAGAGGAATATAGAGGAAGTGTTCAAGTATATAGAGATAGGGTCAGAAAAGCCAGAGCTCATCTGGAGTTGAAGATGTGAAGGGAAACAAAGACTTCTACCAGTACCTCAGCAGCAAAGACAGACTGTGAAAAATGTGTGCCTTTCTGAGTGGGGCAGGGGACCTGGTGACAAAGGACATGGAAAAGGTTGACATACTTAATGCCTTGTTCACCTTGATCTTCACTGGTATGATTTTCCTTTGGGAATCCTAGGTCCCTCAGAGCAATGAGGAAGTCTAGAGGAAGGAAGACTTACCTTGGGTGGCAGAGGTTCAGGTTATAGAACATTTAAACAAACTGGACCTACAGAAGTCCATGAGACCTGACACGAGGTACCCTTGCATGCTTAGGGAGTTGGCTGATATCTTTGCAAGGCCACCCCAGATTATCTTTGAAAAGTCATGGTGCTTGGGAGAGGTTCCTGAGGACTAGGAGAAAGCAAATGTAGCTTCTGTCTTCAAGAATGGTGAAGTTGATCAATAGCACCCTGTACTGCATTAGAAGGAGTATTGTTGGCAGGTCAAAGGAGGTGATATTCCCCTCTGCTCAGCCCTGGTGAGACTGTCTGGAATGGTGTCTCCAGGTCTGGGCTCCCCAGTGCAAGAGATACAAACATACTAGAGTGAGTCTAGTGAAGGGCCTTTAAGGGATAAGCACGTGTCATACAAGATGAGACACGGAAAGCTGGGATTGTTTAGTTTTGAGAAGGCTTGGGGTGGAATCTTACCAATGTAAAAGGAATAAAGATGATGGAGACAGTCTTCTCAGTGGTATGCATTGACAGGAGGAGGTAGGCATAAACTGAAATATAAGAAAAAAAACTTTGTAATTTCTTTAAATATAAGAAAAAAACCCTTACTGTAAGGGGAGTCAAATGCTGGTAAAGGTTGCCTGGAGAAGTTGTGAAGTCTTCATCCTTTGAGATAGTCAAAACTACTGCACATCGTCCTGGGTAACTGCTTAGAGCAGGAGATTTGAACTGGATGATCCATAGAGGTCCCTTTCAACCTTGACTATTGTATGATTGCATGATTTGTGGATATAGGAAATATTTTTATAATGGCAAGTAACAAATAGGCTGGCTGGAAGAATGAACGATCTGTACAGTCTAGTATGCCTGAAGTTGTACAATGGAATAGCTAAATACTATGTCTATAAATGCAAGTTAAAAATAGGCTTTGTTCACTTGGGAAGCAGCTGAGACAGCACTTCAGTGAAGTGGTTGGGGTAACTTAGTTATTAAGAAACTTATCAAGAAGAGAAGATTTTTTTTTTTTTTTTTTTTTGGCTGGTGCCTCAAAAATTACCTCTTTTGACTAATTCTCTCTGATTTGGAACATGTCATTAGCTGCCTTGAAAATACCAACCACAAGTTAGATACAGACACTGGAATATAGGTACTGTAATTGCTTCTGTCTAAGCTTTTATATTCTCTTCCCTATACAAATTTTAAACAATTGCATTTTTATCTGCATACTTAAATTTTGGTTAAAACTTACAAAATGAAATGTGCTGTACTCTGTATAGTATTGTGAAATAGCATCACAGACAAGGAAAAACTAAGATTTGTTGGTAGCACTCTGCCTTTTCATGATTCAATCTTCTCATTTTTATGCCTAATAAAAATTCTTACTAAATACCTTTTCAGTCTTCCTACTTACAAACTGGCCTAGTTAACCTGCATAATGACATGTGAAATAACCTGTTTTTCAGGCTAGTAAGAGACAGATGATCTCTTCTGCTCAAAAAGAGCTGAACACCATGCTCTTTCTGGCAAGATACTGCATTTGTTTCTAAAGGTTAGCCATGACAGGCTTTCATTGTTTTTTGCACTTTCTGTATCCGTGACCGTTAGGGCACATGTCTGATACTAAATCTTAATGTTGTGTGATAATGCAAATGTGACTGTTCTGTAAGTGGTTTCCAGCAGAGAAGTTAATTGTGTTATGAAATTGTTCTCATCTTCAGTCCTTGCCATTATATTTGTAGCAGGTTGTTTCATTAACAGCCTGTATGTTTATACAGGCTCGGTGAAAGCATTGTGGCAAATAATGCTTACAGACAACAAGAAATGGGGCACGAATCAAAAAGAATCCAAATGCAGTCACCTGTGACCAATGTTACTTTGAGGTGTCCTTCATCGGGTCCTTCAAGTGATGAATCCACAACTTCAAATATTCAGGAATTAATACAAAAACTTCATTCTGGACTAGAGGTTAGTAGAATTTATATACCCTTGTTAATTTTTTGACACTTTTTTTACTGGGGGGAACAGAAATTAAAATCCAAGTGTGAGGCTGTAGCATATGTATCAGTTGAGTTCAGTTTGGATTCCTGTGTATTTAGAAAGTGCTCTTTTTACTGAGCTCCCGAGGAGAATTCGATGATGACTCTTTGTGCTACATCAGAAGCTGGGCTCCTTATTGAGATCCCTTTCTCCAGCGGGGTTGCCCACGCTCGTCTAGCTGTCAGGTGTGGAGGCAGGTGTCAGATACAGTCGTAGCTGCCTAGAATTGCTGGCACATGTATAAGGAGCCTCCTCTCCCTGCTTCCTGAAAAATAGCCTGTGATAAAATAGAGCTGATGCGCTGCTTTGTAAGTGTATGGTGCGTCTCTTGTAGGCCTAAATACACGTCTGAACATTTTCTTGCTTGTAGCTTACTCTTCAACATTTGCAGTTTGATTTTTGTGGCTTTCTTGGAAAGGCACTATTATTACTTCAGAAGAAAGTTTTTGCTTTCCTCTGCAGCAACATGCGTTGTGAATGTGACACTCAGACAGGCATCACGTACAGTGTATTGCTTTGTGGGCCATTCTGTCAGATACTGAGTATATTTCCTCTTTTCTGTTCAAAGCCAGTTGGCTGCTTTGTAGCTGCTTTAGACTCAGTGATGGATTGCTGCTTCTGTTTTTCTTTCGGCTTGAAAGAACAGTATGCAAATTGGGAAAATGAACAGAAAGTGCCTGATAATGGCTTGATATCTGTGTTAGTGTCATTGCCTCCAGCCTTAGCTTTGCAACCCTCCTCTCTTTGTAACTGATAAGAATGAAACTCTGCAAGCTACTAGTTCTAAGTGAGCTGCTAGAATAATAGTGAAAAAGGTCAAGTGAGTCTTCATTGTCTTACTTTGGGAGCACCCAGTGGCAGAGTACATTGATCATCCTTTTCAGGACTGCATGTGACGGTCTGTAGGTGCTTTACTCTCTATATATTAATGTAAGTCAAAACAGCCACAGGTGCCAAACAGCACTAGTGCGGCAGCTTCCAGTAACGTGACAGATAGTAAAGCTGCTTCAATTTTTTAGAGAAGTTGAGTGAATCTTTTCTTAGACCTTCTGCTTAGAACTTGCCTGTAAAAATCAATATACCCATTCACTTAAAATATCCAGTACTTCATCTCTGTGCGTGTTCTGCATGTTGTGTGAAGCTCAAATGTGTGTGAAAAAAGTTCTAATAGTATTAACTGTACAGAGAGAGTAAAGGGAACTTATGTAAGCTTTTCTTATGCTAGTAATATCTAAAAGGACATAGAAGTGACAAGTTTGCAAGCAGGAAAAGAAAATACTTGTTTCCTAGTTTAGGGACAGGAAAATGAGCTGAGAACTGGATCTATGTGGGGGCTACTGTTAACATGCACAAAAGTTCTTACATAATGGTTCAAAATGGCGCAGAAATGGTAGCTTTTCAGTAGGTGTACATTATGTGAACAGCTGGGATAACTTGTGTTTGATCGTGCATCAGCATATATGAACAGCTCCTCAAAACTGGTGTTCTAGTAGCACTGCCTAGGAAAAAATATCCTGAAGTCTCCAAGTAGCATTCTCTTGACTCAGGCATATATTTTAATAAACACTTAAGACTTGTGCCATATACAGTGAATTTCCTCTAGCAAGTCAGTGGGCTAACCTAGAATCATAGAATCATTTTTTTGATAATCTGTATGTTGAGAAAGCCACGGAATATGAACAAGGATTTTTAGCATGTGCATTTCATGCTGTTTATATTAGGGCAAATTACATTTGGTGCCCTATGAGGGGACTGCTAGTTCTCCAGCAAAGATTAGACCAAGGGGAACCATTTTAGAGTGGTAATGTTACCTTTTCATGGTGCTGGACTGATAGTCTTCTGCAGATGAATCCTATTCAGCCTAAAGAGTACAATTATTCTCAGACTTTCCACAAGAGTCAGGACGTATTTGAGCAGACCGTCTCAGGTATAAAAAATAAGAACTCAAAAAGCTAGTGGACAGGCAGAGTTCGCAGAACTACTGAGCTCTTTAGGCACATGTTGCCTATCTAAGTAAATAAAAACTGTAGTAGCAGTAATGGGAAAACATTTCCACAGATGGAGCAGCCGTTCACTGACGCGAGGATATCTGACATAATGGATGTCTATGAGCAGAAGCTGTCGGCATTAGCAGTGAGTACAACCTGATGTGTCTGGGTGCGTTGTTGTCTGTACGCTCAGAAAATGTTAATGAGAAATGTTCTTTCTGTGTCCAGTCTAAGGAAACTAGGCTGCAAGACCTTTTGGAAGCAAAGGCACTAGCACTGTCTCAGGCTGACCGGCTGATGGCTCAGTACCGATGTCAGAGAGCCCAGGCTGAGTCCGAGGTAAGTAGCAGGAGCTTCCTCCTGGGACTCTGAGGTGGGGCTAAGTAATCGTTGCCTGGGTAGCTTTAACTGTGATTGCATGTGTGGAAACTCTGTACTGCTTAGCTGTAAGCTATACTTGCAAATTAGTGCAATCTTAACTTTCATCATAACCATCCTGTTTTCCTCTGGATTGTTCTTTGGAACAGTTTTCGTTAATGTCCTTTCCTTTATAGGAAGTCAACGAAACTAACCTGCTGTACTCGTTATCATTTGTAAGCATTAGTGTTAATTTAGTGGTAGTAATCTTGAAAATGAATGAAGCCACTTACTAGAATTCTGTATAGGATTTGCTGCTATATGAAGAACTGTTTCCTGTTTGTGCCCCTTCTATAAAGGGAGCTAAAGGAATTCAGTGAATAAATTAATTTGTACTTCATATTAGGTGAGAGAAATCCTGGTTTTAATGTAGCTAACAGCATTTTAATGTTAGATCTATGACCTTAAATATGCCTACTAGACGGTGACTTGTGGAACAGGATTGCTTGTAATTGTGGGCTTTTTTTTTTGGTGGGGGGGTCTCTTTCCAATCAAAGGCAAGGACTCTTGCCGCAATGTTGAAGGATGCAGAACGAAAAAATGAAGAACTTAATGATTTGTTGAAAGCTCAGCACATAGAATCTGAAAGAGCACAGACTGATATTGAACAGCTCTTTCAACACAACAAGAAATTACAAACAGTTGCTGAAGAACATGAAATACTGAAAAAATCTTATGTTGATCTTCTTCAGAGGTAAGGCACATAAGATCTCTAAGCAAATACTTCATATTCAAAGAGTGGTGAAGCCTTTTACTGGGCTAAGCACGTTAGAAGGGCAACATGGTTTTATGTGTAAAAACTCATTCCTTTTTTCTTCTATGTACTTGTCAATGAGGTTAACTTAAGTTATTCAAGAAGTTAATGTGTTAAATAGAGTGAGAACTGAAGTTGTAGATGTTGATGGTCCAGTTCAGGAAACAGCATGAACTTTGTATAAAAGGGAGCATTCTTCTCTAAGAAATGGAGTTAGCAATGCTTAGTTTCTATTCGTATTGTACCATACTCTGTACTTCTTTCTTTGATCTTATACGCTGTCTTGATGACATACTATAAATAGTCTGGAGAAGCAGCCAATAACATTATGTCTGCATAAGGTAGGAGCTTGCATCTTTGATCACTACTGTAGCAAATTTGACTGAAATTAGGCAAAAGTGAGGTAGGAAGGAAAGAGGCACCTTGTGTATCCCAAATTATTTATAAGCATTATTTCTTTAGACTCTGCAGCTAAAAAAGGGACACATGAGAGACAAAAAATACATAAAGATAGGAACTACTTATGAAAACTGAGTGTGCTTTGGAAGAATAAAGAGCAGCTTTGGCTTTTCAGCTCACATGAGCTGGTCTCGTCACTAGGTGTCAGCAAGGCAAAGAAGCTGATAAAATTGAGAGCAAGTTTCTTGCTTAATAATGGGAGCAGGCATTATATTGGACAACTTTTAAGGCGTATTGTTGCCAATAAGGGAGTCATGGATGAAAAATGTATAAAAATTTTGTCCATTATGGGGTTTCTTGAATAAGTATCTACTATGGTCACTGTGGAAGTGCCTCCTTTTTTTCTTGCATTGTATGCAGCCATACACTCTGTGAACATGTATTTGACTAATTTATGTGTAATAAAACAGCCTCTGTCTAGTATCTATCAGTTATAAATTCTCCACAGTAAGAATAAAATAGCTTTCTGATCCTTACAATGTGTTTATAAAGCAAAAACTTGCTTTCTGAACAATCTACACACTTTAAATATACTGTTCCTTAAAATCAATCAGATAACTGACATCAGGGGAGAGAATTTTCCTTATGGTAAGAAAACATTTGCTTTGAGTGTGAGGTCTGGCTCATAAACTTGTATTAAATGCACATTGCACTGTCTTCAGTATGTTCAGTTTTTGGTATCACGACACAGCTGGAGGTCATAGACTGACTCAAAGGGTTCCTGAAAAGATGAGCGCAAATAGTCAATTTGTAACAGTGTTTTGTATTCAAATTTTTAAAGGCTTCTGTATGTTTTGTCAGTTCCTAAAAGCTTTCTACTGGAGGAAGGTTGCTTCTTGATCCTTAATAGTTAAGGGTATATAAGGGATCCACTGAAGCTTGCCTTGGTGGTGGTTGTTTGGCGTTTTTTTCTTCCAAGTATGTTCATTTAAAAAAGCAAAACAAACAACAAACTAGCACCAAAAAATCCCCAACCAAACCCCACCCCCCCAAAAAAAACACCTTGCTTTTAGCTTGCACAGATGATGTAAAGTATTTTTATTTGACAATCAATTAAAGTAAAAGCTCTTCAAAAGCCCTTATACTCTTCAAACATAACCTCCTAATTAATTTGTAGGTATGAAACAACTGAAAAACAATATAAAGATCTACAGATTACATGCAATTCACTAAATAAACAAATGGAAACAATGAAGAAATTAAATGAATCACTCAAGCAGCAGAAAGACAGGTGAGTTTAATTTGCTTTAAAAAGACTGACTTAAACAGTAAAACTAAATAGCACTTTAGTCTCAATTTTTCAATTATGCTTTAAGTAACATCTGAGAAGCGGAGTTAAAGGAAGCAAAGGACGCTTCAGGGTTGCTTTATATGTGTGTTAGATAAAAATCAGTAGTAGTGACTTTGGGCGTTTACTTTGCTTCTGTATTGGTTGGGGGGTGGGGAGGTATACCTGGAGATTCCAGTGACAGTAGGAATCAAAGAGAGCAATGAAGATAACCCAGTTCTTGGGGGGATGGGGAGGTATTTTTTTGGCTGTTGTTGAATCCTTAAATGCTGTTATCACTCAAAGATTTTCATGTATTCTTTTAGCCTGCAAGGTTTTTCTGTAATATTATCTGATTGGGCAGGGAGCGGGGGGGAAGGGAAGGCAAGCAACAAAAAACCCTACTAAACTAATATATTTTAAGGTTATATGAGAAATGGTATTCTGTCTGTGGTTAAAAACATCATTCTTCAACCATAAAACTACCATTACTTATGTCTTCTTGACAACTAATATTTTTTTCCTTTTTGATGTCTTAAAATAGAGGTCTGATGTACCTTTCACCAATGTAACTAAGGCAATAAGGTTGTTCTTTAAGAAATTTTATTTAATACTTAATTTTGCAGAAGATATCTTTAAAATATTTTCATAGGCAGGCCTTGTATTGTTTAGAAATAAAATGCTGTTCTTGGTTTTACTTGCAAAGTTCACTTCATCCTTCCAGGCTCTTGCCTTTTCGGTAATCAGAGCAGTCCAAATCACTGCCTTGAGTTCTGATTCAAATGGAAGAAAATTTCATACTGATAGTTAGTTTGCTACTGAATAAATTTGGACACTTACTTTCACTGATGCAACATGCAGCTCGATGTGATTGGGCAGATACTCCAACAAAAGCTGCCCATTTTTAAAGGCAGGATGGGGAAGCAGTTATTATATTCTTGAACTGCCACAAATGAAATGGAGACCATGGAAATACACTCCCCCCTCTCTTGCTAGAGGCTGCAGCTTAGGAAACTGGTAGATAAGAAGTGGATAAACAAGAGTGACAGCAGATGCCATCTAGGCAAGGCAAGTGGCAGATAGAATATGCCTTAGAAATTAGGCTAGCTAGTAATGGAAAAAGATTAGCTTCACGGAGTATGAAGTGCTCGGGTTACAGCTATAATGCTGGTAGATGACAGTACCTGTATATTAAATGACTGTGGGAACTAAATGTTACCCTAACTAGTGAAGACTGGAGCAGGCCTGTGTGTGGGCAGTGGCAGTATCTTACACAATAATCGTTTCTGCTGTGTCGTGTGTGACAATCTGGAAGATGTTCAGAATGGTATTGGAAAGTCTTTATGCATAGATGTGCTTGCATGGGTAATACCTGAAACGGGTTTCACTAATGCTGTTGTCAGTTCAGGGGTGTACCAAGAGCTTAAAACCCCAGCACCCTTAAATCACTAGTGGCAGTGAATTTTGACTCTGGTTGAATGGCCATTTCAGTTCTCTCATGGTGTTTTGAATGCATTGTGGCTGTAATCAAAAGCAACAGCTTCCTGTGTTTAAGCTCCAGGTATGAACCTTTTCAGTGGTTTCTACAGTGTCTCCATGATCAGAGAAGGGAAATGACTGGTTGGGGGATGGGAAATAAATCTCTGTGTGCTCACAGCCTGCAAATTCATCTGTTCGATTGGAAGCTCCTGAGAGCAGTTGGAAATGATACAATACAAAAGTCACTGTAGCTTCTTAGGACAGAGGAATGGCGGCATATCTCACTTTGATTTCTTTCTCTGAAATTTTAGGACTGCTGCACAGTTGGTAGAAACCGAAGAGCACAGAAAAGAATTACAGCAGCAACTACACGAGAGAGATGGCAAAATAGCGAGTAGGTCACTTACTTAAAGGTCACTTAACCTAGAGAACTAACTAGATTAACTAGTTGTTGTTATTATGGGCTCTAGATAAGCAGCGGTATCTTACTTAGTAACTTCTAAATCTTGACGTTAGCCAGGGATACCTAATTTAACAGTCGAATGAAACAAATACAGATTTTTATTTTTTAGAAAGGATACATAAACTCGATTTCCCAGGCTATATGAACTTCACCGAATCTCTGCACAGCATCATCTGTCCTTCAGGATCTTTTTACAGCACGTCCATTTTCTGTAGGAACTGCAAATTATAAGAGTTTAACTCTTCCGCAAATGACTGGAAGCAACCACTAAAATTTAGCACTAGGTGGCACTACTTAGTAATTCAATTATTAGAAGCCTTTGGAAAAAAAAAATTAAAAATACAAAAACTTGTTTCCCAGGCAATACAGTATCTCTTTTCTGAGTTTGGCAACTCATCTTTTAATGTGTTCGTTTTCTTAAGCCTTGCAGCAGAAAACAAAAGTTCTGGAAGAGAAACTGAAAGATCAGCAGAAAGAAAACACAGATATGGAACAAACTATAGATATTCTTAGAAAGGAATTAAGTAAAACGGAGCAAGCAAGGAAAGAACTGAGTATCAAGGTAAGAATTATTTGCACCTGCATTCTAGAGACTGGAATTTTAGATACCTATGTACTGAGTTTGTAAGTCAATATTTCAGTGCTAAAGAAGCTAAAGAAACAGGAGCAGTCTGTGTAGTGGACAAGAATAGATTCTGTCAGCTTTAATTGTGTAGCTTTTGAGTTTTGAGTAGCTGAGCTTGAATTTAAGAGAAAAGAAGTCAGGCTCAGGTTCTGATGAGGCTATATGAGGCATTAATAAAATACTTTTATCTCTAAGAAAAATAGTGTCTCTTTTCAAAACAGAGACCAGTTTGGCTATACCAAGTTAAAAAGGTAATGTTTAAAAAACAAACAAAAAAAAACCCCCTACATCTCCAAAACTTCAGTACACCCTATATATCCCTGCCTGTAGGTAACGCTCCCTGTAAACTCACAAGGCAGAAATTCACTTCACATGCAAACTGATCAGGAAATGCAAGGGGTGCAGTCTGGCAGACACGTTTGCTCTGTTTCCATTCCCTGGAAGCAAAAGCAAAGCCTAATCTCTCCAGGCAATATTATCTAGTATGCAGCAAATATTTCCCTTGTTCCCAGTAAATATTTGCTGGTGTGGGGTTTGAAATGAAATGTGGATGGCTTAACTGTGAATGCTTCTGCTGCCTAAATAGGGCAATGATAACATGGAGGTTGGCGCCTTCCCATGGTATCTAACGTTTTGAAGTGTGGCAGTAGCTGTAATTATTCGTGTGCACCAAATGTAGAGCTGTGAGAGATTTCTGAAACAAGCTTGTAATTTTAAATCAGCTTTTTAATTACTTGCTTAAATTCACCACCAGGCCACTCAGCTTTCACTGTATTGCGTATGCTTTTTGGTTGATAATGGAGGAAATCCTAACATTTTGTTTGTTTCTGCAGGCGTCTTCTCTGGAAGTTCAAAAATCCCAGTTGGAAGGACGCTTGGAAGAAAAAGAAGCGCTTGTAAAACTGCAGAAGGAAGAATTGAACAAACACTCCAATATGATTGCAATGATTCACAGTCTGAGTGGTGGCAAGCTAAGTGCAGAAGCAGTGAACCTCAGTTTATAGGGCTCTGTTGTAAGATTTTAGTATTTTATACATATGTGTGAATATATGTAAAGATTTTTAAACTCGAAGCTATTGTACTGTCTGACTTTAAAAAAAAAAAAAAATAAAAAAATGAAGTAGCCTAACTACCAACCGAGAAGAAAAAATAGTAATTGCGTGGTTGCTTTGGTATGAAAAAACTGAGCTACTGAATAGCAAATGTGTCTTCTGATGGTCTTGGTAGAACTATTGTCACCTGTATTGGGAGCTGAATGCAACCTTTGCTGGTGACTAAGCTTCCTAAATAAATATAGGGAAATGGGAAGCAGAATAGGAGACACTGACGACTTTTTTGTCTGTATATTCTTCTGTTGGCTGTCTGGCAAGCCGTGTGCTTCACAGGTTAAGCACTTCTATAATTTAATCTTGTTAATTTTGACTCTTCTGAATACCATTATTATTTGTGCAGGGATGCTTCCTGACGTCTAAGGTACAAACATAAAAATAAAATGGATTGTATCAATTAGAACATGTTACATTGAAAGCTGTATTTATCAGCGTGTTGGTGCAAGTGCTTCATGTAGCGAATATGTGGAGACGTTTCTAATTGAGGAGATAAGATTTAAGTAAATGCCACATTTTAATGACTTTTCAGCAAGTAGGGAAGTCATGCTAAAATGAAATACATGAATGTACAAATATTTCTAGGTAATGCTTTCCTAATCCTACAACACTTCTTTTTGTTCTTTAAAAAGACCTGCACTTTTTTTGGCAGTCCTATCTGGTGCACACTAGCTGTTGTCAGCATTGTCGTTTTCTGCTGTGCAGCAACAGGATTTCATATATTGTTCATAGTATAACTGTTTAGGTAATTATGGGTTTTTTTTAAAAAAAAAATACTTTCATATGAAAGACTAATACTGTCATTTGATGCATGTTTTTGAGTGGCATAACACTTTTGTGTCCTTAGTTTACATATGACATGAGTAATATGTCTTTTAGCAGTTGGCAGACCTGTCTCATTAGCATCTGTATTTTGGTAGAACTACCAGAGTTTGGGGTGATCTAACATGTATCTTTTTCTGTAGCATTACTGGCTTTATTTGTATCTAATTTGTAATGGCTAGATTTTTAGAAAAAATGAGATTCTTTATCTTTTTCAGTTGTGTAATAGATGTGTCCTACTGAGTCTGTTCAATTCATGTCTAAGTACAGCCTTGTACATTCTGTTGCAATTGTACAACATCAGATGAATTGTGTCTATTTTAACCTGTTGCTGAAATACAGTTTTTATAACTTAACCACAGGTAAGATTCATAGACATTGTTCTGGTCTCTGTGAAGATCAAGGGAATTAAAAAAAAAAGTGCTCCATTTTCTGTGTTATGTATTCTGTTAAGTAAGGTAAACTATAGGGATAACTGCCAACTTTGTACGTGCAGTTTTGTTGCCTTTTTTGCTTAGGAAGGTCAGAAAAAAATGTTATCAGAATTGCTGAAGTGAGGGGTTTTGTTTGAGTGTTGCAAACTCAATTGGGAAAGAAAGCATCATTAAACATAAATTTTCACTTCAGTCTAATGGATTAAGAAATTTGAGTGTCAAAGTAAATTTGCAGATGTGGGTTCACTTCTGTTTAAGCCTCTTGGTGGTGGGGAAAGGGCAAGTAAATGAATTTTTTTTTTTTTTCCTCCTTTTCTGCCAGGAACTGCTCATGTAAAGAAATTCAAGCAGGAAATGTCAAGTGTGTTACTGATTAAACTGATAGACGCTGGTCTGACTTTGTTTTCGAATGGTGGGAGGGCAAAACTATCAAGCTGCTAACCAGAGTAAGGTTATGCAGCAAGAAGGTTCATGTCACCAGAAAATGGTAAAAGAATCTGTGGAGTTTACGTGATAGAATCCACAGTAATAAGCATGGTGTATAAATATTGATTGGTGGTGGCTGTTTGGTTTTTTTCCCCTGCAAAAATGGGCTGCCTCAGTACGCTGGTCTAAGCCAAGCGTTGCTGAACTCCGTTGGGTTGCGTAGCAAATAAATGCACGGCCACATCAAGCGACTTTGACAGCATTTCTGTGTTCTTTCCTGGCAGTGCTTTTCCAGTTGGTGATGGATAGTGACTAATGGAACTAGCAAATAAATGGATGTGTGTTTGAGACTGTTCAAAACATGTAGCTCTTCTCACCGTAGAAAAACCTGTAGATTTTTACACTTAATTCATGCAGAGAAATAGCTGTTTTCTGGGGTTTTGCTTTTAGGCATCTTGATATTATCAGTGTTCCAAATAGCTCTGTAATAAGGTTTCCTGTGCAGTTTTAGTATTCTTGTTGCGTGCTGTATCCAATATGCTATCGGACTTTTTTCTTTCCCCACAGGCTCCCTCATCTAGTGCAGAGAGTAGCTGGCACGAGCACAACAAATAGCTCTCCAATAGAGTCGATTTTTAATTATCTGTGTTATGTCAGGCTGTCAATTGCCTGTTTTACAAGTGCAGAGACTCTTGAGCTGTCTTAGTTCAGAGCAACCTCACAGCTCAATATTGGGCACTTTGGTACTTTTTATTTGAAAGCACCTGCCTTTTTATTCTTCGTAATCTGGAGAAAGTTTTCCATTCAGCATGTGGTTCTATTTAGCTTGTTATATTATTTCAGTCTTGCTG
Source organism: Leptosomus discolor (assembly GCF_034619465.1). Taxonomy (NCBI): domain Eukaryota; kingdom Metazoa; phylum Chordata; class Aves; order Leptosomiformes; family Leptosomidae; genus Leptosomus; species Leptosomus discolor. The sequence continues at coordinate 121,936,916 of NC_141391.1, forward strand.
TAAAACCAGTATTTTTTCTTTCTGTAGTGTGTGTTTTCTGTGCTCTGATTCACTTTTTATGTACTTTTTGGGGATAATGAGGTAGTAAACAGTTTGGAGTTGATGCTTTTCAATTCATCATCTGTTGTATGTTGTCTTCATCTTACCACTCCCCTTCTCTTTGGTCTCGATTCTTCATCAGAATCTCTTTGTGCTTCCCTGCTAGTGGTTTGTTTTAGGCTTTTACTTTCTGCTACTCCTCCGTCTCACCACCTCTTTCACCAGCGATTCCAGTGACAGTGCCTACCACGTGCTTTTCCCTGGGGAAGTCTGTCTTGTATTGAAATTAGGAAACTTCTTGTGTGCTGCTTGGATCTAGTAGTGGAGTCTTTCCCACCTCTGGGATAAAACGGTCTGTGGAATTGAGCTCTGACTTTTGAATTAAGTGCAATTGATCATCCCTGCCTGCCCAAAAGATGGAACATGAAGCTTTTTCTGAACAATTCCCATGCTGTCATTGTCCTCCCCCTACGCTGATCTGTTATAGACATGGCAGAATTTTTTTTTTTATTAGTGCAGTCAAAATATCTATACTGTAGTATTTGTGTCAGCACGTGCAATTTATTGTAGGCAAAGAAATCAACGCCTTTCCTCCCAGGCTTGTGAAACTTTGTCTGGAATTTTCTTAACTTCAGGATAAAGTTAATATCCTGCACACACGGTAGGACTTCTGAGCTTTACCGACCGAAAGCATGGCCTTGCTGTAGGAAGAGATCCTAAATGTAAGTGCTTCTAAGTATTGCTGGTTTTAAACAGGCTTATAATGAGCAGCAGATGTGATCTTTGACAGAATTTTTTTAGGAAGTATTTAGTACTGATTGCGAGTAGTAGGATTTATTGGGTGATGGTGTAAACAAAACATAAAATTCTGAGTAAGGAGGTATAAAAACCATGTATCCTACAGAATCAGCAGTGCCAAAGGTGTTAACTGCTGTCAGGATTTACGTCTTGATTTATGCTTACAATTTTTTCTGATTGAGAGGTACATGTCTAGTTCATCAGGAATTCTCCAGCAGTGCACTTTTCTGGAATAAATGCAGGTCAAAAATGGGACAAACTACTGAAACTGACACCCAGCTTCTTACAGGTTCAGCTTAAGTGTTCTTGTGAAGATGTAAGGAGATGTTATCTGCTCGTTTTCCTAAGAGTTTATTGCTAGCAGCCAAAGATCAAGTATTTTTAGGCAAGTACTCATTTCACAAAAAATGCGTTTCAACCTTGCAAAGTTGGTTTATATATAAACTCCTCCATGCATTCCCATCTGGTTACTTTTGAAATCTTCAGATTTGTTCACCGTCTGAAACAGGCTTCCTTTCCAACCCTTTCTCACCAGTTTCCCTTCTGCAGTGTGATGAAATTGGGAACAGTCTGCTAGCTTTATATCCCCAGTGACACACTCCTATCTCTCTACCCCAGCCCAATCTCAATTGGCTGCTTTCCTAGGAGTACATAGAAATGAGGGATAACTAGTTAGGCTGAGTGCTGAAAGCTGTATAGCTGTGGATGTAAATATCCTGGTAGTCCCAGACCATGCTGGACAACTGGGGCACAGCACTTCCCCACCTTCTGAATGGCAGTCTGGGCTGTTCTGGTCACTGCTGGAAAAATTAGGCACCTTTATCAAAGAAGGCATCCATTTGAGGACAGGAGTAACAAGGTGGTGGGATCCTCATTTTTATGTCCAGCTTCTGTTTTATGGGTTTTTTCACAGTTGTGGTACGTTAGACTCTTCCTAAGGAGCAACCTTGTGTCCCTTCTGACACGTTGCCCTTTGGCCTGGGGTTAACCGATGGTATTGGCTGAAGAGCTGGTGCTCAGATGGAATATCTTGTCTTATTGTGAATGATTCTTGTAAAGGGGAATTGGTAAGAAGAGCCAGCTAGGTCCGTGCACGTTTCACACTCAGCATTAGTGTTGTGTGTGTGATTAGAAACTCTCCATGTCTCCCCTTACGCCTGCACAGCTTTCTAACTGAACAGTAAATGCAAGTTTGAGTCTAGAAGGTGGGGTTTGTTTTGGGTTGGGGTTTTTTTGGTTGGTTGGGTGCTTTCTTTGTGGCTATTAGCTTTTGTCCAAAAATGGAAGTTCAGGAATTATGGGAGCCCTTATATGATGTGTTGCTTCCATTGATGTGTTTAGTCTGTCTTCCTGACCCATCATTGTTGGGCTGTGTTGGGTTTTGAGCAAACATTGCAGCCACTTTGCTTATAACAATAGTGGGGTTTTTGGTTTGTTTTTGTTTGTTTGTTTTTACTGAGGGTGTCTTTGGAAATGGAAATAGAAAAGTTTACCAGCATGTCTCTATTAAAACTTTTGTGGTGTTTGCCCCAATACCCCATGTGTAAGGGCATTGCTGCCATGCTGCATTCTTCTGCCAGTATTTTCCCTTCTGAATAAAAAGCGTGTGGAGAAACCACAGAAAAGAGAAAACAATGTAGCAAAACTAGTGGGGCAGCAACTTTCTCCTGTAGCTTTATGTATTCCCAGTGTTGACTGGGGAAACAAACAAAGAAGATGGTGTTGGGGATAAAGCACCTGGCTGGGAGGAAAGAAATCTGGGTTCACCTACCACGGAACTTGCAGTGCAGGCTCTGGCCTAGTTTGAAAAATGGAGTGCATGGACAAAATTGGCCACAGTCTAGACAAGAAGTCTTAATGGCAACAGGAAGCGTTGAACAGGATACTAGAAGGTAAAGGGGCCCGAGATAGTTGGTTTATATTCAAGGACCACTTTTTCTAAGCTCAAGATCGGAGTATCCCAGCAGGCAGGAAATCAAAAAAGGGAGCTAGAAGACCCCTTGGTTAAACAGGGAACTGATGGCAAACTCGAGGAGAAGAAGAGAGTTTATAGATCTTGGAAGGAGGGGATGGCCACTTGTCAGAGGATGTAGGGAGGCAACTAGGAAAGCTAAGGCCTCCTTGGAGTTAAGCCTTGCAAGGGAAGTCAAGGACAGCAGAAAGGGCTTCTTGAACTACGTTGCAGACACAACTAACACTAGAGGAAATGTAGGCCCACTGTTCAATGAGGCAGGTGCCCTGGTAACAGAGGATACAAAGAAGGCGGAGCTACTGCCTATCTTCTTTGCCTCTGTCTGTACTGCTGGAGACTGTCCTCAGGAGTTCCAGACCCCTGAGGCCCCAGAGGAAGTCAGGATAAAGGAGGAGTTTGACTTGGTTGATGAGGACTGGATTAGGGATCAATTAAGCAAGCACGATAGATTCACTGCATTATGTACACGGTATGGCACTACAGAGGTAGATCCTTGCCCTCTTCTAGATACACCAGGCTGATACAAAAGATTTGATACTGGAGTAATAAATCCATGGGCCCTGATGGGATGCACCCATGGGTGCTGAGGGAGCTGGTGGAAGTCATTGCTAGACCACACTCCATCTTTGGTAAGTCGAGAGGAACAGGTGAGATGCCTGAGGCCTGGAGGAAAGCAAATGTCACTCCAGTCTTCAAAAAGGGCAAGAAGGAGGAGCTGGGTAACTACAGACCCGTCAGCCTCACCTCCATCCCAGGAAAGGTGATGGAACAACATACCCTTGGTGCTGTCTCTAAGCATATCATAAGAGGGTCATTAGGAGCAGTCAACATGGCTTCACCAAGGGGAAGTCATGTTTGACCAACCTGATAGCCGTTTATGAAGACATAACCAGGTGGATAGATGATGGTAGTGCAGTGGATGTGGTTTATCTTGAGTTCAGTAAATCATTTGACACCGTCTCCCACAGCATCCTTGCAGCTAAACTGAGGAAGTGAAGTCTGGATGATCGGATAGTGAGACGGATTGTGAATCAGTTGAAGGAAAGAAGTCAGAGAGTTGTCGTCAATGGGACAGAGTCTCATTGGAGGCCTGTATCTAGCGGAGTCCTTCAGGGGTTGGTACTGGGACCAGTACTATTCAGTATATTTGTCAATGACCTGGATGACAGAACAGAGTGCACCCTTAGCAAGTTTGCTGACGACACAAACCTGGGAGGAGTGTCTGACACACCAGAAGGCTGTGCTGCCATTCAGAGAGACCTGGACAGGCTGGAGAGCTGGGCAGGGAGAAATTTAATGAAATACAACAGGAGCAAGTGTAGAGTCCTGCATCTGGGAAAGAACAACCCCATGTACCGGTTGGGGACTGAGCTGGTAGAGAGTAGCGCAGGGGAAAGGGACCTGGGAGACAGCAGGATGGCCATGAGCCAGCAATGTGCCTTCATGGCCAAGAAGGCCAATGGCATCCTGGGGTGTATTAGAAGGAGTGTGATCAGGAGGTCGAGAGAGGTTCTCCTCCCCCTCTACTCTGCCCTGGTGAGACCCCATCTGGAATAGTGTGTCCAGTTCTGGGCCCCTCAGTTCAAGAAGGACAGAGACTTGCTTGAAAGAGTCCAGCGCAGGGCCACAAAGATGACTAAGGGGGTGGAACATCTCCCTTCTGATGAAAGGCTGAGGGAGCTGGGTCTCTTTAGCTTGGGGAAGAGGAGACTGAGGGGTGACCTCATCAATGTTTATAAATACATAAAGGGTGAGTGTCAGGAGGACGGAGCCAGGCTCTTCTCGGTGATGGCCAACGATAGGACAAGGGACAACAGGTGCAAGCTGGAGCACAGGAGGTTCCACATTAACATAAGGAAAAACTTTTTCACTGTGCGGGTGACAGAGCACTGGAACAGGCTGCTCAGAGAGGTTGTGGAGTCTCCTTCTCTGGAGACATTCAAAACCTGCCTGGACGTGTTCCTGTGTGACCTACTCTAGGTGGTCCTGCTCTGGCAGGGGGGGTGGACCAGATGATCTTTTGAGGTCCCTTCCGGCCCCTGACATTCTGTGATTCTGTGAATCCAGTTGTGTCAAACATGCACAGTGCTACATTTGTAAAATGGAATCCGAAGCTGTTAGGCTAGTAGCTGAGCCTTTGCAGAACCTTGAGGAAAGCAGGTAGTGAAGAACTTTAGTCTATGGGGGCAGGAAGGAAGAAGGTACAAAGGACCTTGAAGTGTATTTGGGAATGATCTGAAGTACTTTTCAGTCAGTACACAGCCTTAGTCCTGATCACGAATTACTCTGTGTGTGTGTGTGTGTGTGTGTATGAGAGAGAGAGAGAGAGAGATACAAACTTCAGGGGCTCTTAAAGAAAGGACAGCATATGTTACTCAGGAGTGGACATTGTAGCTCTTGTTGCTTAGACGGACTCTGAAAGCACAGCTTGCTTGCAGGGCTTTAAAACATCTTTGCCTTCTAAAGCTCTGCATCAGAAATTAATTCCTCAGTGTTCGAGAAATGTGATGAAGGTGGTTTGCATGTTCCTCATTGCAATGTGGGAAGCTTAGGGAGTATCCAGTGCAATTGGGGGGTTTCTTTTTTTTCTGTGATACATTCCCAGCACTGCTTGTGCTCTGGGATAAGGAAAGGAGAGAGTGCAGGAAAGGAGGGAGACTGTGTCACCAGATCCTAAAGAAATTGGTAGGAGTGGAAAGATCCTGTATTTCCTTGGCAAAGCTACTGTAGTATAATATACTGCAGTTCTAATGTGGCTGGCTTATTATACAGAGTCTCTGTTGTAAGCCCACCCTGTGGGTTGTCACTTAATATGTGATTAATTTGTCACTTAATATGCTGATTAAATTCTGTAGGATCTTGTTCCTTTGGGCGGAAGTACATCTTTGGAAAGGCTGTCTCTGTATGGAGAACAAGCACCTCATACTGCTGGGGTGTCCCACATAGCACGGATGGCTAGCCCTTGGTTTACCCATACATAGCTAAGCCTTTACATGAGAAAGCAAATATTGTATTAGTTACATTTTTCTCCAGAGTAACTGAGCTAACAATCTAGTTTAGGGTTTTGCACTGTATTAAGTTATTAAAAACTAATTTTGTAAGTGAGCAGCTGTTGTTTTGGCTCACTTTTACTTCAGAATCATTTATCTGGGTGTATTACTTGCTTATATTGATACTCAAGTGTTGCGTTTCACTTGTGTTTTACAGTACAACCAGAATGTCCTCTAACCTTTGAAGGAAATTTAAGGCTATTGTAACTTAAAAATCCAGAGGCTTCTGATAAATCTGGGGCGGGGCAATCCACTGCTGCTCGGTTACAATATGTTTTGTTTAATCTTGGTTGGAGGGTGGAGGCCATGGTCAGGAGCATTTCTGCTTGCTTATGTGTCACATCAAGTGCCTTAATTATTTCCCTTTTTATCTTTCGAGAATAAAGCTTATCTTTGGCTTATTTTTATCATATATCTAGCAATTGGAAGTGAATCTAGTTTTAAAAGAAGCCTTTCATTTTCTTACTTATATTCAGGATGAGGTGAATCAATACAACTTCTTTGTTGTGGCTTTCTAAGGCATCAGGAAATCTCGGAGAGCTATTGTGCTCGTTTCAGTATCAGTTTAATGGTTTGCTTCAACACCAAAAAGCTGCTCAGAATATGCTTCAAGGTATTGTGCCGTTGCCTTGCTTGTGTTCTGCAAAGACCAAGTAAATGCCTTTATGCCTTTCACTGGCAAGAGCAGAAGTCATTTTTATGGGGATCGGGGTGTGTGGGGAGTGTTAATACGCTGGGGAACAGCATCCTCTCTGTGTGTGAGGCTGTTGTCACTCCTTCACCTGTTTAGTGTCTGTGGCTGAAGTGCTGTATATTTTTAGGCACAGTGTTCTTAGAGAGTGCAATCTTTGGGCTGGCTGATGCACGCTACCCTCCGAGGTGACTGTTCTCCCCCAGAGAGGTTAACAGGCTACTCAGCCCTGTGGAGTGCCAGAATAGAGGTTTCTTCTGCCTCTCCCTGCATGAGCAGAACACGGCTGCAGCTTGTAACTGCTCAAACATGTGCTGCTGCTGAGACTGTGCTTGAACACTTCTCTGTGTGTGTGTGTGTGTGTGTGTAAAGAACCTTTGCCCTTATGTAGCTATTAAACAGATGAAGAAGAAATATCTAACATGTAGCCTTTCTCACTAGTTCAATTCTGTATGTACTTATCATTATGGTACCTACATACAATCACCTTCATGTTACCAACAGAGAATCAAGATGCAGCTTGGGGTAAACGGCTATTTTGGGGCTCCTTATGTGAAAAGCTGAAAGCCTCCGTTTGTTAGTACATAACGCTTCATACATCTGTGCAGATATGCTTCCCGTAGCTCCAAAGAACGGTTCTTGGTGGCTTTGGCTGCAGCCCTGGCATGCAGTACTTTCATGCGCTTCCACTCAGCATTTCCATGTGAAGCAGGGATTTTCAATCTAGTTGCAAAGAAAATAAAACCAGTTACAGTGGTTGCCTGTCTAAAAGTTGGTGTAAATGGCTTGCTTGCCATCACACAGGTACTTTTGTGGTGAAGCCTCCTAGCACACTGATGCAGCAAGCAATTACTTGAATCTTAAAATCATCTTTCTTTTCCCACTTCTGACTCATGCAGAAGGCAGCTTCTGCAACAGAGTGAAAAGGGACAGGCAGACAGCAGTGTCTCCTTCACCACCTGACTTTGCCTTCCTCCCCACGCAGGCCTATCTCATGCAGGATGAGGCAGAGCCCCGAGGGGAAAAATAGCATCTAATCACATCACTGGAAGCAGAGCGCTTACGCACGCAGGTGCTGAAGCGAGGTCACACAGCCTCCAATTTTAGTTCTATTTCTGAAGCCTAGAGTACTCAAATGGCACTTTTCCTTCCCCCTTTCCCTCCTGCTCCCAAGCCTTGTTTATGATAACTCTAGCTACTCAAGGCCTGATGATAAACTGTCATGTTTATTCATAAGTTGGTGAGACGAAAGCGTAGAAGCTAGACCGAAAATGCAGATACAATTTTATTAGCTTGCCATGCCTGCACACGAGGAGGGTTGCTAGAGGGTGAAAAGCCTTTTGGCTGTGCCCAAGTGCATGCAAGTCCTGAGGTACAGTTCTCCAGGAGACTACTTCACTGTTTGATAGGGGAGTGACACTTGTTGAGTCTCTTCTATCTTACTTTTTCTTTTTTCATTTTTCTTACTTTTTCTTTTTTCATTTTTCTTACTTTTTTCATTTTTCATTTTTCTTACTTTTTCATTTTTCATTTTTCTTACTTTTTCTTTTTTCATTTTTCTTACTTTTTCTTTTTTCATTTTTCTTACTTTTTTCATTTTTCTTACTTTTTTCATTTTTCTAACTTTTTTCATTTTTCTAACTTTTTTCATTTTTCTAACTTTTTTCATTTTTCTAACTTTTTTCATTTTTCTAACTTTTTTCATTTTTCTAACTTTTTTCATTTTTCTAACTTTTTTCATTTTTCTTTCTTCCTCCTTCTTTCTTTTTTCTTCCTTCTTCTCCTCTGATGCTTTATGTCAGTAAGTCTCAGGTTAGAGGGAAGGTGTTTAAAATGTCAATGTTTAAATTCTGTAAGAATTTTACCATCATATGTGATGTGTGCAATCTAAAAAAAAAAAAAAAAAATCTATTGCCCTACAGCCATGAGTAGCCTGGACATAGGAGTTGTTTTGCCCAACAAGCTGAGAAGTGTGGGGTGGCTTGCATTACAGAAACTGGAGTGTCCCTTCTGCCACCACCTCCCCAATATTTTTCCATTTCTCAGAACTTAAGGTAGAAAGCAATTAGAGGGGAGATAGGAGGAGTGGTGCTAATCCTTGGGAAGTATTTTGCCTTCGTTGAAGTGTGATTAAAAATGTTAAATCAGTTAGCTGAAGTCTGGTGTTAGTCTCTGTCTGTTGCTCAGTGACAACATTTTCCTGGATTTCTCCCAGACTCATTAAACATCACCAGTCCCAGGCAATTCTAACAAGGACGTGAGCTTGGATGAGAACACTGCTGGACTAAAACATTGAACAATGACCATTCATACCCCTAATGCAAACTGGTAACCTTTTTGTTGGATAATTACAATGATGTCTCACAACTTACGAATAAACTAAGGGGTTTGGTGGGCTACTTATGCCAGCTGGGCTCTGGTAACTTCTGCACTTGTGCATAGCCCAAGGTAAAGTTAAGCTCAGCAATTTAGGTCAAACGTGTTTTACTGCTGTCTAAAATAAGTTGCTTTCCACAATTCATGCACATGGCCAGCTTGCCTTTCATTCAGTAAGGTAATGTGCAACTTAAAAATACAATACTTAAAAATATCACAATAGCTTTGAGGTTTTTGTTAATCTACATATTATTCCTCTATGGAAAGGTCTCTGTAATCTCTTTAGTGCTTTCTGGGGAAGGAGGTGGGATTTTCCTTTCTTCCAGGAACAGGTGTGTAGTCTAAGCTACCCTCTGAATCCTTAATTTTATATATAAACGCCACTATTTACTATAAAGAGCTCAACTACTAAAGTAGTACTTGATGCATGTCCTTTTGGGGTAATCTTTGCTGCCTGGTTCAATTCTTCACAGTGCTCATGTACTTCCTTCTTTACAATGTTTTTATCTCCATAAAGGGCAAGAAAGGATGTGTTTATTTTTACCCATTTAGAAAGGGATAAAGCTTAGATCAGATCTGGGACTTGAGTTCAGCATTCGGGTAGCAACACTTACAAAGGCTGATCTAGGCAAGTGAAACTGGATTTTGTTATCTCATGTTAAAGGCTCTGGCACGCTTGTATCTTTAAAACATTAAAAGCTGAATGTCATCAAATACAAGATCATTTAGGCAGACACAATGTTAATGTGAACGCTAGCTACAAACAGATTTCGCTGTGAAACTCCATGAACTCATTGAAAATTTAGTTTTCCAGCACCTTAAAACTATTAATACCTTGACAGGGAAATTTGTTTGGAAATATTGCTGCGCATCGATGTTACATTTTTAATAACCCTGTTTAGCACAGAGAATATTGGCTGGTTTATATAGACTCAAGTGGGTCGATAAGTGGGTAACACATGCATGTGACATGCTGGAAAACCACTTAGAGAGCAATAGCCAAGGTCACTCCATGTCACTTCTGCAGCGTGTGGCAGAACTGCAGAGCCAGGTCTCCCTCACCTACTCTTCCAACCAGGAGAAATGTAAACTCCTCTTCACAGTTCTGTGCGTAAATAGATTGACTTCAGAAGAGAAGGAAGACTCGGTGGCAGGAGCTGGTTACTATGGCTATGTACATTATTCACTCTAAAGGGAGAAATCAAGCCGACAATCTCTGTATACATTAACTATATTTGTATATGAGGGAAGCTCATTGCTGGCAGCTGTGTGAAGGTGTTGTGCTGAAAATCCAGCTTTGTTCAGGCCAGTCAAGGGCTTAGTGACTTTCATGCATTTAAAGCAGTGCATACTGAAAGCACCAAAAGTATGCGCTGTGGGATCGGGTCCTTTGTCCCCCTTAAGCCCTTATTTTGTTCTATGCAAAAGTGACCTCAGCTTCCTCACCTGTGTGCCCCTAGAGACTATAGAACAGCCCAGGGTGGACAGGACCTTGAAAGATCATCTGACCCAGCCTTTGTGGGAAAGAGAGCCTACGTGAGATCATCTAGTATGTTGTCCAAATGCATCCTAAAACCCTTCAGTGAGGGGGGCTCTGCCACATCCCTGGAGAGGTTGTTCCACTAGGGTGGAAACAGTGTGTCGTGATACTGGCTGGGAAATTATGGAGGTGCTGGCTGGCCCAGGCTCTGGCGCACAGAATATGAGAAAAACAACATTTGCCCACGTTGGCTTCGGAGTCCAGCTTCTAGCCAGTGACTGACTTGTATGTCTGTCACTGGAGCCACTTTCCCCTTGTCAAATGCCATTGGAATAGATCGGTGAAGACAAAAGTAGCAGTAAGTGGGGAGAGATTTGTAGCGTAACCACAGCCTTATTTTTGTTGGTTACAAATTTAAAGTAAAATATTTTATCTTTCCTTTTTGAAGTCATCCACCGAAAGCAGTGTTTCTGTGCGGTGCCTAGCAAATAGAGTTCCCTTATTTTGTTGCAGGGTGGCTTTCGGTAGCTGTCAGAGCTGGGCGTGGTTTCCCCCTTTATACACTGCTACACAAACAAGTAAGTGTTTGGTATGTGAGGGGATTAAGCCGAGGGGGTTACCACTAAGGGCTCTAGCTAAAGCTCTTATTCCTCTTTCCAGTGCCCGGGCTTTCATGCACATGGGAGCAGCAGACTTTGGTATTCTCGAGAGCCAGTTTGTAGCTTAGAGTCCAAACCAATTGAGCACTTCTATTGCCTGCTGTTGGTTGTAACTCCGCAGTTAAGGCTGAAGACGTTTTTGCACTTAAAGTAGGGGCTGAATCTTTAATTTGAATGGAAAATAGAGTATATTTGCTGTAAATGTAAAGGGTTGCCTTTTGAAAATGGACTGGATTGTTGCAATCTACAAATCTTTTAATTAGCCTGAGTTCAAATTAATTAAAAACTCATTTAAAGAATTAAGCGTTTGGGGATTTTACTGAGTTCTGAATGACCTTAATGGAATAAAACAGACACTTGGAACTTGCCATGTAATTAAAAATAATTGAAATCTTTTGCCTACATGTATATGAAGAAATCAGCTAATAACTAAGACAAGTTATTAGCAATGGCTGTATTTAATGTTACATACAGAGTGCGGCCAGGCTAAAAATTCTTAAATAGGTCCACTGTGATATCAGGAATAATGCAACTTATTATCAGTCTTCTGCAGTGACTGAAATACCACTCTTACGGAGGAGACAGGGCACACGCAGACTCACTGGTGGATTAACTGTGTCACTTAGCTTTAGTTTTTAAAAGTTAAATGGCTTAATGATTGAGTGGCTTGCATGTTTCTGCATGAAATGTCCCCATACCACTGAAACCTTACCTGCTGGTGGGAATAAAGGAGAACCACAGAGAACACTAGAAGTATGGCGCTAGCAGGACTCAAAGTAAGATCTTCACACCACTTCTTTGTATGTGTTCTCCCCTTTTAAAAAAAGCCCTAAACCAGTTCTCCTAGTGCAAATTAAAAGCCAAACCTGTGAATGGAATGGGCTGCTTTGTGAGGCTCCAGTCATGCAAAATAGGTGCAAGCCTCTTTGGAGGACTGGCAACCACTGGTTGTCTTCTGCTCCTCCAGTAGCTCTGCCCTTAAAATAGAGCTCTGCTGCTTGGTGCTCTGCTCCTCCACAAGGCCAGAAATCTTGTGCAGGAGCCCAGCTGGTGCTCCTCGATCAGTCTCCACGTAGTCGTTCTGAAATGGGAACTTCCTGAAGGGAAGAAAAGGAAAAAAGCCTGATAAAATAAATGAAGGCTAGTGATTATTCAAAGAATTCAGAAAGGTGCAATCAGCTTTAGAAAAGGTTGTAGGAATACAAGCACTCAGATGCCTTAGTCAGAGTCTGTCCCCACTATGCAGTTACAGTAAGATCTTTTGAAATCCCTAACTACATGTTTCTTGTTTCAATTTAGTTTGGTTTCTTTTTACCTAATCTCTTAATTTCCTGGATCAGTGATGCTTGGTTGGAGGCTAATAGCAACATCATTGTCATATTCCTAACTGTAATTCTGTCCTTAATATGTATTTGTCTTCAAGCTGAATACAGAAATACTGGGCTGGATTTACTTAGACTGGCTGATCAGAAGTACTGATGGTGCAGGAGGATGGTATATCCTCTGTGTATTTGCATTTTCAGTATTAATGATCTGTTCCTGGCTTCGGTTCATACAGAATTTCCAACTTTTTCAGATTTTCTTTTATTTAAGGGCCCTAATCCTTTATGACTAGGAAGATACTCTCTTAGCAAGTGCTGGTTTCCTTTTTTGGTATTTCAGATCTGTAAAGAAATTCTGACAGACACGATAAGTGCTCGATCTTGAGAATGATGAGTTAGATGTCAGTGCTTAATATGTTTTGTCAGGTTGTAAAAACATGCCAGGTGATGTGTCCGTCCTCTGGTTTCAATGAAGGGGTTTATTTTGGGGGAGGAAAGAGATGTCTTTGAAGTCAGTAATGAATAAAAGAGGAGTAAGGTTAAAACAATATCTGCTAATTATTCTTGCCAATGTATGGTTTGTCTTTTAAAAAGTTTTGTAAATGCAGAAACATGTGATGAGCTCTCCTGGTGCTCTCCTTCTTCCACGTGCTTCCCCCAAGTCCAAAAAGAGAATGGTATGCAGGGAGATTACAGGCTGGCTCCTAGATCATCTTGGCCTTAGGTGAGGGCAGGGAGAGAAAAGAGGTGATGCTAAGGAAGATATGATGATATGAATATGTTAAGGCATGGCTGAATGATTGCCATTTGGCTTGCTTCTTGGATGCTCACTGCTAGAAGCAGCCTTCACAGCTGGTGGAGGTCCTTACGCGTACCCTCGCACACACATGCTCTCCTCGCTCAGCCTGTTGTTGCTGAGCTGAACAGTGGAATTCAGACGCAAACCCTACCCAGTGAAAGAGCACTGTGCAAAAACATCTTTCCTTTGCTAATGCTTTTTCACTTCTGGTTCTGATAACAGTGGGGGGAGACATTTAATGTAGATAGCTGGACTAAGGCAGGCATCGCTGACTCCCAGAGCGTGCCTACCATGAAGGGACTTGGACAGCCCTTTTTTCCGTGTTCTGACTTTATCAGTGATTTAGCGTCAGAGGTCTGGAGCTCAGCAGAGCCCTGTGACATGTCACACATTGTTACTTCACAAGCTGTGGTGTGGGGAATGGGAAGAGTGTGGAAGATTTTGTTTCATTAGTCCTTTTGCAACCTCCTTTCTATAAGCTGTACAAAAGCACTCGTTCATACTTTGTTTTTCTAATGCTTGCTTCAGACACGTCTTGAAGCTGCAGTCTGCAAGGCCGCGTCCTTTCTGGTTAAGGGATATTTGGGTGCATTTTTTTTCTTTGAACTTTGTGCATGCTGTAATTAAATCAGTAAGACCTGCCTGCATTGCATAGCTATGGGATAGAATTGGTGCTCACTGTTGGACTCCATCTTAAACAGCGTTTGGTTTGTTATTGCTGCAGAATGGATCTATATGTCTGCTTTCTGATTCTTTCTCTTACTGAAATGAATTCTACTGATTAGTCTCATACTCCAGTTTGTATGCTTTATTCACACCAAGGCACAGACACCCTGTGTGGCAATAAAAAACTGTATCCGGGTGTATTCAGGATAGTTTTCTGACTACTGTAAGTAGCTAAAATTTAAGTCCGTAAGTCTAGCGAAGAGTGAGAAAAATTTCCCTGTGATGTAACTTGAAACATAATGGACTGCTATTATCTTTGAATGTATTTACTTATTCTGTTTTGAACAATAGTGCTACATAGTGTTGTTGCTCCTTACACTTTCGGTATCTAAATTCTGCCCCTCTCGTTCTTGATTCAGAATAAAGTGGTCAGGAAAGAACGACTTGCCATTAGTTTTTACACAGGTAAACTTCCTACTTTTTAAATGAAGTAGGCATGAGAGAGCTGACCCATCTGGTGAGAAGCCCATCTCCCCATGGAGAAGAATGGTACTTGCTCCCAGGGCACTGTCAAATTCTTACAGCCCTATTGCCCGGCGTCTTTTCCTGTTTCAGCAGTATGACCGCGGACGGATGGCTTAGTCCCTCTTCTCTGAAGGTAAACAGCCTTGTAACTCTGCACAGAGAAGGCAATGGGAATTACATGTCTCATTGTTTATATGGATGTAGCCCTATCTCTGCCTCAATTGGCTTCCTTTTCCTAGAAAGGGGTCAGTAATTTCTGTATCACAGTACTTTATTTTTTTTTTTCCTGAGGATGGATAAATTGCAGATCTTTTGGAGTATGAAGGTGTGTCGGTAATGGATGAATATAAGCATCCAGATCATGCTGGCAATGCAATGGAAATCATCTGCACTTAAGCTCTGCAATTCCTTCTCTGGGGTTCTGGTGCACATTTGGGTGAGGATGGGAGGGGAGATTTTTCTGCTCTGGAAAATCCCTGCTCATCAACCACAGTACAAGAAGAAGGATCAGTTGCAGGACAACAAGAGTTTCCACCAGGACCAGTATATCTTGACATGCAAGAAGCATAATAATCCAACTTTATTTTTTAAGCTTCCCTTTTTTTTTTTTTTTTTTCCATAGCGTATTTTCATATCCCAAAATAGCCCATATTTTTGTCAAAGTTCTATGTTAAATTTTGCAGCTAAGCCTTCTGCTGTAGATTGGGATTCTCGGAAAAACATCCGTGATGATTTTTAAAAATATGTGTATATATATACACACACACATCTTTCTGTAGCTATATGAATAAAAATGTTATTTTGTTGCCCTGCAGGAGGTATTGTTGGGATCCCATTCTCTCCTTTAGCAGAGGCAAGGCACAGGCACCAGACCTGCGGAATGGCATCTAGAGAGATGAGATGAATAACCATCTGCATCCACAGGGCAGTATAGCAACAGCTCTTCAAATCAAGACTATTCCAAAATGTGCTTTTGCTGAGTAGGTTTGAATAGATGGAGCTGCTGACGATAAGTTTCTGTGGGATGCGCTGGATAGATCAAAGCCTGAGGTTTTCTGTTGAGTGCATTTTGATGAAAATTAACAAGTTACTCAACTGGGCTGATGGTCCTGCCAAATGAGCTGTTTGGTGTTTTCATGCCGCTGAGCTGCTGGTATTTAAATTAAAGCACCAGAGGCCCTCACTTGAGGCAGAGCGTATTTCCCATTCTTGCTCAGTGTATTTACAGCAATCTAGCTCTGCATCATCATACCAGATACCTTATTTCTTTTGATCTTTCCCTTTTCCTTTCTAGACCATTGTGTGAGACCAAAGTGCCTAAAACTGTGTATGAGGCAGGTACTTCAGCTTTGTGCAATAAGCCTCAAGCGTATAATCTGACTTTTTTTCTCCTCACCGCCTTCATTTTTTTTGTCTGTAAAGACAAAACGTGTATTTCAATTACCAAAAAAAAAAAAAAGTTATTTAAAATCAATTCTGTTACAACGGGGTTAGCTGCTGCTTTATGCCTATAATCTCACTGAAAAATCTCAGCTGCTGCTTGCTGTTGAGGCAAAGGTGGTCCTTTTCCACAAAGGCAATGCCCAGCTGGTCTTGGTGAAGGTCTCTCAGTGGGTTTTCATCTAGATACGTAGCGCAGCCTTTCTCCAAAGGGTTGCATGGGTTTCTCTGGTTGGTCCAGCAGGACCTTTTCTCTCCGTGGCCTCCCCAACAATCTCTCCTGTAACTCTTGGCATCTCAGCACTCCTGTCTCTGCCCTCCCCAAACAGCGCTGAAGTGGTGGGAGTTCACAGCAGCCCAGCAGCAGTGCTGCGGCTCACCCCTTTCCACACTCACCCTGCCTTTTCAGAAACTAATCTGGGGTTAGACACGATGTGCTCATCCAGCAAAACAGAAACGTGCTGTGCAGAAAAGAAGCTGAGCCTGAAGCGCATCGGGGGTTTTGCTGGCGGCAGGATTTCAGCTCTAGCATCAGGCTGTGTCTCGCTGGTGCTAAGCCTGGGTAGCAGGAGCCTGGCATAGTGCAAGAGGCAAGGGCAGCGGTGGTGGAGTCTACCACGGTACAGCACCAATTTGCAGGATCAGTTCAGCAGGTCTCCAAGGGAAATGTTCGTTTTGTTAGTATTAAGATCTAAGTGTGGAGCATCATAGCTGGGAGGGGAGAGGTTAGAAAATAAACTTGTTTTAACATTTTATATATATATATATATATATATGTTTAGATATACACACAGACATATAAATATATCTCTGTTTGTGTTTATATATTTATACACACACACCAGCCAGTCACTCCAGAACATTGCTGCTGGAGAGCAGGACGCATGCCCATTTTTGGAGGTGTTTAAATTTGACTGACAAGAATCATCAAGTCATTAGACCATGTGAGAAGCACAGACTTGTGCTCTGTCGAGCTCATGGCAGAAAGCAATACCCCTGGAAATAGATTTCCTTTAAAAACTGGCCTTATTTTTTCAAGGAGCTTTGCTGACTGAGTTTCCTGGCGGAGGTGATGAGCTCAGTGTAGCTCTGCCTGGAAAGAAACAGTGTCTTGTCTCTGCTTATGGAATGTAAATGACAAAAAACTCACACAGTCTGCTTCCTGCAGAGCCTGCTTGCTATTTAGTGTTGTGCCAATCACATCGTGTTTATTCTGTTGGCACTTGCAATGTTAATAAAGTATCCCCCCATGGCAATTATTTCACCAGTTAAACTGTCACTGCATTTTTTAGTATAGTTTGCAGTTGGCATAAAGTAAACACAAGATAGCAAACAATCCTTGACAGAGAGTCAAGTTACAAATCAGAGAGTTATAGAAGCAAAAAAATTGAAGAATCGTTTGTGTCTAAAAGGGCACGAGTATTTTCCTTTCTTCCCCCCTCACCTCCTACAAAAAATAAACCTCCACAGCAGCAAAACCAGGCGATCAGCAAGGACTGTACCCACCTCTGCCCACACCTGAAAGGCAGGCTCTGAATCCTTGAAGCTGAAATGTAAAAAAAAAAAAAAAAAAAAAAAAAAAGAAAAAAAAAGGGGGTGGGGGGGCAAAGCAAGCTGTCTTGCAGGAGATTGGCACCAGGAGCTATAATATGCTGTGTCTGAAGGCCTAGGAGTATTTTAGGGCAGTGCTGCCTATTGAAATGGAAATGTGGTTTCCAGGCTGCTTGAGCAGAGAGTGCATCATAGTCAGGGGCTGAAATAAGGGTAATCAAGTGCCCTGTCTTTGAAGCCAGATTGTGTAACATAAACCCTAGAGAGACTTTTATGGATTTTTTTTTTTTTTTCCTGCAGTGATGAAGGCTAAAATACTTCTATTAGCTTCAGAAGGGCATAATAGAATTGGTGAACGGGCTACGGTAATTCTAATGACGTGCTATGCAAATAAATGCTTAGTTAATGAATACTGAAAAGATTAACCTGAACTACTTACATGCTTTATTAGGGCTTTTAACTCCCTGCCTTCCCCCAGTGGTTATGAGTAATGCAGAACAGTTTAAAGCAGAGAAAAATAAAAGCCCAAAACTACCTAATGGCCATTAGGATATGTGAAAGCTGGGAAAAGGATGCACAGCAATTCTGAAAACATGCCATTACATCTGGTCTGACCTGACGGGCAGGGTGGGATGCTCCAGATTATTTGAGGCTGAAAACTTTTCACAGAGGGAATGGGGGAACGTCAGCTTTTGGAGAGAGAAGAGTGAGAAGGCTCATGACAAAAACCTTCTTTCTCTTCACAAGTACATCTCCAGAACTGAAGAGCTGAGACCATTTATTTAATTAAGCTCACTTTTTACTGTTTTCACCTTCTACTTTTCTTAGGGCTGTGAGTCAGTTTGATGTTGATTTATCAACGCTGTTAATCTGTTCTCAAAGCGCTGTCAGTCTTGCTCGCAGAAGCAGAGCTCTCCCATTAAAACCCTGACCTATTTAAACGTTCTTAAGATACCGTAATGATCGAATGTCACCAAGGGAGAGGCAGCAATGACAGCTCTGAAATGTTTATTATCCTAGCCTGGGAGAGGAGGGGATGGTGCCGATGCAGCCTGGAGCTCAGCACTTGGCACAGGATGAGAGGCATGGGCCTGCTGGCAGCGTGGCCAAGGGACGGGCACTGCTGTGCACTACCAAGATAATAAGATCGGCCGCTCTCCTCTTGTGGTTTCACACGTTAATTCTTCGCAGTCACTGATGATTTCAAGCTGTTCAAAACAGCAAGAAGTATTCTCTTTCAGGGGTCTGCATACTGATAGCAACAGATCATGGATCTCAGTGGCTTAAAAGGCACTTAAAACATTTTTGGTGGCTTAGAAATTATTTCTGCAGGCATGTTTGCATGAAAGCAGATGCTTTCCGTAGAGAAATTTAAATTTCCTTTGTACTATCGTACTTCGCAGTAGCTATCAGCAAAGAATTAATGGGAGGAAACTTTTTTAAATTACTATCGTGAAAAGAGCATGAACAGAAGCTCCTGATACCTCTTCAGATTGCAGACCTTGTGTCTGCTGCCAAGCGTGTGCACTGCAGCAGGGGGAGCACAAAGGCTTGCAGAAACCTGAAAATCTCTAGTTCTAATAATGCAAATCTAGCTGTCATAAACACACTTTAAATGTACTGTTTAGTGTCAGTTTTCTCATCCTTTAGAGATGTAGCAGAGCACAACTATTTTTAAAGTTAAGCATCTCTCTCCCTCCAATTTCTCTTTGGGACATCAATGGCTTGAAGAATTAAACCATAATTCTTCACAAGAGAAAAACACTTCCACTTGTACAGAATGGGCCTGGATCCCCTGCTGGGTAAAATGTTCACATTTTTCTTCTGCTGAAACTATTCCCACATGGATGACCTTTCTCTTCCAAAGAGCATCCAACTACATAATTTTGTCTTTTTCCCTTTTGTCCTTTAAACAGAGACTGCAACAGCAGCAGGGACCAGTGACCAAAAAAACACCCGAGGTAAATAAGTAAGCCCTTACGGAGTGGCTGAGAGGATCCTGACTCAGAAGACGCTTCTATACCTTGAACTAGTGTCCTTCTATCTCATTGATCTTGCTTTTCAGGAGTGCCAGGTTATTACTGTGCCCATTTTATTAAGAGTAGTCTAAAGGCCAGCTTTTGTCAAAACACAGCTGGCTGGTCAATCTTTTGTTCTAAGAAAATAGAGAGGGTTCATAACTGGGCTTTCACAGATCCCAGATGCCTACTTTTCTATATAAGACCACAATATCGACACTATCTATGTCTAGAGCTGATAAACGTTATTGCATTCCTTTCCAATATGTAATGTTATTAAAAATAGGTTAGTCACAAGAGCTTCTTATCAAAGTCCCTTGTTTCCCTAGAAACAGTGACCAGCATTAACCTTTCTAAAAGTAGCCTCTGCGAGAGACAAATGTCTTTGGTTGACACTGTTGCAAATTTAATCTAGGGGAAATGTTCTGCAAATTATTGTTCATATTAAAAGAAAGCAAAAAAACCTCCAGAAAGGCAGGAATAACATGTGCAGTATCAATTCACATCAGGCTAGCAAGGAAAATAAATCGATCATGTTTGAACCAGTGCTGGCTGTGTCCCTTTCTAAGTGACACAAGCATTGAAACTGCATTGGCGTCAGCTACGGAAACAGTTGTTTGCAGCCCTGAAAAAGAAAAGGGAGGCGTGGGAGTGAGATTGTAGTGTTCATGCAGGACTGATGAAAGCTGAATATTTGCAGAACAGAAAAAATGTAACTGATAACAGTGTATTTGTAAAAAGATGCTGCCTTCTAAGCAAAGTCAGTGGTAATGGGAATATTGTGTTCAGAAGTAAGCTACCGGCAATGTGAGAGAGGAGCAGGAAGGAGAGAGTATCAGTGCGTTATATCTTCATGGCATGAATATTCTCAGTCTTCACAGCAGATTAACAGCATCCATGTATCTTGGTGATGCATGCAACTTACCTTGTTTCAAATTACACGATCAGGACCGTCTGCCTGAGCTTTACACAATTACTCACTGTTCACCCGAGCAGCTGAGATCACTAGCTCTATTTTCTTTTTTGCCAGGTATAAAGCAAAAAGGTGATGAGTTAGATCTGACATCAACATACATCCATGCTGCAGGGTGCTGAGCACCTCTAAAGCAGCAGGCTGGAAGGGGTGGGAAGTGATTCTGGTTTAAGGAAAAGAGTGAGAAGAGTGCGACAGCAAGCCGAGCGCTGGAGCGCCACACACACCACTCGTTTTCAGCTCGAATGCAGGTTCCTTTCACAGCCATGTCCAGACCAGGGCTGAGAACTTCAGCCCTAGCTTTAGCAGAGGGCTCACTCCTCAACTTAAGTCTGTCTGGAGGTAGGCTCGTCTCTAGCAAAGCAGTAGTGATTCTCTGTCTCTTAGTTGCATTCCCCAAATGCTAAAAATACCAGGTTACTAAAGCACTTAGATCCTCAGACCTGCCACATCAATCTCCTGTCTTTGAGTCTATCACTTCCATAAATTCCTTCATTTCTTACAAACCTACTTTGTCTGTGCAACCTGTCACTGTCCAGTCATCAGGACAACAGCTTTAAAAATAGCAGACTCGGTATGCAAACATTTTTATTCTTGCCTGGTCACAAACCAAACCACTTGCTCCTGTGGGTATCTGAGAATCCAATGAAGCTGTGGATAAGCTCCCTCCCTGCTCCCCCTTGCTTCCTTGGAATTGAGGTTTAAAGCCTTCCCTTGTGGCCAACAAGCATTATCCACAATATTTATTCTCCTTTGTGCTTTTATGTTCAGTTTATGCTAGAACTAAAGGAAACCTATATATCTATCCATGCTGGTAAAAGCAAATCAATCTGGATGTGTCAGTTGTTTCACTATTTACGGGTTGAACGGAAATGAAACCTGAGTTACTTATGGTGCTTGTTATACAGGAAAAATGAGCTTACGATAAGAAGGCCAGATGTTGCCTAAACTCAGCCTCATAAATAAGTTTCCTGAAGCAAAGCACTCACTAAAAATGATGCCTACTTTGTTCATTATCTGTGATTTACTTTCCAGGCAGAATCAATACATTCTTCAATTTCTTCACTGACTTGCCTCATTCATAAACTGGGGAATACCTGTGTACCCCAAACCTAAGCCTATAGGCTTGGTTTTTAAACCTCTGGGGCCCAAGAAGGGGATTTAAAGCACTTGACTGGGATGTGAGAACTCACATCCTAGCTTTGTTGCTTAAAGGCAGTTTGGATCACATAACCAAATTCCCTTTATAATCACTTGCCTCTTGTGCAAGAAGCTTTGATTTTCATATTCTAGGGGACTTATGTCTGAATAGTTTTAATTTCCACCCCACCACCTGAAGCCCATGGTAATTAAGTTGTGAGGCACTTGGAAAAGCAATACTTGCCCTTGTGAAAACACAGAAGCAGGAAAAGCTTCTTCCATGAAGTCATGGAGCAAGAATGGTGTGGCGAGACGCGGCCGACGAGAAGCATGCTGCTCCCCGCTGACATTCCTGCCCCCCCTTCACTGGGGCACACGTGTCCCCTCCTTGGGCATTGTCTCCTCACTCGGGATCCGGTGGACAAATATAGGCATGGAGGAAAACTGCTGATGCCTTTAAAGAGTTATCACCAGTGACCTTGAAATAGAGGCATATAAAGTCTGGACTACGCAGAGTCGTGACACTTTCTGTGTGCTCTCCAGGGTGAGTACCAACCTCTCTCACTTCTAAATGTGGGTAACCAGCTGTGTTTTAACACCGTGCCGTGGTTTTGCTGTGACTAAGGTTTTCATGTGGCTTAAGGTTTTAGTAGTAACATCACTAAACGTGTAGCCTATGTTAGTCATCCTAGGATGCTGCCTGACTGCTAGGATGGCATATTCATGTTTCTTCTCTAGCATCAGTGCACGCATTTAGCCAGCTAGAATAACCGCTTAGGAAAGTGTCAGGTCCCTTGCAATTATGCGTCTGAGCGAACTGATTAGCCAGTATCTGCAAGTCATATTTCCTCTCTATCATCTGCCAAAGGTGATAGCTTATGCAGTTTGCAGTTTGAAGCAGCTCATTGGTCCAAGGAGTTCTTTAATCCAACCTGAGTTACAACCCTTGGAGAATTACTGGGTTCCCTTTCAAAGACAGGAAGCCTGCTGTCGTTGCCATTGCAGACGAGCTTTTAACACTACAGAAGCTCTTCCAACAGCCCCAGCACAGAAGGACAAGGTCGCTCCTTTCCAAGTTTGAATGTACCACCGAATTGTCAGTGGTCCCAGGCATGCCACTTAACTTTGTGTTGTAACAATATTGGCTTTCTACACGATGTGGTGTTTTCAAGGATCTTCCAAAGTTCATATATAAGGGCCAGCTCTTTTTGTTCTTAGCTAGAACAGATTGAAAGGAAAGTGAATGTCTTTAGCTCTGCCTTGTCTATCCTGACTATACTGCCTTTTAAAAATAAACCTATGACCACAAACCAAACAACATTTTGAGTTTCTCATATCTGGCAGTGGATTCGCCTCACTGAGTCATCTGCATCTGCAAGGTGTGTGCTGTCTGGGCTCTGACCTCTGTTGTAACTCCAAGCACATCAGACTGCTGAAGAAAAAGGGATTCTCTCCCAGCTGCTGTAGTGCTTCTTTACACCATAACATGTTTGCCATAATAATTGGCCCTGAATATATGGGGGCAGGGGGGCAAAATAATAATGTGATAGCTGAGTAACTGTCCCTAAGCGGTTTGCAAATGGAGCTAGGTTGCGCAGAAGTGGCTTAGAGTACTTCAGTGTATATTAGGACTTGTGAGAACCTGTCCTGAGTCCTAGAGATTAACACTTGAGCGGCTCCTCTGGCATTTGCACGTTTAATGTGAAATGACACTTACATGCTCTAACACTGTTCTGTTCAGCTGTATGAACTGATGTAATTTCATTGCTCCACCAAAGCTAAGACACTGCCCATGGGAGAGAGACTTTGCCATGCTAGTTTTGAGTGGTGTCTCCAGCTGGGAATTTTGGTCAGCTCAGATGATGTTAAAATAATTGGCGATAGTTGTGCTGATGTAGGCCCCTAATCTTTAAAAAGGAAGAAAGTTTTTGCTCTACAGCAACAAGACAGAAGGTCTCAAGCCTGTACTGCAGCAGCGGGAGAGGGCTGAATGTAAAATGTTTGGCAGCTGTGCTGTCTTAGGGCTTTACATTCTCCAGGAGGAATGTGTTGGAAAAAAAATCTGCCTTGGTTGATGAAAAGTTTTTATCCCTACCAAGATTTTGTTAGAAAGAAATCGAATTAAATTTTGAAAGACTAGTGTCTGTCTTGATAAGTCTCTTGAAAATTTGTACAGCTGTTCTGGACATTGCACAGTAGATAACATAAGGGAAGAGGTAACATCTGAGGGTCACTTATACAGCTTTGAATAGTATTCAAATGGCATCTTGACTTTAAAGGAAAAAAATCTGAAATTCAAAAATTGTATATGTGCATACACCTTTTAGCAGTGGAACTTTTAGATATTCTCTGGACAGCACACATACGTGTGTGTGTCTAAGTATATTTGTGTGTATTAAAAAAAAAGACATATCTGTACATTCACTTTAGAGAGTACACAACAACCAAATTAATTATTTGGCAGTACAAACCCAGCAAACCAGTCTCACTTATACCCATGTCCCTAGCCCTCTTTCATGATAAAAGGCTCCTAGAGACCATGTCCTTATCATTTGAGAAAACAAGTGCAGGTATTAAGATGGACTAACAAGCTCAAATCAGCCTAAAAACCGATGAAGCCCTTGCACCAATACTGCAGATACACTTGCCCTCTGCTGTAGCTTGCTGCAGGGCGATACCCAAGCTGGTGAATTCAGAGGTACCAGCAATCGAAGCTGCGTTAGTCCTGGGTTTTCTAATATGCTAATTTATGCGATCAGAGGAGTGTGCTGCAGGTAGCAGAGCTGTTTCCAGCTCCAGTGCTGGCTTTCTCCAGCACGAGCGTGGGCACACATCCCTGGAGCCACAGCAAGGGCGTAACGCACACACATGCAGCAGTTCTCTGTTTGCAGCAGAGAAGTGTTGCTCTATGATTCCCAGAAAACGCCTGCCTGAGACGATGCTTGAAGTGGCATGGCTCCAGGGAGACGTGCTGGAGATCATATTCTGCTCCAGGCGAATTTGAAAGGGGCCAGAACAGGCCCGCCCCCCCCCCCCCCCCCAAGTGCTTTTTTAAATCATAGCTTCAAGTGGTCCGTTTTATCTCCTGCTCTTAAGCACCATTGAGCCACAAAGAAGAGATTAAATTCTCCTGTTGAGATAACTGTGACTCATGTGAAGGTTTTGAACCACACCAGATCTGGTTGGCTTTAAATGAGCTGAGCAGGAAAAGGTTTACCTAAGGGTGCTGTATAGCCCCAAATCTGCGTTAGGTATTTATGTCTCAAATTAACCACCACTTTGATCAGCTACCTGCCACATTGTGCTGAGTGTTTTGTATTGCCTCAGATCGTCCATGAAATAGTTTGGGTTTGTTTTTGTTTTTTGTTTTTTCCTCCCAACCTTTCTTTGGTAGACCAGGTCCCTTTCTTTCTCTTTGAGCTGTGCCACCTTGAATCCTTGCCAAGATGATGGACATGTCGGAATTCGGGGAGGCTGCTCCCTTCCTCCGAAAGAGCGAGAAGGAGCTGATGATGGCACAAACAGTCGCCTTCGATGGTGAGTTGCAGTACCCTTTATGCTGCCAGTGGCCAGTTAAGAGGGATAAGGGTTATATCCAAGTGTAATTGTGGGAATGCAGAGCAAAGCAGGATGCAAAGGCTCTGTTGTCGCTGCAGCTGCTGCTGTTTGAGGTGGCTGATTCAACCAAGTTCTGGTTTCTTTATTCTTCAAAGTTATTAAAAACCCCAAGGTAGTACTAAATATAAATAGTCTATCAATTTATGGTAAGTAAGTAATTAACTAGATTTAGAAGCAAGGCATATCCATTTGAAAGAAAAACACCACACATTTGCATACCTGTAATGAAAGAGATTCTGTGGCCTAACTAGATGTCCCCTTATGTTGTACCCGTCCATTTGTTTGATTTGCAGGCTGTATGACAATCTGATGTTAGCTTTTAGTTTACCATAATTTGTTTTTCATTAAATGGATTTATGTGAGCCTTCCGGTGTAGTAGTAAGTATAAATACACCTATAACCACAGCATTTTGCCATTCAGAATAGTTGCTGTAACTAAAGACCTAAAGTCTAGTGCAGATACTCCAAACTCTAAAAAGCCACATGCATAACTTAATGTGACTTATTAATATTCCTGTTTTCCAAGACAAACTTCAAAGAATATGCAGGAATCAGGTTAAATCTGATAGCTGGCAGGCAAATAATGTGGGCTGAATTCCTCAGATCGCAATTTTCTTGTGACTTTTTAGCAAACGCCTTAATTTGGGCTTGGATCTCAGTTCCTCCATCTGCACACTGGTGATAATGATTATGGATTTCCCATAGAGGCTGAGGATTAGCCAGCATTTGTGAAATATTTTGACACCTTGTGTTAGAAGGATCTAGAGGAAGCCAAGTGGTGGTTTCAAAGGGGAGACAACATTTGGGAGCTCTATGCCTTCTGCTTTGGCAGGCTGCTCCCCAGCACTGCTGACCTGCTGTGGTCCCAGAGGTTTTGTGTTGCTTGTGCAGAAACGGTAACCCAGCCATCTTGCTTAGCTAGGCGTGGTGTTACTGTTTGGCACAAGGCTGTGAATCCTCAGTCTTCTTACTTTCACAGGGAAGAAGAAATGCTGGGTTCCCGATGAAAAGAAAGCTTATGTTGAAGCTGAAATTACAGAAACCAGCGGTGGCAAAGTGACCGTGGAGACAACAGATGGAAGGGTACAAAACTGATTTTGTCTAACGTGTAACTAACAAGGCCAGAGCAGCAAGCTCCAGAAATCATCTGTCCTGGTTTAAGCTCAGCCACCTGTTTCATGAAATGAGCTGAGAA
Source organism: Leptosomus discolor (assembly GCF_034619465.1). Taxonomy (NCBI): domain Eukaryota; kingdom Metazoa; phylum Chordata; class Aves; order Leptosomiformes; family Leptosomidae; genus Leptosomus; species Leptosomus discolor. The sequence goes on from NC_141391.1 coordinate 121,963,228, forward strand.
TAGGAAGCCCCAGGAACTGATGCGATATCAGAATGACACGTGAAAAACTACCAAGGGAAGAACAGCAATGTGGTGGTGGGAAAGCGAGTGGGTGGTCTGTGAGCAGAGGTATGCAACCAGCCAGTTCTGGTTTGGCGCCCAGAGGTAAAAGCCCAGGCTGTAGCTAAATCTCACGGCTCCTTTCACAGCCGTACCACCGCACTCCTTACTTTTATCATCTCGACCTTCCCCCATTCTTGTAATAGCTCTGAAAACAAACAGTATTACGTACACAGGCTGGGTTTGAGCTGAAGAACGTCCCTCTGTAGGGGGAAAAAAATAGGTTCTCCTATAAGGTGTGTGAAGCAACAGAAAATCCCAGTGTTTTCCAGTGTTGCTGTACTTATTTGTCTTTGCAGACCATGACTATAAAAGAAGACGATGTGCAGTCAATGAACCCTCCCAAATTTGACATGATAGAGGACATGGCTATGCTGACCCATCTGAATGAGGCGTCCGTGTTGTACAATCTGAGAAAGCGCTACAGCAACTGGATGATCTATGTAAGGGTCATTACAAGGGTGTATTTAGAAATCTGCATTTCAAGTGCACATTTCATGTTTGAACATGCTGTGTTCTTCATATCCAGTTTACAAATTTGATAAGTCACAAAACTGAGGGCCTTGCTCATCTTTTCAGGAAAGAAGTTGCTTGGAGCTGGCTTGTGTCTGAATATAAGCAGACAAAACTGAATGAATAAGATGCTCTCCAGTGCTTTGGTTTTGCTTGTTTGCCTACGAGAGGGATGTCATGGGACATATTTTTAGCAGTCAAGGCGCTGGGGAGACCTAGTTTATTTTTTCTCTCCTAATATTAATCCATGTCAATACTAGCCATGGAGATTTCCTTGTTATGAAACAATGCCTCTAGCTTAGAGCACACGCATAACTTCTTTTAAGTATGAGCCTTTCTATCTTTAGTTCAGTAATTTTATTCCCTTCATTTTCAGTGCTGACATCTGTCTTGTTTCGCTCTGGCCTTTTCTCTTGCTCTGTATCTTCCCCATGACACCATTAACATAATTTCTGTCAGCACCAGAACAACTCTCAGCAGCATGTAATTTTATGAGGCCAAACTTTTGTTCTCAGTTTGCTTCATTCGATTGTGTCTGAAATCAGTCAGGGGTATCTATAGATTTTCTATTCAATCCCTGTTCTGGTTTTTGTGTTCATCAGAGGAGCGAATCCAACTTTTTCCCAGTTTTAAATTCTGATTATTAAACATTTTCTGCATTTCTCTAATAACCCCTGTATGGACTTGTATGGCCTAAAGCATAGCTTTGCCTGCAGATGAGTATAGGCAGAAAATTAAACCAATTTACTGGTTGGGGTTTTTCTTTTCCTTGTAGAAACTAGGCCTGAGGACCCAATCCAAGGCTATTCTAGAGTAGGTCCTAATGCTATTTCTAGAGGAAGGCACCTGGATTTCACCTGAAACTTTTAGAATGTAATTGAGTTCATTAATCTATGTGCACATAGTGCTTGTACTCATATAATAACTGGGTTTCCTTGAAGATTTTTTACTTCAACCTGGACTAAGTACCTGGAAAGTTACCAGCTAACACCAATTCCCTGGGGTTACAACTGAAGGCTCATTCTTCCTCAGAACGATCAGGTCCCAGCTAACTGATGTAGGTAGCCCGAAGACTGACTATAAAGAGAGATTTTTACCAATTGTGTTTCTCCAAAAACTGAAAAAAATCTTCACAGCTTTGGGGAATTACACTGTGAAGCTGTTTTCTCTTTGAACACCCACCAGAAATTGCTCCAAGGTTCTCACATCAAATTAATAATGGGAGACTGTTTTTCCTCCTAAGAACGGAGTTTGAACAGGGAAGTTGTAACTTTTCTTCCCTTCATAATGACTGTTTTCAAGAGGAAACAACTCTCATGGGGTAGCAAGGCAGAAAATCAGATGTGGGTCTATTTGCTGCTCCTTTGTTTTGCTGAAGGGGCTGTTTCTGTTTCTGATTGTCATCTTGAAAATACTTTTCCTCTTTGGAAAACTGCTTAATATCTGTAATTTTGACATTGATGGCCAACAGCAAGTCACTTAGCAGACCAGTAGCTTTAGAAATTCAGATCAAAGGCTGAAATTCAAGTCAGAATTTAAACTCAAATCAGAAGCTTGCTACACCAGGTCCTTCTTGGTTAAAGACTTCTTTTTTTTCCTTATTCCTTGAGCAGTTTTTTTCACTCTTGTTTTGTGTTCCTTTCTAGACCTATTCCGGTTTATTCTGTGTGACTATAAATCCCTACAAGTGGTTGCCTGTCTACAAGTCAGAGGTTGTTGCTGCATACAAAGGCAAGAGGCGCTCGGAGGCTCCTCCCCACATCTTCTCTATCGCTGATAACGCATACCACGACATGCTGCGTAGTAAGTGGCAGTGTTTGCTTTCAGATTTGTTTTTGATCTATTTAGCTGATGTGATTGCTGCTGGATGGAAGTTGCGAGAGCTTTTGCGGTCTGCAACAAATGTGCAAATACTCTACAACCAACAAGGTCTTGGCAGTATGCGTCAAATTTTATTTTTTTTTTTTTTTTAACTCCCCTGACTGTCCCTGTGGTACTTCTGGTAACAGTAAGATCTGTATAAGGATTATCTGTAAGGTGTACAAATTTACCTGTCTGAACTGGGTGAATCCATTAGTTTGAATGCGGCTGCACCCCAAAAGTCTGTAAGTATTTTCTCAACCTCAAAAATAAACTTACTGACAGTTTATGCTCAGTATTCTAATGCTTGTAAGATGTATGCACTCAAAGGTTAGTGGAGGCCAGCTACCTAGGGTGCACATCGCTTGCACAAACCTGCCATGGGTCAGTGTTGCACTGACTGCCACGGGTCAGGGCGCCGACCCTGCGGCAAAGAGCTCCAGATTTTCCTGCGAAATTTTCTTGCCCTAACCCTCAAGTTACTGGAAAAAAAGAAAAAAAAAGTTTATCAGCAGAGGGCAGCAGTGATGTGCTCACACCAGGTCCTGCGAAGCAGCAGGGCAAATCCCGAAGAGACTTGGTGGGAACACATCCTGCTGTCACCTCGTTTTAATAAAATGGAAAGTGACACAGCTGTGAGGGGACAGAAGGCACTGGGCAGAGGTGATGTGTGTGTGTGTGGCTGCAAAGAGATGCACTTTAATCATATAAGGGTGAAATATGGCCAGGCTAGCTGCTACATAGCCTGTCATGATGACTGGAATAAAAAAAGAAAAGAGGAATTTAGGCTCAGTGGCTTGGGGAAGCTGCTATGATTCAGCATTTGCTGAACTCGGTTAATAATATATTAAGGTTGCAAAGGGTTCTAAGAAATGCGTATTTATGATCAAGCCATTAACAGCAGGGACACTATGGAATTTCATTCCAGTAGCATGGCCACCTGAAGAAGAGTACATATGCATAGTAAGGAATAGCCTGTGAACAAACAGAAAAATTATTTGGGTTGGTCTGGTATTGCAGGAGCAGAAGGGTCAGATGTGAGCAAAGACATACTCAGGAGTAAGGAAAGAAACATTTTGATGACAGGAAATTACTTTATTAGTTTCCCAGACACAGGAGGAACATGCATGACTGACAGGTCTTTAATACCAACTTGAACAAAACACGAGAGGAGGATTCGGCGCAGGGCTAGAACTTGCACTGCTGGAGGTCGGACTAGGTGATGCTAGTTTTTATCTTTCTATCTCCGCTTCATGTGATTCTCTCCTGTCCTGTCAGGACTGATTCTGGAATAGTTGGTACTCATTTGCAATTATAATAAGCAATTTGTACAGCATACTAAGTTCATCTCTTTCCCCCCCCCCCCCCCCCTCCACAGATCGGGAGAATCAGTCTATGCTGATCACGTAAGTGCTTCTTTTTTGACTGATTTGAGACTGTGGCTGTGAAAAACTTGGAAGAAAAAAATCCTACTGAAATACAAGTTGACCCTTGAAAGCTCGGCTAAGTTGCCTGGAACTTGATCTAAGCCAAGTAACTGGCAGTTTGGCCATCTGATGGCTGCATTGAGCCTCACGGGAAAGGAGTAGCTAAGGGTTTGATGGAAGCTCATTTCTGATCCCCATCTGGTGTTCATTCCAAGTAAGCATGAAAACAATTCAGCAGGCAGTTAAAGCAGCTTCTTCCAGGGTTAGCCTTGCTGTGGCTGCCCTCCTCGGGCATGGAATACTCTTTCTTTTCAATATGGTTGCTCTTGCAGCAAATTATATTTAAGAAAGTTGTGTAGACACATCTGAAGGGAGGGAAATGACCAAGATGGAAAAGAAGCACACCATTTACTGGCAAGCATAAAAGATGGAGAGTTGGGTGTGTCTCTACATAGTTCACATGTGCTCCTGGATAATGCCAGCCAATTACTGCAACTTTCCTGTACGTTTTCTAACTCAATTGCTGCATATAAGTATACCTCAGATCCTTAGTCTGGAAGCTTGTAATAAAGCTTCATGCCCTCAAAGGAAGCTCAGTGTAGCATAGGTTTGTACTAGATTTCTGAGCCCAGTCGCGTGAAGAATTAGTTGTTGCTATCGTAGGCATTCACCTCTTCATTCAGTCAATTTAATGTGATTTCCACTGAAAAGGCCAAACAACAGGCTGCGGAAATCAGAGTCAGTGATTCTGAGAACAGCCTGTGTGTGGGGAGGAACTGGCAGGACAGGAGGGTGGAAGGATGGGTTACAGCACTTTGAGCAACGCCTGTGTTATCTTCCTGCTTCCTTTAGTGGAGAATCTGGTGCTGGCAAGACTGTCAACACGAAACGTGTCATCCAGTACTTTGCCACAGTGGCAGCCCTGGGTGAACCCGGTAAAAAGAATGTAAGTCTGCTGGTGGCTGTTTCATTTCAGACTCCCAAGGTATTTCTGTTGTGTACAACTAACCTCACAAGTCTGCATCCCAAACACTAGACCATGTGCTAGACCTCAACAGGCACAGTTAAGAAAAGAAGCTGTTGGGAAATGTTACTGATGCTTCTACATGATATTACTGAGAGCATGCTGTTCTGAAGGTAGAAAGGCAATGCTCGCTTGAACTTGTCACACTCTAGACAGAGCAGCAAAACCGCTCCTGGTTCTGAACAGCTGCTTGTTGCTGCTGCTTTTTTCTAGGAGTTTTAGTTTTCGTGTATGTAAAATATGTTTCTGATTGTGTTAAAGCTGGTCAAAAGATGGGGAGACTGTGAAGATTAAGAAATTCGATTTTTTTACATGGAAAATAGTCTTCAAAAGGACTAGGATTATAATTTCTCATAAAAACATCTGTTTTGTTGAAAGCTTTTTTATACACAAAAAAAGGAATATTTTGACAAAAGATTTTTTTTTTTTCAATCAGCTTTTCTGTATTTCTCTTTGGATAAGTGCTATTCTGCGTATAAGTGCTCTCTAAGGTTACAGTGAATACTGTATTCATGTTGCTTTCTATCTTGTGTTGCTATGAGCTTCTTCACTATGAGCTTCATTGCACATGAAGGCTTAATGCTTTTTTGTGGTCAATGAACGGATTCCTATGAACTGTATTTATAAGGCCAAAATTTCAGCCAGGCTTGGATTCTGTATGCATAACTCGTATCTACCAAAACCTAACATACATTCATTTGAGGCCTGCAATATTCTTTTAACTGATTGAGTGGTCCAGAGCCAGCTTTCTGCGTGCAATGAGGTTGGTGCTAATAATGGTGTCTGAAACCTGGTGTGCTCCTGGAACAATTGTGCAAATAAGAGTTATTGCAGCTGGAAAGTATTCCATGTAATTTATCAGCTCAGGTCACATTTTATTTTCGTTATCATCACCACTTTTTATTCAAATAATCCAAGAGTTCAAGTGCAGCATGATCTAATTGTCTAAAACTTATCTGTTTGCATTTACATTCTTTTATTCTCATCACCTGGCACCAGATTCTTTTCTCTTTCTAGTTAGTTAGCCTTTTGGTTCATTGTGGAACATATCCAGAGCAAAACCAGGTAGATGTTTGGAGCAGGGGTTAAAACAACAAGCTGGGTAGGAATAGTACTTGGCTATTTATGACATATGGTCAATGCAAAGTAAGAGTTGCATGTGCATTTTGAAGTAAGATTTCAAAAATTCCTACTGGTGTGTTGGTGCCCACTAGACATCTAACCTTGCTAATCTTTATCTTTTGTGATCTCCTTCATGTTAATACTCACATTCTTTCTCTCCCCCCCCCCTCCCCCATCCATTGTGTTCCTCTTTTGGCAGCAACCAGCTACCAAAACTGGGGTAAGTAATCATCTTTGCTGTTTTATCTTTTCTACATCAAAATGGTACTGGGCTCTGTCAGTCCGTGTCATGAACTTCAGCATTTCACTTTGCGTGGGTCCCCTGTGAAGGACCCCTGGAGCCCAGGTAGTTAAAGTAGTTTGCTTTAGCAAACCGAAGCTTGTGCAAGTGACAGTTAATGCTTTCCTCATCTCCAAAACCCCAAAATATTACAAGCTCTGAGTGCTTTCAGATCTAATGCACTTTAATCTCCTACACACATTCACTTGGATGTCCCTACATGCTTCACAGTACATGGAAAGATACTGTGATTTCTTTCATATGCAGATGGCATAAAATATCGAATCTACAAAGCAAAACAGTTGATTTCTTTCATATGCAGACGGCATAAAATATTAAATCTACAAAGCAAAACAGTAGAGAGTAGCAGAATATTTGAGGCCTTTTAAGCACTCATAATTGATTGATGATCTTGCTGTTATGCCATTCACACTGTGCCACCCCTAGGGTGGAGCTAAATCACTTTGCAACGGAGGCTTCTCTCTATAAGTGAATGCATGGCTGAGTTATAGTTGACAGCTGAGTTTGTGGCTTGTGGATTTCTCAATAGTATTTCAACCTTGATTTCTAGGGAACCTTGGAGGATCAAATCATTCAAGCAAACCCAGCCCTAGAAGCTTTTGGAAATGCCAAAACCCTGAGAAATGACAACTCCTCACGTTTTGTAAGTCAGTTACATAACATAATTACATCATCTTTGACAATGGCCAACTAATAACATCTCTGTAATAATCCCTTCATAATTTGCTTCTCATTTTGTCCACTAAAATGGTTGGATTTCCACACAATGGAAGAATAACAGAGTAGGACCTAACCAGGAAAAAATACTGGAAGGATTAAAGATAAAAAGAAACAAAGAAAGATCCACCCTGAATAATTGTTTAAACTGTACATGATCAGGAGATAAGCAAAGCCTAGCTTTATCAAGCCCTTTGAACAGCAATGGCAGATCTTCCCCAGGACTGCTTCTGCTGCATAGCTTTATTTTCCTACCATGTTTTCCACTAGCCTAAGTCAGTCCCTCTCCCTATAATAATAGCTCTACTATGTCACTAAGTGTCAGAAATACACCACAGCCCCTGCTCCCTCCCACATCTCCCTCTCTGCAGATCCACACATGCAGCAGTACTAGTACCTTTGACCCATACCATCTACCTTTTTGGCTGAGTAAGTGTCCTCTGTTTGTCCCTCAGTGCTGAGGTGACCTTGGGCCTCTCCTCATTTCCATTAGGCTTGCAGGAGAGCAACCTCCTCGGGAGCTCTGCCTCTGCTGCATCTGGTTGACATTGGCTCAGAGGTCCAAAAGGAGTGTCATGAGGATGACAGCCTGAGTTTGTAGCCCATGCTTCCCTATCAAAGCCAGTTAAAAATTAAATTGGAAGGGGTGGAGAGGGTCAGCAGTTGTAACGTCTGTGGAAAGAGGCACAGTTGTATAAGGACTTTGTCAGCTGGAATGGAAATTAATTACTTTTAAATGTTGATGTACTTGAATATGATAAATTAAACGAAAACTGCTCAATTTTTATAAAATTTGGGGAGATGAATGTGCAAATTTAATGGGCAAAGCAGCGTAAAGTCACAGCACCCTTCTGACGGAAGTAGTTGCATGTTAAGTTAGAACTGCAAATGAGGAGGAATCAAAAAAAGAGCCTGGGTGTCTCATGCCCAGGCTTATTGCTCTGAGCCCTGCATTACAGTAAACCTGCATCATGAAACTGGAAGCTACATGCATTCCTGTATCTTAGCCTGGCAGATAAGTACACTTTCATCCTTTTCCCACAAGCTGATTACATAGATGTATGTAAAGATTTAGGCTTGGGAAATTATAATATCATTGTTTGCTATTTCTCATTGAAAATCTGCCTGTGCAAAGTCAAGGAGTTAGCATAAACTGATTCTTTGGGCCAAATGATTCCCTTCAAGCAGCATCCTTTGTTTCCCTCTGTGTATACTATGTGCACTAATTAGAATATTCTTCTGTGTGAATTAGGGTAAATTTATTCGAATCCATTTTGGAACCACAGGCAAGCTGTCATCTGCTGATATTGAGATTTGTAAGCAGCAAACTCTCTCTTTTTTAAAAAAATACAATTGCTCATCTGAAAGCCTGGAGAGCCTTTCTTACCGAATTTTTCTTTGTGCAACTAGATTTATTAGAGAAATCCCGAGTGATTTTCCAGCAACCGGGTGAAAGAGACTATCACATCTTCTACCAAATCCTGTCAGGAAAGAAACCAGAGTTACTAGGTAAGCATTATGTGAATCTGCAGCTTTTAAGAACCAGCCTTTTGCTGAATAGACAGTGGCTGAGGAGGGGGCAGGGGGCAAACCTGTGTTCAGAAAGGCCCTTACACTTCCACTTCAGAAAACTGAACTTCCAGTACCAAATATACTCTTTTAAAGATGCTGGTCCAATGGCAGCAACAGAGGCAATTTTTCTGTGATATACTGATGCAGACACCCTACAAAGTGAAGTGATATTACAGATTAGACTAAGGGAATAAGACTCAGACAGGATTTCTAAAACACAGCGTTATAAAGGCAAAAAATGTCACTCTGAATTTGTATAATCCAAGGTCTAGAAACATCTGGAAAATGCTATGCCTCCAAAAGCATTTGTGGTGATAAGAATTTAATTATTCAGATTTTCACATATGAGGAGATTTGCTTACAGGTCTACGAAGAAAAGCTAGTTCCCTCTTTCTGCCTCAAGTGCCAAAACTGGCATCCTAGCATGTTCTGTAGCAAGGGAGAATGTGCAAAGCTGCCTGCCACTGATTGTGAGACAATTACTCCTTTCAAGTTTTCCCTGGCTGAATGCAGTCCCATATACCTGCTGGGGAAGAACAGACAGCAGATGAGGTCTCTCTGCTCATGTCTCCTAATGCTTTGAATAAAACCTTCACTAGTTATTTAAGTGATGTGGTTTGCTGACTTTAATTTGTGCTCTGAAGAAACATACTTTATAAAATACATTTAAGAGTCACTTTATTGCTGCACTAAACTGCTACTAAGCCATAGAGATCATAATCTATTTGGAAGTCTTATTATCCTGACAGTGCATGGTCAAGTCCCTAACCCTCTTAGCTTTTATTAGGCCCTCTTTGGCCTAATTAATGACAATTACGGGAAAGATGTCAAGGAAGCATTGCACTGAAATTCCTATGTGAATCCCCGTGCCAGGAAAATACGCTCTTTCTCATAAACTGTCTGTCTGTATACCCTAAAACAGCACACACCTTTCTGCTCTTTAAGAGGCTGAAACCAATGGGGACTTTTGTTTTGTAGACAAGAAATGTGTGCATTTGTATATAAACACATACATATCTAAGTATAGGTAAGTACAAATATAGATAAGCATATACAAATATATAAATGGAGATAAATGAATACCGAACATAGTGACTATGCAGCAATGTAACATAGACTTATAGAGAATATGACATTATATATGTATATATTGATAGACATATGAACATTTACATGCACACATATTTAGACATGTAGGTATGTGTGTGTGTATACAAAAGATTGAAATCTAGACCAAACTTTGGTCTGATGAATGCAGGTGAAACTTTCTGATGATTTAGGGAAGCAGGACTCTCCCTGTAGTTTTGGAGCCAGCTAGCTTTCTAGAAAACAACTCTACATTTGGGGGTTTTGATATGAAGGAAAAAAAAAGAGGACAGAGAGAACGAGCCATACTCAGACTTTTGCTCATCAAGAGCCAAGTGTTTTCTGCAAAGAGTCCCAGGAGTCTCTATTTTATGAATCTGTTACAAAAGAGGGGGACCATCCCTGTTATCCCTGTATTTAATCATACTAAAATCTTTTTCTCCTCTGTATTTAGATGGGATTTTTACCCCTACAGGCATGCAAGGCAGAAAGTAGGGCTGTACAGAAGATTATGAACTCAGTACACCACAAAACATACTTAATAGATGTGTATGTAGCATTCCCACATTCTTTTTATTCATGCTTTCTCTAAATCTTGGTCTTTAGACTGGAACAGTAGAAAGAGTAGGCTGCTGCCCTGCAGTTATTAAAAACAAAACAAAACAAAACACACACACAAAAAAAACCCACCAAAACACCCCCCCACACCCCCCCACAAACCCCAGAAAACCAAAAATCCACAAAAAAAGAACTTATACACAGTTGTGCAGAGACAAATACATGCCAGGGTTGATCTTTTGATCTCCATTTTTGGGGGGGATATCCTGAAAGGAGGGAAGTTTTGACCTTGACAGTTCTTTTACAGATATGCTACTGGTATCTACCAACCCATATGACTACCACTTTTGCTCACAAGGAGTAGTTACAGTGGACAACTTGGATGATGGAGAAGAATTGATGGCAACGGACGTAAGCCTGTATTGATTTGACTTTGTGCTGCATATATTAGGTGCATGTGGGGAGGAAAAGTGCTGGCAGGAGCCTAACTTCTGTCACTGATACTATCGGGCTAAAGTGCATTCATACTACAAAGCATGAGGCTTGATAAACTATTATACTTTTGAATCTGGCCTTGCTCCATGTAATGCCCATGGCAACAATGTTCTTATAATTTTGATATATAAAATGTTTGATAAAGGGAGCTGCTCTCCTGCTCCCCAGCCACTGCTGGATCTTCAGGGTGTTCCAGTAGCTGCTTTGTGAGATAACACCCCTTGGTAGGTTAATAACATCTGCCATGCAAAGGCAGATGCAAGGCTGCAAAATGCTATTGCTTTTGAATAGGGAAGTGACAAAATATCTGCATTTCCTTTTCACAGCAAGCCATGGACATCTTGGGATTTGTGCCAGATGAGAAGAGCGGTTCCTACAAGCTCACAGGTGCCATCATGCACTTTGGGAACATGAAATTCAAACAAAGACCCAGAGAAGAGCAGGCAGAGGCTGATGGCACTGAAAGTAAGAACATTTAAAATTACTCTGTACTTCAAAAGCCTGTCACATATCATGCACTGTGTTGAGAAAGAAGCAGCCTGTTTGCTTCGATCTTGCACAATGTAGCTCCTGCTCAGCCAAGAGTGCTGTGCTTTATTTGCAATGGATTGTTCAGTGGTGGGTAACATAACTTAGTAGAAGGTGAATAGACACAGTCATAGCGACCCAATGAAATTCCATTTTTGTAACTATTTGAACAAAACAGTTGTAAAAAGTTGTTGCCTTAGCGTTCTCTTTCACATCTCCAGGTCTTGCTTCTTTAGTTCCTCTTGCACCTGAAACTCTCTATAACTGGTGTGGAGATATATTCCTTTCCCTATACCTGAAGAGTTTCTCAAGTGTGATTCTTACAGCAATTGGGGTCTAAGGTAGCACTCTACCACAAGGGAGAGTACAAGCACACCTAACACAAATCATTAAAAGAGCAAGGTCTTTATCCAGTTTCTCGTTGGAAAAGTGGGTGCACTTAATATTTTTTTTCTTGGCTAAGCATGTTTTCATGTAGAAGTTCAAAGCCAGTTGCAACCTTGTTTCTCTTGATCAGGTGCTGACAAAGCTGCCTACCTAATGGGAATCAACTCCTCCGATTTGATTAAGGGTTTATTGCACCCTAGAGTGAAAGTTGGCAATGAGTATGTGACCAAAGGTCAAAGTGTTGAACAGGTAAGGAGAAGCTTTCCAGGTATTTGCATCCCTGTCTGGCAAGCCTTGAGGATTTATCTGTAACATCAGAGCATGACAGACAGCTACTAGAAATATTAACATATACCTCTAGTACCTGTTCTCATTTTACATCCCCAAACCTGGGGGAATAGACAGTGAAAGTGTGGGAAACTGGTGAAGTGGCTGGCATTGCCTTTGATAGGACTGGTTTTCTGATGTGTTAGTAGCAGCTACTCAAGGAACCAGGTGCAGTAAAACCACGTGGGGATTGATATCTAATTCTGGATGAGAATAGTTACCTAGAAGAGTTGAGCCATGGATTATTTATTCACTCATCACTCATTCATTATTCATGTAATTTTAAGCTATGTGTGACCTCAATCAGCTAAAGGCAATATCCACTTAAAGGTATCTCTTTATTTAGGAGACAAAAGTCCTTGGGTTAGCACTGCTGCAGCTGTAGCAGTATTGCAGAAGATGCTGCAGCATTTTGGTTACAATGAAAATTGTTAAGAGAGATGCCTTGGTGATTACAAGAACCACTGTGAAATTTCATTTAAACCATATGTAGGGATTGAAATAGGGTACTGCACATAAATCCTTTTGTTCCATAGTGAATTCTATTCCATACTGTGGTATTTTGAAACATGTATTTTAGGTTTTGTATGCTGTTGGAGCCTTATCTAAAGCAGTGTACGATCGAATGTTCAAATGGCTGGTGGTCCGTATCAATAAGACCTTGGACACTAAGCTGCCAAGACAGTTCTTCATTGGAGTCCTGGATATTGCTGGGTTTGAAATCTTTGATGTGAGTATTAATGCGTGAGGACTTGGTGGAAGGACATAAAAGATACCAAGCAATAGCTCTTGGGTGGGTATTTCTAAATGAACAGAAGGCAAAGTGCTGAGAAAGCTGTAAAGCAAATAGCATATATGATTCTACAAGGTTTTTCCATGAATAGATGTAGAAAACACTCAGAATTTAGCACAGCTGGACATGCTGATAGTTTGTGGGGAGGAAGAGGGTGGCAAACTTCAGCAAAAACAACATCTCGTATGCTTCAGGCTGTGTTTTAGGAGAATGTATTGTTCCCACTCTTTCTCTTTGAGACAAAGCATCTTTTACAGGGTATGATATACCTTCGTCTTTGTATCTCAATATAAGAAAGAAATTCTTTACAGTGAGAACATTCACTGGAACAACTTCCCCAGGGATTTGGTAGAATCTCCATCACTGGAGGTTTTCGAGATGCAATTGGACAAGGTGTTAGACAATGTCATCTAGGCTCCCTCTCCCACGAAAAGTTGGACCAGATGATCTTTCGAGGTCCTTTCCAACCTGGGCTGTTCTGTGATTCTACCATCACTGTAAACAAGCGTATGTGAGAAAAGAACATCACAACTTCTGTTGAACCCGTGCCTGAAGATAAGTGCTTAATGCTGTTGCTGCTATGTGTTGCTCTCCATATGCAGCAGAGCAAAAAGCACATTGGCTCTGCTTTACAGAACTGGTGTGGCATGCTGCTGAAGGAAAAGCATATGCACGCTGAGAGACCTGAACAAATCTGGGCATCCTCATGCTCCAGAGGATAGCACATGAGGCAGCCAGCAGCCTGCTACTCAACTCCCCCCTCCTTTGCCTTCGGTGTTGTGCTCAGTAGTTTCTCAACGAGTTACCGTTTAGAAGGTTTTAGATGTAAACAGTTTCCTTCTTGCTGTTCTACCAAGCCCTTAATATAGTTAACTGTGGTGCAAATGCTTCTTTTTTTATATCCTTCTGCAGTTTAACAGTTTTGAGCAACTCTGCATCAATTACACTAATGAGAAACTGCAACAGTTTTTCAATCATCACATGTTTGTCCTGGAGCAAGAAGAGTATAAAAAGGAAGGCATTGAATGGGTATTCATCGATTTTGGCATGGACCTGCAAGCCTGCATTGATCTAATTGAGAAGGTATGCACAGGAGTGTTAAGTTGTATTTACTGAACTGGTTTTATTCATGATGCTCCCTTGGAGATGTCCTCAAGTCCCAGTGAATAGAGTAGGATAAACAGCAGGATAAGTTTCTTGCCTTTCTACATGCAACACAGAGTCAAAGAAAAATCAGTATTTGTGGCTACTTGGCTTGCCCTCTGTAAAGTTGCCTTACAGAGCCAACAGTAACCACAAGCTCTCACTGTTAATTTGTATGGCTATATAATCTTCCTTGGTTTGTACTTTTGTCTTTCTCTGGCCCTACTGTTCTTCTATTCGCTTTGTTCCACATACACTTAACATCAAATTAACTTGTCAGCTTTTCAGGCCAAATGCTATCTTTCTTTCACATGCCCTGTACCTCTCCCCATGAGGCTCCTGTTTCTTACGTTACCTGTTGATGTGCGAAGTCCTCTATGCTCCTCCTAGTCTGGAACTATTGCTTCCCTCTCACTGCTTCCCAAGCGTGGGATACACTTTTCCTTTTCTCCTCTCTGTGAGTATAATGTGGTCCTGGTGGGGACAGCTGTACCTTGCTGTACCTCTCTTTCTGCCATCTCTTATGGCATGGCATCTAACCCTGCCGATCTGTAAGGAATAATTAAATTTTGAGTCTTGCATTAGCAGGACATTTGGAACAGCTGGAGTAGAAAGACTGATTATAAGTGCTCTTGTACTTGATCACGTTCTTCTCCAGGGGGAGGATATCTGCACATGATCCTCATCCCTCAAACAATCTGTCCAGTGCTAGGTAGTTAGTTCGTCTTTCCCTGAGACATGAATACTAAAATGCTAGTTGATCCAATTGCCTTGAAAGGTAAATCAAACACTTTCTGGAAGTCATCATAAAGCCTCGTAAGGCAGAAGTGATATACTGAATACTAAAATATGGTGTTACTATTTTAACAGAGTAGTCAAAGGCTTCCTCCTCAGGATGAGAAGAAATTTTACAGGCTTAAAATTCCAGCAGATCAAACTTAAAGGTTGCATAGCTACTGAAAGCAGTCAGCCTAAGCATTTTCCAACAAAGATGTTTTTAAATCCACAGCCATTGGGAATCCTGTCTATTCTTGAAGAGGAATGTATGTTCCCGAAAGCTACAGATATGACATTCAAAGCCAAACTCTATGACAATCATCTTGGCAAGTCACCTAACTTACAGAAGCCCCGGCCTGATAAGAAAAGGAAATATGAAGCTCACTTTGAACTTCTTCATTATGCCGGTGCAGTAAGTTCCTCTGCTGGCGGGCAGACTTTGTATTAGAAGTCTTCCAGGGGCATTTGGCCCATAGCACACAACAAGGGAGGGTGGGAAGGATGAAGAGGGGAAGAAAGGAGCAGTGAGGTGCAAAAGCAGATGTCTAGTCTCTGTGCAAGTATTGTAACACAGTAAGACATCACCAGACTCCAGGACATCTGGTCCTTGTATACACAAATAATACAAAACAAACTGAGGAAGGCTAATAGTGCTTTTGCTGAAAATATGCCTTGCCTTGCCCTTATCACTTTTCCTATAATCGGATTCAGACTAGTGATTAAACAACAGCAGCATCAAACTTTCCATCTTGGTTCCCTGTACAATTAAACTGAGTAATTTCTGCCCAACTTCAGGAATGTTTAAAAAAAAAAAAACCAACTGAGATCACCTTTTACTCCTATTAGGACCATGTGTCAAAGTAGCCAAGGGAAATGTGGTTAATTCTGATGTGAAGGTTTAGTTAACAGGTCTGATGATGATGGGGTGAATGGGTATATAATCCAGTACTATGGTACCTGAGCCAAAACTTGCCCAGTTTCACAGCTTTATTTTCAGAGCAGATGGGCAGAAAGAATTTGAGAGGGACACTTTTTATCAAACTAGATTTGATATGAAGATATGAAGCCTCAGTACAGCAGAGCTGGAACCTACCTTGTGCTGTTAATTTCAAATTATAGTTGAACATTAAGCTAATTCTGTGTTTATTAAGAGAAATTATGCCCATCTGGCTCTTTATCTGTAGTTGCTAATGTATTCAGCAAAGAAAATTATAATTTCTATCACCTCACGGTACTAATAATGGAACACATTTTCCCACTAAACAAAGCTGTGACAAAGTCCAGGAGTTAGATTTTTAATCATTAAACTTCTACAAGAAAATGTTGATTATTCCAGTGTAGCATGCTGTTGTGAAGTGAAATTATTATTTGTGCATTTTATAGTTCAGCACTTATTAGTAGGGTTCCCGGGACACTGGTGACACATGGTATCTCTGCAGCCAACCGCATGGAGTCCATGAGAAAATGTAGGGACCAGGTAGTTTGGAAAGGGTGTGTGGTATTCAGGTAATTACTAGGAAGAGAGGTTTGGAGATTAGGAAGCAGAGAATTGGAGGTGAAGTGATGAACAACGGCATGGCTGGTACTGCTGTGAGAACAGCAGTTCACAAAAGGTCATTGGCTTCAAGCCAAACCATAAAGAAGTACTGGCTGCTCCGAAGGGGAATATTTGCAACCTCTGGTTTGTTTTCAATGCCTTGTTGTAGGTTCCCTACAACATCATTGGGTGGCTTGAGAAGAACAAAGACCCGCTTAATGAAACTGTAGTAGGTATTTTCCAAAAATCGTCCAACAAACTCCTGGCAAGCTTGTTTGAAAGCTACGTTGGCGCTGACAGTGGTAAGCAGAATCAGCTCACATGGGTTTTCTTTCATTTCTGGGATGTGTGCTTGGGAATGAATTTAAGAAACAAAACGATTCTCTCAACTGCAATTTACTCAATGCTAAATGAGGCAGTGACTAATTATTCAGATGCACACAGCATCTGTAGGAGTTTGCTAGTTATACCAAGGAAGCCATTAACTCAGCGAGTTTGAATGCGTAATACCTCTGAGCAACTTTTGCAAGGAAATCTGATTGTTGTGAACACTTCAGTGGGAGCTTGAGTATGCAAGTGTTCAGATACGCAGATAAGTGTTGCACAAAAAATTTTGTACATAAACGTTTATGAACAAGAACAGCTCTTGTTTCCCACACTGTAGTCCCCCTTGCTAGCCACCCTGAATTAGTTACGAAATACAAAGTTTAAAAGAGTGTTTTGGAATATTTTGTAGGATTAGTGGCAAGTAGACACTGAAGGTACCTGAACACCATTCCACGTTGGCCAAAGTTGATTTTGACAATGCATCTTCCTTTGTGGTTGCTGTTGGGTTTTTTTGTTTGACAAGACTAATGTATGTCTGAGAACATATTGTATGCATTACACAGAACTGTTTTATTTGTGAGAAGACAAGTAGCAAGCATCCAGAAAATTGATCTTGAGTAAGTAAGACTGGCATTCATTACAAAGATGTAGCTCTTACATCCTGAAGTTTCAATCACTTACAGCCTATTTATTAGTAACCTCATTTGTATAGATGTCGTCATGAATCATAAGAGATTTTCTGAGGAAGCAAGCAGGCTGCAGATTCATAATGTGAATAAGAGACAGATCTGAATGTAAATAACAAAAATCCTGCCACTAGCAAATTCTTGCAAGTTACTAACTGCCTATTTGCCTATGGATATTCCTGCCTGTCAGAATACTACCATGCTTTTCCTCAGTGTCAGGAGAAAAGAACAGCCTGTCCAGATTAGCCTCTTCCAGTCTCGGCAGTGTCACTTTCAAAAGGGGGAAAGGTTGTGGATAATTGCATCAAGCACATCACGCTCTTCACTTCTCCTTTTATGTTTACTGTTGTTGACAGGTGACAGAACGCCAGACCTCCTGGGAATGATCTAATGGTACAGTGTTTAGAAAGCTGCAGCAATTGCTGTACATTTTGAGTCATGTTTGGCTCTTGTGAAACTTTGTAAAGGTCATGTCAGAAGTTAGCCTTCCTCTGGAGGATCTGAGTGATTTTGACTCTGAAGCTTGAAGCAAAATTGACGGGATGCAAAGCTACTATATCTAAAATTACAAACATTCATTTCCCTCTACTCTAGACAAATGTTACTTGCAGAAGTTCAGTGTCTGCATAGCAGATATGTGAGAGTCAGTGTCTATAAAGCACAACGTACAGTATAAATTTTCCACACATTATTTTTCTTTAGCTTTTTCTTTTCTACACTGCCTCACCTTGTAGGCTTTTTAATGAATTACAAACAACTCTATTTTCTTCAAAGTTCTTCTTCTGCTTTATTCATATTTATGGACTTTCTGCATAACAAGTGATGCTGTGTAGATCTGAAATGCAAATGCAATCCAGAAGCTTACAGTGGTCTTTGACAAAAATCCTAAGTATGGACAGAGAGATGCAAACTTGTGATACATCACACTTGATCTTCAGAATGTTTTGTACAACATTTGAGCAGTCAGAGCCATCAAGACATTAGCTATGCCTTTCATTCAAAGGGAGTTGCACTGTTGGAACAGTTTGTCTATCTCCCATGCCCTGCCTGCAGCCCTTACTGAGATACAGATTGTGACTTTTATTTTATTTTTTTTCTTAGCTGACCAGGGCGGAGAAAAGAAACGCAAGAAAGGTGCTTCTTTTCAAACGGTGTCCTCATTGCACAAGGTTTGTTTACCTCTCCCCGTCTGACAGTTTGAGTCAAGACAACATATCGAAGAAGAATATTAAGGATTGTAGTAGACAAAAAAAAATTAAATCCAACATTGGAATTTGATTCAGGGCCTGGGTTATTGACTTTGGCTAAGTGAATACGCTGTTATTAAAACCACATGTGTGAGGGACCGCTCCATTTTATCTTCTTTGAGCCTTCAGGAGATTAAGTGGTTTTTATTCTATTTGAGAAAGTATCACAATATGTTGTAAACAACCTTTATCATTTATCTTGTGGCTTATAGCTTCATGCATGTCTTTGGAACAGGAACTGATTACAAGTAATTTGCTAGTCCCTATCTGATTACCATTTGTAATTGTATCCTAGGGTTAGAGGAGTCATGGAACACAAAAGTTGTTGAATGGAATGGCATATAGCCTCTTTTTTTCTGAGTAAGTCCCTTCTACTGGGGACCGGCATGCGTGCTCCTGGTGGAACCTGTCACTAGGATTATGCCTGGGGAAAAAATGGGGCCTGTAATTTACCGTTAGTACCATTTCTTATGGGTGACATTGAGGAAGCTATAACGTAGATAAACCTCAGGTAGGGAAGGAGGTAGTTACCTCACACTAGTCATGTCATTTTATCTTGTTTGGAGGCACTCCTCTTGAAGGGAATCATGGGAAACCAAGACCTGTATCTCACTAGCTGGAGAAGTGTAAAGATAGCTCAAGGATCACTCAGTAATTTAACGATCCACAAATAGAAGCCCACTTTCCAGCACAGAAGGAGCTGCCAAGTACCCAGCTCAGGTTGTCTCAGTTATCTCTTGACTGGTGGATGAGAAATGTGCTGATAACATTATATTCCACCTCTAATGGGCTCTATTTTCTGCTTACTAGACAAAACACTTTTCACAGAGCTTGGTGATCACTGGTAAGCACTGAACGGTTGGCTTCTTCCAAGCTAGCTTTTTGTCTGCCTGGGAGATGTCTGATTAAGATCAATAAAGGGAAAATGTTTGGCAAGTAGGACAAAACCCTAGCTTTTATGAGGAACAGATGAGAAAGATGAACTATCCCCACTGAGTGGGGAAGTGACTAGGCAAAAATGCAGTTGGCTTTATGGAACGGTTTGTAGGATGATACTGCATCTTGCTTGCTGTTCTTGTTGCTGACGTTTCTGGGATTGTAAGTAAAACACGTGTCTTTCTAAGACTTTGCTAAAGCTGATATGGATTCCTATAATAAAGTTAATTCATATTTTGGTTTATTTGAACACATTTCTTTGTAATAATTTTGATAAGCTTGTGATTTTGTTGGAGACTATTTAGAGAGATGACCTTAATAAACTTAACAACCAACAAACCAAACAAATAAGTGATTGAAATTCCACTAAACCTCTGAAGCTGATTGTGGTTTTAATATGTCTGTTCTAGGAAAATTTAAATAAGCTGATGACTAACCTAAGATCTACAGCCCCTCACTTTGTACGATGCATTATCCCAAATGAATCAAAAACTCCAGGTATGGAACACAGTCTTAAAATTTTAGTATATTTTACCCACATCATCCCAATACCTACTTCCAAGTCACCAGATTGTACTTAAATACTGCCTGTATTGTTCACCTTATCCAATGGTGTTGATCTTTCAGGAGATGACACCTCACATTTTCCAATTCCCTCAGTGAAATGAAGATTAAGTGCCATGGAAAAGCTTCATTTAATTTAGTCTTTTTTTTTTTTCCCCCTGTAGGTGAAATGGATGCTTTCCTTGTCTTGCATCAGCTCCGCTGTAATGGTGTCCTGGAAGGCATCCGCATTTGCCGTAAGGGTTTCCCAAACAGGGTGCTTTATGCTGACTTTAAACAAAGGTAATGCAGAGCTGTATTGTCTTCTGTTGTAACCCATCAGTCACAATAAGCAAAGCATGTCTTCTCATTTTTATTTGAGATATTTTATTCCATTCAAGTTTATTTTCCATTCAGTTTGCCTGAACGTGTAAGGCAGAATTCTGCTCTCGTTTGTGTCTGTGTAGATGCAAAGTACGAAATTACCCTAGTGATTTTTTTTTTTTTTTTTTTTTAAGTTTTGTGAGAAGAGGGAGAGGGGGAAAAAAGCAGAATCTAGGCCAGTTTTACTCATTGCTCATCTGTTATTAACAGGTACCGCATTCTGAATCCAGGCGCGATCCCAGAGGATAAGTTTGTGGATAGCAGAAAAGCTGCTGAAAAACTGCTGGCATCTTTAGATGTTGACCATAACCAATACCGTTTCGGACACACCAAGGTAACCAGAAAAGACCATCACTGCTTATGTAAAGAGAAAAGTGATGGTTCTAATACCTGGTCTGCAGAATAGGGCATTATTCAATTTTTCATGTTGGCGATTAATGAAGAGTTAATAATACAAGGAACCACCATTTATAGCAGCAAAGTGATATTAATTTTTAAGTTGTGCTAGAGGAATTTTATTTCTCTGGCTCAAGCTCCCACAAAGCTTTTATTACAGCAACACTACAAGTGGACACAGCAGCAGCTATGTTCCATGCCCCCCAGTAAAACAATAGTTTATTTAATATAATATAGGTACATTTAAACATAGATGGACCACAAGATCAGCTGCAGCTTTTGAAATGAGGCCACGTGCAATTATGACATGATCCCATTAGCAGGTATCTCTGGGAGTTGGGAATTGTGATTCAGCTGACCTGCTTTGAACACTGCCACAACTGAAACATACTGGGGCAACAAAAATGTGGCAATAAAATACTTTGGCCTATTCAAAACTGCAGAGATGATACCTGATTCTAAAACAGCTTGGGAACTGTACAGTGTAGTCCCTGATATAAGTAGTATTTCGCCGTCTATACTCTTTTACTTCACAATGTGCCAATAAAAATACCATTCTTATGAACGATTTCAATATAGTCTGTGTAACTCTGGAATAAAATAATTTGTTCTGGTGAAATGACATCTGTGCACGTACCAGGTGTTCTTCAAGGCTGGTCTTTTGGGCCATCTAGAAGAAATGAGGGATGAGAGACTTGCGAAAATCTTAACAATGATCCAGGCAAGAGCACGTGGCAGACTGATGCGGATTGAGTTTCAGAAGATAGTGGAGCGCAGGTATGAAGGCAGGCCCTTAAATCTTAGTGGATAATAGTCATTACTATTTAATTATACGTTGAATAGAGCCATTATTACAGTCCCTAAGGCTATAGCTAACCCTAAATTTAATGTTTAAAGTGCATGTATCACAAAAATCATAGCAACTGTTTATTAGTTGCCTCCAGCTCTGGTAAAAATCAGATTTGGAAATTTTTCATGTCCCTGAAAATCAAATGATATGGAGGAAGTTTCTTGTATATCTCGGTTCTAATACAAGTTCCTAACATTATTGACACAAAACCTTAAAACCAACTGAGAATGAAAAAAAATTCTCACTTTCTCAGTTCAGGCTAAGGTTTAGGGAATTTTGTTTGTTTTCTTCTTAAACCAGGGATGCCCTTCTTGTAATTCAGTGGAACATCCGTGCTTTTATGGCTGTGAAGAACTGGCCCTGGATGAAGCTTTTCTTTAAGATCAAACCTCTTCTGAAATCTGCAGAAACTGAAAAGGAGATGGCCAATATGAAGGAAGAGTTCTTGAAACTGAAGGAGGCCCTGGAAAAATCTGAAGCCAGGAGAAAGGAACTGGAAGAAAAGCAAGTCTCTTTAGTTCAGGAAAAAAATGATTTGCTTCTCCAGCTCCAAGCTGTAAGTAGACACATATATTCATGTATTCATTAGATGTTCTTTGAAACTCAAAGGCTTACAGACTGAGTGTTAGTGCATTTCAATTAAAATAAGCTGTTGGTCTTGTCAGAATCTTGCCAAAAATTAGAGCAGATAGATAAAAATTCTCAAGTTCTAGTATCTAACCAGCTGCATTAGCAATGCAAATCTTAACAGGTTCTGCCCAAGGCTATGTTCGTGGCAGCTGGATATGGAGGTAGTCTTATATGTGACTAGTCATGCTCACCACTGTCACTCATCCTGCTAATCACTTGTTGGTCTTGTCTTCTGAAATCAGGAGTAAGAAATTTTCCTTATGCTGCCCTATAGCATTGGATCAGGCTCTCTGACCACTTACGGGATAGGGGACAAGTGAGGGAGAAAAAAAGACCAGGCAGTCATTGCTGTCCTCTTCCTTGTGCCACACCAGGAGCAAGACACTCTGGCAGATGCTGAGGAACGATGTGATTTGTTGATTAAATCCAAGATTCAGCTGGAGGCCAAAGTCAAAGAACTGACAGAGCGGGTTGAGGACGAGGAAGAGATGAATTCTGAGCTGACTTCTAAGAAGAGAAAATTGGAAGATGAGTGCTCTGAGCTCAAGAAGGATATTGATGATCTTGAAATAACACTTGCAAAAGTAGAGAAAGAGAAGCATGCTACTGAAAACAAGGTACCTTTAGAACTTCACCATGTATTCAGAAGAGATTGGGCATGGATTAAGTTTATGATAAGAGCTACTGGTCTTTTGATGGTTTTACACTGTCTGTTACACACGCCACACCGAAGGATCAGTATATACAGGTGTTTGACCTTATGAGGTAAAAAGTGTTAACTCTGAGTCTGTTTCACTTTTTCTGAAGTGAGTTATGCTGCAATTCAGCTAAAGAATGGTGTAGTTTGGGCATAAAAATAAACAATTTTCTGCTGTAAACATTAGTTCTTCCAGCTCTTCTTCTTAGAGCCTGTAAATGTAAAGCTCATCTCCTACTTATCCCAGAGAGAATCAGAAGCTGGAGTCTACCACAATTAAAGTGACACTGAAAAGAATACAGTATGTTTGAAAGGCTGTACTAAACCCACACCAAGAACTGGCACATATTGGCTCGCTTGATGGCAATTTCACTCAAAAAGCCCCCACAAGGGGCTAGGGGGTGAGAGATGCCTTTCTTTCCATTGTCTTCCTGCATACAAGTTCAGTACAGTCAGTCATTTGAGCCAGGCTGTGACAATCCCTTGCTTCAAAGTCTTACAAATACATCTTCTTGTCTCACACAGGTCAAAAATCTGACAGAAGAAATGGCGACTCTTGATGAGAATATCAGCAAACTTACCAAGGAGAAAAAGTCCTTGCAGGAAGCTCATCAGCAAGTTCTGGATGACCTACAAGCAGAGGAGGACAAGGTCAACACGCTGAGCAAAGCCAAAGTGAAACTGGAACAGCAAGTGGATGATGTAAGCTGGTTCTGCCTTCATGTTTCCCCAGGCTTGTTCGTCCACCACTTACAGTTTTCATGAGTCTGAAATGTTGCAAAGCTTTGAAATGTGTCCCTGTCCTTTTAGAAATGTTCAAGGATTTAGCAACGCAGTTCTTGTACTGTCTTTACTAAAAGGTATAATAACAGGAACCCTATAAAAATGTAGCTGTGTAGTTCAGCCTTTGAAAGGAGTGCGGTAACGAGGAAAAACGTACTCAGTTTGCTTTTGCAGTGTAACTGGCATGAAGTCAAACAGAACTTTGCTACTAAGAGAACTGTAATGCTTGCACAAATCTAAAGCATGGACTAACCCTTATGTTGTATTTCTTTAGTCCATATGCCCACTGGCTGCTAGAAAACAAAAAATGTAAAATAGGATGCTTGTACTTAAGTACTTCTGCTTCACAACTTGCTAGAGCTCAGCACAAAACTGGGCTCAGCAGATATGTGACTGTTGTAAACCATCTGTGTTTAATATATTTAATAAGAAATGTTGTTCCTAAAGCTTGAGGGCTCACTTGAACAAGAGAAGAAAGTGAGGATGGATCTAGAAAGGGCAAAACGCAAACTGGAAGGGGATTTGAAGCTGACCCAAGAGAGTGTCATGGACTTGGAGAACGATAAGCTGCAGATAGAAGAAAAGCTAAAAAAGTAAGAGACTGATTCTATTGTACAAAATAAAGCAGCACAGTTACCACTGTCATTTCAGACCCTTCAGGTGTGTCATCCTGCTCTGATGGTGGCTAAAACGAAACTCCATGAAGAGAGAGTGTGTAGTTAAGCAGGGAGGGAAAAGTCACTCTTACTTGTGCACGGTATACCTGAAACATTAGGATTCATTACACTTTCCAGCATTTAAAAAAAAAAAAAAAAAAAAGTTATTTGTTTTCCATTACTTAAGGAAGAAAGCTGAAGGAAGACTCTAAAAAGTTGTTCATCCTAAGTAGCTATGACAGTATTGTTGAAAGACCTGATTCTGTTAAATATATTTTTGCATTGAGTCTGAAAATAACATTGCTTTTGTATGACACAATGAACCAGAAATATAATTGCACAAATGGAGGCAGAGTCTTGACTTGGAAACCACTGCTCAGAGGAAGATGCGTTTTCATGCCAATCGCAATACATGAGGATTGCTTTCATTTTTAGATATGTTAGAAGTTTTATTGAACAATTATTTAAAAATTGCAAATGCCCAACCTGAAGTTACAGGCAGAATTGTCACAGTAGGATTCTCCTTTTTGTGGCAGGAAAGAGTTTGAAATGAGCCAGCTGAACTCCAAGATAGAAGATGAACAAGCGATAGTGATGCAGCTGCAGAAGAAGATCAAGGAGCTTCAGGTCAGCTTGCTTCTTTCTCATGTATCTTAGGATGAGTTTCTCTTTGCACTTTACTGAAGGGCTTTGCAGAAACTTTTCATGGCTAGCTGCAGCTCAGCTTCAAGACCCAAAGTGGTGCAACTCTGTAGCTTCCCAGGCTGATCCCTTTTCCCCTCAGGATGCTCACTCTGTAGTGGTTCCTTCCCTGCAGCAGGACATATGACCACAGAATGCTAGTGGTTTCAGGCAAGGCAGAAAGGCTCTGGTGTTTTGTTTTAAGCAAGTAATATTATTGCAAACCATGGAACTGAGGGTGGATGCTGGGGAGGAGTTCAGCAGTAATAAGCATGAATTTGAAATTTAGGGGATGGGATCAAATGCATAGGAAATTTTCAACAGAAATGAAAAGGCCAAAGAAATTCAGCACAGTCCAAATAAAATGTCTTGACCCAAAATATCAGCTCTGCTTTTTTTTAAATAAAAAATATTTGCATAACTTGGACGTGAAATGTACAATGGTCAAAACAACTGTTTCATTAAAAAAGAGCATTCCCAATGAATATTCATTATTCATGCAATTCTACACACTGCTGTATTTGAAATCCTGTCTTAACACTCCTAGAGAAAGTTACTTCAGTCATAGAGCTCTTAAAATGGGAACAAAGAGTCACCTTTAATGAGAATTTATTGCTGCCGCTCCTACTATCAAGTAACTTCTCTCATGTACTTCAGCTGAATGTCAAGTACATGAGTAAAAGGTAAATGCACTTGACCTAAATGTCTTGAACTAGAGCTTGTAATGCAATCTACTGTGAGAAAGATGTGACTTCTTATCATCCTTACTCTAGTTCGAGATCTGGTTTACTGACACAAACAGGCAATTCCTCTAATTGCTGCACTTCCACCTGGTTGTAGCGTGTGGGCTGGCAGAGGGTTTAACAATTTGTAAGATGCTTTTTGGTTTTCTGATGGGAATCATCATGAAAGTGACCCAAAGGTGCTCGTATCTCTTTGGTAGGCTCGTATAGAAGAATTAGAAGAGGAGTTGGAAGCAGAAAGAGCTGCCCGAGCCAAGGTGGAAAAGCAGAGGTCAGATTTGGCCCGAGAGCTGGAGGAATTAAGTGAGCGACTTGAGGAGGCTGGGGGAGCCACAGCTGCCCAGCTGGAGATGAACAAGAAACGTGAGGCAGAGTTCCTGAAGCTGCGGCGGGACCTTGAGGAGGCCACACTGCACTACGAAGCCACAGCCGCCACCCTGAGGAAGAAGCATGCAGACAGTGTGGCTGAGATGGGGGAGCAACTGGACAACCTTCAGCGAGTCAAGCAGAAACTGGAAAAGGAGAAAAGCGAGCTGAAGATGGAAGTGGATGATCTGTCATCCAACATGGAGCAGATGGTCAAGGGAAAAGTAAGGGTCCTGAGGCTTCCCAGACCTCCAGAGGTCATGTAGCTAAGGCTGGTCTGAAGGTTTCCCAAGACACATGGTAGGGCTGGAGTGTTTTAGAAGGCAGTGTCTTGCAATCTGAGGGTGCTTACATCTACAGTGTGCCCCCTTCTCCAGCTGGTGGTATAACCATTCTTACCTGGAGATGGGACAGCAATTAAGATGGCCTGTCTAAAACACATAGTGCATCCCCAGTTCCAGCCATATTGTTTATCCATATATCTCGGAGCACGAAACTGTGCCGCTTAAATTATGCTCCCCTAGGCTGGTGATGACTGGGGTGATGCCATCTAAGGCAGGGTATCTCCCATGTTAAGCAGAGTCCTCTCAGATCCTGCCCTTGGTTCGTAGTTTTGACTCATGTTCGCAAGGAGTGCGAAGCAAAGGCTTGCATGACCGCGTTGTGTATTTTTACTTCCTATGGCTGGATTGCAGATTTTTTTTCCTGGAGTAGATAGTCTTGGTAGCTTTCAGAGCACTCTAAAGAGCTCATTCAGTGCAAGCAAAGAAAAGAAATTTCAGTAATCTGAGAGTTAGAAAGCTGTCATCAAACTCAATTTATGATAAATGGCAATTAAAGCAGAATCAGTAGAGCAATTTTCATTGGAGGTGATTTTCCCATCTAGCAATTATGAGGAGGCTATGCCTGAACTTCATAGGCATGTGATTGCTTTTGAAGTCCTTGCAGTCTTTTTACACCGGCACTTCCATTCAGAACAGTTTGGGGAAAACAAATGGGGAAGGTGGTCTGCTGGGTAGTTCCTTCACTTGGGACTGTAGACACAGGGCTGCTCTACCCACTCTACTGCTGTGGTATTTGTGTCTTTGCTGTCTGACATTTCTCTGAATGAGAAACAAAATTAAGCGTACATTTGGAAGGCTACAGCTTCCAAATGGCTGCCTGGAGGCTACAGCTTGCTTTGTCTCTTCTCGTCATTCCGTTAGGCAAATGCAGAGAAACTTTGTCGCACTTATGAAGACCACCTGAACGAGTCAAAAACAAAACTGGAGGAAATGACTCGCCTC
This sequence comes from Leptosomus discolor, assembly GCF_034619465.1. Taxonomy (NCBI): domain Eukaryota; kingdom Metazoa; phylum Chordata; class Aves; order Leptosomiformes; family Leptosomidae; genus Leptosomus; species Leptosomus discolor. The sequence goes on from NC_141391.1 coordinate 121,990,705, forward strand.
ATGAACGACCTCACTACTCAGAAGACAAAACTCCAGAGTGAGAATGGTACGTGCACGTTCAGCCCAGATAGTGTTTCCCAGTAACTTAACAGGTGTGTCTCAGCACTGCATTTGTGAGATGTATCGTGCAAAGGTATCTACTCTGAAGATGGCTGGATTAAGATTGTTGAATGGAGCAGTAGCTTTGTGACTTTTGACATTCCAGTCTTGAAGACACTCACGTCTGACAAAAATACCACATATCCTCCAAGTGCTTGCTACCTTTAGAGCCAGAGTAGTACTATTTAATTTCTCCATCCTCATCAGATACCACTGTTGTGTGTATTTTCAAAGCTGTATTTTTCATTTCCTGTATGTTTTCATGTTAGTTCTCTGTACTCCTATAAGAATACAGTTTCCACCCCGCAGTGACACCCTTCTTGTCATAAACTAAGTTTTCCTTATGTACCCCTCCACTCTGTATGCTGGTCATTGTGAGGTTCTCAGGGTGCTTTGCAGCCCTCTGAAAAGAAGTCTGTGGAAAAGCAATGTAAAGTAGTGACAAAAATTATAAACAAAACCAGCTACAACTGCACATGAAAGTAAGCACCAGTCTAGTCGCATCCATGAGCTGAACTAAAGTTAATGAATCGAGGTATTTGCAGTACAAATAAAATAATATTTAAAAAAAAAAACCAAACTACAAACAAACAAAACCCTAAGGAAAACTATCCTGGTGAAGTGTCTGATGGTTACAACTTTGGAAGAAGCTTCACAAAACATCAGCCACAACCACTGGTAGTTCTTTTCCTCAGCAGAATTGGGCAGGTGGGACTTTAATTTTGGCTGGGACTTTGTAATTTCATCAACTAACTTTTTTTTTTTTTTTTTTTTTTTTTTTTTTTTTGTGGCAGGTGAATTTCTAAGACAACTTGAAGAGAAGGAGTCACTGATAAGTCAGCTGTCCCGGGGGAAAACATCATTTACACAACAGATTGAAGAACTCAGGAGACAGCTAGAAGAGGAAACCAAGGTAATGTGTCTGTGACTGTGTCCCATTCATTGAAATGGAATGAGAAAAACTGTTTGTGTTCATTTGTAGCCTGGATAAAAGCTGAAATGAGACATAGGAGTGAGAACACTTCTTGGTAACTGTACTGATATAAGTTTCTGCCTTTGACTGAGGCAAGTCACAAGGGAAGGGTTTGGGAAAACAATCAGCATCCATAATTGTTACATAAAACCTACCCAGTAGGATAGCCAAAACCTCAGGTCTTGCATCTTAAAAGTTTGGATGCTTCTCCAAAGGTGTTAAACTATCTTCAGTCTTTGTAGCTTCCTCAGCATGTCACCAGCTAGGGATGACTTCAGAGACTTCTTACCTCACTTTACCTGGACTGTCAAGGCCAGAGGCAAAAAGAAAAAAAAGGCTTAAGCCTATATTTGAATTTCTAGAGGTGGTTCGTTTGGGTTTTGCTGTAGGTAACCCTGCAATGCTGTGACCTTTCTATCCCTGCAGTCCAAAAATGCCCTGGCTCACGCCCTGCAAGCAGCCAGGCATGACTGTGATCTCTTGCGGGAGCAGTACGAGGAGGAGCAAGAAGCCAAGGCAGAGTTGCAGCGGGCTCTCTCCAAGGGAAATGCAGAAGTGGCACAGTGGAGAACAAAGTATGAGACTGATGCCATTCAGAGAACTGAGGAGCTGGAAGATGCCAAGTAAGTGGTCTACATGGGCTTCATTGTGCCCTTGGCTGGCAGGACCGTGGTCCCTGGGACTTGTTATAGTGTGAAGGAAATAGGGCAACATGGTTGGAAAAATCCCCCTGACTTACTGCTGTCGTTGGTGGCTGTCCTTCTTCTGTTCTTTTCATTGCTTAAGCAGGTCCATGTTTCTGTTGAGCCCTTGTCCATGGGGTAGTGGATGTGGATACTGGGCTTTATTTAAGAACTAACAAGATTGGATTACCCTACTTAGTTATCTCGCACACTTACTTGCTTTGCCCCAGCCCAGTGCTATGTTCCCTCGGTCTTGACTGCCCTTCCCAGCAGGGAGATGATGGCTGCCCTGGGAAGGTAGGGCAGAAAGTCACATTGGCTCATGCCGTGCAGGCATTCCCAAGTCTCAGGTGTTATTGGGCAAGGTCTCTGAGCATCTCCAGCATCTGCCTCCCTGTATCTCTGATTTGCAGGATCTTCCCACACTTCCAGTATATTTTCTCCATGTAGCATCTTCATGTTCTTCTTTCTGGGCCCTCCTTTCTTTCCAGGACCTCTTCTTGCCAGGGATCTCAGCCTCTGTTTTCCAGTCTAAATAGTCTATGACCAAAAGCCCAAGGCATGATCAGCCTCCTAACTCGTGGTTCTGTCTCATATATCTTAATTGGAGGAACATGACACTTTCATTGAGACCAGGTCTTACGAAAATTTGCATCAGGCCATACCGGTTACAGCTAGCAAGTAGCAAGATGTTGCTTGAGATTTTGAGAGTTCAAAAGTTCAAATATTCTCACACATGCAGAAAATCATTTGCCACACATCAGCATTCAAAATTTAAGCTGTTTTTTTGCCTGTCATAGTCCCTTCTCTCTAGAGGCTTGATTTTCCTCCTCTATTCCCCTTGCCCCCCCCCCCCCCAGTTTTCCCTTTCAGAACTGATTTATTGAGCTACTGCTATAGTGTCAGTGTTTCTGGATAACATGGCAATGGTAGCACTTGGTCATTTCACTGTCTTTTCCCACCCGGTAGGAAGAAGCTTGCCGCTCGCTTGCAGGAAGCTGAGGAAGCAATTGAGGCAGCCAATGCCAAGTGCTCTTCTCTGGAAAAGACAAAACACAGGCTGCAGAACGAGCTGGAAGACATGACAATTGACCTGGAGAAGGCCAACTCGGCAGCTGCCTCCCTGGACAAGAAGCAGCGTGGGTTTGACAAGATCATCAATGACTGGAAGCAGAAGTACGAAGAGTCACAGGCTGAGCTGGAGGCTTCCCAGAAGGAGGCCCGTGGCCTCAGCACTGAGCTCTTCAAGCTGAAGAATGCCTACGAGGAGACACTGGACCATCTGGAGACATTGAAAAGAGAAAACAAGAACCTCCAAGGTAGGCTTCATTCAGGCCCCACAACCAGTGCAAGAGCCACACCAGTGGACAGCTAGAGGGATGCAGGTGTCCCGTGGGAGTTGCAGGGAAAGGTTTTTATCTCATCTTTGAGGCTAGCTTTCCGATGTGTTTGGAGACACTGATTGATGCTGGCAATGAAGGTTTTGAACACAGAAATTGGTATGGCCAGAGAAGAACAGACTTCCCTTTGCCCACTGTTAACGAAGCTCACTGGTAGAGGTGCCAGTCTCAGGGGAGGAACACGAAAGATGACAGGAGGTGCAGCGGATGAAGCCTACACGGCTCCCAAAGCAGAGCACAGTGTTGCTAGCCTGCAGATCACAGATACAAAAACTAAACCACTATAATCACTTCAAAAAGCATTTACAAGAAAGTCTGTGCCTTCAAGTTGGTCAGGTAAAAAAAGTGGCTGTAATTGAAAGTAAGGCAGCACTTGCATACAGGTGAGCCCTTGAGGTAACAGTTTGAGGCACGGGTCCTGTATTCACACTCCATGAATTGCAGTATGTTTGGGATGCTCTGATTGTTAAATCCATCCGTCCTTTTTTGTTTCAGAGGAGATTTCTGATCTGACCAATCAGATTAGTGAAGGAAACAAGAGCCTCCATGAAATAGAAAAAACCAAGAAACAGATTGAACAAGAGAAGTCAGAAGTTCAGCTGGCTCTGGAAGAAGCAGAGGTAAGGAGAGAAAGCTCAAAGGAAGAGGAAAAGGTGCCTTTATCATGATTCATCAGGCAATGTGTTGATTGTTAGCAAGTGCAACCTCTTTGCACCTAGCTCCTCCGGCCTTGCTAGCCATTGCTTTCAAGAGTGACTGGTGACTTTTGGAGATGTTGGCTCTAAGATCATCAGTGGAGGCCCTTTCAAAGGAGACACCTTATAGGTTTTGGTATTTTACTGTTGGGGTTTTCTTTCCCCTTTCAGGAAGCTCAGAAATCTTCTGCCTACCTCCTGAAAATCCAGCGCTTGCTCACTTTGCCATAGAATATTTCAGTCTTTCAGGAAACAGGAACTGCTGAGAATTGTAGTCTTATAATATTTTAAGAGATATTTCTAGCATCTAGTTTCCATCAGCAAATTCATAGTTTTCTGTTTCTGAAAATAAGAAAACAGACTTCCTGACGACTTTAAATTTTATAAGGTCTTAGATATTGTCAGATACTGCAGCCTCCTTAAAAAAAATGGTAGCAGTCTCAGAAACAAACTGAAAACAGGCCATTTAGAAAATCTTTGACTTCTAATAGGAGTTTTGTAAAGACATTTAGCATCACTGCATTAATTTCTACAGTGACAACTATGCACATACCAAAGACACATGCCTCATCCCAGTTTCCAAGAACAAACCAACAATACGGAGCAAGTCAACTGGAAATCCTGGTTATTCATTTAAAGGGTTTTTTGAAAGTTTTGCAAAGCTAAGAAGGGCTGTAGGTGTTGCTGGCTAGAAGCAATACAGTGCATAGCAAGGTTTTTTAGAAAAGGCTGCATTTGTTTTGAGTTGTACTCTAAATAATATCTGCCAAAATTAACATCGCCAGTGACAGGAATCTGTTAATACCTTAAATGTTGTGCGACCTCTTTTGTCTGTTACAGGATGCTTTATACTTTGCAGGGATTTCACAGCCAAACAAACAGGTGTCATGATCAGAGCAGAGGAAAGGGCATGCCTTTCTTCCACAGCTCTGAGATGTAGAGAGTGATTATATGCTCTGTCAATAAACTTCTCTTGTTAGAAAGAATACATCAGTTCTTGAGGGATCTAAGGGGCACACTTTACTTTCCTGGACTGTGTGGAATGGCTTCCTAAAGCTCAGTGATATTAGGAACTAACAAAAGTAAAGTGGTGATGTATCTTATTTTAATTGTGAAAGAAATGTTCTAATGAAGATTTTCTCCCTTCCTTGTGAATTTCGGTCTCTGGCAGTCACCACTGGTGACACAGTACTTCTGTGTGCTGTTCCCATTAATACGTTGTGGCTCCTTGGCATGAAGTGTGCGTTCAACTGACCTGTAGCTGCTGCACGATAGCTGGAGATTAGCAAGGAATTCGTACATCTTTGTCCTCAGAAGCGCCATTCTGTTTCCATCATCTCTCAAGGGCAGCATAGCTAAGCCTGTGCAATTCTACCCTTCAGAGAGCAATTCCAAAATATGTGATGTTCAGTTTTGTGCTTTTCTTCCCTGTTTGATATGAGCAGCAAGGAGACAGAATGTCATCGAGCCTGGTTTATGCAAAACCTGGAGTCAGAGGCCCTGTTATTTCACTATGGGCTGTTGTCAGCTTAGTTCTTGACTTCCATATATGAGAGAAATATAAGAATAAAGACACAAGAACAAACCTCCCTTGTTTCACAGGCTTGTCTTCATGTTAATTGGAAAGAGCGGACAGAGTATTTTTGCATTGTGTCATATAGAGCTGATGTCTGTTATTTCTTTCCTTGAAGTCTTATTTCCTAATAAGAATGTATAATTGGAGGCTTTCAACACTTCCTGATTTGAAGAGATCTTTGTGAGCTGGGGGATGTGTGGACCCCTCTATCCTCCTACAATGATCTTGTTTTCACTGTTGCCTATCGCTTATAAGCCCATGACTTTCTGCAGGGTGTCTGTACAGGGGTGCAGAGCAGGGAACGTCTGTTGATATCAAAACCACACAGGCAAGGCCTAAGGTTTTGGGGTTTTTTTTGTGAGCCATGGACTGTTTGACAATTTGTCCTCTGAGGAGCTTGCTGCTCAGTTTTCCAACTGCCAAGTTGCATTAGAAGGCAAATAAATGCATGGTTTTGCCATGTAAGCTGCTCGTGTCCTTGCCTAGAGAGAGGCAGGGAGGAAACTGCTATTTGGAATGAGAAGAAAAGTGTGAAGGAATCATCTTTGTGGAGCCGTTTGTGATTTTAGATAAAATAGCAACTCCTGGCTTTGGTGCTTTCTATTTCAGGGAGCTTTGGAGCATGAAGAAAGTAAGACCCTTCGTTTTCAGCTTGAACTTTCTCAGCTTAAAGCAGAGTTTGAAAGGAAACTGACAGAAAAGGAGGAAGAAATGGAAAATATAAGGTACTGTGCAACCATAACACAATTGACTGGCACAACCAAAGTTGCAGCAGACCAAGGGCCACTAAGTCTGTATGTTTACAGTACGGAGAGAGCTGGCTTCTCCTAATACTTTAGGATGGCTGCCTCCCAAGGGGAACCACAGGCAAAATCAGCTGTACTGCCTCAGTGGTGCTCAACCCTATGTTATCTGAAGGCAATCTTTGCCTCTGCATTTAGTTAATTTATGCAGTTATAGCTACACTGATTGCGAGAGGATGAGAGGAGCTTGCCGTTATGGGTACACCTTTTGAGTAAGCAGTGAGAACTGCAGAGGTACAGAGAGTATAAATATAAAAGAAGAGGAGCTTGCAGGTGAAAGGGATAAACAGAAAAAATGGAAAGCAATTAGACGACAGAAAGATGATGTCTTTTGTCTCTCCTCTCAGCATTAACTCTAGTCTGAAGAGTTACATGCTTAAAATGATGCTACGCTGAGGCAGATTTTCAGCAATGTGTATGCAATCCTTCAGGAAACTCTGGCCTTGAATTAGTCAGTATTGCAACACTATTAATCTAAGATTAGATTATGTCTAATAATCTATGTCATTGTTTGTTGGTAGGCTAAAGGGTAAGGAAGGGGAAGTCCAAGGCCCACTTTGGCCAGTGTAGGTACAAGGACTGATATGTTAATTGTTTCAGAAACAAATAATGTTTCCACCCTTTCAGATACTATCTTCTGATGTCCCGCAGATGTCTGGATTACAGAGATCTTAGGATAAGCTATCCCAGTCAATGCTTTATGCCACAGCTTCGTTATGAGTGTTTTGCTGCTAAGTTGTCCCTGGGAGTCTAGGGCACAGTTCAGTATCTTGCTGGACCAATAAGGCCCTCAAGGTTTTCCTTGTTGACACAGTGATTTCCCAGAACTCCTACACTTTCAGCAAAACTTGGTCAGCAGCAAGATAAATATTTCCCTGTATGAGTCATATTCTGTGCTTTGAGTTACGTTCTAGTTGCAAGAGAGCAAAACTTTCATCACAGGACTTGACTGTTACAGAGTCAAGAAAATTAACCACCCATCCGTGCATCTGTTTTGCAATCTTTAAATTGACACTAAGCTGCCTTTCACAGGGGACCAGGCTTAGGCTGGGCTTAATCTCTTTGAACTTTAGATGTCCATAACACAGATTTCTATTCCTGAATTATTCATCATATAATTAAGCATAAGAACTGTGTTTCAATGTCTACTTTAAGACACTACAAATTGTAGCTTACACATGATATCTACTATAAAGAGCACCTAGAGTAATTAGCTTAGAATGTAGCTGCCTACCTTCAGTTTGATTAATCCCCTCCAGTAATGCCTTCATAAAAAGGCTGAGATGTAAAACATTCCACTAACTACTTAGCACTGACTGCTAAGATTGAAGTGCTGCTTCTTAGGTTCAAACCTGTACTTGCTTGAGTTTACAAGAGATCCAAGAGAAGTCCATGCTCTGACATAGCCAAAGGAAATGCAGAAAGTTGCTATAGGTGCTTACAGATCAGGAGTTAGCTGAGGGTGTGAAGCACACCAGCCAGTTAGATGGCAGTAAGGCATTAGAAACCCGTGCTATGTATGTCATTCAGAAATATACTTCTGTTTCTGGAAATGAGACACTTCCAGAAAGTGAACTACCATTGCATATAGTTCTACATTCCTATGCAGAGAGGAAAACGACTCCACCCATCTTTCCTGTCTTTTTCAGGAGAAATCAGCAACGTGCCATAGATTCACTGCAGTCCACCCTTGACTCTGAAGCCCGGAGCAGAAATGAGGCTATCCGGCTCAAGAAGAAGATGGAAGGGGACCTTAATGAAATGGAAATCCAGCTCAGCCATGCCAATAGGCATGCTGCAGAAGCAACAAAGTCAGCACGTGTCTTGCAGACACAAATAAAGGTACTCCGAGAGCTGCCGGTCCCAAGCATCCAACGGTAGGTGTGGGCTAGGTTTCATTAGCACAGAGCAAAACAGCAGTGGTGACAAGTGATGAGGAGAGAAGCTGCTCCCAAGGATGTGCAGGAAAAGCCCTCAGTGTAAGAGAATACTGAAATAAGGATTTCTTCCAAGAGCTGCATACAAGCTGGATGAGATCCAGTCATAAAACCCTTGCTGGCTGCAGCCTCCTGCAGGGGTAGAAAGCTACAGCATGAGGACCGGAAAATCTATGATTTTCTTGAGAGCTTGCAAGTCCTTTAAAAGAGGACAGCGAGTCAATTGGCTGGAGTACAGGGAGTGTGTGTATATTCAGCGTTGTTGTTTGCTTCAACATTTGTAGTAGCTTAAAAAAAAAAAAAGTGCTTTCCTAAGACACCTCTTAAGTCATCTCCTCGCCCACACCTAAGCAGCTAGTTCTGCCTCAGACTGAATGGTGCGCTGTCACAGATTTGAACACACAGGTTTTTTCCCGCGTTGCACCACACACCACAAAAGCTATTCAGCTTACAGCGTGGAGGAAGCCTTTCTCCAATAAAGAAGTACTGAAATTTTTGAGGCGAGCCCAATGCAACTGCTGCAAACTGGGCTCCACTTATGTAAGAACAGCGGCTTGAAATAGAGTTGCACTGGTGAAAAAACAAACATCTGTTTTGTTATAGGAGCTTCAGGTGCAGCTGGATGACTCTGGACATGTGAATGAAGATCTGAAGGAGCAGCTGGCAGTCTCTGACAGGAGGAACAACCTTCTCCAGTCAGAGCTGGATGAGCTGAGGGCTTTGCTGGACCAGACTGAACGGGCAAGGAAGCTGGCAGAGCATGAACTCCTGGAAGCCACTGAACGTGTGAACCTGCTTCACACTCAGGTTGGCTTTTTCTGTGCTCTCTTCCTCACTGGGTTAAACTGAGCCTTGTCTATTAAGCACTGACACTGTTTGTCCATGGCTGTCAAGTCAGACACATGTTGCCCTCCAAGTGAGAAAATGAGGAGAGGAAGTAAGTCACTCCATAGACAGGCCACCTCACTCCCTTCAGGTTAGCTGGAATTGATTCAGCCAACTGCTTTAAACAGTTTCCAGAAAAGTGATGATGGAAGATAAGAGTAAATTTTATTTCTTTCCTTCTTCTGTGCTGTAAAACCATTTTCATGCTTTAGTTAAGCCATGGCATGCCTTTGGAGAAGTGACACAGATAATGTTTTTGTGCAGGGTGTTGTTACTCAGCAATGAAAACTGCAGAGGCTGGGTTCTAACAATAGGTGTATTGTGCAAGGCAGGAAACTACCTCGCAGCAAAGCGCCCTCTGCCAAGTCACCGCAGAGATCATTGAGACAGGCCTTTAGAATTTGTCACAAGGGACACTGCAGTTTTTACAGGGTCAGGGAGGGGCATGTCCTGACTCACCACCATTTTTGCCACCAAACCAAAGCTTCTCTTCACCAAACAATGGTCAGACAGAAATGAAAATGTGCTACAGGCTGGCCATGTTCTGCAGTGTTTCCTCCAGCTCATTGATGACATGGGGCTTCTGTTTTAATCACCTCATTGACTAACTGATTATGGTTCATTGGTTTTCCAAGATGAACTGCCATTCTCATTCTTCTATTTCAGCCTCTGGCTTATTATTTTATCTGAAGCAAAAGCTGAACATTTACAGCTTTGAGAGTACTTTTGGTATTTCCTCAGTCTGAAGCTAAGCTACACAGCAAAGGCCAGCCCTTATCATGTACCTGTGTTTCCCTTCCCAAATACTGCTGCAATCCAGAGGACGCAAAAATCAGTAAGCATTGGTGTGCTATGGTATTTAGAGGAGTTATGTCTCTAATTATCACTTTTCCTCCTTTTCCACTGTTCCTTTGGGGAAAATTTAATAAAAGAACACAAGCCTGATCAATCAGAAGAAGAAGCTGGAGGGTGACATTACCCAGATGCAGAATGAAGTAGAGGAATCAATCCAGGAGTGCCGTAACGCAGAGGAAAAAGCCAAGAAAGCAATCACAGATGTAAGCAGGCTGGTTCTTTGCTCACTTCTTCTCGCTATCACAATGCCTTAGCACAACCAAGAAAGTATTTCCGAGGTCACCATTTCTGTGCTTGTTACAAAGTGCATACATCCAAAGCACTCCACAGTAATGTGGAGGTAACTGATGAAAGTACAAAATAAAGCAGGCTATACATAAAAAGAGAGGAAGAACTTTTCCCCTAATGTTTAGGTTTTGGGTTTGGTTGTTTTGTTGTTTGTTTTTTTTCCCCAAGAATGCAGTTTCCACTGATCCTCAAAGTCTAAGGTCATGTCACCTTTGAATCAGGTAAATCACACACCTGGATAGGCTAAACCAGTTCAGACTGAATTAGCACTAACTGGTCTCCTGGTGTACATAGAATCTGGCGTGAGAAACAAAAATACTGAATCCCAAACAAGATAACTTAGAACTAGGTATTATTGGAAAAACATGAGGCTTAAGGTCCCAGGAGGAGAGACGGAGTGCGTTCTTCTTCCAGGGAAGACGTAATTTGGGCAGGTGTAGTTTCATTTTCCACAGACCTGGAGAAATCCGTGTCTTCAGCTAATGTATCGCATCATACCAACAGATGAAATGAAAGCTAAAACTGGAGGTTTCTGTGAGTTACATATCTGGAGTGCCTGGACAAAATTATTCCTATACCATGGCCTTTACTGCTTCTCAGCTGACAGCACTGTTACTGCTTGCCAGAGTGAAGATGCTGATTGCCCTTGATTTAGCTCCAGCCTGGATTGCAATGACTGCTGTCTTCACATGACTGCTCAGTGATGGGTACAAAATCTGTAAATGGTTCTTGGTGGCAGGCATAAACATCAAAGCAGGAATGAGCTAATTGGCACCATCGTTACTTGTCCTACAGAACAGCCAGGGACTGTGTAAGATGTTGAAACTGGGCTTCCTGTGTGAGCACTGACTGCAGAAACTGCTCTGCTGTTATAGCCACTCCGGCAGCTCTTATCTATGGCTGTGCAGGGAAATTTGTCAGTTGTTTTAATCTAAAACCCTTTCAAGAGCTCCAAACACCAAGATTAGATTTTGAGTAAGTTCTAGGTTAAAAAATCTGTAGCGAATGGCACAGGCTTACTTGCAGGCATTATAAATGAGAACATTATATAGCACAGGTACTAAAAGAAGTTTTAAAAAAAAAAAAAGTGGGGGGGAAATCTTAAATCACAGCATTAGAATGTAGAGGAAAAAAGGGCCTCCAAGGCTATTCTTTCTGTGTGTTTTCTCTGTCCAGGCAAGATATACACACACAAGATATTCTCTGGAGCTTTGGATACAGTGAGTGATCCAAGTAGTGGATAATCCAAGACTGATCTCCCATCATTTCTTCTGAGACACAATTCAATAGCATAAGAGAGCTGCTGTAAAATGTAATTGTTTTTCAGGCAGCAATGATGGCTGAGGAGCTTAAAAAGGAGCAGGATACCAGTGCTCACTTGGAAAGAATGAAGAAGAACATGGAACAAACAATTAAAGACCTCCAGAAGCGACTGGATGAAGCAGAACAAATAGCCCTGAAAGGTGGCAAGAAGCAGATCCAGAAACTGGAATCCAGGGTAAGTTTGTGACACCATTTCAGATGGCTGTCTCCTGCTTACAGACCTGGGACCAGGCAGGTGCCCTAGAGCTGCCTGGTAAGTTCAGAGAGGCCAGTAAGGGATACCATGAACGCTTTCCTCTGTTTCACAAAAAGCAGGTTTTGGAGGTATGCTTCCCCTTCATCACCCAGCTACAATGAGCTGTTGTAGCACAGCAGATGAGCAAGGCTTGATTAAAAAATAATAATAATTAAAAAAAAGCCCAACATCTGAAACCAGGAAAAGCCTCTCCAATGCCTTCTTCAGTTAAATTTTTTTGGCCTTTGCATATGTCTGCACCTTTTCTGGCGCAGTTTAAACACACTTATGAAAAGTCAGAAAGCAAAGGTGACATTTTGATCTGTTCCTGAAATTTGGCTCTACGGAGATGCTGAGGAAAGAGCATTTCTTGAACTGTGAACCAAATTATTTGCTGCTTTATATACACGGCATAATGTCAAGGTTTTTTCCCTTTTTGCAGGTTCGTGAGCTGGAGAATGAACTCGAGACTGAACTCCGTCGCAACTCAGATGCCCAAAAAGGAGCCCGCAAGTTTGAGAGGCGCATAAAAGAGCTGACTTACCAGGTATGCTGAGGACTGTAGTAACCACTAGGTCCCTGGAAAGAAATGTGTTCTCCCAGCGTCATAAGTTGCCTCAGTGTTTCAGTGAAGGATGAAGGATGGCATTACCCCGAGCTTTCTGATTGTAGGAAGCTTTAGGGATAGGAGGAACATCTCCCTGGGGCTACCATCATCTTGCCTGACTCATTGTGACTAACATTAGAATGCCTCTGTTGCTGGGATTTGAACAGTTTTATCACAGTATTAATATGGAGCAGAGAAGAAAGAGCTCAGCTGTGTCTCTGCTGTGCTGATGTTGTGAAAAAGAGCCAGAAGGATTCAGTCGACTCTAAGGTATCTTGGTGCAGGGTTGCCCCATCCCAGCGCTCTGTCCCTTATTGCTGAGCAGCAAGGTCTAGTTGTGAGCCTCCTGCAGGTTTGCTAACAGCTGCTGTTGCTGCTTGCCTTTTGAAAAAGGTCTTATGCACAGAACACTGATCCTTTTGCTTTCGACAGCATTCTTAAGAAGATAATCCCATCCATCTGGTTTAGGAGATTATTTAGCCTCCTACCTGTTGTTTTACTCTGACTTTTGTATGCAGAGGTTGTTTTCTTAGAATACAGTGCTCCAGCAGAGGCAGACAGAATTAGCTGGTCCTTCTGCTTAGGGACTGTAACAGCTTAAACCTGGCTCCTTTTACTAGAAATGCCTCCAAACAAGATTTTTAAATATGGAAATTATATATACATTTTAGGCCCACTCATAGATCTGCTTCACTAAATAATGACACACTCTATAATGACAAGTGTTCTTCTCATCCCTGAGTGTGTTTACATGTATACTTCTGAAAGTGTGTGCACATATATATGCATGTGTAAATATCTATATATTTACATACATATGTAAATGGGGAGGGTGTTCTCTTCTAGTCCCCAGCCTCCAGGCTTATGCTCATCTTCCATCAACCTATAGAAATTTTTCTCATCTATACACAGGGTGATCACAATATGGCTTGTTTGCCCTTTGAACCATATGCTTCTAAAATTATATATATGGCAGCCATACCTATTTCTTTGTGGGAGATGCTTTAGGCCTTTTTACATTGTCAACCCAATTAATGGTGTTTTGATGCAGTCAGAAGAAGATAAGAAGAATCTGGCCAGGATGCAGGATCTGATTGACAAGCTACAACTAAAAGTGAAGAGCTACAAGCACCAAGCAGAGGAAGCTGTAAGTAGCCATTTGGGCCCTTTTACCTTTGAGAAATTTATTGTCCTAAACATACAATCTTTAAACCATAGTAGCTTTTAGTACAATTATACATTTTGTGTGTATTAATATTTGCATTTATATTATTATAAACTCTATATGTATAAATATATTTATAATAGATATATAATAAAATAAAATATGTAGCATCTGTGTTGATTATGTTTAAGAAAAGGTATTCAATTTTAACTTAAGATTGCAGTATAATTTGCGAGAGAAGGGGGGAAGGGAAGGAATAGGAAAGACCTTTCCTCTTAGTCCCTCTGGAGGCATGTGGAGAACCTCCCAGTTCACTTTGCATGGAGAGTGCCACTGGAAACATCAACTCTGTAAAACAACAATCTCCATTCTCCAGGAGCTGAGCACACAGCTGTTACCTAGTCATACTGAGCACTTTCCATCCTGCCTGAAATGGAAAGCTTTGTTTCACACATACATGAGGAAATCAGCTGTACTGTTTTTCTCTCACCAGGAAGCTCAAGCCAATCTGTACCTTTCAAAGTACAGAAAACAGCAACATGATCTGGATGATGCTGAAGAAAGGGCTGAAATAGCTGAATCTCAAGTTAATAAGCTGAGGAGCAAGTCAAGAGATATTGGCATGAAAAAGGTACGGCTATACCCTATGGGGTAAATGTGACTGTTTAATACACTGTAGTGTATAGTGCTATCTATGCAGGAAGATCTCTTACATCTCTTAAAGTAGCATGGACTAGAGTAAATTCTTATTTACTACATGTTTTTTCAATCTACCCTTTATTTTTACGTTAAGGTAAGCCTTTAGGACAGCAATCTGATGTGTAGGCAAAATGAATTCTCTGTCCTCCTCATGTTTTCATTTAATGTCTGTGCTCAGCAGCCAGAAGTCTCCAGAACTGGTGATTTTTTTTTTTTTTTTTTTTTTTTGCATGGGATATTAAACAGCTCTATCTTTTTCTCCCTCTGATGATGCAGATTTCTATGTATGCAATACAGCCTGGGGATTACTGCACTAGCAGATTGTCAGATGCTTTAACATTTCTCTTTCAATTAAATTCTATTGATTTGAAGAACTGATGAAAAGAAAACATTAGTTACTAGTCACTTAGGCGCTGGGAAGTCATTAGTAATTAGAAATGTATTTGTGGTGTTTTGCACTTGAGTAGAATGGTGGTAGAATAATATCAATGAAACTAAAAGGTGCCTAAGAACTTGGTCTGGAACTGAAAGCTAACCTTTGCTTATCTATGCTTGCCTTGTGGCAAGCAGGGCAAGTAAGAGTGGGGTTGTTACTTGTAGGAATGCTAAAAAGAGGAGCTGGGTCATCGCTTTATCTATTTCATTTGCAAGTGAAACATAAACCACAATGCTTAATATCAAATAAGCTTTATGGGGGTGACAGCTCCTAAGTCAAGAAAAAGGAAAAAAAAATTCTTTCTGTATAATTTTGATTTTTTTATCACACTTGATCCCATCACGTTCCTTCTCTCTTCTGCATCCACCATTCTGTGGGAGGAAACACTCAAATTTCTGCTTTTATATT
This sequence comes from Leptosomus discolor, assembly GCF_034619465.1. Taxonomy (NCBI): domain Eukaryota; kingdom Metazoa; phylum Chordata; class Aves; order Leptosomiformes; family Leptosomidae; genus Leptosomus; species Leptosomus discolor. The sequence continues at coordinate 122,005,772 of NC_141391.1, forward strand.
GGACTAATAAAGTCACCTTTGACTGATATACATGACTGTAGCTCCACCGTCTAGAGCAGAGCTACATTAAAACTGCATGAAGATCTGGTCTCTCACACATTTACATGTGATGGAAGCAGTACTGTAATTGAAGCTCAAAATAAGTTTTGCCACTTTTATGAGTAAAACATTTCCACATATTTTTCTTTAAATTATTCCAGCCCTACAAAAAACAGAGAACTCATGTAAGTTCACAAAGCCACGGCATTACACAGACACTGAAATGGGTAAACCATGACAGCAATTTGGTTTTTTAAATACTGTTAAGAGTTCTGTTTATTCCCTGTATCTTACTAGTACCCTCTTTCTCTCTCAAATATGCAAAAGTTATAGACAAGTAGACGGCTGTCTTTATTAGTCAGATGCTAGTTTACCAACACCAGTTCCAGCTCTGGCTTATAGCAGAGTGTAGAAGTCCTCTGCTATCAAAGGGATACGTACTCTAGCATGAGGACAAGAAATCTGTATCGTTAGCTGAAGTAAGATGGCAACGGTTGGCTAAATAGGTGCTAGTCTGTTTCAGATACAAACTAGTAATTCCAGGGAGCAGAAACATTAGTGAAGGGAAGCTTTTGTCATTTACTTGTGAACTTACTCTAAATCCACCTCAACACTTCAATTTTTAACAGTTGTGTACTATTTCAATTGCATTTCAGGTTCATGAAGAGGAATAAGTACAGTCCCAGCTGACAGATATGAGAACATGCTTGATATAATCAGGCACAACTGAAAGCAGATGTAGAAAAAAATAAGCGCTTACAGAAATAAACATCAAGTGAAAATTCAAAGAGACTGTATAGTGTATTCCATTTATTTCAGTGTTTCTATTTTGCCAAGCCTCAGGGATCAATAAAAGATTACATCTTGCCAACAGCCCACTTCATTATGTTAGAACAAATCCTAATTGTCAGATCTCTGACAAAATCAAAACTAAGGACAAATCCAGTCGTGCTTCACAGCCTTATGTATTCCATGTGCAGATTGTTAAAGATTGAACCAGTGCAGGGATATAACCTAACTCCCATCTGTCCTGCCAGTCACAGTCTGTGTGAGGAGAGCAGAAAGTAAACTTTTTCATATGAACGGTAAGTTTAGAAAGCTTCCACTACTATCAGCCAAAGGACTTCTGTTTGCCAGCCGCAGCAGATATATAGGAGATGCTGCAGAGGGACATGTCCCATCAGGACTGCCTGTGGCTCAGAAATAGGGTGATATCTTAGATCTTTTCCACTTTTAAACAGGGAAGCTGTCTTTGCTCGAATTTAAAATACTAAATGTCTACGTTTAGCCCATATCCGAGGCTAAACTACAGCAGCCACTCTATCACCCAACAACCCCTCACCAGCCCCAAGGGGGAATCAGGAAAAGGCGAGCAGACCCGTGGGTTAAGTGGAGACAGCTGTAATGAAACAGCACCACTGCCAACCAGGGAATGCAGAGTTAGAGTCAGCCAAACGAATATGCAGCCGTCACAACTGACATGAGAGCAGTCCTCAGGAGCGGGGAGAAGCCAGAGGGGGAGCAGGAAGAACCCCACAGGAGCTCCCTCTCCCCAGCAAACCTTCCCCCTTTACAACGGCCATGACTCTATGGGATGGGCTACACCTGTAGCTCGCTCAGCTCAGCTCAGCTGCCCTGGCTGACTCAAAACTGCTAACGGGCTGCCCAGCATGGCTGGGCTGTGATTTTTGTCCCAGACAAACAAGGACACTAAATGAAGTGCAAAACAATAACCCCTCTCTTTCCCTCATACTGAAAAAAAAAAAAATCTCTCAAAGTTGAATCTTGTTCTGTGGAAACTTTTTCATTGTGCCTTTAGGATATCCAAGTTCCAATTTTTCATGCTGACACCTCACATACAAGTGTCAATTGTCTGTTTTTTTTTTTTTTTTCCCTGTCAGTTCAGTTGTTTGTTACTGTTGCTCAGATAACAACATTTCCATTTGGCTCTTACTGTAATTCAAGAAGGAAGGTGAAGGAATTCTTTCTTCTTTTCAGCTGCAATCTCAGTAGCATCTCTCTGCGCAGAGAGGGATTTTCTTCCGGTATGTCAAGGTGCTTATATGATTCCTTCTCTTCTGCGTTTCTAGTCAAAACAAAAATGTTTGTAAGAACTACCAATGTGTAAAATTAATCCTCTAGTGGGAACAGAACAAGACACACTCCCTATAAATATAAGTCAGTATTTTTCATTTTAACATTAGCTGAGTAAAATAAACATCCACATAACAGTGCATAAATATTACTGCTTCTTCAATGTAGTCCTCCATGCACATAACCAGAGCTGAGATAACCTGTAGATCATTCCACTTCCTCTTGGATTATGATATGTTAAAGGTCTCAACAGGTCCCAACATAAATGAATCTTGCTTAAATTCTTTAAATTAAACAGCTGCATCTCGAAGGTATGTTACTATCTCTAAAGCATGTTAGGATTAAAATTGACCAATAACAAGCATGCAAGTGAATCTCTAAGTGAGAGGAAAATGAAAAAAAGAATGAGATTCAATCATTTTAGAGTTGTCTTTCTGGTGTGTTCTTGTTGAACTTAATGGTAACCGTCACAAAACATCTCCTGAAGCTTACCACATTCAGGCTGTGACAAAATCTTAAGGCCCAGGGAGTTTGAAGGTATATCTCTCCATGGATAGAGCTGTACTGTCAGACACAAAAAGATGTACCCCAAGGACTAAGAGCTAAAGTTCGTTTTTTAAGGATACTCACTACAAATGCAGAGGAAGGAGACAGAATATTCTAAGACAAACAGCCTATTACAAACACATGAGAATAAAATGCATCCACTTGAAGATGCTGTACTCCAGTAAATAGGAGAGATGTGTAGAGAGATGAGATCAGGGACCATATGGGTATAACAGTCTCCTAAATAAAGCAACTAGTATAACTTTTCACACTGAAGCCTTGGTGAGCTTTGACGTTGTATATAATTGAAATAGTAATTTGGGCTCTAAAGAAGACTAGGTATGGGCATTGTTTGATGGACTTCATGTTTTGGTTTGGGCTGGCTTTTTGGGGGGTTTTCTTGGTCTTAAACACAAGTCAGAGAAAATCAACCTTTTTTTTTTTAAAAAAGCAAGTATTTGTGAAGGGTAATCAAGTTTTTCACTTTTTCATAGAGCACAGGAGAACATCTGGTCAAGGGAAGGGCATGTTAACATTGTTACAAACAAAATACTACTGCATAGACGTACCAAAGAAGGCCTTCTGGACATAGAGAATATCAAGAATGAGGACAATTTATTTACGCTGACACCTGTCATCCTATATTTTCTGTCTTTTTTGTACGCTTTAACCCATGAAAATCAAATCTATGTTTTGGTTAAACATTCAAGGTCTAGATTTAAGCCTAATAGTACCTTTAAAAAGAATCCCGTAATGGTTGTACGTACCTTGAACCAGATGCAGAAACCTAGTACTGCTACCCCCACTGCAGTAATCACTCCTGCCACAATTTTCACAGTGTCACCTGAATTCTCTTTAAAAATACAAATTACAAAAAGTTTAACAGAAGTGCTTTATATCACAAATTAATGCTTGCTATTGTTCAACAAGTATATCAAGGCTACAATTTTTTCTCTTATTTATAATCTAAGAGCTATGATTTAGGGACAATGTCTCAGTTTCTTTTTAATGTTACTAATACAACAATGTTCACATTACTTGACCTGTAATATAAGACTTTAAAGTGATACTTTAATGACTTAAGTGTGAATAGCTGAAAGCAGATTATTTTACTTAATTGTGCTGATACAAAATTCCATGTGTGTTCATGTAATATGATTTGACAACTTCTTAATACAAATCCCATTTAAAAACAATTAACTGCCCAGTATGGGAAACACTGCCTCCAGGTACAGTGCTCGGTGCCATTCACAGTACTGCTGATTTCCAGTAGAACAACTCAGTAAGCGTTGTCCAGCCTGGAGTATTGATTTCATGATTTCTGTTGTGAAACCTTTGCAATTTTCACCTAAAACGCTTCCTGACATCATGACGCAACCGTGCAATCCAGGTGGGCACACAAAGCAGCAGGTCCTGAGGTGGGCAGTAACAACGGATTCCACAGGAGATAGGAGCCCGTCTAGCAGAAGCCTCTGCACGGCACCAAGCGCCTTGTTACTCCAACCAATTTCAACAACGTGAGAACACTCAGACCCCAAGGACTCATTTCTTTAAGTACAGTTCTTCTACTTCAGGCTTCCTTTCCACTGCTGCGGAATCCAAAGGATTTGAAAAATACTACATTCCTCTGGAAACTTCCTATGGATGTCTGGCAAACAGTTTAAAAATGAGAACTGCCGAACCAGAGCGTTTAACCTAGCTATTGCCTTTAGCTTGATTCTGTCCCCAGAGGTATGCAGATGTATGTTTATATCTTGTCAGCTCTTTCGGTAGAGCATCTTTAAGCTGCAACCTTTCTTTACACAGGAGGCGGCCTCTGAAATGGCTGTAACTTCGTCTCACTTTTCGCCTTAAAAGTCCCCTTTTCAGTGGCACCTGGAAATCTTTCTGATGGTTGAGCAGCTGCTGTGCTATGACCACTATCCAACATACTGATCTAGCTCATTCCCTTATGCCCTACTGCCTCTATCTGATTTCAGATCATGCTGCCACAAAGATGCTTACCACCCTCTGGTAAGTGTCTTCCCTGTTCTGTATACCCTATTTCTCGTCCATGAGTAGGAAAACTCTGTAAGCGACACAGTATTTAGCCACTAAAGAGGAAACCTGTATCATCTATGGCTATTGTAAGATCCATCCGCAGAGAGTAGCTAGAGAAAGGCATTAGTAGAGGATGATCCAGACCATACCTGGACTGAATAGGTGTGCACGTCTGTCTCCAGTGAATGCACGGGCAGACTGATGGACTTGTGCATGTAAGTTAGGAGCATCAGTTAAGTGTGTAACTCCTTGGAGGTGTTCAATGCTCTCCACTTCACAGGCACAGTATTAGGTTTACAGATCATGCTGGAATTTGAGCTGCAAGGAAGTGTATTTGTCTGACTGACTTAACTGTTTTCTTTAATCTAACTCCCCTCCTTCAGGTTGCATATAGCCACTGACATTTAAAACACACACAATATCAAGATTCCAGACTGAAACTAAACTACCATGGGGGAGGTGGGAGAAAGGAAGACAAAAATACGCAATTATTATCACTTATTCTAGCCCCTTTTGTTCTATGTTGCCTCTGATTTTCACGTCCTACTGGCTTGTTTCAAGTTCCTTCTTAAAAATACCAAATGTTGTATTAGTTCAGCCCGATATTAATTCTCAGTCTTTCAGGTGATTGTGTTTAATTGCATAAAATACCCATGTGCTACTGCTTGAACAGCGTTTTTTTCCCCCCTCTCTTTGGACTGAGATTTAAGAAGGCTACATCCCAAACAGCATACTGGTTTTGAACAAATCTGTAATTTGTTTGCACAATAGCTTTAGACAGCTGGAGTAAATTTTTTTAACCTTCAGTAAGAGTTTTCAACAGAAAAGTTAATCAGTAAGTCTCCTTGAAACTGGAGACAATGAAATAACTGTAACTAAGACTTCACAGCTGGAAATTTAGTACAGTTCATAAAAATGCAAGCATGCATATAAACATATATATCCCCAGGTCTAAAAAAGGCCTGCTGTGTAGAATTAAAGTTTTGAAAATAACAACTGTGTGTTCTCCTCAACAAGGTTTCTTCTGTAGGCAAATTTATACCACACCTTTGGGTTTCCCTTCATCTCCCTTCTACCTTTAAAGATCGTATTTGCTATTAGTGAAGCATTTAGGACATGATTCTGAGAGTTCCCTGTGCCCTTGGCTCTGACAGGAGTCAGTGGCAACTGAGGGCGGCCACTGATTTTGAGATCTTTGCCACAGGAAGCTGCTGATTGAAAAAAAGAAACATCAAGTCTTTAAATAAACATGTTAGGTATGGGGTTTTTTCCCTGGGACAACAATAATAAATACAATATCTCTTCTATCCACATGTACTAGCTGTACAATACGATTTTTCTTAATATTTTACAGATTTCTGATGGACTCTTTGGCTCTGGATTCCCCTCACTGGTCCCCATCCTCTGAAGCAGAAAGAGCGGCAACTTACCAACTTGCAAAGTTCTCACAGTAAGTTTTGTGTAGTGAGGTGTTGAAATATTGCACAGATACTCTCCACTGTCACTTGCAGTAAGATCATGCAACATCAGGGAAAAGTCAGTTTGGTTAATCTGGACTCGAGGCTGGTAAGAGTGAGATGTACCATTGAAGGTGGCCAGGACTGTAATCACTGCATTTCTGTTTAATTTCCAGACAACGCTGAAACCATCAGTGTTTGTAGTGTTACTGCTGTATTCACAAGGAATTGCAGTGCTACTTCCTTCCATGTTAGTCAGTGGGTCTGAAACAGATAATTGAAGAATGATCTGGAATTTTTTTGGAAAATACTGTGAAGGCTTTTTAGACAATTTCTGATTTTTTTCTGAAGTCTGTGGACAAATATAAAACCATATTTCACTATTTTGATGTCATATTCGAACACCACAGTATGCCTCCAGAAGCATCTGAAGATTTTAAAAGCTAATCTGTCTTACATTAAAAAAAAAAAAAAAAAAAAAATAGCTAATTGGTATTAGCTATACTTATGAAATTTTTTTTTTTCCCATTTGCCTATTTCTCCTCTAATTGGGGGGCTCACTAATAAAAGTGATTCAGCCTAGTCTAAGTTACTGTGTAAAGTAGCATGAAATTCCACATGTTGGGAGCACAGAGAAAATGCAACTAATCAGATACCTGCACATTTAAAGCAAAAGGGTGAAACTGTTACGGTGTAATTTAATTAAAAGAATAAAAAGATTGTATTTAGTTAGAAATAACTTTCAGCTATGGTGGACTTCAGTACTTTACCTGTCTGTGTGGAACACTTACAATTAATGAATAGCTTTAAAAAAAAGGAAGGGGAAGGAAAGAGCTGGTAAGTGGAACTACTAGCTAATGTATAAAATACTAATGTAAGACAAATTACTACCATACCAACTATCAATTGACAGCAGGGATTTACTGCAAAGGAAGGAAAACCAGAAGAGGTCGTGGTGGCTGGCAGTCTGCTGGAGAGGAAACTAGTACGTTACTTTGACATGGTATAACCACGCTTGGTTTCTATGTGTGGGGATGAATGAACATATGTAAGGAAAAGGAAAGGAGTGTATTTTCAAAATGTTCCAGTGAGAGGACAGACAGATGGAGGGAGATTCAAACAAACATGTAATGAAATGTACCTTTTTCTCTTGTGGATCGGAAGGATAGATTAACAAAGCTATAGACACTTACAGTGCACTTGCTAACTACTATGATGCCATACTTGAAACCTTCCATATTGTAAGCTACGGTATGTAAATTAGAAGCTGCACTCCTGTTCTGAAGCATATGCAGTAGATTAGGAACAGAGAGTGTCTGGGTACACTTTAGAGGGAACTCCGAGTGATGGAAGCAGCCATGCACATCTGATGTGTGCATTGCTCTTGATCCAATTAAAAAATATTCCCTAAGAAAAAGGAGACATTGAAAAGAACCAGTTATTTACCTGAACTGAACTTCCAGTGAAATTGAGGAGGACAAGTTGAAATTTCATAGCCCTGTTTTTCCTTAACTAACAGAATGAGCTGCTGTTTGCTCAAATGCAAATGCTGCTCCCCACTCCCGTGCACCCCCAGCACTCATCTCGAGCACTTAAGAATGCACTTTAAGAGAAGTACAATGAAAGGATCAAACGGTACTGATAAAAATCTGGCAAAAGATGGGAAATGGACGGAGAGAGGAGCATGCACACCTACAGCAGCAGGCAAACTTTCACCTCCCTTATATAACCCACAGGTTCACTAAGGTTTCCATGTATTTTGTCTGAGTTCATTCTTTTCTTGGTAGAGTGTAAAGTTCGATTATTAGGCACCTCTTGAAATGTGAAACTGATGTGGAAGAAATGTTCAGAGTAAAGCTCACAGAAGTGTGAGCTACTGCCTCTCACCTCTACTGGTTGGACATACGCTGCCCTGTAATTGTAACGGATGAGTTTCAAAGAGGAAGGCGCATCCTTTTGCACCATCCCATATCCGTGTTTCCCCACTGCAGAAATACAGTATTTAATTTGGCTCTGAAACCAGCTGTGACATTCAGTAACGATGCAGGAGGAGACTTCCATTTGTTCCTACCTTGCATCTTCCATTCAGCAGCCCATTCTTCATGAGGGAGATGAATATGACAGCAGTATGGATCAGCTGTGTTTATAATGTTCTGGTCACTTCTAAAAGAATAGAGTTCTCCATCCCTGGTTTCCTCCCGATCTGTTTCTTGGATGAATGTATTGCCTTGTACCCAAAATATACGTGGTGCTGGATAAGTGAGAAAGGCATAGCACTTCAGCATCCTTTCTGTGTCTGTCTTTTGGTATTCCAGTGCATAATAAGAGGAAACTGTAGATTAAAAAAAAAAAAAAATAAAAAAATCAATCCTACTACTTTCAAAATGCTTTTTAACCTGAAGTGATTGATCTTTTGAAATAACATTGGGGAGAATAAACAGAACTGAGAACAAAATTTAATTTGTGTTTGATTTCAGAAGAAAGCATAGCACTACTTACTGTCAATGCCAGGGTTTGTACTGTTCTGAGAAGCAACATCATGTTTTAAAAATTCAAGTATACAACCTAATTACCCCTTAGAAATCACGGTGCAGTAGGTTATGAGAACAAGCGCTGCACTGTAATTTTTCATCTCATGTTACAATGTTCAACAGAGAAAATTAATTGCTTGATAACACCACCAGGCCCAAAAGGTGTTGGGTTGGAGGATTTTGATTCCATGTAAGAAATAACACGAGAAACTCTGTTGGTGTAATCCTATTTCCGCTGGCGCAATCCAAGCACTTTTGACATCTTACTGACCTCTCACCCGCAGCGTGACTTCCACTTCTGTTGTAGTTTGCTGTGTTCCCACATAGCAATTATAAGAGCCCTCATCAGTCAAGGTCAGGTTACTAAGTTTCAAGGAGGCGTTTCCACTAGGAATGCTCTCATAGAAAAGGTGTGTTCTGTGTCTGTAATCCGGATCTTGTCTTTCCAGCTGATCGCTCCTGTAGTAGTAGCTGTGCACATTTTTGTCCCCTTTCTTCCAGTAAATTACTTCATCATGCCCAGGTGGGAAAGGACAAGGGAGGATGCAATCCTTGGAAAACAGCCCTGTTACTGTTTTCTGTTCTGTAAAACCTAAATCCCGTAAGTACAAAAGAATAAGTTAAATCTAGTCTACAAGCGTATTTCTGCCCCTCCTTGTCCTTGACAAAAAAAAACTCTCTGGCAGGCAGCACAGTCCTACCAAGTGTGCCAACGGCTCCTAAGTCTGGTAGTGAGTATCCAGCTGGAGCTTCCTTCTCAGAAATTTGGATGCCCACTCCAACTTATCTGGCAGGGCAATCCAGATGACTTTTCCTCAGTCTTCTGAGTACTATGTCAATGAATGTACTTCAAATAATTTTCAGTAAGACCTGACAACTACTGCCTGCTGAGCAGTCATGCGACGCACTCCACCAGCCGAGCCGTGGGGCAGATCTGTTGGCAGATAACAGTTTGGGTGCTCAAGGTGCTCGATGGCCATGGCCATCCACATAGTCATCTTTCAAACAGTCATCTTTTGCTTCAGGAGTGTTTTACATTACAACAGTAAAGAAATTGATTCTTTACCATTAACAAACAGTGTTTGAATTACTTAATTCCCCCCAATTAAAAAATTAGTAATAATTGTTGTCTTTATTATTTTTCATAAAAAATACAGCTAAAACCTACCCCAAAGCGTAGCACCTCTGTGAAATAAATAGATAATAAGAAATGGTATTTTCTGTCCTTTCATGTCTCCTTTGGTTCATAGTAGAGGCATGTCAAACTGACAACATAAAAGAGGGGAGAAAAAACAGTTTAAATGCAGGTAAAAGACATACACTAATTATATATATATTGATAGAACAAGGGGAAATGGCCTTAAGCTGCACCAGGAGAGGTTCAGGCTGGATATTAGGAAGAATTTCTTTACTGAAAGGGTTGTCAGGCATTGGAACAGCCTGCCCAGGGAGGCAGTGCCGTCACCATCCCTGGAAGTGTATAAGAGACAGGTAGATGTTGTACTTAGGGACGTGGTTTGGTGGTGTTGGTAGAGCTGGGACAAAGGTTGGGCTTGATGATCTTGAAGGTCACTTCCAACCAAAACTGTTCTACGATTCTATATAACATCCTTTGCTTATTAAGCTTATTAAGGACTGTAGGTCTTTGTATCATGTTTTATCTTTGCAACAGTCTTGGCCCAGATTTTTGGCCTTAAGGTCATTATGTAACACTATACATTTCATAATGGTTGAGGCCCTCTCATTACCATATAATCCCTTGTAGACTGATACTTGCTATTTATGTTTAATAAAGTGTTTACCCTCAGTGTTCTTACAGGGCTAGGGAACATTAATCTTCATCATTCATGAAGAGGACACCAAGGAAAAATGGTCAAGCACAATTTCCAAATGGATGTAAGATGTCCCTTGTCAACTTTTTTTTTTCTACTTCCTAAAGTGTATTTCTGATTACTGCAACATTTTACTTTCTGGGGTGGGAAATTTGCCTCCATTTGCAAATATTTCAGATATAAAGAAGTTTTTACACTTTACTTTTCACCAGATCAAAAGGACATCACAGCTGAACTTCCAAAAATGTGTATGGAAGTAGTCTAACGTAGGAATACAAAGAAGGAGGAAGTTGTCCCATCACGTCTACTTGTTTGTCACTTAAATAACAATGAACTGGAAGCTCTCGTGCACAACAAAAAAAGAATAATCTTACTGTAACTGATAGACCACACTCTTCCTCCACCCAGGCACGCTACTTTAAAATACAGTGTACCACAGTGGGAAAATTATCTCATGAAACAAATAGCTTGAAAAGAGTTTAAAGAGCTTCCCCTAGTCCTCTTCTTCTCCCCAAAGGACATTCCTGACTTACACAGAGCACAGGTTTAGCCAGGCTTGCTAGCCAGTTCTTTTAATACTAATGAATAATTTTGACTGATGTGTGTAACTGTATTTGTGGTGGGTGTGAATCTTACATCCCAAGGATTTTTGCCTGTTATTTCTTTTGTAAAGCTAGTGTGGTTATTTTATGTATTCTCAGCTTTCTATTAGGGGGAAAAAACCCACCAAACCAACAGAGGGGCACCAGAATATTAAACCTGAGTCAGAGGTGATGCAAGAGTAAAACACTCATGATATATAATTTTGTTCCATGTTAGCAGCAATTGCCAGTAGCTACCTTCTTTTCTCCTTGCATTGGCAAGTGGTGTACATTATGTTTTATTTGATTTTTTTGCTCATTTGCTCAGGTGTCCATCACTTCCAACTTGATTGATGCAATATACTGTGATGTTTGAATTTCAGAAACTGCAATTAATGATAAATTTCCTAAATTTCGTGGTCTGCCATGTTTAATAGACAGTCACGTTTAAATAGCAGCAACGCTCTGAGAGTAACATGGTTCTAACAGTACCTCTGTGGCGCCTTTGGGGGCTGCACCAAGGAGGGAAGCTGAGACAGCACAGGCTGCCTCACATCTTTTAGCTGTACTGAAATACAGAACTGCAACTAGTTAGCCAAATTTTTCATGTTCAACACAAATCTTGGCTTTGGATGTTCCCATTGTAATGTGTTAAGGAAAATGTTTGATGGTCTGTAGAAAAACCTGAGGAGCCTACACTCTGGCCAGTCTTTTCAGCAGGTCTGGGGTCTTAGAGGCATCAAGTATGTGTATGCTGATAGCTAAAGAGTCAGACTGCGAAGTACTGAAGAAACCATGTTTTTTAGGTTTGTTACAGACCTAAATGGCATAACCAGGAAATCATACCCTAAGGCATTGTAGTGAAATATCAGTATGAAATTATTTATACATAGAGCATACAACTAGAATTAAGACCACTGTAGTCATGTCAGTTACTGATGCTCTAGTTTTCAGGAGACTTATTTCATACAGACCCACCACAGGCTCAATCGGGCAGCAGGTCAGTCAGGGTTTCTGAGAGCAAGGCAAGGCAAGGCACTGAAATGCATCTTCCAATACATACTGAGCAGTGGTAGGGGCAATATTGCACTTCCTCTGGCCACTGTAGGAAATGAACATCAAAAGGCACATGCTTCCTTTTTCTTCTGTTAGTCAGTGACCAAATCGCTGTGCTACATCCTGCACCATCTTTGAACTCTGCTTTCAGCATGAGCCCTGATCAGAGTGCTCCCCTAGCACACAGGCATCGGGCTCAATCTGCTCAGTGAAATTTTCTCTGTGACGCACTTTGAGAGCAGCCATGCATGTTGTAATATTCTCCTACCCCGTCAAACAAAAGTTATTTATTCCTTAGTAAAAAGGTTTCTGATTAACTCCTCAAGGTAACAACAGCAGCACATTTCAAGCATGCACAAACTTACACGGACTGGAAATGCCCGAGGATTTCGAATTTTACCAACAAGCAAACAAGAAAAAACAATGTCTAAAGTTCTAAAAATCCCATGTTAATCATATAGTGCTAAAATCTCGTAACAGCCACTATGATACTAGCTTTCCAGAATTTCCCCACTGAATCTTCAGGAGGCATTTTCTGTAGTAGAAAAGAGAATTAATTCTTCACCTCCCCAAAACGAAACCCTTATGACTGAAATTCCATCTCCACACTTCAATTGTTGAGAAATACTCCCCAAGGTACCCACATTCTAAACATCCAAAATTGTCTTAGGAAGTACACCAAAAGTGCTGTCTTTCACCACAATGTACACGTATCGTATTCCCCACCTCCCCCACCCCACGCACTTATAACACTATAGAGGTGTTATAAGAACATCAGGGGGGTTTTTACCTCTTCCGATTTCACAAGTAGCCAAAAAATTCAGAGTCCTGCTCTTTCAGATGTTTCTTGCAGGCAGGGTTTTTATATATATATATAAAAATAAAACAAATATACAGCTCTCCCGAAGCCATGGAACTTTGCCTCTTCCTTGCTCCAGCCAGAGGCACGCCCACACAAAGTGTTTAACATGGAAGTTCATTCCTGTCCCAGAAAGCAGTTGTTTCTCTAGGGAACGCACGCGGTGAGTGTAGTGAAAGTGAAACCAATTCTATACTTGGGAAGCTGCCACACCTTTTGCGTTCACTTCTCCCTCTCTGGGCTTAAAAAGCTTTTTCTCGTAACGATTAACTTTCGCCTGGCTTTGTTGAACAAACTCTTTAATGATAACTAACTCCTGCAAGCTGAGCAACTGACTAACAGAAGAAATTATGGTCAGAAATGTGATTTCCATGGCAGTGGTGACACGGATAGTGTTCACGAGCGCACGGGCACTGCAGCTGCAGTAGACACCAGCAGTTCTCTAAGGCAGAGCACAGGAACCTGAGGCAGGGAGCGAGGTAGATTCTGTATGGGCACAGGACAAAAAGAAAGTGAAATACAAATTATCACGACTTTTCTTAGCCAGTAATTTGATACAAGAGCAGTAGGTGCCCTGGGCTGTCCGCAGGGTTAGGTAATTATTTTCTAACAATATTTCATTAGTGCTTCATTTTCTCTGGACGATTCAAGCTTCATGGGCACTATTTGGTTTCCAGTAGAGGAAAGCGATAGAACTACTCAAGTATCTCAGGGAAGAGGGCTGACAAAAAAACCGCGAAACACAACAAACAAAACGCAGAAAGAGGTGAAAGGAAGGGGTGTCTGCCCTCCTGGGAGAACCGGCTTTCTGCCCTCCACACGCCAGGCCCCGAACCGTGCGGCTTAAAACCTGCTACGAGCAGGGTGAAAGGAGACACTCCTGCCCGAGCACCTCCAGCCCCCAGAGTAAACTAAGGGCGCCATCTTCCCTGCCCCCCCGCCGGGCCTTCCCCTCTCCGTTTCGTAAGGAGAGCAGGGGTGAGATGGTCCCTGTCGCTGTCACGCCGCTGTGAAACGGTGATTGGATGTTAACACGGGCATGCCTCGTCGCCATTGGCTTCTCGCACCCCGGGAGCGTGTGATTGGAGCAGGAGGTGGGGTTCGAGGCAGAGGCAGGCGGGGATTGGTAGGGTTTGTTGCCTTGGTTACGAGCAGCGGCGGCGGGGCTCCAAGATGGCAGAGGAGGCCGCGGGTGGCGGCGGGGTTCGGCGCGGGGCGGCGATGGGGGAGCGGGACGAGGAGGGGGTGGCAGCTGGGGAGCGGGGCCCGGGCGCGGCCTATCACGTGTTCGTGCTGATGGAGGACTTGCTGGACAAGCTGAAGCTGCTGAGCTACGAGGAGGAGGCGCTGCGGCGCCACAACATGCGGCCGCTCTCCAGGTGCTCCTTGCCCGCTCCGCCGGGCGGCTGGCGGCGGCGGCGGCGGCAGGGCCCGGAGGCGCGGAAGGCCCCGGGGAGGGTGGCGGCAGCGGCTGGAGGGCGTTCTCGTGGCTGCTGGCGGGAGGCCGGCCGGGGCCGGGGGCTCGAGCCAGGAAGCTCCAGGCGTGGGGGGGCCGGAGCAGCCGGGTCTGGAGCGGGCGGCGTCGGGTGGGTGCCGGGGTGTGGGCGTCTGGGTGCGAACCCCCGGAGCGAGCAGGGAGAAATCCCAGCGGGCGGTTATGGGGACTAGAGAAGGAAGGCTGGCTTTCGGGTGACGAGATGCCTGGGTCAAGTAAAAACTAGTCAACTCACAGCTTCACGTCTGACTGAAGCTTAAAAAACGAGAGGTGCCCCTAAAGGCTGAGGTGTGATAAGGAAATAGTCACTTGACCTTCCCTGCCCCTGGTACATGAGTTTCAATATTTGCACGCTGGTGTATCTGTGCCAAAAATAATTCTGCCCTATGTATTCAGGGTAAGTGTATGTAAGTGGGGGGTGTGTATTTGTAAGGGGGATTGGACCTGTTGCTTTTAAGTCTGGTTTTTCATCTCTAATACGTACTTGTTTCATATGTAACAAACTTTTTTTTTTAATTATGGTGGGAGACAGGGAACCTGGGAAACGGGACTGATGTGCTCCCAACATCCCCCTTCCCAAATAACTTTCAAATCCATCTGTCAGTTTCAACCAGGCTCCACAGCAGCAAGTCACACAGTTAAGCTTTCTATAAACAACAGTTTGGTAGGGGGGGAAAAAAAGTAGTTCAAATGATTCACTTCTTGGGACAGAGGGCTGAGGATGAGTGCAGTGGCTCTGAGCTGGTTTTAGCTTATATCCATATATATATTTGGAGCAATTAAGCAAACCTTTGTCCACCTTAGCAAGCAGCCGTGACTGTAAAGAGAAGCGTTTGATTCCGAGTATGCAGTGTGGACATGACTTATATGGGGGACTACCTGTGGTCTGACTTTACGGACTGAATCCTTGTTAAGACCACATCTTTCAATTTAGTGTGATCCAAAATAGATCCAATTTGTGTACCTTATTCTCTAAAGCACCCCAAAGCACAGTAGGCAAGGGTAGGTGGAAGGATCGCTTCAAAAACATGCTCCCGATCTAAGCTTGTGCACTGATTGAGGTACACCAGCCTCTTGCCACTCTTGAGGAATATGGGAAGGGGAAGAGGTTGAGGAACATTGCAGCAAGAGGAACTGGATGTATTGCTGTTGTCAGATGTTAAGAAGGGAACAGGAGGTGAGGTTACTGTGCTGTAATGGCATGGATGAGGACAACATGTAGAAAGAGGACACATTTCTTTGGGCAATGAGGCTTAAGTAAATTAGTTCCCTGCCCTTTGAGGAATTCATTCAAGTTTTCATGTGCTCACTTGATGCGGAATTTGTTTGTTTATAAAGGGGCATAATCATATACCGAAATACAGATACCTTCGTGCTATTTGGCCAAACTCCCTTTAATGGAGAGCAATACACACTTCTAAAGCATTTTTCAGTGTGTTCTAAAGTAGATAAAAGATGAGACAAATCCACCCTGGCTTCTACTATCATGGGTATAAAGCTTTAGCAATGGATCATTTTATTTTTGTTTTTGAAGTGGGCTGTTTGCTGTGTGATGTTGACAGTAGTTATCAATCACTTTTGCTAATCTATTCAGAAGATGTTTTTCAAATTTGGATTGTCTTGCACTGTAAATCACTTGCCCTGTGAAAAATGTCTGAGATTTATCAAAATCTTAGCTCATTTATGGCTTATGAGTTATTGGTGATTGCAGATCTTTGACTTTGATTCTTTTGAGCTTTTAAGTATTTTACGCTATGCAAGGAACATTTTGAATGAATCCATTGCATAGGCTCTTAATTAGTCAGTGGTGGTATTTTATGAAGTGATGGGGTGAATTCTGCATCCCAAAAATTAAATGGGAACAGAATTGAGCGCGTCATGATTTGAGACTGCTCACATAAATAAAGAGGAGTAACTTGGTTTTATGCGGAAATGTTCATTTGGTGGTGTTTAACTGAAGCTGTATAACCCTGCTGGCAGGAGAGAGGAGTACCCAGTTTCCATTTGAGTCCTTGATTAATAGCTTACTCAAAGCAGGAAACAGATGAGCTGCATGTAGAAAACTTGGTCTGCTGTGGTTATCTGTGAAACTAGCCATCCTGAATTTAGTTCAGATGGATGACTCGTTGAGAAAGTCAGTTAAAGAAACTACTTTCTAGCCTCTGCTGGCCTATAACGCTGTAAGAGCTTCAGGAGCTCAAAATATTCACTGTTTTTTCCCCTTTTTACACAGGCACTACTTTGCACTGCCCACTAATCCTGGTGAGCAGTTCTTTATGTTTTTCATGCTTGCCGCTTGGCTGATCACTAAAGCAGGACATCCCTTCGAGCAGCCACAAGAATATGATGACCCCAATGCAGTAATATCAAATGTGCTCTCAGAATTGCGATCATTTGTAAGTGTTGAACATGCTGTTTTTCCAAGTGTATTTCAAGCACGTGCATCACCTTCAGAAATGACAGTAACGATACACTTCCTCTCCTGTCTGATTATGTTTCCAAGGACTGGACAGACTTTTCCTGTCTATAAGTTTGTACTGTGTTAATTAGGTAATTGGAAGTTACACGGTCTGTACCTACTTGACTGTTTTTTGGCACTGCAAAAATGGTCTTACAATATTATATATCATTCCAATTCGTTTTGTTCCACAATCTGTAAAATGGATTAAATTTGGTTTACTTCTTGTAGTGCCACATACATTGCTCATTTGTAGTAGTATAATTTACTAAGCTGTCGTCTGGAAGGTTTATGCAGTGCTTGGCTCCTGCCAAAATCAATGGTGTAATTGATAGTGAAGGAAGTGGTTTAGAATCACAGAATGTCAGGGGTTGGAAGGGACCTCGAAAGATCATCTAGTCCAACCCCCCTGCCAGAGCAGGACCACTTAGAGTAGGTCACACAGGAACATGTCCAGGCGGGTTTCAAATCTCTTCAGAGAAGGAGACTCCACAGCCTCTCTGGGCAGCCTGTTCCAGTGCTCTGTCACCCTCAGAGTAAAGAAGTTTTTCCTGATGGTAATGTGGAACCTCCCTGTGCTCCAGCTTGCACCCGTTGCCCCTTGTCCTATCCTTGGACATCACCGAGAAGAGCCCGGCTCCGTCCTCCTGACACTTGTCCTTTACGTATTTATAAACATTGATGAGGTCAAAGGATTGTGTTCAATTTTCTTCATTATTGTTGTTAAGGAGTAAAAGGTTGCATAAACTGCCAGGAACTATTGGGATTTTTTTCAATATTAAAAAACCCCCGAAGGTCAGGAGAGTATATCGACTTACAGGAAGTATGATCTTACGGAAGATTATACTGTGGTACAGCTGTGAATGTTGTTAAGAACACTGTTCTCTAAAGGAGTTAAACCATAACAAGCTAAGATATTTATTCTGCAGCACAGTAATAAATAAAAATAAAGGATTTTATAAATAAGATCTGGAACAAACAAGGCAATGTTGAGAAGCTGGTGGTTAAGTCTCAGTAGCTGAGTTTCTCTGTAGCGGTTCTTGCCTTGCCAACATGTCACTTGTGTGCTTGACCATCTAGCTCCCTTGTGGCTTCTGACTCTCCTGCTCCCTACGAATATCCCCTTACCAGGCACTTTAAGCTTTCTACAGTGCATCTGTTCCTTGGGTTCTTCTGTTTTCTCTGCTGTTGCTTGACTGGAGCTGCATAGGGGAAGAATATGAATTAACGTTAGTAATCTTCGTACACAATGTGGACACTTTGGTTTTTGTGTAAAAAATCTTGTTACCTCCCTGAGAGGAAACTCAGATTGATGGGTAGCCATTAGTAAACAGCCTATCTCTTTATTTTAGGGAAGGCCTGTGGATTTTCCTCCCTCAAAATTAAAGGCAGGTTATGGAGAGCAAGTGTGCTATGTTCTTGATTGTTTAGCTGAAGAAGCCTTGAAATACAGTGGCTTTAGCTGGAAAAGGTATAGTACACTTTTAAGCATCCTCCCTTATGCATGTTTTTCCAGCAAACAAATCTTAAGTTGTAATTGCAAAGACAAAACATAGTAATGACTAAAAACATTTTGCTTGATATTTCATGAGATGCAAAATTCAACTAGGCTTGAAGCAGTGGGACCAATTAATTCCTAAGGCAATTTCTTGCAATTTAGTCTATTACCGGCAAGAATGAGTTTGGGCCAATAATAGATTTAGTGAAGTAATATAGATTTGAGTGATGGCCTTTTTTTTTTTTTTTGGTCATTTTCCTATGCATAACTGCTTGTTAATCTGACAGTTGAGTTGAGACATTTAGTGTCCTTTCAGGTCCTATCAATCAATAGCTAAATTCTTGATCTCTGTAATTGGAGGTATGCATGATATGTAATCATGTTACAAGCAGGCTACAGTAACTTTGAGTATTTACTCTGAAGGAAATCTTAGGTGAAATTAAATGACAGATAATTTCAAGTATATGAAAATTTCTTAAAAAGTGTTTTTTATTTCATTCCTTCCCTCTGATGGCTTTTGAAATGGATATAGCGAAGTAATTTCTACCTTGGGAATATTTTACTGTTACTTCTGTTTAGTACACAAATTCCACTGTAGCCTGAAAATAAGTCTGGTTACTTGCACTTGAATTTTAAGAGGTTAGACCAGAAGAGAAAGCAAATCAAAATTTACTCCCCAGATATCTTTGTAGTATGGACATACTTCACTGATTGGCATAATAACTTACTTTTAAGATAGCCCAAGGTAAACAAAGACATTTAAGGCTGAGTGTTAATTTTATTTGTTTAAGTATGTGAGACACTAATCACTGTCTGGTCATATTCCACATCATCCATACTTATCATGAAATGTTCTGTTTGCTTATGAGCAACTTATGGAGGTATATCCAGTTTATTGTGTTTAAAAGCTCTGCTGTTTTTTGAACTAATTTCAGGCCAGCATATCCAATAGAAGAGCTAGAAGAAGAAGAAATAACAGAAGATGATGCAGAATTAACACTTAATAAACTGGAAGAGGATGTTGCGGTAGGTTTACCTGACTGGTTTTGATTATATTAATATTGGTCAACTATGAGGAAATTTTTACTCACTGCTCATTTTGTTTTGGCTTTGTTTAAGAAGTCTTTTCAGTCAGCTGTCAAATTGCCCTTTTCCCCCTGCATCTCCACTCCTGCAGCATCAGCTTTTCTGTAGGGTGTTTTGTTTCCTTTCAGATAAGGTTGTTAACTCTTTGGGACAGAGGCTATGTTCTTATGTGCATTTATAGTTGTCGCGTTAAGAGTAAGGATGTGATGTTTGCCTGTCAGGGTCCTCTCAGGGACTTCCACTGAGGCAGTTCCACAAAGCCACATTGTTAGGGTCAACGTTTGCCCGTCAGAGCTCTGCAAGGGACCTTCACTGAAACAGTTTTGCAAAGTTGCAAATATAGGTGATTTATTAAGGTGACAGATATAACAAGTACGGAATTGCCCTTGAGAAATGCACTTACTGCAATAGTCCTAACACACTACAATAATGCCAGCCAAGTTTTCCCGGGTATTCTTCGCCAGGGGCGAAGGCGCGATTCTTACCAAGAAGGCATCCCTATCTTGGGTGGAGGAAGAGGAGCACAGCCTGTCAACCATCTCTTCTAGATCTTCAGTCTCTTTCTCCCAATTTTTACCCCATATTCTCCTCTTTTTGTTCTCTAATTCTTTGTTTCCCCTCCCATGGGTTACATATAGCATGATTTAGGTGGAGAGTTGAGTGACATAGTCCTATATGTACAGCATGGTCTCTGTAATTCTCATTAACATAAGCAGGGGTGTTAACTAATATTAATTGTCTAGATAGTTAAGCAAAGGTTTTGCTCCAGGGCATCATAGCCTTCAAAGCTGTTGATGTGTCATTAGGGCCACAAAGATGATCAGGGGGCTGGAGCACCTCCCCTATGAGGACAGGCTGAGAGAGTTGGAGTTGTTCAGCCTGGAGAGGAGAAGGCTCCAGGGAGACCTTATTGTGGCCTTCCAGTGCTTAAAGGGGGCATGTAAGAAAGATGGGGGCAATCATTTTAGCAGGGCCTGTTGCGATGGGACAAGGCATAATGGTTTTAAACTAAAGGAGGGTAGATTTAGACTAGATATATAAAGAAGAAGTTTTTTATGACAAGGGTGGTGAAACACTGGAACAGGTTTCCCAGAGAGGTGGTAGAAGCCCCATCCCTGGAAACATTCAAGGTCAGGTTGGACGGGGCTCTGGGCAACCTGATCTGGCTAAAGGTGTCCCTGCAGAGGGGTTGGACTAAGTGACCTCTAATGGTCCCTTCCAACCCAAACTATTCGATGATTCTGTGTTAAATGAAACTTCAATCCCTGTTTACAGAATTGGCTAATATTTGGTTAAAATTTGCCCAGCGCTTAATCAATAGAGTCCTCACTATTGTAACTCGTATTTCACTGCAAACAGGGAACAGTAACACTGGTACTTAGTTGGTCTGAAGATTTGAGAACAGAGTAGACAGAAAAGGACTCTAAACAAAACATTTGTTTAAAACCACCAACAAGGACCTAAGTAAAGGTTGCAGAATTGTTTCTGTAGACAGAGGTCATGGCAGCTCATCGCCATGTATTCCATGAATGGAATGGTGATATCCCATCATCCATTCTGACTGCAGAATAAGTCTTTCTGTGTGCTTTGAAATAACGTTTTACCAACAAGATGGCAATGTTTGAGGATCGACTGTTTTATTTATTCCTGCTTTTTAACTATAATAATTACAGTGAAGTTGTCATGTCTGTGAAACAGCCTATGAAATACACCTGTAAGTTCAAATATGCTTTTAGGACTTACTGATGGATGGATGTTGAACAGAAGTTGTTTTTTCCTGGTTGACTTTCTCAGAAGATTACTTTTATGAGAGTTGGAGTCTTTGTAAACTGGTAGCATAATGTGGTCACAAGACATTGTCATTTTCACAGGACTGGGTTAGTTTCCTCAGAGTAAGTCTTTTTACTGCTGACTTAACAAAGGTTTTTTCTGGAGAAGGAAGTTAGCTGAAGACAATTAAAGTGAAAATTACAAAAAGTTAGTTTCACATATGATTTCTTCAAAAGCTTATGATTCTGTGCAAAAATAAACGTAGATCAAAACCAAAATATTGAAAGCTATGAGCCTGGAAGTGGTCAATTGCTCTGCTAGTAAGTTATTTGTGAAGAAAACAATTTTCTGGAGTGTTAAGGCCCAGCAATACTGGATAGAGAATGCCACAACTGTCCCATTTTTGTGTTCATATTTTTCTGGTGCTTGGGAAAAATTAAAGGTCATAAAAGTTGGGAATAGAGTGCCGGTAATGCTATGTGGTTTTGATTATAGTCCAAATTTATATGCCACAACAATGTACCAGTTGAAGAGTGTTTCTCTTCTTCCTTTTCTCTCTTAAGTATTGCATTATTTTTCTCATTTTTGTTACCCAAGAAAATCCTAAACTTCTATTCTTAAACTTCATACAATATGCAAATATTGTGATCTGGATGTCTGGTTGCATTTTTGCTTTGAGGTCTCCACAGAAAAAGTTTTCAGTAATTCTGAGAAGAATAAGAGGCATTCTGTATTGCATGTTTGACCAGCCTCAGAAATGTAATCTGTTGGCTAAAAGCTTTAAATATGAAAACAGTCTGCTCTTTTCTGTGTCTTGTTAAGGTCTGAGCTGTTTAAGTTGGGAAGTGGGGACGAAACAGTTAACTAAAGCACAGTTGAAACCCTTCAAAGCACCTCTGGATTTGCTCTCAGGTAGTATCTTAGGCCATGATTCTCACAACTAACATGTTCTGTTAGCTCTTCTGAGTTTGTGTGTTAGTAAAACCATTGAGCTAGGTTTGTACCAAGTGGATAATCACTTTTTAGAGCCCCTAATTGTTCTACATGGATTAATTATATATCAATGTATTTTTTTTTTTTACCCCGTTCATTGTTGCTGCCAATATATTGATATGTCCTGGATGTATTAGCCGCATCAATAATTGGATTTAGCAGCATTTCCAGTAGTTAAATGGTCTTGATGAGGTTCATTGATTGTTCTTCTGGTTTTGATTCTTCTGAATAAAATTGATGATGCTGAAAGAGACAAGCCTATGTAAATCATAGGGAACTGAGCAGCCCGTATTAGGTAGCCAACAGTAGCCGGCAAGGCTGGGTGTCCAAGGAAATCTGCACAGTTTGGTTTCTCAGTTCTGATAACTGCTCTTGGTGTTGTTGTGGTGGTGGTGTTATGGTAGTGTTGTAATATGTTCTTCTAAGTGCTGCACAAATATATATAGCCCATTTAGCAAAAGATAGTCCCCATCTAGTCACCATTAATTTCTTGCAAGTATTTGGGGACTAGAGGCCAAACATGCCAGAAGAAAATAAAAAGTGGTCTCTGTTAGTTACAAACTAGGTAAGGTAGAGGAATAAGCTCCCAGGTTCTCACTAACTGAATCTTGAGGGGTTCTACACTAAGACCTGTGTAATTGCAGCTTTTCTGATTTGTCTAGAAAGGAGGTGGATGGTGAAATTTGACTTTGGTGGAAAAGATGGCTAACAGAAGAGCCACAGAAGGACAAGGTGTATAAGGGTGAAGTGTATGAGTGGTGAAATGTCAGGTGAAATTCAGTGTCGATAAATGGAGGGTAATGCATAGAAAAAGCATCTTTGTCTTTACTTATGCAGTGATGGGCTTTGAGCTGATCATGGTGGCTGAGGAATGGAATTTTGAGACTGTAACAGAGAATTTATAAAGTTGTCAGTTCAGTGTGTTGTGTCATGGGCAAGAAAACAAATCAGTTCCCTCAGTTTGAATTGTAGCATACTGCACACTTAAAACGTGGCGTCATTCTGCAACTCCAAATACGTAGTGCAAACAACATCTTGAAAACTATGTTCAGGTCTGGTTGTGGTTTGGGTTTTGGTTTGGTTTTATTTTTAAAGCAAAGCTTTGGGAAACACAAAGGAAATTACAGTTACTATACAACTATTGAGAATGGCCCATTTGATGTGAGAGGGCTTACGTTTTGGGGTTTTTTTTGGTTGGTTGGTTTAGTTTTTAGATGCTCTGGCACCTGGAGGGATATATGCAGTAACTTTCATCTTTCAGCTTGTCCCAGATACTGTGTCTCCTCATAAGATTTTAAGTAAATGCAAGCTCCATTATCATAAACTCTCCATATCTTGTTTTGTTCAGAAATACAGAATTTAATACTCCTTGTCCTGTGCTCCTGCAAAATAAAATTATGGATAAAGATTGTGCAATACTTACTAAAGTCTTACTTTGCAACTTTCTTTAAGGAAGAAGAGTCAGACAATGAAGAAAATTTTATTGACCTGAATGTTCTAAAGGCACAAACGTACAGATCGGTAAGTTGTTACCCATCAGTCCTTTCCTGAGATATTTTTACATCTGTAGCAACAACTTATTTCTGTTGGATTTAAGTCTGAAAATACTTGTATAGTCTAAACTTTAAAAAACATTCCAACTGAAATGAATCAGCTTATTTTAAAAGAAAAATGTGCAGCCAGTTTCTAAACTGATACCAGTGCAAGGTTGCTTGAAACATTTGCAAGAAATTTTTGCAGAGACTTTTAGGGAAACATGGTATTAGTTTCTTTAATATATTTTAATTGCACCCCTCCCCCCAGTTTCTGGAATGTATTATAATTTCTTATTATATACATTTCATTCTTTTCAAATTCAAATATGATGAGAAGATATATATTTTTTAATTCCTAATCTTTATGAATTCAAAGAAAGCCATTAAAGAAATCTGTTACATCTGTAGTCTAGATCATTCTGGATGTATGTATTTTTCTGAATATGAACACTGTAGGCCATTGTAACATGATTCCTAACAGTTCTCACTGTGCATAACGATGATATTTTGTATATAAACTCTGTGATTTCTATACAGGACATGAGTGACACTGCAAAGCAGGAAGAGATTTTACAGTCCACGACAGATGCAGTGGAGTGGAATCTGGAAGTGGAACGTGTGCTTCCGCAGCTGAAAGTTACAGTCAGGACTGACAATAAGGTATGCGAGAATGGATTTGTATGTGTACACGTGGTGATTCAGGTGTGATTTTTCAATCAATGTCGTTTACTTTCCATTTGCATTTTTTTCTTTTGTCATGCCAAGAATTGTGAACAACAGGCTCTTCAGCGCTATCTTGTCCGAACCTTTGTCACTTACTTTGACTTTAGAAGCAATAACTTTCAGTGGGGTTTTTTTTCCAATATAATATAAGAATAATTTTTTTCTGCTACTTACAGGGCACCTTATTTCCATATATTTATTTCCATATATTTATTCAGTGGAAACTTCTTAAATAGTTAAACATTTCCAATGTATTCAGACTTCTGAAAAATTATATCCACACTTTAGCAGTTATTAAAACCTCTTCCTGGAAGACAGCTGATGAAATTCTTATCTTTCAGCTGTTCCATTTGTCAACCACGTGAAAGGCTGATTGTATGGAATTCATCTTGCTGAACTTTACATGACAATGAAGTAGATCTGTACCTCTGATCTAGTCATCATGGGCTCTCCTTATGTTTAGCAAAAAGAAATGGGTACTTTTTCAACTGATTTTATTTACCTATCCAGATAACTACCTCAAGATGAAATTCATCATTTCTTAGAAGTATGTATTTCTCTCCATAATCTATTTCAAGGAGTCTAGAATGGGCAGCTTAGAAGCAGACATCTATCTTTGGCAAGTCCAAACCTAGTACCTGTTCCTGGCGTTGCCATAAGCATTCTTTCTAGGAGCTTGTATAGCACACACAGATCAGTGCAGTATTGAAATTGCTCATTTGTAGTGACCAGCGAGTTGGGGTGTTGGAGCAATCTGCAGCAGTGATACAGAGTTCAAGAAAAGATAATTATCTTGCCAAAAATAGCCTAAGCTCTCAACTGTCTGCTAAATTGCTTGCCTGTCTTAAACTATACTGCATTCTTCTACGTGAAGAATTGCCTAGTTTGAGCCACCTTTCTGTGATCCTTGGCAAGCCCATCTGTTACAGGGAAAGTGATGCTTGATTCTCACAGTAAGAAATTAAAGCTTAATGAAGACATACATGGAAAATTAAAGACACTGTAGGAACGGAGATTTACTAGCTTCCTGTTTAATGCACCTTCTCATGGCCTTAAGGAATATGTCAAAATGAACATGAAAAGAGGATGATTCTTCTAGCTTCTGTGCTTTCATGCTTTCAGAAAGAACTGGAGAGGTGTTTGGCCTTTTGTCATTCTACAAGAAAAGCATCGTATTCTGTTTCCTCAGCTGTGCACGTAAACATAGTGCCAGGAGAGGGTTAATGGTTTAATCAATTACATGAGAAACTAGAACTTATAGAACTTATTTGTAAAGTCCTGGGCAGGGGTTGGCGGGGGAGGGGGGGGGGGGGGGGGGGTGGGGGTGTGGAGCGGGGATGGTTTGTGTGTTTGTTGTTGTTTTTGTTTAAACTCCAAAATTTGGCAAATTGAACAATTGTCATCAGACCAACAAAAGTTCCCAAGTCTGCTGCAGATGTAAAACCCAACATACACACATTTTCTCTACTAGCCTTTGTTTCATTCTGGAAGAGAATAATGGGGAGCAGCACAATCACAGACGGGGGGTGAACCTCATGAGCTGAACAGCTGTTGCAGATGCTCGCTTGGCTGTGCTCTTCTGAGGTAGCGAGACAGAAGCACCAGTCCTTTGGTAGTTACGTGCATGTCTTATGCAGGGGGATAGCCTCACTTCAAATCAGTGGAACTACCTGTGATTGAAGGATGGCACGTGTTTAAGTCTGCAGGCATTTTTACACCAGGATTTGTTTTGTACCGGTACATTGTAAGTGGCTGTATCCTCCAGGAGCTCCAGAGTTGGGAATTCCTTTTCTTCAGGCTTTACAGCCCAACCCTGTGTGCCTGGGGACCCATGGGTCCCCATCCCAGATGGATGGATGCAGCTGCTCTTTCTTTCCTGTTTGCAGGTTCAACCAGTAGTGAAGTTAAGCACGTATCACACAGACACACAAAGGACCCTGCAATGGCCAGCTACACAAAGGGCGATAAACAAGGCCCTGTCTTCAACAGCACTTGTAGGACTCCCATAAAATATAAATATAGACAGCTAGACCTTCCTTTTCTTCAGCTAACTAAGACTGAAGTTCAGTGGAAGCACACAACCCCTTCTGTCTAGATGCACATGTACATTTGTGGATCCCTCTACTATCAGCACATGGTCTTTCTGTCTGTGTGATCCCCCTGCCTGGATCCCGGGCACTCTTAACTGTTTCCCTGCTCTTCTCTTTGCTGGCTAGTCCAGCTTGATGCTTGCTAGCAAACACGCAAACACTCATGTACTTGTCTTAAGGGCGCCCTACATTTGTGGGTCCCCCTGAATACTAGCATATACCCTCTGCCTGCCTCACACCCCGGCCTGGATCTAGGGCCTGCTACTTGACAGCTAGTTCAGTTTTAAGTATGCTATTGAATTTTACATGTGCAGAGCAGGTTTAGGGAAGATGCAAGCGCTTGCCTACTGCTGGCACTGAGCCCGTCACTTGCTTTACTCACGTCGGTCCTTCCCAGTAGCTGGATTTTGGGATACACGCTGGTCCTACCTTGGGGGCTGGACCCTCACCTGCTCCTGTGGCTGGCACTGAGACCCCCACTCTCTCCGTCTGCAGACATCACAGGCCTGGGACACCTGCAGCCGTGGTCTGATTCCAGTTGCTGGCCCCATATCCCCTCTCACCAGCAGCTGGCACTTAGTTCTTGCAGCCCTCATACATGCGTGGGATAGCGCGTGACATTGCACAGAAAGATAATTAAAAAAGAATTTAATAAGAAGACAGGACAGACTGCAGTGATCAGGCACGGGGCTCAGTCAGACAAGTGGATTGACAGGCAACAGTCTATATATGACCAATCCCTCTTATACCACTCTCTGTTCCCCTCTTTGCTCCTCCCCTGCATGCTGCTGCATCAGTTTGCGTAGTTGCACCAGCTTTCCTCACAAACATCCAGAACCCCCGGATTTTCGTTCTTACCAGTTCACCTTCTTTGAAGTGATGCTTATAGCTTCTTGATAGCCCATCAGTTAGTGTGACTGATGAGCTTTGTTTCTTGTCCTTGTCTCCCTTCCTGTTTGTCTGACAAGTCTGTGTCTCCGTAGGTTTTATTTTTTCCCTCCCCCTTTTCTTTATCATCCCATTTTGATAAGGTCCTTGATCAGATAATTGTACTGATGCAAACGGTCTCACACTCCACATGCCCTTACCCGTTAGCGTAACTGGCCAGGTTTGTTTCTTGTTACTGCCTCCATGACTGTTTGTCAGTCAAGTTTGTGCTTCTCTGTTTTGCTTAGCATCCTTTTTGGCAAGGGTTCTTGATCAGATAATCTTACTGAAGCAAACGCAGTCATCTATCGCATATCCTTACAGTACCTGTTTTACAAGAAAGTCTCCTAAGGTTTGATTTATTAATATAACTTTTTTTTAACACCTAGAGTAGTAGAGTGTCAAAAGCTTAAAAACCTTAAAAATATTTTTTAGCATGTTCAGAAACACAATACTGAAATAGCAGTAATTCTGCAGTGCTGCTACTTGGCTCCATTTTGAACTCATAGTCTGTCTGCAGCTGTGCTTTGGGTCTGGGAGGTGTAAAAAGGTTGCATTGATAAGGAAAAATTGGTGATAAAGCTTGGGAACTGGAATTGATTGGGAAGTAAAAGATGCCTACCTGTCAAGTTAAAACAGCACCTTTTCTCATCCCCTGTCCCTGAGTCCATGTATGTTTTCCCTCATCCCTGAGTCCATATATGTGTGACCTAAAGGCTGCAAATAACTTTCCCCCTTCTAATTTTGTCCCACTGTCAAGTTTAGGTATTTCTGCCTCTTTCATTTCTTTCCTTTCTTCTCCTGATAATAGTAAGGGCTAAGTAGAATGGGAAAATCTGCAAGTCTGGAACTGGTAGGTGTTGGGCATTTGAAGCACTCATTTTGTCTAAGAATAAGCTGAGCTAGTGCAGCTGTAATCAATATTTTCCGTATTTGTGCCCAGAGTGTTTTCTGGCAGAAACAGTTCCACGAAGATCAAACAGACTCTAAAAAGCATAGCTACTGTGGTATCAGTGAGCATGTCAGTGTTTGGGTATGGATGTGAGTGTCGCATGTGACATTTAGGAGATTTATAAATTGTGTCACATTGAGCAAGTGCCTCTGGATATGAACATGCAGTGGCAGAACGATACATGGTAATAGTATAAAAGAGACCCAACCCTGCCTTGTATACCTGCTTTTGTTTAGTAGCCAGAGACAGATAAAAGTTGTACTTACCTATGTTTTACTTTGTGGCATCTTTTTTAGGATTGGAGGATTCACGTAGATCAAATGCATCAGCATAAGGATGGAATTGAATCTTCTTTGAAAGAAACTAGGGTATGTCTTGTATGCGCAGGATATTTCACTGATTTGTCATTGGTTTTATTTTCTCATTTATTTGAAATACATTAAGAACTAAATTGATGATTTTTTTCCCCTTCATTTTATTTGTGTTAATGCTGTAAAACTAAAAAGGGAAACATACGATAATGATGATTAGGGACAGTGGGACTGGCAAATTATCTTGTGGGGGAAAGAGTTGTATATGTGAGGATTAACAGGGATATTAGGGGTTCATAAAACGTATGCGTTACCATAAGCATATCCTGACTATAGAGGGCAAAATAGAATAATACAGTTTGAAAATAAGTGCTGAAAAAAAACCCCAAAATACTGTCAAATACTGTTGTTAGAGTAACCTGCTGCCACTGACATTTGTAATTAATTGAGGGAGGGAGAGTGATGGAAGCAGTAAAGCTTGAAAAATGTGTTTTGGAGATGGGCAAACCAGAACACATTAGGAATAACTTTTTGTTGGCGAAACACAGTATTTCTGTACTATTTTTCTCTCTCACATGTAGGCTTCCATATCCTTTCTTAATCACAGCATCATTTTAATACTCTTTGTGTACTATCTGTATGCTGTCAACCCACAGAATATGATTTCCTAGGGTTACCTTGACAAACTCCATAATGAAATCAGCAGAACATTGGAAAAGATCAATAGCAGGGAAAAGTACATCAACAATCAGCTGGAGCACTTGGTTCAAGAGTACCGTTCCGCACAAGCCTTGCTGAGTGAGGTAATGCACTGATCTTTTGTTATTGCCTTCTCTAGTATTAACTTGCTGTTAAGTGCGGGTGAAGGCAAAGAAGGCTTGGAGGAGTTATCTGTGAATTCTGCTGTTGGATGTAAAGCGGGGAAAATGTTGATTGGCTGTCAAATTATACAGTTTTTAAGCTAAACTAGCAATTTTTATTCAACTATTCTACAGGGGAAAGTAAATGTTTTTTGCCTGAATATTATGTAAATCTGTTGCCAATCTTGAGCAGCTAGTAAATTGCTAGTTCTGCTTTCCCTGTGAAGTTCACACATCTGTGGTGAGTGGAAAAACTACAGTCTGAGTTCAGCACTCATCTCTTATATTGATTACTTGTGCTAACGTGCACAAAGCAGTCTTGATTACTTCTTCATTTAGTTTTTATGCCAATAGAGCACTGTTTGAGAAGTTTTTTGATCCCCTAGTTAGGAGGCTTGTAAAAGCTGCTGTTTGGCTAGCCCTCCTCCTGTTTGTGGGCATGACATTAAAATAAGACTAACAGGATTTGACCTCTCCGCATTCTGTTTACTTTACTATTAAATTTTAAGAAACTTGAATATAGTAATTTACTGTTGACGAAGAAATATTCTGGGTTTCAGGATTCAATTCTGGCTGCATTCTGGCAAATTACGTTTGTTTCCTCATGTAAATGATTAGGAAACATACTTCTTACTGTGTATGTAATAGCCCTAATACAATTTTTAAAACTGCCTTAAATTCTTGAATGATAGTCATTACAGGGGCTGGTGTTTCAAGCCTGTCCTTATATGTGTAGCACTGTAAACGTCATTGGGATTTTGTGGGAGAGTTTCTGGAACTGGGACGTGTGAGAGCAAGTTTTGGTGTTCTCTCTGAGCCATCTGCACACGTCCCTTCAGCTTTGTCGTTACAGCAAAAAACATGTTTCTTTCCAGGCTAAAGAGAAGTACCAGGAGGGAAGTGGAGGAGTAACTGAAAGGATTAGAGTGCTTTCTGAGGTAAAACACATCTTCACATAATTTCTTTTGTTTATTTTAAAGCAAGCTTGAGAGAGTTGGCATTTAGTGTCTGCAGTTTTATGAACCCAGTGCTTTCTGGGTTAAAGATTAATGTTTGTTTAGTGGAGGCGATCTAGTCCAGTCCCTAAACATTAGACCCAGGCTGCCATTGATTTTTAACTTCTGAATTTGGGCAAACTATTGTGAGTTTTTAATTTCCCCAGTTTGTAAAAGAGGTTAAATGTTCTGTGTTTTATAAGCTGTCTCCTAGAATTCTTGGGGAGCAATCAAGTGATATCCATAAGTTCTGAAGAGGAAAAGCTTAACTCTGATTTTTAGTTAAAATTAATGATTTGAAAATTTTCATCTTCCAAGCACTTAAAAGCAATATTCGAGTAAATAGTAACTTTTCCATACCAGTCAAATTATCTTAATGCCTAAAACTGGTTTTTGTTGGGTTTTTTATTTGTTGGGTTTTCTTTAAAAAAATCAGTGCTCTAACCAATTTAAAGAAAAATCCACAAGCTCCTAGCTGCCTCAACATTCTGAGTGTTTGATAGCATTTCATTTAGAATTACTGGCTGATTTCCAAATTTTTCAACCTTTTCTCCAATTCAGAATTTTTTTTTTTTTTTTACAACTCTGTTGTTTGGGTTTGAAAAACCCACTTTATGTATTAGATGATAGTGTCTGGAATAGTTACATAAAATAGATGACACCATAAGAATGTCCTGGAAATTGTAAAACAAGTTTGAGACTTTTTGAATAGGGTAGAATAGTTCAGTTGGAAGGGACCAGAACTATCATCTAGTCCAACTGCAATAGGTAATAAACACAGCAGTTTAACAAGGGTTTTCTAGGACGGATTTCAGAGTGCATGGATTCTGCAGAACTAGAGCTTCTTTCTGTTTCACTCTCAAGGAAGCAAGTTTTAAAAAGAGAGTACTTTACGATGACTTCAGATTTATAATGCTTTTGTGCTTTGGAAATTATTGGCTGATTAGTAATGATGAATATGCTACTAGCTGGCAGCCTTTGAACTACGTAGATGCAGTCGTGCTTATATGAGATAGAGCAGACACGCTGGATATTACTAACTGATCTTTCAGGCACGCAATCAAATCTCAGCCCACGTGGTGATACCAGTACCACTGTAGGTATGCATTAACAATGCAGCGATGTTTCTTTTTTGTTACTGAAAAGGCTTATTGAAGCCTTAATGAAGGACTGTTTTTATATTATAGACAAAAATACTGAATTATTACCTAGACTGTACCTTAGAATGATGTATTTGCTTTTTCTTCATTATCCACAAAGGCAAACTGGTCAATAGATGGTCAGTGCTGAAATGCACTTATATTCTTCATACATGCGTTTTACGTACCCGTACCTGTGCCAGTGCCAGCAGGCTTAACTGTGCAGCATCTTTTGCTGCAGGGGTGTTTCTCAGGTTTCCACCACCACCTGCTGAAGTCCTGACACTTCCCGAAGGGCAGCTGGCATGGTCATTTGGTGAATCTTCGTCTGCGGGGATATTGGTTGCTATCTTCCATCTGGCATCATACTGCAACACTTACACTGTTGTTTTTTACTGTTTTGGGATGCATGAATTCTCAGTAAAACACTACGCTGTTTGGCCAACTTGTTACTCTTTTTGCTGTAATTTTTACACTAATCTATTAAAAGTTAAATTTTTCTTAATGTTTGAAAACAATTGTTCCTTTGTATGCAACAATTAAGACAGATTAGTTCTTTCTTTTAACTAATGCAGTTATTCACCAGAGAATTTTTTTGTGGGTTTTTTTTTTTTTTAACTTGACATTCATTTAATTTGATTAAGAAAAAAAATCTATTTTAAGATTACAGAAGTATTGGAGAGAGTAAAGCAGGAAACGGAAGAGAAAGGAAGCAGTATGACCGATGGTGGTGAGTATGTTTTTGCCTCAAACCAAACATGCATTTTCTCAGTGACAGGTACACAATTTGTCCTTTATTAAAGCAAAATAAAATAAGACCAGAATGAGCAAGTAATCTAAAATCAATATTAAAATTTTAAAAGGTGTCTCAGAAAATCGAAACTTCTTTGAAAAGACTACGTAAGTCTGCAGAAGGTAGATTCCAAGATTTGCTCCTTTAGTAAATTATTTGTAAAAATCTTTAAAAAAAAAAAAAAAAAAAAAAAGTTGTTTTTGCTTTGATTACTTATCATCTTATGGGAAGAAATTCACACACAGGTTCAAGCCCTTCTACTCTGAAATAGTGGCAATAGCTGTTAGAGTCCCTGACTAAGGCTGGCTGGAGTCAGTGAGAAAATTCATTTTGGTGTTGTGAAGTTTGGACTTCTTTAATATTTAAAACTACGTACCTATTTGAATTAGTTTGTCTCGGACTCAGAATTTGGTGGCTTGAGATTTTTCCTGATAAATAAATGCATTCTGTTGCAAATGTATAATGAGTATGAATGCAGAAATAAATCGATGCATGTTACAGTGGGGCTAAATATGAGCGCTGTAGCCATATTTAACTGTATCCATTAAAGCTAATTTACTTAAGTAGTTGTAAGTAGTGTTGTTTAAGGAAATTTTGTGCACCCTTGCTTCACTGTGAAGGACTCATCTGCCTCACAACACCTATTCTGTATTTATGGCATGTCCAAGGCTCAGGATAAAATCTAGAGCCCAGAATTATAAGGAGCAATACAATCCAGCAGCAGCATCCCTAGGGTGATATTAGTGAGAAGTGAGGGATTAGAAACAAAGTATGGAGCACAAAACATTTTAATAGCTTTTCACAGGTAAGATGACAACCTGATGAAGGTGCCTTCTTTTCTCTACCAAACCCCAAGTCAGGTATCGGGATAAGGCTTTCAGCTGAGCAAAACACATCATTGACAAACCTATCTCAATGTTGATGCACATCTTTATGCAGATCTTAGCTGTCAAGAAGACAGCAAAATTGTCATTGCCTATTTCTATCTTTAAAGTGTCTTGCAAAATAAAAATTATGTATTGGTACAATCAAGCCTTTAGAGTAGAACGCCCTTTTGTTCATTCAACTCTTCAATTTTAGGGAGTGAATTATAGAAAATAATGCTTTTGTGTTAAGTAGCTGACACAGAGTTGCACTGTTTATCTTTTTTTTTTTTTGAACAGCTCCTTTAGTGAAGATTAAACAGGCTTTAACAAAACTGAAGCAAGAAACCATTCAGATGGACATACAAATTGGTGTAATGGAACACACATTACTCCAGTCAAAGCTGAAAGAGAAATCCAATATGACTAGAGATATGCATGCAGCAATGATTCCAGAAGCCACAGTAGGTGCCTATTAAAATTGTTTGGAGTGGCTTGATTTGCACAAAGTACAATTTTCTACCATTTGCTTTTTTGTTAGTTTAGAGGTTTCCTTTGCATTGGGGGAGGGGGGGCATTTTTTCTTTTTTTTTTTTTTTTGTTGGATTATTTTTTTTTTAACAAGATGCTTGTGATGCACTTTTTAAGAAGTAACATGCATGCTTTGGACCCAACATGGAGCCATGTTTAGTTTTGTGCTGTAAAGATTTACTGCAGATCCCTTCCAAATATACTAATAAATTCTTATTAATGAACAAGTCTCTACTTCATTGGAGAATGTTATGTAGCGTGAAAGTCTACAGAATGATACTGACAGCCTGTAATCTTGACATTCTACAGTGCTGAAACAAAATTGCTTGCAAATGATGTGAAAGGAATTTAAAATGTTTTATTGCCACTTACATTCATTTACTGTAAAGTATTTAATTGATGATATTGAAATAACCTTGCACTACCCTTTCTAAATGGCTGGGTCAAAATTGGTATCAGCTGCAAGCAAAAGTAAATTGTTGATTTGAATTGAAGTTTATGAATTAAGTAACGAACTAATGTTTCAATAATACTGGCATGCTCCTAGGGCAGCCCTACACAAATTGGTGAATGGACAACCTCCCTATTCTTCACTGGTTGGGGGGGTGGCGAGGCTTGTTTTGGGGTTTTTTTTTGGAGTGGTCCTTTAGACAGACTAGTATGTATGGTTTTTGTAATTATTTTTATTTTTACTTTCTCTCTAACAGAAGCAATGATAACAAAATCTATGTAAGAACAAAGAACGTGGGAAGTACCATTTGGAAATTACCATTGGCTTTCTAATTTTTTCCATGCATCATCACTGTTTCAGAGTGACTTTATATTAGCACTGGGTGAAATGCTGCTTTCATTTATAGTATGTAGTAGAGCTCTGTGGACATCATTTGGATTATTCTTGGTTTCCGTTCTTGTGTCAGAACACTTAATTTCGATCTCTGTTAAGGAAAAATGTTGCCAAATCTAGTTGTGTAATACGGAATGAGAAGAAAAATGTAGGAGGAAGGGGTTGGAAATGTAATGGCAACAGGGAGCTCCCTTTGTCTTGGTAAATGTGTAGGTAGGGACAGGTTATAGTCATTGTTGGGAACGAAGGAGCATGGAACAAAGAAATAACCTTATTAAAGTACTAGTACCTTCTTTTGGTTACCATTGTTCATAAGCCATGGACAAAATTGGTACAGTTCCAGTGATATTAAAATTCTCCCCTAACTTCTGTAGGCAATTCCATTCATCTTACAATTAATTTCTCTCACTTAAAGGTGAGCAGTATTTTGCAGAATCAGTAGATCAGTTCTGTGTCTGAATGTCAAGACACTTGACACAGTCAGTACCATGAACCAGTTTCGTAACTTTGTTGTGCTTCAGTATTTCCTTTGCCAAAAAGAAAAAGCTCTCAACCTATCAGATTTTAAGTGAAAAGCTGTATGTAAATGCCAACTATTATAATTTACCTGTGCAAGCGACTGCTGAAAATCTCTATGAATCACACTGGAAATAGGTTTCCAACTTCTCTTGCTGCCTACCTATATCCTCCTACATGCAGCTTAAATTAGAAAAAGTTATTATTCATGTTCCCTTTGTTAGGTGGTGTTGCTACTGCATATTTACTTTAACAGTGGGTTTACTTCAACTGAAGATAAAGCAATCCCTTCCTGCATTGCCTGCAAAGCAGCTCACTGATGCATTTGGGTTGCAAATGTTGGGCTGTATAAATGCTGTTTATTTAAATACTTTCAAAAACCCCTCTTCATGCTAATATAACAAACACAATTAATCAAAAACCTTCCCTTATGAATCAAGCATCTTACTGTATTAGAAGTGAATCTGTTGAGAAAGGCATGGCCAAAACCCCTCTAATCTGGTAGGAAAAAATCTCCAGAAGAAAAGATAGCCTCCTTTGTTCCAAAGTAATTCTAAAGTAGTGTGCTAATTATATGTCATTTATCTACATTATTTTTCACGGTACTGTCTGAAACTGCATTAATCTAAGCAGGACACAGGGCCCTTAATTGTCATCTCACAAAGAATGGCATTTGCCCATTTAGACAGTAAAACTACTTGACCCTGCTTTGAAAGCAGTCTTACTAATCTAGCAAGAGGCCACACCACCTTCCTTAAAAGCATGAGGAGAGAAATGAGGTCTGTCACAAGCAGCCTGAAAGGCTGTTCTAAAAAGGCAACGTTACTCCACTGCTGGATCAATGCAGGAAGCAAAAGCCACATTAAATCACTCAATTCACATTATTTCATATATTGCTCATTATCTAATGCAATGTCAGAACTGAAGACCAGGAAAACGAAGGTGTCCCTAAGTTAGCAAGATGCACGTGAAGCTGTGCTGTGCTATAAAACAGTCTCTCTTATTCTGAAGAATATTTGGGGCAGAAGGACTATTCATAAGAGTTACTTCTTTATAGGACTCTCCTCTTCCAAGGCCTCTTAACATTTGCACTCCTCTGAAATACATCAGCATGGAGGCATGGTGTCACTGTTACATGTCATCTAGGCACCAAATAGAAGCTACCTGTAGACAGATCCAGAGAGGGACAAACAAGGAGTTTCATTTTCTGAATCTGGTCAGAGAAGCCATGTTTTTTGTCCCTGCTGTGAGGGCTGCAATAGTTCAGTCTTGTATGTGGCCCCAGGGAGAGCGGAGACTTGGCTCTTGGAAACGTGTGGCTGAGGAAGGCTCATCAGTAGCCAGCTCAGTCTCCTGCCTGTACTCAAAAGCGCCAGAAAAGGAACACTAGCAACGTATTACTACTTAGGGATTTCGGAGGGGCAGAAACCCTCTGAACCTCGTAATATGACTCAATGTCTTATTTCTCTGGGCTGTCTAATCTCTAGACTAGGATGTAAAGGATGCAAGTGCCCTGCTAAGAACTGGAAGTAGCCTTAGTGCTCGGTACCCTATTAGAGGTGCTGATTACAGGCCATTTAGGATGTTTGAGAGTGATTGTTATGTGCATTACCATCTTACTTCAATAAATATAATATTCCAATCCCCATTCTCTTCTAATGATGAGACAGCATGATTTGTTGAATATTGTGTGCTGTGCTGGTAAAAAGAGCAAAGTAAGGGCTGGATTTTTACCTCTTAATCCAATTCTCACATAGAGAACCTTCTGTGGAGTTAGTGACTTCATACCGAAATTGCAAGAGTTTAATAGTGACTTTCAGTCATATGCCAAGATTCAGTATTTTCATAATGGCACGAGTTAATCATTTGAACTTGCATCGGTGAGTGCTGTGCTGGGAGGTGAACCAGAAGTTCACATGAATTTGAGAAACTACTAACTGTTACAAACAACTCCCCAGATCTGGTCAAAATATTCTCACTCTTTTCTGCTGATGGCATTAAAGGCCTTCCTTCCCCTCTTCCCCCGCCCAAAAGAGAGGAACTTCAGGGAAAATTCTTTCTTGAAAACCAGTGCCCGCCTACTATTAAACATTGCCACTTTTTTTCAAGTATAGCTCTGTTGTGCAGTACAACATACAAAAAAAATCACTGTACTGCTAATTGTAAGTTACAGTAAGAGCAATTAAGTCGTCTCTCTATGACCTATAAAAAAGACTAGGCGTAAATGAAGAGCCTGTATGTGAACATTTCCAGCTTCTGAACTCTTTGAATTTTGCATCCAAATTTTGCAGCCTGGGCTTCTCTCCAAGTTTGACAAATGTTAATTAAAAAAAAAGAAGAACTTAATGTGGTGCTGTTTCTTTTCACGCTGGCTCTCGGCCCGCCCCCCGAATGTCAGTGCTGCAGTGTGCCTCCACAAGGCAGCTGCACGTGCATGCGCACATGTGGTGCACATACTCCTGCCTGTCATTTGGCCGAAACTAGCAGTAGGCTTCGGCAGCGTAGCAACGTGGCTGTGAACACCCTGTCCCAGTTCCTGCAGCGTCACTGCTTTCCACTTTTGTGTTGATCTACTAATGTTTGAGGAAATGGCTGGGTGTTTTCTGACAAAGGCTTGTAATAAAACTTGGGAAAAGCCTGGCCTATGGCATCAGTGCCTGTAAGCTTAAGTAAACAGAAGACATGAGCACCAGCTTTTCTGCATGAATGCTGTTCATAGGTAGGGAGTTTCCACAGGAGGCTCTGAGATTGCAAAAGTATTTTTTGCCTGCCATTTCCTTCTCTCAGTGTAGTTCTCCATTTGGCAAACACCATTACCAGGGCTTTCTCACGCCGCTTTCTCAGTAGTGGTGTTGCTGGAAGTGTCTGCCTTTCAGCCTCCTAGTAACAGTCCTACCATTTTGCAAACGGTTATTCCCATTCAACACTGGTATGAAGAGGGTTGAGAGCTTTTTACTGAAAGCAAATAACAATTTGAATAAAGCTAGTCTTTCACTTACTGACTAGTTTCTCTGTTCTTTTTCATTCCTGGTGTTCAGTCATTAAGAATGGTTGTATCTCAGTACTCCATCCCAGAAGTGGCTGAGGCATGCTAGTCGCTCACATGTCTTAGCTACCTGTTGTAAAAATCAACAAAGATTAATATTTTAAGGTCAAAAGTACAGAATAATTATTTCTAATAATATTCCTCTTGATGACTCACTAATTGCAATTGTTCATTCATTTGTATTTCTGTGGCTTTCAAAGGATGGCAATACTTCAAATGACATCTTAGTGTTATTCAGTAGTAGCATGAAGAATTGAACTGGACTGTAGGCATCCCCTGGACCAAAAGTTTCTTATCCCTACTCTAGTTTTAGGGCTGAAGTTTCTCGATGTATCTTGGGAGGGGGGCTCTTGTAAGGTTTTCAAGAGTTCTTTCAGCATTGCTGATCCATGAGCATTTTACCTCCTTTCAAAGAATCCACTTGGGAAGGAATACAAGCCAGTAGTCAGACCAAGGGAGACAGAGCGTTTGTGAAATTTTGCCAGAAACTAGCGTCAAAAAATGGTGCAGAAGGTTTCAAGAGGTTTGACAGCATCTGTTGATCATTGTTTCCTTTGTTATAGGAAGTGCTCAAGTTCCCAGTATGATGGCAGGAGGGATTTCTGCTGAGTTTGACAAATGCTATCAAACAACAGTAAAAACAATGAAAACTCTGTGATCTGAAGAGTGACATTCACAAATTTTGTACTAATGTGCCTAGCAGCCATTTCATTACAGCCTGCTGCAGCGCACCCATATTATGAGCTCAAGTAAAACATACGTGGAATTTTTCACCATCTTCAGCTGTATCGTACTGGCAATAAAGAATAAAAAATAGTGTTCTGAGAAGACTGTTCCTGGGGCAGAAAGGTATACTCTAGGTGCGGCAGGTTTGGAGAGGTTTTTTGCTATAAGTACTCTATGACATTTCTGTTTGAATAAGAATGTACTCAATACTATGTTTGGCTTTGTGAGATCTCTACTGCAAAACAGAATTGCAGGTGACTGTGCGAGAGAAGATAAACAATTGAAATTCAGTTAAATTTTCTCTTAGTTGTGAACAGGATTGATACACAGGTAACAAATCCAAGTGGATAGAATGAAAAAGCTTCCTCTAAGAAGCTCTTCTATGTTATCTTTGCTTAATTATAGAAAGCATGCCTTCAGTTAGTTAAATTCCCTTCATTGCTCCTGGTTAACCCTTATCCCTCTCATGTGCACAGCATACTCCTTTGTGATGATGTTTCCCTCCAAATACCTGAAAGTTTGACAACATGACCAGAATATAATTGATGCGGTCAGCCTTCTGAGCTTCTGCTAACCTGGGTGGCAACTACCAGGTGTGTCTCTGTAGAGTTCCATGTGTCACAATAAACCTTAGCTTCTCTACATGTAGAGTATTTAAGAAAACCCTGTAGGAGACTGTAGAAGGCTGGACAAACTGAATTGGCTGTTATAGCTACATACAGAAGGAAGGTGAACACCATGGTGCTTGTCACCCTTCTGCTAAAAGCAGTTAATCAAAGCTCCTGTCTCACTGATTGCTGTAATCAGGGGGAGGAGAAAGTGGTAATGAAGCCAGGTGGTAACTTCTGTGCCCAGAATGACTCAGACAAAAACCAGGAAATAAAACACACAAACTGCTCACAATCTTCTCCTGGTAGACTTGATCTCTTTGGCTTGTTCTTGGGGTCAAGCGAAATGTTCTTCTGTGTCAGGATTAGCTTTCCTGCCTCACCTGTTTTTTTCAGATCTGCACCACCTCTCTCTTCATACACTGTAACCTTTATGGCTAAACCCTCAGAACTCTGGATGGAGCTGCTAATCTCTTGTGTCTGGAGAGAGACATCTTTGCGTTGCAGCTTTCAATGCCCCTTATAGTTCCACCACCTGCTTCTGCAAAGAACCTTCCTTATCTGCATCTGGAAGAGCTGTACTGATACACAGAGTTTCAAAGCAGCTTAACTTGACCTTTCTCAGGATAAGGTTTGGCTAGAAGGAGGGAACCTTTCATTTGTTAAAAAAAAAATAACTATGCTCTGTCCAGGGGTGGAAGAAAAGGAGAAATGCGAGAAGATACAGCCACAGGATGCAGCCTTTAGAAACCTCTAATATTCCCTGTAGGATCCAGATTTTTGTCTTGTGGCCACATATTGCAGGGTGTCTCTGAACACCCCAATTTGCCATTCCTGATTTTAGCAGAGTGACCCCAACATAGAGCTTCAAGAATACAGCAATGAACAGGACCCACAGCACAGAGAAAGCGCTCTCGCTGTACAACAGTAAACTCACTATGCATCTGAGAAGAAACATGGCATTTATTTTTTAGTTACTCAGAATACAAAATACCAGTCTATCAGAGTAAGGGACCTTCTGACAAGCAGAAGATAGAGCTTTGCTGTGATGCAGAAAATGCAACAACAGTAAAGGGCTATGAAGTCTTTCTGTGACAGACCATTTTGTATTTCATCCCAGAGAATGGTGATACCTCCTTTTCACTGTCTTTAAGTGTACTAGTTCCATTATACAGCTCCTGATCTTTAAACCATGCTTTGGCAAATGTATCCTTTGTGGCACTTCTGTGATCGATTATGCTTTACTCAGTGCCATGATTGTTTACAACACACCACGGTCTTCCACTGGGTGAAAACACATTTATTACAGACAATAGTGCCAGTGCTGATCTGTTCTTATTGGCCATTTGAAAACAAAAGCCAGACAAAAAGGCGTCTGTTTTCAGCAGCCGGTCAGGTTAGTACTGGAAGTCACTTCTTGGTGCTTTTGACCCTGTGCTGGAATACAGCTGCCAGCACTAAGGGTCCCCTTTCATTCAGGACCACCTCCCTAGGAGGAGTGTCATGGTGGACTCAGTTTGGGGCAGGGGGGTTGGACTAGATGACCTTTAAGGTCCCTTCCAACCCAAACCATGCTACGATTCTGTGCTTCTATGTATTCTAGCACCAACCTCACCTTTCACAAGCTGTGCAGGCAAGTTTTTGCACTGAGTCGTTAGAGCCCTACAAATGGTTTATACAGTTTATACAGCCAAGAGCGTCAAAATGAGTCATATTTTTCAAGTGACAATTGCTATTTTGAGTGACTGTTTTGCATTGTGCTTACCAGGACACCCAGGAACCAACAGTGTTTAAGCTTTCCTGCTGATCTCCATTCCCACCACATGACGAGCTAGGGCAGTTATATCACTCGTATCGCTGAGCCACACCTTGCTCTTCCCAGAAGTCGTCGTACGCGTCACCCTGTCAGGAGGAAGTGGCTGTAGGTTTCTATGAAAAGTTGCTCCAGACAAAGAAGGGCGTTGCTGTCAGTTGCCAGCCCGAATTGCAAACTGCATACCCAGTGCTCCTGCCTCGAAAAGAGCTGAAAACAGAACCGAGACCCTGAGGGCATCTGCAGTGGTACCAGCGTGCAGAGTAAAGAAAGGCAAGGTTAAGGACACGGTAGTCAAGATCACTCCCATGGAAGGATGCAGCTGGAGGACAAAACCTGGTAAACACAAGGAAACAATTGGACATGCCCATGCAAAGAAATAATCCCAGAAAGGAAACAGGAAGGCTGCAGCATGGGGAGTCACCAGTAGCTGGATGAGGCTGTTTCTGCAGGAGGTAGCTGCAATTGCAGAGGAAGGCAGCAAGGAAGCAAAAGCACTGGAGCAAGTATATTTGCTATGAGAGTGAACAGCAAGCAAAGAGCATGGCTGATAGGAAAAAGGAGCAGCTCGCTTAAAGGAAGAGGTAAAAAGGCATTGAGGGTGGAGAGAACAGACTGGTATGAAATTGGAGTTCACTGCAGCCTTAACGTAAGTCACAGTACATTCCCTCCAGCATATGCCCACACATAAACACCCTAAACACACCAACCAGCCTTGTGTTTACCAAAACTACCTTTGGTGTCCAAAAGCCACAAGGAGAAATCAAAGGAAATAGGAGGGGTGAAAAAACAGGGGGAAGTCAAGAGGTTAGGTGAGGACAGAGGCTAAGCAACTTCAGAAACAAATACACAAGCAAAGGAAATCGTAAACGGAAGGAGAAGAGGGGGGTGGAGGAGGAAGGCAGAACCCAGTATGCTGAATATGCTGGAATAATGCTGGTTTTCACATAGACCTCCTTTGTTAGCAGCCCTTCCAGTTTTGGTCTCTTGAGTAGCTGGAGCTGTTCCAGCTGTTATGCAGGGAGCTATTACATTCTCTGCGGCAGCCACAAAGAAACAGTTACATGCAGTGTAAACTGCTGCAAGAGTACAAGCAAGACCCCGCTCGTAATAGCCACAAGTCAATGAAATTGTCATTGCTTGGCTACTACCTTGAGGGCAAAGGCTAAAAAAATTCTTACAGTAACTCCAGAGCACTGTTTCCCCTCTTGCTTTTTTTTTTCCTCCCTCTTTGGAAATGAACTGCATTTATCTGCTGTTATTTAGTAGATAAACAGGATTTCATTCTTGAATGTTGTATGCCCAATATCATTTTTACAAGCAACAGTGAAATTTCAAACAAAGCTAAAGCCGTTTTAGTTTTTTTCAGTTCACCAGTCATAACTCCAGTGGAGTTCCCATTGAACACTTCCTTTTTTTTCCTGTTTGCAAATTCAAATTTGGTGTCAAAGGGCAGAACCCGCAATTATCACTTCAGGCAGGTTTAAGGGCAGTTATATTTAAACAAAATTTAGTTGGGAAAACATCCATTGGAAATCTGCTCCTTGAGGAGAGCCATAAGATAAATTTAAAGTTGCCTCATTTAACTCAGAAAATAACTTCTTCCTTGTTCCTACTCCAAACTGAAGACGTGATGACAAGCTGGTTGAAAATACTCCCATGTAACCAAATTCAGGTGGAAAAATGCCCACATGATGAGGCCAAAATGCTTTACTTGAAACAAGCCAGTTGCAGAGTTCAAGCTCGGGTTCAGCTGGAGTGCTGCCTGCATCCCTGGCATCCTGCCCCAGAGCCACAGACCAACCATATGTCTCCATGCCCTGGGCCTGGGCCAGTCTGCCTGGGAAGACTCCTGGCTCCACGGAGATCCGCCAAGCTAGAGAAGGCAGTGCCTTGTGGACTGCCTACACTGGCTCTGAAAGCCTCATAAGCCCCAGCTTGAACAGCCACTCGGCTGTACAGGTAGGTGTTGGGATGAAGCCCGTCCGGAGATGTAGCACTCTGCCGGCAGCCACAGTCGGCAAAGCCCTGGGACTTCGGCTTTACAGCAGTAAAACCGTACACCTGAAACGGATCCAACAGGAAGCGGCTGCAGGTGGGTTTTCAGCTGCCCACTTTGTTTCCTCATCTGCACCTTTCTATCCCTTCCCCTGCCCGAGCTGCCAATGTAGAGCGCTGCAATGAGCTGGGACAGCTCAGACATTAGCCTGAAAACTAATGCCGTAGGAGCCCCTTCTGCCCGCCACCCCACGCAGTCGACTCAGCAGCCCC
This sequence comes from Leptosomus discolor, assembly GCF_034619465.1. NCBI lineage: Eukaryota > Metazoa > Chordata > Aves > Leptosomiformes > Leptosomidae > Leptosomus > Leptosomus discolor. Next base: position 122,049,650 of record NC_141391.1, read on the forward strand.
TTGGGAAGACACAGAATGGGAAACAGGGGAAAGGAAGGCACAGGGGAGTGTTTTGCTGGCAATCCACAGTTAAAACAGCTTCAGCTGGTGGTCCAGCTGCAGCCTACAAGGCCAGAGTCTGTGATTCCCCATTAGCCATTAATGGCTTCTACCAGTACTGAAGAGTTTCACCAAGCAGGCAGGCCAACAGTGCGTAATAATGAAAACCAAAATACTCTGCTAATTATTCATGTACTTAGTGTTTCTTACATTTGAATTTGATCTTGAGAAGTCCTGTCGGAGAAACAATTAAATGATCCCACCTCTGCCTCAGAAAAGCTTTTGATTTCAAGAGATAATAGACTTCTTGCCCCCCCACCCCGCCCCCCCCCGGACTCTCTCGCATATAATTTCGAAAAAGACCTTCGTGGCTAAATTAAAGATTGGACAAGAGAATGGCATAATGCCAGCCACTTTATCTCGTAATATAATAATAAAGATCTCGTATAATATTATTACACTTTTATACTCATTTTGGCCTTTTCCCTGTTGTCTCACAACATCTCCTTTGTCATTCATTGATTTTATTCTTAATAATGGCATTACCCTGAAACACAGGCTAGACTGAGGCTCATACACATAACCGTACAGGGAGACAGAGCAATCACATTCACCCACGGTGCTCTTCAGTGTAATATCTGTTGCCTTCAGTGGAAGTTGCACCTCCTCTCTCTCTCCATTGTGGGCTCTAATATACACAGAAACTGGGAGCTCAGGGAGTCTGAGCTAAAAAAGACTGGAGGCTGAGGAAGCAAGAAAGTAGGAACTACCGTATACATCCATCCTCTTCCCCAGGCATCCACGTCTGGGCACTGTCATTACAGGACATGGGGCTAAATTGCTCTTAGGGGAGACCCAGCGCAGCCAGTTTCATACATTATACAGCACCTGAATTTGGCTCTGGGAAATGGTAAGAATTAAAACCTGAATCTCATGGAATTTGTGCCATTGACTGAAGCTTTGTGATTAGCAAACTGCACACCATCACAAATCATACTGCGCATTCACGGGGGAAACATTCCTCAATCAGTTCCGTTTCCCTGTTCAAGCAGCTTTATGTGCTATTCATAATGCTGTACAGAAATGGCATACATGACATTACATGCACATAAAAATTCTCTGAAAAACAAAACACATGCTAATCTTGTGGGGACATTGTGCTAAAAGTGGCGTATCCATCAAAAGGAAACCAAATTCCATTTCATGCAAGCTCATCAAGGAAACATACACAATATGCAACCATTTCACAGCTGCCAAAAGAGATCAGTCTAATTTCTTTTTTTAGCTAGAAGGGGAAATCTAACCAGGCAAAGCTGTTGGGAGCCAAGAAGGCTATTAAAAAAAAAAAAACAAAACAAGTAGAAACCATCCATGATTTCATCCACAGGCAGAAGACTTTGTCAGTTAAATGCATGCACTAGGCCAAGTGAAATAGTGGTGACATTAATGTGGCTGCACGTGAGGCATGTCAGTTAGTGAATTTGTTGGAGGGCTGTTTGTAATCCTGGGAACTAGAGCTACAGAATTTTGTGTAGTTCTGTCTCTGGTATTCCTCTGTCCTTCTCGCCCATCTCCCGCCTCTCCGTCCCCTTCTCAGCCCTCCCCCATCCAGCAACTGGTTGCATGCTAACAATATTCTCTTTGTGCCTGCGCAAATACCGTTAGATCCATGCATATCCCACAGAATTTGAGGTTATCATCTGTTCGCGTGTACTGGGTAGTCAACAACTTCCAGAGGACAACCATTTTCCTCACTCAGCTTTCATTTTCTTAAAAATATCTCAAGGATGGTATGAATTGTTTACATGTTTTAAATTAATACCAAGAGAAGCCCTCCCACTCACCTCCCCAGCTGCCCCCAACCCCCGTGCCATTAGAAACACATTCAGCCCAAAGAGAGGCCAGATGTTAAAATCATCTGGAAAAAAAAAGAATATTTGGATGGTGAGCAGGGTGGCTGGATTATCCTGCCCCAGTGGAGAATGAGAGCCATCCGTTCCCTATATGTAGCAGCTAAACCAAGATGGAGGGAGGACAAGGGCTGCGCAGTCCTTGCCCAGGCTCCACTGGGAAGCGGAGTGGAGCAGGCGCAAGGGCCCTCCTAGGGATGGCATGTGAGCTGTCGCACGGAAGGCAGCTCCAGGAGACTTTGTGCCTCAGAGATCCACCCAGGAATCAAAACTCTCTGGGATTAATGACTTTCTCCAGGAACAAGTGATCCACGTCCAGCTTTGGATCCCAGCGCAAGTAGCCCTTACAGACACTACAGGGATATGCTTACATTTTTCTGTGTCTGTGGTGCAGCCACTCTTCAGGCCCAAGTGGCTTCCAGCCACTTAATTAACCTCTTGGGACCTCAGGCGCTGCCTCTGAACAGGATGATACGTCCCTAGCTAGGTATTCCTCAGATGAAAGAAGTGATATTATTATCATTACCGCAGTACCATCCTGCTGGAAATGGACTGCTTGTGCTTGGTTACCTACCACAGATTTAATCCGTGATCATAAGAGTCTTCTTTCTGTGTTTTCACAGCCTGGCTCTTCAGAGGAAGACCCTTTGTTCCCAGCTAGGATGATAAATGGATTTTAGCTTTATTTTCTCAGAGGGAAGCTTATGTGATTGTGCTGTCTGTCATCTGTCTACACCGATAAGTTTTTAACTGCCACAGCCAATTATAATTATTTCCAAAGAAAAAAATCGCTAGAGGCAGACATCTCCATGATAATTATATTTCTATGGATTTTGTGAAAGGCAGCAGCAGACTGGGTTGGGGCTAGGGAGGAGGAGGGAGAGGACAGAGCACAAGACTACACCGAGTGCGTGCCATGTCAAGGAAATCTGGGAGGCCTCAGCTGATCCTCAGCCCATCCTGGCTGAAGGCATCTGGCCAGTCTGCAGGCACTGGAGAGTCAGTCGGCATGGCTGCCTCTCCAAACGGCTCACAAGATGTACCGCCTCTTGCCCGTGGGTGTTATTCCGCAGGGGACATCACTGCGGCTGCACCTTCTTTCTGCCGGCTGTGATGGAGGGAAAAGATGTGGTCGGTTTGATGCAGGCAGCGGCACGGTTTTGCCCTGGGCCTGTACTTGCAGGTTGCAAAGCCTGGGTGGCGGCTGGGCTGGGCTAGTAGGTGCCTCCAAGGAGGAGGGATTGGCCAAGTGCAAGGCATGGTTAGGCTATGCTCCATGCTGCAACTAACTGAACATAACAGGTGCATTGCTAATGAATATCGTAACGGGGGGACAATGTGTTCTCTGTGCTCAGAGACCCGCCAAGACACTAATGAAAGCTGCTAAGGCCAGGTTTGTAAATGCATTTAGGTGGCTGAGCCAAGATACTTGAAGATAAGTAGAGCCTAATTCTCTTTGACATCAAAAGGGATTCTGACTTACACGGCATGGGAAGTCACGTCTTTAAACAGCTTTAAAACTATGAACCTTTCTTCTGTGTGAATCTTGACTGGAATGAGAGGTTTCTGGAATTGCCCTTGAGAATCGAGTAGAAAATGTCAGTTTTTCCTTCACTGAACCATTCCCTGGAAAGATACATACCATTCACCATTACGGAACTTTCTTGGAAAGGGCAAAATGCCTAGGGTGAAAGCAGATCATCGTCTAAATACCGTAACATATAATTTCTTTAAGCTTGTTAATAATCCAATCCAGTTCTCCAGGAGCCTTGGTTAAGTGGAGGGCAGCAGCAGGTAACACCCAAGACAGTTGCCTTACCTAGCTGTCTCAGGCAGCAGCCCGTAGCGGGCGTTCAGTGACCTCAACTGTAGATCTTCTCACTGAGTTCAGGAGCCCCCGTGGCAGAAGAGTGTTTCACAGGCTGGGTTTTCGGTGGCCACTAAGTCACTTAAGGGGTAGTCGCATGATGAGTCCCAGCAGCTACAGCGGCAGGTGAACAGAGAATGCAAAATAAAAATGGAAATGCAAAAAAATGCATTCAGATACGCAAGAGGAGTAGAAAGACAGTGAGGAAGGGGAGGGAGGAGCATGGAAGAAGCACTATTTCTGTAAAATAAATAGTTTTGAAATGCAGGAGAAATGACTGCATTTTAGCCCCATCAAACAACTGTGAAAGGTTAGTGCTGTTTTACAGCATTGCTTTATTTTTGACTAGCTCTCTACCAACTATTACTCAAAGTTAATTCAGGCTTTGGTCTTTGGGAACTTTTTTAATGTGCTAATGCTTAGAAGTCCTTTAATATTTATAAATGCACTTGAATACCATTTGTACCCTCTTGCCCAAGCAAGATGTCTCCTAAGAAGAAAATATTGTTGCTTTCCTTTTCTTTTTTTTTTTCCTGTTTTTTTTTTTTTAAGAACTATAATAAGGTCAGGGTTGAGCCTGTTCTAAAAATGTCATATTCTATAGAGCTGTGATGTATAGTTTTGGTAGCTTGCCTATGCCCCCGAGACGGGTCTGAGAGTTAGATCTTAGGCCTGGAGAAATGGATATGGAGTCTATTCTCAGCTCTGCTACTGGCTAATCATGCAACCTCAGTCAGTTCATTTAACCTCAGCATGCCTCGGTTTCCAGATCAAAACAGAAAGGGGTAACAGGCTCCTTTGTGAGTGCTTTGCGGTGCTTGAGGGAGAACAAGGTATTGCCCATCATGGTGCTGCTTCATCGTGACTTCTGGGTACGGATGGTTTCCGCAAGTGTGACGGTATGGACGTCGCGTGAGTCCAGGAACACAGATGGAGATCTGGCCACTGCATTTCTTGCTGAGGGAGACAGCTCTCACAGTCAGTTTGACAAATCACAGCTACAGACACCCTTTGCTTTAGGCACACAGGCTTTTCTGTCACTCTTCAGCATTTTCCTGCCAGCCAGGGCAGTCGCTGCCTACTGTATGTTGGCTCATGTATGTGATTCATGGCTGTCACAGCTTTACTTGCTGACCCCAGAGTGATCAATGGCACTCCGAAGAGCAGTAAACCAGTATAAAATGGCAGCTCGGTACCTAGTAGCGGTAATGAAACAGTTGCCTAATTTAAAGACCAAAAGTGTGCCTTGGCAGTCATAAATGAGGAACTCGTGCACACTTTTCAAAATATATGACCTATTGCTTTTGGAGCACTTGGACCTATTATACAAGTCAGAGACGGGTCTGTCCTTTTCACAGCTTCCGAGATGTGTTTCTGTGCAAGCATGTACTGGGTGAAGAGACACAGTACCCTGGGTAAAAAGAGAGGGAAATGGTCACAGTGATGTTAGAAAAAGTGGTTAAAAGCACCCAGCTCTTCTACAACAGCAGGGTTTGCTTGGTGTACCTGGCTCAGAAAGGAAAGCAGAACCTTTCTCTCGGTAGGCAGCTCAGAACTACCTTGTGCTGCACAACCTTGCTTCCCAAAACCACCAGCAAGCAGAGGCATTGCAGTCCTTTCTCAGCAGCACAAGGTAGAGCATTACAAGACAAAGTATTTCAGGCGCACACCGAGCTGGGTGGCACAGCTACCTCCAAAAAAAAGCAGGGAAGCTGCATGCACAGAGGGTTGTTTTTCCCAGATCTGTGAAACCCGGTTCGGTAGCACAGGAGACAGCGCCTGACTCAGAGCAACACTCTCTCTCACCAGACTCCTGGCTGTATGAATTTTCCCATGCGCACTGTTTTGCTTTTAGGCTAGCGTGGCTGCGTTGCACGCCACCTTAGCAACAGGCACAAATACGCGCCGCAGCTGTAGCCTTCTCTTCTTTGCAGCGGGAGGAGAGCATCCCCAGTTTTCTTACAGACACCACGCTGCGCAGCTCCCCAGAGCTGACACTGGTCCCCAGCGCCGACCCTGGTCCCCAGCGCCTGCCTGTGGCTCTCAACGCGCTGGCACGCAAGTCTGGGCACAGATGCATGAGCTACAACGGAAGCAGACATGTCTCCCCTACTACCTTCCACTCCAGCCCCTTTCTGCTGGCCTCCAGAGAACATCAGCTGAATCAGTCTGGCAGGAGCAGGATCAGCTGCTTCCTGCCAGCTCCCTCCATCCTTTCTGGAGTCAGATGGCTCCCACTGCTCCAGGCTTTTTATTAAACTTGAATGCCGGAGGATGACTGAGTGCTGTATGAGTATCTGCAGAAAACAAGTGCAGCAGTCAAGGCATTGGGATCCATTAATCACTTAAGGAGGGCTGGGGAAGAATTTAAGTGAAGAGTCTCATGGATGGGGGGGGAGAACCACCCAAGCCAATATTAACGTGGCAGCAAAAAAACCCCAGAAAACCACGGGAGTCATTAAAAATATAGAAATTCTGTTTCTCACAGAATTTTGATTCTGCCCTGATTTTTGTCCTCGGTTAAACTTTGTATTTCGCCCGTATGCAGAGCCTGTCCCTCCCGGAGCGTAGCCAGGGGCCCGGCGCTGCGCGGGCAATGGGTAGGAGGGGGCTGCAGGATTATTGACACGGGCCACGTCAGGGGATTGACGAGAAACGGAGACGGAAAGCGAAAGCGCCCGCCGTCCCCTCCTCCCGCCGCGGGCCCGCGCCCCGCCACCCGCGCTCAGGCGGCTGCCGCAGGAAAGGGGCAAGGGGGGGCGGGTGTCCAGGCGTTGCTGGCGGGAGGGGTCGCCCCCCCCCCCAAGTGGGTTTTGACCTTGTTCAAAATCAATAAAGCGATCGGGGAGTCGCTTCGGGAGGGGGAGCGGGAGCCGGAGCCGCCATCTCAACGCTTCCCCTTTTATTGGGCTCGCCACCTTCCTCCTCGCAGCCCTGGCCACGTTCGTCAGCCATTTCATCCAGCCCTTACTTCAAGCCAGACGTTCGCCTCTGCGCACGCAGAGACAAACACGACATCGTGACCCCAGCGCCCAAGTGCTCAAGGAAAAGATGTCCTGATAATTGCTTTAAAAAAAAAAAACAACCAAAAACCAAAAAACAACCAGAAAGACGAGCTTGAGAGACACTGTTCCCGCGGGCGGGCAGAGGGAGCGGTGCCGCCCCCGCCACCGGCCCTGCCCCCGCGGCCCCCAGGCGAGAGAGCAGCGACCACGCGCCCAACGGCTGCCGTTACGCGGTTGCCCCCCCGGCCGCGCGGGGGAGGCGGGGAGCCAGGAGCGCTCACCGCCACCCCCGCGCCAGCCGGCCTCAGCCAATCAGAGGCGGGAGGAGGACACCACCTCCGCCTCCTCCTCCTCCACCCCGTGCGCCCCGCCCCCTGAGCGGAGCCGCCCGCCCTCCCGCCTGCCCGCCCGTTTGCGGCGACCAGCTCCGGAGGCTGTCGGGATGCCTGGCCGCGCTCCCCGCCGCCGCTCCGCCATGTGGCTGCTGGCCGCTTGGGTGCTGCTCAGCGCCGTGGGCGCCGGTAAGTCCTTCCCACCCCCTTGCCGTCCCGACCCTTGCGGCTGGGGCCGCGGCAGCCGGGCCCCAGGCCCCTCCCGTCCACCCCCCGCCTCCCCCCCGCCTCCCCCCCGCCTCCAGCGGGATCGGGTGCGGCCGTCCCGCAGCCCCGGAAGTAGCCCCGGCGAGGCCCCGGGAGGGGGGAAGGTGTGTGCGGGAAGGAGGGCACAGCCGCCCCCGCGGCCCGCGCAGCCGGTGGGCGCACGGGAGAGGGAGGGGCGGATGTCGCCTTGGCGGCGGCGGTGCGGCAGGGATGGGACGGGACGGGACGTGGGGCGACCGGTCCCGCGATACCTGCCCGCTCTGCCGCCGCCGCCGTTGCGGGGGTGCGAGCTCCCTCCGCTCGGCCCGGAGGCTCGCGTGGCCCCTGCCCGGGGCTCCCGGCGGCCGCCGGTGACCGCCGAGCAGCGACGGTGACAGCAGGCGCGTGTGGGACTGCGGTCTGCTTAGCGGCAGCTCGCCATCCACTGTTCCGGCAGCCCCGCGCCTCGCCGCTTCCCTCTCCTCCCCGGGCCTGGAGGCGGGCTGCTGTTTGCAGAAGTCGCGGGGGAGAGGGACGCCGTGACTAGCGCAAAGCTCCTCGTCTTCTTGAGCCTGGTAGCATTAGGGCAGCTTAGCTTAATGTGCTTTCTTGAAGAAATAACCGTGATCAGGCTGGTCGTCTGCTGTGCAGTTTCCAGGGTTGATGGCGTTTCTTGATCTTAGAAAAAGTTTGGGTGTCATTGATGTGTAAAGAACATCTTGCAGTCTAACCTTGTTTTTCTGTGCCTCAAGAAGAAACTCGCTGAGGCGGAGGGAGAGTTAAAAAGCAACACTTTGACTGAGGTGCACATGCTAGATTGTTCTGTCAGTAAGCAGCACAGCTAAACCTGCGTGTTTAAAGCTAGTATCTAAATTTCTGGCTGGGTTCCTGAGTTAGCAGCGGACTGGCTTAAACGGTGAGTGCCCTCTCGTATTCTATAGTCGGTGAGAAATGCAAGTGTTCCATCAGGTGCAACTACCAAGCTTAGCCGATTTTGACACAATATGCAGTGTTCCTGAGTTTGCGCTGCCTGTATCGTTTGAGACAACCTTTCTGTGGTAGTTTCACAACTGTGTATTCTTCAGAAGCAGGCCCCCCAGACTGCTTAGTATAAGGCTCTAAATTATCTACAGTTCAGCATGATGCCTCTAAACTGATAATCCATGAGAAACTTTGAGGCTAGGAGCCCACCTAGTAGTCCAGTGCCTGCAGGATTTGGGGACTATTGCCAAAGGATTCTGAGTTCATCATATCAGAAGAAGAAAGAATATTGGAAGTTGATAGTGGAACTGCTATCTGTAGTAGGCAGTCAGGTTTCCTTTAGTGGGATAGCAGCCACACAACCTCTTTCTACTAAAGCAACCGGATTTGCAGAGGACAAAACCCGCAAATACTTGTCTGTGTGCTTCTGTGGTGCCTCTCTGCAGCTTGCTCGTTATTTCCCCAGTGCTCTGCTGGTGGAGCAGTTCACATGAGTACTCCTTAACTGGCTTCAGGCAAAATATGACAGCTCTCCTAGACTACACAGCAGCAGACCGGTGGAATCAGTGATTTACAGTTCCCTGCCGTTCTGTGCTAATACCAGGGAGAAAATTGTGATCAGTTTCTTCTAATTCCTTCAAGATGGGTGTTTTTCATTTGCTTTGTAAATATTTGCAAGTACAATTGCTTCCTTTAGTTGAAAATTACCTTTCTCAGTGAAATGGGCTAGCAGTGAATAAATTCTTCCTATGAATTCTAAATGTGATAGCTCTAAAGGAGGGGAGGAGGGGGGAAACAAACCCCGAATCCCAAACCAAACAACCCCACACTCAGAAACCCTTTATCATGGTGAGATAGTGTTAAAATAAACCAGATGTGAAATTTATTTCACAAAGAACTGTTGAAGCACTACAGCTTTTAATTGTGCGCCCTAATAAAAAATAAATGCATAGTTTGAGGGTTGGGTACTGTTCCCTTTGTTACTTTTGTTTTTTTTCAGATACAGTTTAAAAAATGCAACACAATGAGTAAACCAGAGAATAATTCTTTCATTGTAAAGTGCTGTCATGCATAATACATGTAGAGTCAGTTTATTAGAACCTTTTGATACTCAGTAGTAATCCAGTGACTTGTGCGAGAATATTAAAGCAATGTTTCAAAGATCAGTGCTTTTTAAATTAGATCTGAGACTCTTGCTTTTGAAAAATGAGCTACTGCAAATAGTGACATAACTTCTTTTTTTTTTCCCTTTCTTTCCTTTCTCCCCTGCCCCTAATTGAATTTAGTCGTCAAATACATATCTCAGTTTTGAACTGGTTTATACATGTATTCATGTTCCTCTGAAGTCACTGGAGCTACTCCAGTTTATAAGTCTGTGGCTTACAGTATTAGGGGTTGTGGTCTTGTTTTATAGTATGTGTATTTTCCCATATTTGATTTTATCTGGTGGATATAGTCAAGCATTTTGAATGATTGATGCCACTGAGACTTTGGGGAGCAATGACTGTTATGACAGCTATTAAACTTAAGTTAGATTTCACACAAACGAGGACAAGTACAGAAAATAAAAGATTCCAAGCCTTCATATTTTGCAGTCAAACTAGTTTACATAACCTCTTTTCTGGTTCCTGGTGTAATTTAAATACTGATGTTATCATTGTGGTTAGTCAGTACTACTGCTGTTTTAGAACTGTAGGGCAATATGGGAGAGAGATGGTAAAAACCAGAAGTGGTAAGAGAGTCCTGTGCAGTGGTGTTTTTTCATTACCTGCATTGAATGCTGTTGTTCGTAACATTAATCACAGTGATTTATAGTACAGATCGTTTATTGTTACGGATTTTCCATTTTCAATTATGTTGTGTGTACGCTCACTTACTAAGTAAGAAATAATCTTATTTAATATACGGTATTGTGTGCGCACCTCCTCCATCGGAAAGGAAAAGAGAATTTGCAAGAACCGATCTAAACCTATGGACATCTGGCTCCACCTTCTGAGACAAGAAGGAACAAATGACAGACCTGTACCGACTAAGCTGCCCAGCCTGCCTTCTCTCAGAAGTGTGAAAGTAGAGTTGGTTTTCCCCATGTCCTTAATGAACTCTAAGGGATGCTTGTGTGGAGCAGATGCCGGGACTTCCGTTTTTAGATATCCGTGTGATCAGCAGCAAAAATTTGAACATCAGTGGGACAACCTGTGGTTAATGTTACATGTATGCTTTGCAGAAACCAGGCCTTAATGCAGTATTTCTGCATATGGCATTTTAGGGGAAGTGTCCAAGTAAGTGGCAGCCCAAAGTTTTATTACTTTTTTTTAAATTTATGATCGGTTATAGAATCTGTACATTAAATGGATGTGAGAATGGCTAAATCTGTGCAGAGGGGCTGTGGTAGAATTATAATAATGCCTTTTTCCCTTCTTTTGTTACTCCCTTAAAGCATGGTTCTCTCTTTGTGGTTTTGTGGGAGAGTTTGTTTAGTTTTTCCAAGTCATGTGTTGTAACTCTTGTTTTCTTTCTTCTCATGTATATTAAGAAATAATTCTGAATGTGTCAATTTCCATTTTTCTTTTTAGGTTCTGCCCAGTTGATATTTAGTGGGACAGATGTTGTTGAAAGAACTGACTGTAATAAAACTGTCATTTTACCTTGCTATGTGACTAATCTAAAGGAGAACAATGCAAATGTCATGTTTGTTAGGTGGAAAAAAGAAGGAAAAATAATTTTCTCTTTTGATGGAGCAAGACAGGAGTTTTTCAGAGATCCAACAGTCCCATCAGCGAACTTAGTGTCGCAGGCGGATTTACCCAAGGGTTTTGCCTCTCTAATGCTTAACGGTGCAGAAGCGGATGCTGGAAATTACACTTGCGAAGTAACAGAATCAAACAGAGAAGGACAAACAAGATTTGAACTTAGAAACATCTCAGGTGAGTTGCCTGCCATTATTTTAGAACCTGTTGGGAGAGAAAAGAAGCAAAATCTTTCAGGAAAGAGAAAAATAATGAATATGACAATGTATTACTTTAAATTGAAAATACAAAAAATGTAGCAGCCAGGCCTTCTAACTGGAATTCTAATAAGAGTTATTTTGGATTAAGTTGTAGGAGAGTGCTTCTGTCGGGAAGATCTGAACACATTTTTGTGTTCTATAATAATGTCTGAAGATCACTAGTCTAATATAGTAAAATTATGCTTTCCCACATCTTTCAGATTATATAGTTGGTGATGTTTTCAGCACTCTCATGTTACTGCATTACATACTGAAACGTACTCCTAACGTCTTTGTAATACTGAGACGTATACGTCCATCACAGTGGCTGCAGAGATCTTTTCTTTGATGAATTGCATCTTGCAATCTTTAGCTATGCTGGAAAAAATTATAGATGCAACCTAGAAATTCTGTATAAGAGCTCTAAAACTTGATCTGAACGTATGTGGTTTTCTAATGAGGTTGAAAATGCTGCTACTAGATGGTAACTTGTTACGGTTGTCTAGCATTAAATGTTGTCTTCAGAAGACAATGCTTAAAATAATAGTGGCTAAGTGATGAATTTCTCATGTAGTAAGCCATTTTACCTTAGCTTGTCAGACGCAGCCTGTGTGCTGTAGTGCCTCAGCTACTGAGTAATGGGTTCCGCTGTACATGTGCGGTCTGTCTAGTATTCTGTGGAAGTGACAGTTTCACTGAACACATGTGTGTATTGTTTATCTGTTCTGCACAGGAGATTTGCTTCTTGCTTCTGTAAAGCTGCTCAGAAGCAGGGAATATGTTACATATGCGTAGCACGTGGAGTCTTACCCGTGAACTGTAGAGTTGCTATTAGGTTTTGCATTTGCATTAAAATATTTATGAAGCACAAACAGATGTTACTTGTGTCCTGCTGCAAACATCTGTGTAATTCACAGTGGGGTCTAATTATTGAGTTAACCATATACACTACAAAACAAATGTGATCCTGAAATGGATTGAGAGCGGCACAGCCACTGAAAGAGTGAGGATGCTACAAAATCATTCTATTCTTATGACACTGCAAAAACAGGGGAAGAGGTATAGGCAGTTTCCTTCCTTCTCTTATAGCTTCTTCCTTACTCAGCGTTTTTGAACTGGTTTTGCCGTTCAGTGTTAAGCTCTAGAAGAGGAAACAAGGCTTGATGTAGTAGAATAAAATCCCATTTGCAAGTTTTATAGTTTCATTTTTACTTTCTCTGTTTAGAATTTTGAAAGCAGTGTAAAGACTACAAAGCAGGAAACTGATGTAATTTTTCTAATTTCATTTTCTAGTTGTCAGTTGCGGCGAGGAAGGTACCCCAACACCAAAGGAAAAATGTGGTTGGTGAAGAATTTATAGTTGCGAGGTCACATTAGGTTTGAGAGTATATGATAGCAAATGTAAAACAGTCTTATGTTTGAGGGTTTAGCTAAAGGTAAAACAGTCACTTGTTCTCTCTCTAAATTCTTCTGCATAATTTCTCATTGTTTGTTCCTCAGTATTCTAGAGAGACTCTTGAGATAATAAGCTAATAGAAGAAAGTGTAGGAAGTCCATTTTGAAAAGGATTAGTGAATAACAAAAATGCTGTACCAGTCTTCAGTCTGTCATCTCTGAGCAATGAATTCATGCTGTCACTACTACTATGTTCCAACTGATGCTTTTACAGAGATAGTCTTAGAAGAGCCAACTATGCTCCATCTCACTTTACAGAATTCCTGGATTCATCTAAGAAGGGGGTAGCAGAGTGAGCAAGATTTCTGTGCCAGTGCCCTCATCTTTGGGCATGCTCTTTCCTGATCAGTTACCTTCACAGGAGAGTAAAGTTTCCCCTTTTTCTTTTCCCCTCTCTCTTCCATGCACCCTCTTTCTTCTTCCCTCTTCTTTGCCCTGCCCTGCAACGTCTGGGAGTCTGTCTTATTAGTTTGGAACGGATTTCCTTATACTTGCTCTCAAAATAATACTTCTCTCCAGGAGTTTACTTTATTGCTATGAAGCACCAGAGTAAGGCAAATTTATTATCATGAAAATGTGTTCAGCTGTTTCTCTTATTTGTACGTTGCATATGCCAGCAGTATTGCAAGCATTTCTGTACCATAAGTGCTTTGGGACTCTTAAGACTGGACCGTACATGGTTCCATGTTGCATGCTGAAGTCCTAGCAGATACCAGGCTTCATGGCTGCTTTTTTTCTGTTTGTAATACTCTGGTAGCATCATCTGGAAATGCTGCAGAGGAAGTGGAGCTGCTTTAGAGTCTCTGCTTGCAGATACTTTCAATTCATTAATAATTCTCAGTTACATTGAACAGCATCGCTGGGATTTGCCTGTAGGATTTGGCTTATCTGGAGAATGGCAACTGTGCATTGAAGCTCTTACTCAATATTAGTTGCTTTTTTGAAAATGCAAATGAAGCGAAAAGCCTTCCTTTAAACCATTCATTAAATTAAGCTTCTTCTGGTGATAAGGAATTTGACATATATTTCTCCATTTCTCTGCCTTTAGTATGTTCTGTGATTGCCTTGTATTTATGTTGTAACCACAGTACCTTCTTCTGTGACCCCTTGCGGGAGGAGGGGAGGGGGAAGAGGGGAATTTGTGAATTTTAAACTGTCCTCAAGGTATTTACTTTGCCCTCAAAGTTGTGATGTATTGCTACTACTTAACTCTGTATTTCTGGAGCTGCAGATACAGCTTTTAAATATGGAGAGTAAGTGCAAGGAGTGTGCATCCAAATGAAGATTAGAAATTTCTTTGGAAGCAAGTGTGGAGGCAGAGGAATGGTGGCAAATATAATGTAAGAAATGGAGACTTTGGATTCCACTGAGTGAGTCTAAATGAAGTTACCAGCAGAGATGCAAGAATGAACCGCATTTTCTGGTTCGGTGGAGAATTTTATGTTGGAAGGTACCTTACATGGTCTCACAGCGCAAGTGACTGAACAGCCTGAGGCATCCAAGATGCCAGAGAAAGAAGGCTAAATGGATGATGGTGGGAAGAACTAAAGGAAAATGTGTCATTTGTAAAATTAACAAAGCAGTGTTTCCTTCTCACTTAGATTAGCTTCTGTGTTCCTTATTACACATCTGGATTTCTTCAGGAATTACAGCAGTTGGAGGTAGAATAGAATAGCTGGGGAAGCATGAAATTGGAATTTTCATATCTTCCCTGCTTAGCCTAAATACACCATTTTTTCTGATCTGTTGTGGTATTTGTAGTTCCACAAGCTGACTAGCTTGTGGTGCCAAATAATAGCACAAACGTATCCTCTGCTCCAGTGGAGGTTAAGACCTCCAGTTTGGAAAATGTTAGGGTAACTAGAAGTACTGAAAAAATATGTTGTCACACACAAGATCAGAGTGAAAAATACATAGGTAGAAGTCATAGCTTTCTTAGCCTATTACAACTCTTAATGCTGACTATTATATACAGTATTGAGCAATCCAGAGCACAGCCTAAAAGGAGCAATGAATGTAAAGCTAATAATAACCTCAGTTTTTGTTTTCTTCTACTGTTTTTCTTTGTTTATTCTCTAGGATCATGGTTTCTTCTAGTGGAAAGGGCTATCATCATAGCGTTGCTGTTCTTAGTTGTTATTTTGTGTTTGGCTCAGTTAAGTGTTATTGGTAAGTATTGACTCTTATTCTTTGCAATTATTGATTTGTCCTGAAATCACTTGTGTGCATAATGGCATCTGTGTAAGATGAAAGATGGTGCTCACGTCTAAAATGTGTGGTAGAATTGATCCATGTCATACACAGAGAGGTGGTACATGTGCATTGTCAGATAACTTGGCATTTAGTTTGCTCTGTAATCCTCTCCTGATTAGCCACGCTGTTACTTAGTTCATTTCTGGGCTTGTTTTTGGCATCAATCAGCTAACGTCACTAGAGAGTTAACTCGTATACAAGTCTCAAGGTAGCTCCTAGTAGGCGCTGTTATAGGCTTGGTCAATAAGAGCACACCAAGCTGTGCTCTTTTGGGCTACGTAGTCTTCCTTTTCAGTGAGCCGTGCCCTCTTTTTTCATGACATGTAATACACATTTTTGGCATCAAGCACTAGTCTGCCATAACATTTGCAGAGTTTGGGACCTTTGAAATGAAAACATGACCTCATAAAGATGATGTGTGTTTCGGGGCTTCAGGGTGCCACATGGTGCCACAGTTATGCAGCATGGACGCAGGCGCTCAGTTGCAGGAAGTTTAGCCCTCAGATCTGGGCCAGTCTGCTCTGTTTGCTTGGAGGCCGGGGGTTGATGTCTGGGGTTGAGATTCTTAGGAGCTGTATGTCTTTGTAGATGAAGGTGTGATGTGCAGCCTAAAGGGTCTGCTTTTAGAGCTAGTCTGATGTGTGGTGATGTTTCTGCTGCCAGTACTGTTGCAAATGATGAGCTTTTTTGCATGTGTGTAACTTTTATGGGGTATAATTGATAATGTCTACTGTTGTTGCTTAGAAGGAAGCTTTTCTTCACTGTTGGTTCACCGTGACATTGTTGAATGATTGGAAACAGAAACAGATTTCATTTTATGGTCATAAAATCAATATTGGAGAAGGATGGTGCTCTCTTCTTAATGTAAAATTGTTCATTAGTCTTTTAGCATTGGCTGAGTTACAATTCTTTACTGACCTCAATGATCTGGTTAAATGTTTTTAAAAGCAATACATTCCCCAGCGTCAGACATCCTTAGATGGTCTTTATACACTGGTGTCCAACATCTGTGCAGTGTAGAGTGTGCTTTATGGCCTAGTCTTTCAGATGGTTCCCTATGGTGCGATTTGTTACACCAGTCTTTGAAATTTTTTCAGACTTTTTCAATTTGTAGACTTCTAAAAAATAAAAAAATTCTTAGACTCGAGTCCGTAAGAAATGGAAATAAATCAGACTCAGACTGATTTATAGTAATCGCATACATATTCAGCTGTTGATATATATAATTTCCTTTATTACCTTTTCATGAACCTCTGAAAGTGGTATGTGGCTATTCAAAGGTTCATCCATGGGCAGAAGGTGAAAACTATTTTTTTTTTAATTATTATTTTATTTCCATGGTGTTAGATTCCTGATTTTCATTATTGTTTACAATGATTTGAGAGTCTCCGATATGTTCAGGAATTGTCATTGCCTTTCATTTGTGGCAGAACTTTAACATTTTTAGCATTTTGATAGGAAAGTAATAGTTGTCCTGAAATATACATGGATACATCCATGGAGATGCACTGTCATTTTACAGGAGTAAGTTGAGCTTGCTTGGATTTTTTTTTCATCTCCGCACTTTATTGCACACTTTATTGTGGGTGCACTTACTGTTTGGTTTGGGTTTGTTTTTTTTTCCTTTAATCTACACTGTTCTAGTTAACCTGTGAATCCAACAATGCTACAGGATACCTTTAAATAGTTTGTTAAACTGTGCTTGATTTTTCGGTGTAACACTTGGGAATATATGTTTTGGTGGGTTTGTGTTTTATGGAGGGGGGTGTTTTGTTTTGTTGTTGGTTGGGTTGGGTTGTGGGGTTTTTTAGGTTTTTACTTACAGGATTGGCTTTTAGGATTTAAGTATATAGCATATCCATTACTTATTTTTGCCTTTGTGTCTTGCTTTCCTTATTTAGCATAGTTATTATATGAAAAAATGTTAATTTCCAGTACAGATATGCAGAAAGTTTTTCTATAAACTATTCCAAGTAAGTTTTTGGTTTAAATGATAGTAGAACTGGAGAGTATGACTGGGATCCTGTTGTGTTGGGCAACATGAATATAATGAAAGACAGTTTTAATTACAAGAGAGAGTATTCTGTAACCCTCCCATAGATAACGTACTAGTTAAGATTTTGTCAGATGTGCCTTCTAGAATATTTATCCTAGTGATATTTTTTTTTGTGCTAATGCAGTGCATCTAAGTGGGATGTTAGTTCTGTATGTGCTCCTTGGTTTTCTTTCTGAAGTTACAGTATTTGTTTGTTCTCTGTTTGTGATTACGAATTTCAACATATACCAAGATTGTTTTATTAATTTTCAAGCTTGGAGCAAGAGCTGCCTTTCTTTGTGTCTTAGTTTTAGCAGTGTATAAGGCAGAAACAGACACGGCTTATTATGATGTTGTGTTTGTGCTGTTCCTTCTTTTCCAAAGACTGCTAAAGTGCTGCTGCTTTGAAACCCTCCACTGGAATCAGCCATTTCTGAGATGGCAGCTATTCAGCAGTGCAGTTTTACTGAAAATTAGTCTTGTCTCTAGCATCTGAACATATAGGTCATCCCATATCTGTTCATCCTCAAAGCATTCTGGTGAGATGGGAACATCACCTCGTTCCCTTGGGGACAGAGAGGATACATCTGAGCTCACACGGTGTCACAAGGAAAAGATTTAAAGCTGGAATTTCTAAATCCCTGTCCGACACTCACCTGAGTAACATTATTTAAATATCAATAGTGCATCTACTTGAATTAACCTGTACCATGTCCCAAAGTTAGTTTGATAATGTATCACTGGAATTGTATAGAAGGGGGAATTAAGAATTTTACTGGAACGCCAATGCCCGGTTTCATTTGTCTGAGTAAGCCATATTAACCATATCAAACAAAGAAAACAAATGAAATCTTGGTAATTTATATAGTTCTGATTTTTTAGGAGTTTATGATTAGGACTGTTGTCCTAAACAAAGTCTGTGTATTTTAGTGAAGAGAATCTGTATGTCTGATTTTCCTCTTTTTCTCTCTTTGTTTTGTCTTCAAGTATTAAAATATGACATTGAATCTCAGAAGAAAGTGGGCATTATTGTAACAGGTGTCATCTTCACAGTTGCTGCTGTTGTAGGCACTGTTCTTTTTGTCCAAGGTAAGTGCATCAAAATTGCCTTCCTAGTTTAAAGGAGTAAGAGCACAAATGAATCTTCCATGCAGTAGTATGGAAGTTAGTACCACCTATTAATGGCCATCTACTAATTTTAAAATTAAATACCCCCTATAGAATATAACAGAAGCAGCGTTGTGGTTGTCAGGCCCTCAGATGATCATAGGGAGATACAGACTCCAAATTTATTTCTATTTTCTGTCCTGCTACCTTAGGTGAATATTAGGGGCTAGAGAGTGACTTCTGGTGCTTCATTGGGATTTTTTCTGGACACTAAAAGCTTGATGATACTAATGATTTACTTGCGTTGCTTTGTTCCAGTCAAGGGTTTCTGTTTTACTAATTTCCATACACATGTTTGCAGATGGCTATACAGCACAAAGTCAAGCTGGTCTTGGCCTAATTGTAGTCCCTGCTGTGATTTTGGTACCACTTCAATACTTCATGTTTGGAATTGGTGAGTATTTACTTAGTCACTAGCTCAAGAACATACTGATAGAAAAACTGAGCCCCACTGCATAATCTACATGCTGTTTTCATTTTTATACATAGGTGCTGTGATAGGGTCCTGGATTCCTGACCTTCCTAGTGTCTCAGAAAAAAATGTTTAATCTGTATTTATTTAGCTAAGTTGTTTCAGCGAAGAAGTGTAAGTTGGCTGCTTGAAAAAGGAGATTTGGGGTAGGACATCAAAGTGATACCTGCTCTTCCTTCCTGGCTCTTGGGACAGGGATGAATAACTAACTCTCAGAATGTATGTGTTTAATTTTTTTCTCCTTGTGGTTTATTTATAATTTTATATATACACACAGCATTTTTTTCTGTGTTTGTGTGTCTACATACAAGAGCCCTGAGCAACTTGCAGTGCCTTGTGAGTTTTGTTGTCACACTGACTGGCTGAGCTTGGAATTCAGGAGAATCTGATTTCTAGCTTTATGTGGATGGTCTATGTTTTGTGTCTTCATAGTTAAACTTCAAAAAATTACAGTTCTGTTTCTCTTTGTCTCTTCCAGTTTTCGACAGTCTACCACAAGCAACATTTGCTCTGATAGGTTTGCAGATTCTTGGTTATATAATTGCAGTGGTTGGTTTTGCACTGTGTGTTTCAGGTGAGCAATTTATCTCCTGTAAAAATGCCTTTTTACTTTACCCTGTACCTGATGTCTGTTTATTTGTAACACCAAAATGCTGTGAAAATGGCTTCGCTATGTTGAGTCTTAGCAAGTAACTTCTATAAGTGTACTTTAGGGCTACTGTGTTAATGCTCTTTTAGCTGGTGAAAGAAGAGTAGCCCAAAGGCGATATTACATATATCAGTTTCGTTAGTATGACTCTATCCAGCATGACTGCATTCTATGAGCAGGTGCTTTAAAAAAAAAGTCAATTGTTTTAATTTTGCAACAGTTAGTGCCCTAGAGAGTCACCTAAAACCAACACTGACCTTTATTACTCTTATTCTTGCCGAGGCCTAGGGTATTTAGAAACTAAACTAGTCATAATAATTTTCTCATGTTCAACAAATAAATCAAATTCCTTGTTAATCTCCGCTTCCATGCAACTGATAACTGAGTTGCTGGGAAACGGGTACCATTGAAACAGCCTAAGAAGGCAGATGTAGAGAAGTAAACCTGGAAGTGCTCTTGGACTGTTTTCAGTCTGGTTGTAGCTGGCGTTCTGTTTCAGCACTGAAAAACAGTCACTGTTGTAAAGGAACACCATCTAAACACCACACACAGTGGTACCCCTTATCCCTGCTTCTGACCCTTCCTTTGTCCCCTGCCTGCCTTCCCCTCCGCCCACCAGAAAACCCCACAGCAGAGAAAAGGGTGAATTTAGGACTAGGCATCCTTGGCAGTATATTTAGTAGTAGCATCCATACTCAGGTTCATTGGAAGCACTTTGTACCCCTGATTTATTGTTTTGTGGAGACCTTCATTTTAATCACTTATTTTCTTGGGGGTTTGAGGAAAAACTGTTTCTCCTTGAAGTGGTTTCGAAAAGGTTTGTCTAATCTAGGTGAGATGATAGATCTTTCAGTGGAGTTATGTTTTGAGTTTTATGCTTATTGTTTAGTATTTACAGAAGTAAAGGGGCACTTAAGTGTTGTCAAATGTAATAGTGAAATAAATTGGCGGGAGATCTCTGGTAAAGCATTAATCCTCTAGAATAATACAAAATGGAGGATTCTTATATTATACTCTCAAATGGAAAGTCCCCCTCATTTTTCGGGGTGGCCTTTTTATGGGTTGTATGGGGTGGGTGTTATCTGTATTGCTGGAAGTTAAGCTCAATGACCTTTAAGTGTCAATAGAAATAGCTCATCCTAGGTTGAGCTCCCAGGTAGTTGCAATGACTTCAAGTCCCTGGAGAGAAGGATTAGAGAACAAGGAGTTTCTGTAGTGAACTAGGGTTAGTTTGTAATATCCTGTTCGTGCTCTGCAATATCCCTGTAAACATGGAGCATTCCTGTTACCTGTGGTGGATTTGCCTCAGAACTACCCCCATATTCAGCTCCTTTTATCAGTAACAGTATGGTATTCTGTAATTTAATGCAATTATGGTTCAAAACCATTGGGATTGAAGTTGTAAATTTAAATTCAAAACACAGTTAATGAAAGAATGTTGTCAGTCGCAGTGAATGAAAGTACAACAGCTAAACTGTAGTAGAATAGTACAGTTAAGCAGGATAAATCAGTAAATGCCTCTGTGTCGTTAGTGAATGTATACAGAAAAAGAAAGTTGCAGAATGGTTCTGGGGATAGCTCTGAAAGATAAGCTAATCATGTCTGGTTTTATCAGGTTTATTAATTTTACTATTCAGTTATATCCGAAAATAAAAGTTTGTGCTTTTACTTGTGTGAGATGATACACTTTCTTTTACAATGTTTTTAACAGCCTGTCCTCCATTACATGGGTCTGTTGTGATTGCTGGCCTAGCTATTCTGGCTATTGCAAGTTTGCTTAGTCTGGCTTACGTGTTTATTATGGGTAAGTAGCACCTAATAGTCTGTGTTACTTGTTTTGTTGGGGTTTTTTTAGCACTTAAATATTCAGAAGAGCAATTTTATCTGTTGTACTTTTCAGAGGTAGACACAGCTTATTTGAACATAAGATGTGATTTCACAATTACGTAGTTTAAAAAATTGCTCAAAAGTTGTCTGTATATATTGGCTTTGTTTCATAGGGCCTGTGGGGAATCTTGAGTAAAGAAATTTACAGCTTATAATCAACTGTTGAGATAACACAGCCAGGTTTCTTAAGTAAGAGTGTTCCAACTGTTGCTGTTTAAGCTCTGCATTTACACAGTTGGCTAGCTGAAGCTTGGAACAAAAGAGAGCAAGAGGATTTCACGGATTCTGTAGACTGGGTTATGGGATGGTACAGAAAAAAGCTTATCCAAATATGAATTTAAAGGAGCAAAATCTGCCTAGTGATTTCCACTGGTTGGAGGTAGGTTAAAATAGGAGTGATTTGAATGCACACCTTTCATTTTAGTGAATCCTGCTTTTCCTTATGTTTAATTTTAAAAGCCAGGAGCGAAGAATAGAAATACTTTGTTTCAGAAACTGGTCTGTTCGCTAGATCTCAAAGGTGAGAGATTTAAAGGTATAAAAGCCAGTCAGGCCTGCTAAATAGGCAAAAAACATAGCAGTGCTGTGTGACTGGAATGCTGGCACACTACAGCATGACATTACATGGACTTTACTGCTTGGGTCTGAGAGCAGAGCGCTTTTATTTGTTTGAAGCTGTGCATGAAGGCTCTTTGAAGAGCTTGTTTGGATGCAGAACTGTGCAGTTAAGGATACATTGCTTCCAGACTCAAGCTGATGTCTGTACAGTCAGTGCAGTCCCCAGTTGGCGCTGAACTATGCAGTCTTCCAGGTTTAGTATGTGCACACCATGTATAGGCGTGGTCAGAAACAATATACCCTGAAACAGGGAGGATTTCTATTAAAGCAGCAGCTCAGGCAGAATATTTTATATCTGCGATAGGTGATGATGATGATGAGTCAAAAATATGACAGAAGTGAAGCAAGCCTTTTAACAGTAAAAGTATTTTTTATTGACTTTGGGCTACTTGTATGTACAACTTTGGTGCTGTGTGCTAATGATCTGCATAAATGTTGGGTTTGTAGTTTGATTATGCTGGCTGAAGAAGTCAAATGTGACTGTTAGGTAGATTCCAGCACACCAAAATAAGCAGAAAGAGTAGTGTAATTCATTTTTAGAGCTAAATGCATGAGCAAGACAATACATATGCTGTATGTGATAAGATTATTAATTTCCTGAACAGAGGGGTGCTTAGATGCTTTAAAAATTTGCAGATCATCGCATTAAGTAGTTTTGGATAGGAGAAGCTTTGATTTTGTGTGTTGCTACTCTGATTCAAGTTTTATCAGTAGATATTTTTACTTGGTTGATCATGACATTTATTCGTCTTCCTGGTCACCTTTTTGTAATTGTTTTAGGTTCCAGAATGAAAGATCATCATCGTCCAGGGGTAAGCTTAAAATTAATAAATTTGGGGTGACTAGATGGCTCAGGGGATTGTAGTGAGATACTGAACCTTTCTTCACTAGTTCGAATTCAGACCAGGTTGGTAGCAAGCAAAAGTTCTGGCTGTGTAACAGATGTCTAATGTTGAGTGAGTTGGTGGTCTTCATTGTCCCTACTGAGTGTGTCTATAGTACTGTAATTGCCACCCTAGCAGCTATTCCGACTGTTGTGCCCAAATGGAGCTTCAAGGGCTGTCACAAAAAGGTGGTGGATGTGAAGGGAAGCTTGGTGTTCTTTTGTAATGCAGTCTTTCACATGAATTTATAAAGACCTTTTGCTCATCTTAATGAAAATGCTTTTTCATTAAGGTGAGTGCAAAATACCGTTGACTTTTTTCATCTAGGTGGCTTATAACAAAGACTTAGGGTTTTTTTTCCTATAGTCTTTTACACCAGAACCCTTTAATATTTTCTTGAATTCCCAGCTATGGGGGTGCTATAGCCTTGATCTTTTTTTCCTTTCTTGTTTTCTTGTAATGCCCCATAATCTGATGACACCATCTGAAAGTAGAGTGTCTGTCTTTAGGTAACACAGAATGAATGGAAAAACACTTTTTTTTTTTTTTTAAAGAAGGTTTTTCAGTCAGTCTTTTGAATTCTAGAGTAATCATTCCTAAACCAGTAATTTTCGTAGACTTATGCAGTGCTTTCTAGCGGTCCATGAATGCAAACTGCCTGATTTCTGGAGTTTTATAGAAGCAAGTAAAGAGGCACAACTGTAAAATACCTGTAAAATTTCGTTGTAGCCAGGGAGCATGGCAGATACTGGGTCACCCCATTTCTTGTCTGACAGCCATTGTTTGAAACACATTTCCATGTCTCCTCTTCAGTCTACAGCCTGAGACCCAGCTATTGAAGAAAGATAGTTTCTGACAGTGGGGCAGAAGAGCTGACCACAGTTGTTTTTTCTTGTCCATTTTTATTTTAAGGGATAGTATTTCATAGGACTTTTCTCTTATTTATGGAAGGAATATAAGCTCATGGAGTTAAAAAAAAAATTAAGAGGTTCACAAAGTTTATTATGTTAGAAAAATGAGGTGAGAAGTGTATTACAGATACAATTCTTTCAAAACACAATCTTTCCTTTATCTTACATGCTCATGTCTACTGGCAGAATGGAAGCAAACAGGGCAAGAGGAATTTGGGTTGTTTTTTTCAACTTAGTTTTTGGTTATAAATAAGCTTTGAAATGGAAACCAACATGCTAAATAATGTGCTTTGTGGAACTCCATTCTCTTTATGAGCTGTTCTCTTCACAAGGTGGTTTTACACTGCAGCGAGGATTTGATAAGTAAAGAAATAGCCACAATGACACAGTAGTGAACACCATGTTACTCTGAATTGGAGACAGGAATGAAATCAAAAAGTTTTAGAATTTAGAGGTCATTGAATATCTCAGCCACTAAAAAGATGGGGTTTACAGCTGCAGTTAGCGGAGGGTCAGATAAGAATGCGGGTGACCATAGTTTGTGCCCCTGAAGTTGCAGAAAGACCTAGTGGAAAAAGTTAAGTGTGGTAATATGTTGGTTGTTTCCATCAAGGTCTGTTCAGCGTATATTGCTGTGCTTAGAGGCCATAAATGGGTGTGAAGTAATTTTCTAAGTACACTTTGATTCTGTGTAATCTAAAGACTATGGAAAACTTTGGGTGAAGTGCTTCCTTTTGGCACTGGGGCACACTTACAAAACGATCCTTGATACTTTCTCGAGTCTGAGGGAGGAAAAGGTGTGTATTTTGAAATGTGCCATCTTAACCAATTACTGATATTTTTTTTTTAACATTTCTGTAGATTGTGTGTGTTGTTTCTGATGGTTGTCTACCAGACTAAATGCATAACTGTGGTGTATTTCCTTTTGAGGAGATTACACTTGATTGCTTGGCTACTTTTTTTTTTTTTAGTCTTGCTGCTTTATTACTAACTGTTGATCAAATCACAGAAATAATGTCAGGTTTTAGAGCCTGCAAGTAGTATCTGCATGCCTTTTGCTGCCATCTAGAGGTACTTCATCTGAGGAAAAATTTACGGTGGGGGAAGAGTAATCTGGAGAATACAGTTATTGATTGATTTAATTTTTTTCAGAACTCTAGTCGTTAATCTTATTAACGTTCAGCTTTCTTCATTTTTGTAGAATCACTACTTACTGTATATGTCAATTAGAGTAATTTAAGTGTGGCGAGCCAAAAGTAAACATGAAGGCTTTTTATACATATATATATTTTTAAATGTTTTGCAGAAAGCTGTAGAAGAACCACTAAATGGTAGGTGATATTCAAGGCTTATCTTCTAATTAAGGGATTAATTATGGAAAAAGGTCAAAAAAGAATTGTAGTTCTCAGTACAACAGCATCGAGATGGCAGATTGGTATGTCAGCTTAAGTAGCTCTGTGAGTCAGGATCTCTCTATGAAATTACGCCTGCAGCTCCAGACTGCCTGTCCTACACTACTGTGCTTGCTAGCCAGGGGCATTGTTTGACTGTTTTAGGACAAATCTAATATCTCAGAATATTATATTCACCCTCTTTGCTTTGCAAAAAGTCCAGCTTTTAAGAGGTCTTGAAAGATGATGTTTATTCTTCTTCATAAGCATTTATCTTGGAATATTTATGATTGTAGCAAAATCTATCCTTGTTGTTCTATTCTTTTGGTATTTCTTTGGGTTGGGGAAACTCTTACCACGGTGTTGGGAAGCTCTCATAGCACTTAAGAGGGGGGAAATTTACAGTGAGAGAGGGATGACTGACTGGTTTTTGTTTTGCTATTCTGTTCACTAATTGGCATGCCGAGTAGTAGCAAGTTCTAACCCGAGTTTTAGAATTAGTCTGAATATTAATTATGAAGCATTTCTTGCCGTTTTGCTCATTACTAATCCATTTGCTTGGCTTTTAAAGATGCAAAAGGAGTGATGTTAGAATGATGGTAAGTCCAAATATATCTCCAGATATCTATTTT
The DNA here is from genome assembly GCF_034619465.1 of Leptosomus discolor. NCBI lineage: Eukaryota > Metazoa > Chordata > Aves > Leptosomiformes > Leptosomidae > Leptosomus > Leptosomus discolor. The sequence goes on from NC_141391.1 coordinate 122,075,370, forward strand.
AATTAGCATGTATTTGGGGATTTTGATGTTTAGAGTTACCCAGTGCTAATATGAAACATGGAGGATGGGTTTCAGTGCAGGTGCTATTCTTATTCAAATTGTATTCCATTGAAAAGAAAGAACACGTATTTTCTGTATCATGCATAGGGGAAGAATGTGTATTTCTAAACAGTGAAGAGGATGAGTCAGAATTATTAAATAGTATGTTTCTGATCAAATGTGGAAAGTCAAATAGTCTGTATGCTTCCTTTATGCTTATATAGTATCTAAGATGCATGGACTGTCTCCTTGGTGGTGGGTTGTTGTATTTGGTTTTTGTTGTTGTTAATATAACTTTGCCTTCTCTGTGTATATTGGTGATCTCCCATTGAAGTTCACAGAAAAGTGGTTTAAAAGTAGACTTTCTCTCCCCCTCCCCCCCTTTAGATGTTATGTAAAATCTCTGGGTTTTGTTAAGATTGTTTGTGTTCCAGTTGGATTTCACTCAATTTATTATTTTTCAGGGTCAGATAGTAGTGTTTAAAAACGAACAGAACTGAAACACATATTAATGAAATTTAAGAACTGCTTAAATAGCTTCAGCTGACTTTTGACAAACCTGAATTTTGAACTTTAGGTCTTAAAGGTTCACTGTGGCTTCTGCCCATTGGTTATACTTGGTGTTTAAAGATTACCAAATAATTGTAAATAAAGATGTATGTTGCAGTGTCCTGGCCTAACTGAAGATTTCTTCTGATTTGAAATGTCCTCAATGCTGGGATTAGTCCTTTTTGATTTTATAACTGCCTGTAAGATTGCAACACCTATTACATGTAAATAGGCTCCTCCTAGTTTATAATAAGCCATGAAATAACAGGGACTGCGTTAACTTGGCCCAAAACTCCCAAACTGGTACCTAAAGTGGGTAGCCAGGTTTGTGAAGGTTCTTGGTTCCTGCAGCTCGTATCCATCAGGAGGGTAACAGAGTTTGCCTGGCCTGAGTGCTCTCATTGAAGAGCTTAAATTTTAGATTAGATCCTGAGGTTTGAAAATTAAAACAGTCTTTTATTGATTCTTTTCTGTTCAGAAGCTGTACTTCCTTTTCATGGGAATGGGATAAAAGAGCACTTGTTGATGCTGTTGATACTTATATTTCTTCCTGGAAACTGAGTGGGCTTGTCAGGAGGTACCACTGGACTCTTAGCTTAGTAGTCCTGCATCAAATTACAACATTTTTGCTAATCAGGAGAAAGAGTAAGGTCACTCTAAATCTGTTAATTTAGTTGAAATACTTTTTTATCGTGCCACTTCTAGAAGGCATGAGTTGATAATGTGACGATAAAGGGTGTACTAGTTAGCCCTAATGGAATGGCCCTAATTAGTTGAATTTTAAGAACAGGCTTCCTGAGGAATGCCACATACTGCTAGGTTTATGTTACTTATGACTACAGCGTGACTCATCCAAATATGCCACAGGATATTTTCTACACCAATAGGAGGAATACGAGCACTTTTGTGGTATAAAGGACACCTGCATTGGTGTCTCCTAAATGCATTGATAAAAATGTATACCAATTAGTATACTCTGAGGTGGGAGGGGTGGTCCATGCTTGTTCTTCAAGGCAGTGGTTTGAGATCAGGAAACAAATAGGTATTTGCTGGTCGACTGCATTTGAAACTGACTGGAAGGGAGATAAGGATGGGATCAATACAGTTAGCACATACCGCTGAAGAGCAAGGTGGAGTTTCGCTTGGAGATACAATCTTAAATAAATTGACTGTTTTTTCTTGAGTTTCATTTAGGCTTATAAAAACCTGCCTCCTCTTCTAGTGCTGAGGTAGAGCTTCCAGAAGCACAGAAATTGCTAATTATCCGTTTCATTTTTGGCTTTTAGGGTAAGGTTAGAAATCTCTGCTTTTTCTGCACTGAAAGATGACTTCTAAAAATAACAGAGGGTTTTACAGATCGAAGGCAAGGGCTCTGACTTGCAAGCTGAAGGCAGGACCCATTTGAGCTCTGCCTGCTTTCTGCCTTAAACTTGAAGTTCACACATGCACTACAGGAGGAGTGAGCCAGATGCTGAAGCACACTAGCTTACAAAATAGCATGTGAAAGTAAACCGGCATTAGGAGTAAAGACAGGATGGGTCAGACGGCTAAGTCTGGGAGCTGCTACAGCTTACTCTGGTTCGTGAGTCGGAACTCCAAGGCAGTGTCCACTTTATGTGGTGGACAGGCTGAAACATTACTTGCTGTTAGTAGCACTCTTTTCCATTATTTGAGCATTACATGCTTTCAAAGTTTGAAATTTAAAAAAAAAGTTATTTTTTTAAGCTGTAACTTGAGTAGGCAGCACGAAATGTTGCTGTTCTTCCCAAACAATTGTTTTGTTTTACTCTGTTTTTTAAATTCCTAGAACTGCGGAGCTATGTGATATGTGAAAAGTACACCGTTGTTGATACACCGTGGCCTTGAAGATGCACTACTCAACGAGAAGAAATTCAGGAAACTAGTTGTTTTGCATGTGTGGCAGAAGTGCTTTTGATATAAATGATGTAGTTTTGTAGTCACAGCAGCTGTAGCGAGGAACATGTGTGTTTGCCCACATGTGATCTTTATTTTCTTTTGTTCTGGTATATATGGGATGGTTGAGGATGAGAGCATAAAAAGCACTGTTTGCCCTCTACAGGGTCTCCCTGCAGTAATCCTTAGTGGTGTTATTTTCAAAAACTATCATTAGTCACTGCTTCGATAATGGGCCTGCTCAGCCCAAAGATTGCAATACCATTTAGACTATTGTTTTCTTTATTCGTGTGCATGGGCAAGGTACGGTCACATGTCTATGATACAAGCAGGGAGTAGAGATTGTACAAATACACCTTTTCTGACATTCAGCGAAACTTTTGTAAAAATAAATAAATAAATAAAATGCTTACACACAAAGTTGCGTAAGTACAAAGTTTACTCCCAGCTCTCCTTAAGTTATTAACCGAGTTCTCCTAATTCCACGAAACAGTAGTATTCCTCTCTATGGACTGTAGTCATGTATGCTCTGGTGGCTGTTATTTTAGTCCAGTGAGAGAGCTCTCCGTGCCTCTTCTGTGTTCTTTGATGAGAAACTGCTCAGCTATTGGAGCCTAATTCAGCACTGGAATTATGGAGCACAGCAGCTAGTAATTTTCATGCTGAATGTGGTTCTTGTGCGTGTTCATGTTGTGCAGTGTGTGGTACTGAAAGCAATTTCAGGCTTTCTTAACTCAGTGAATTTGTAAAAGTCATGGATGCTTCATAAAAACAGGAGTTGTCCTATTGAGTGCATTTTTGACAGAATTTTACAAGCCGTTTTCTTGAATGGAAAAAGGAGCTATTTCATTTCTGACCCAAGTTTGTGATGCTGCCATTACATCACAAATACATAAAATAGAAAGTAAGTAGGAGGAGCTGATGAGAAGTGAGGAGGCTCAGTTTCTGTATATATGTAAGTGGTATGGTTAAAAATCAGTTTTCTAGGACTTGCACATTCCATGAGATTTTACCACATTTTACACCTGTTCCAATATAGTTGGCTTCTCTTGGCCTTTGTGTATACTTTGTAGAAATCTTGACACTGTCTCCTATTTGTACTAAGGTAATGTATTTCAAAGGCAGACACGGTTTTCTCCTTCCAACAATTTCAAACCTTGTTTGGAAAGCTGTTGCCAAACAGCAATATGATAAAATCTATGTTCTTAAAGATTCTGAGTAATTTGGCACGTCTCAGAGTTGGATGCTAGAAACTAAGGTTCACATCCATGTTGGGGGTACATGTTGCAGAGATTCAGGTCTCTGTATGTTGAGCTCCAAGTCTTGGTGTAGACACCTTGCATCAAGAATTCAACAAAATAAAGTAGAGGTATCTGATTTTACAATATTTACTCTCATAAACAGTCCTCTTGCTAGGGCTGCAGGATTGAACCACTTAAAGCAACTCATGGTCTAGCCCTCATGAAAATCAGTGGAACTGGCCACAGTGAAGAGGGTTATTCATGGGATAAAAGATTTAAGCAGCAGGTATGGTTTCCACTTAACTTTCATACCTTGAAGTTTGCCAGTGGGAGTATTCATGTAACATTTGAGCTCCTATATAGGAATCTTTTGATACAGGTTTTCCCATAGTCACAGCAATCTCTACCTAGAGATGGGAGATGACTCTTCATTAGCAATTCGGTGTTAGGAATTTACCTGATTAAGTACCGTGCAGAGCTCCCTATTTACAACCAGTGATTCCCTCTGGTGAGTTGAAAGTTGAGCAGTTGAGGAATGAAAACCAAACGAGCTGGAATTTTGTTGAAGTTTTCTGCCTTATAAAAACCAGTATGTAGAATAGCTTTATGTTAACTTCTGTGAAGCAAACTGGAGTAGAACCTGTTTGTGTCACTGTGGGATGAGGCTGAGCTATTACTGGGCTTTGCTGAAACCTGAGGAGCTCGGTGGCCACGTACAGGCTGCAGAATCAGTTGCCCCAGCAATGAAACCCACCACCCTGTTGTGTCAAGGGCTTGGCTCTGGCTTTCTTGTGGGTACAAATTTAAAAGCAAGAGTTTATAAAGCCATTGGTATGCCCAGCCCTTTCCCACCAGTAATTTAAAACCAAAGTTGTTTATAACTGTCTGCTTCCATTTGTGTGTGTACGTATGTGTGTATATATAAATATATAGACATTTTAAATATCTATAGATCTATAGTCTTTACCCAAGAAAATGTTTTTATTTATGAAACAATTTTGTAAATATTGTGCTAATATACTTAAAATAAAGTCATTTTAAGTTGTTTTTGTGAGAGATTTTCTTGTTGCTATCACATTGAACTTCTGTAACTGCTTCCGTAAATTCATGGTCATAGCTTTGCTCTCTGCCTTTACACCCTCTCTCACCCCAGGTTACTTACTGGATGTACAGGAATGTTCTCAGTGTTCCTTAGGCTGCTGCAGATGGTTTAGGTTGGGAGATCTTGGTGTATCTCCTTAAAAATGTCATCGAGTTGGGGAAGAAAGTATGTAGATTGTCCTCTAACAACTTGAATTGGGCTGACCAACTTCAGCCATCGAATGTCACCCTGGTATGCTGTGGAAGGAAATGCGAGCGGAGGACAAACAAGCTCCTAGTGTAACTTTAAAAACACAGCAGAGGCGTGCGTGCTTCCAGCCAGTCTGCAACAGTGGAATGACCATTTTTGTGAGAAGATAGTTTCTTACATTACTACTAAAGCAGTACTGCATAGCTTCCAGATTTTCTCAAGTTGTGTTTGACATTTGTTTGAGTGGAGAAATGAGAGAAGGCTGTAAGTCCTGTCTGGAAGTGTTTCCGCTCCACATCTCCTTCAGTGGAGCTGAGCTGATGGGACCCAGTTACAATTATTAGCAATTCCCTGCTTGCTCAGGGTGACTTGAACCATGGATGTTACTTCAAGATCTCTTCTGAAATCTTTTGTGATTTCCCTACACACACAGTTTCCACTCTAAAGGAGCCGTGAACCACGGTTGGAGCTATGAAACTTGAAAGTTTCAGAATTTTGCTGTGCAGGGGACCTAACTGCAGGGTGAACTGTAAGCTCAGAGTGACCCTGGTCCTAAAGCTTAGGAAACTGCATGCTTGAACTTTGGGGTGAGAAAAATGGCGTTAATCTAAATGTAAGTGGTTGGAGAATACCTCCACACAGTCACATCTAATACCTATAATTCAAACTTTTCCCATCAGGAAAGCCAGGAGAACCAACCCAAACCTGAACTGCCTAGTCCAGAAGCCTTCTGAAAGAGCTTCAGTGCTGTATTGGAGCTCTGTAATTGAGCAGTTACTACTGTAGTTACCTGCCTAATAGCAGAAGGATTCTTTTTTTTTTTTTCCATCCAGTGAATAATTCTTTTGTGCTTGGTGTTTGGTGCCTTTTTACAGACACAGCCAGTACTCTCTTGGAGTTAAGTCCATCTTGCTTCCTGTATTGTCGAGGGCTCTTACAAAACTTCCACGATGAAAAAAGTGTGTGAGCTGGACTGTCCCTTGTTGTCTGCTTGGTTGCCTACTGTGCCTGTTCCTGAAATCCAGGGAGCAGGGAGGGTACGGCATGACCTGGTAGGTGTGCTCCAGGCCCCGCAAGAGGTGCCGCAGTGCCTGCACCTGTGTGTCAGCACTGAGGGTGAGCCTTTCCCAGGCCCTCCTTGCTGCCGCAGCTGGGCTGCGGTGTACATAGTCATAAAGTGTGAGAAGAGGGTAGAACCAGACTATTTCAGTGGTGAATTGACAAGAAACTTTAATACACAAATGTAAATAGCACGGAGACAAGGATCATCTGCTTTGGGGGAGGAGAAGTGCAGTGTGGAAACAGGTCTTGGTTTCCTTCTGTTCTTTTGCTTGCTTGTTTTTAAAGACTAGGGAAAGGAGACTTGAAATTACTGGGCTGGAGAGTGGGTGCAGTGATGGGAAGAGAGACTGTCACGAATACACGTTTGGTGGGAGAAGTATGTTAAAGAGCTGAGGAACTGCAGATTTGCTGGAAGAGTGCAAACAATTTCTCCAGCGTGACTGCTACAGTGGTACTTTTGGACCCTTCAGGAGCCGGAAGATTTAAACAGCTCTGTTTTCTGTGTGTGACCAGGTGGCCAAGGAGAGGTACTTGGGGACATAGAGTTGTCATGTGAGGTCAGCATACTACCTCCACACCTCGGCGATGTCCAGTGGGCATAGTAACAAGCTGGTGGAGTAAGGTCTGGCACTCCTTTGACTTGAATTTGAAACTGTTAAAAGTACTGAATTTTATCTGTCATTCACAGTTTATGTACTTGCAGATAAAGATTTTGGAACTGATTGCTCTAGCTAATGAGCTCCCCCCCACGCACACACTTTCAAGATTGCACAATAGGTAGATGCAGGTTAAACTTAGAATGATTACCCAGACCTTCATGGAAAAATGAAGGATGACAACATTTTTCAGAACTTCTACCTTAGGGTCAGCTTGATGGTAGTTGTATTTGGTTACATTCATTTAACTTGCCTTTTTCTGTTTCATAAATGCAGCAGGAATTGCTTTCAGAGTGAGAACATTTGGTTGTGCTTTGGCCATTTCAGGTTTTGTTTTAGGGTTTTTTTTCTCTGTAAGAAAGCAGTATTCTTTAATAAATTTGGTATATGCAAAAAAAAAAAAACCAGCAGAAATTTACTCTGCTGTTGACCAGAAGGTTCATCCAAGCACAAACAATGAAAAGTTCAAAGACAACAGTAAGGAGACTAGGGATCTTTAAGATGTCTCCATTACAATTAGTTTAAGTTTGAGCATAACCAGTCAAGGTAGAGTTTCCCTGAAGCAAAAAGGTGATTTAGAATTCTCTGACATCTCTCACAAGTTGAGCTCTGTGGGAAAGAGAAGATTCACCATATTAAACCGGAAGTGGGAGTAAAGGCGCTGTGTGGTGCACAGGCCTCTGCAGGTACTGGGAGTCAGACAGGGTAGAACTTAGAAGCTTTGATTTGTGCTGCACTGAGAAACACTGAGAAGTTCAGGTTTATAATAAAATGCTACAACTAAAGGAGCCCCACATGGAAACAGGTGCCTCTGTACCCTGCACTGCAGTTATAAAACAGTGAGGTTTTTGGGAAAAAATCCCTCTGTAGCTGGAGTTACAGTTAAGAATGGAAATGTTGCATCAAGCACGCTGAGCTTTGAGAGAGTGAGGCAGTTTGTGTTCTAGGGAGCCTGTGAGGTTTTGGCTGGCATAGAAACAGATAAGCAGGTACAACTGTAGAAACAGATAAGATGCCCTTCCTGCTTCCTCCTCCCTTACCTGCTGTGTAGGTAGGAAAAAACAAGTTATTTTTTGGTAGAGTGAGAAGGCTGAACAGTACCATGATACTGCTGTTTAATGTAGCCCTGTTAGGTTGCCCTTGATGCTACCTTTGTTCCTCTCACCAGCTCTCCAGTGAATGATGATAACCAAATAGTAACGGGCAATCGGGAGATAAAAATAAATCACCAAATAATTCTGGACCATGAAGCTGCTTTTGGCATTTGCGGTGCCAGTACGCCAGAGCACCAAAGCATAAACAGCTTTAAATGTCATACTGAGCGTGAAATGAAGTGGTTACAGCATCAGTAGGGAAGTGTGATTAATGTATAATAAGATATGTTATGACTGTGCCAGTCACAGTGAAGGCGGCGGAGGAGAAGGTGGTTCCTGTCTCCCAGGGCCAGTTAAATGAGCGACGTGCACTTCACTGGAGGCAGTGTGAGCCCTTGATGGGCTCCACAGGTGGATTAATAGCATGAAGCATGTCAAAAAGCCAGGAGGGAAAAGACACTAAAACAAAACCAGCAGCACAAGAGAAAAGCCCTGCACTAAGAGCTACAGGACACTACTCGTTGATTTACCAACAGTAAGAAAGCACCCTCTTCACCACGTGCGCTTGGTGAGGGACTGATCCATGCCTGAACCTGCTCTTAACCCACATTGCAGCCTCAGGCTGGGAAATGCAAAATAACCTCCTTGGTGCATCGCAGGGTCTGCCGGGCCAAGACTTGGCCCCAAGTGAGCAGCAAAGAGAAAGCGCTGGGAGCTCGCAAGGCTTGAAGAAAAGAGCAGATGCTGGCAAAAGGGAGGAGGTGGCAGAGGCTTCGACTGCATCTTCTCTGTGTCAGGCTGGTTGGGGGGTTGAAGGAGGGGCATCGCATCAGCATGAAGCAGCTGTAATCGATGGTGCAGTTTACCAAAGCATGGGCTAGGCCTTCCCTTGCCTTCAGCACAGCACTGTGCTGCTCTAACACCTTTAACTTCCCTAGCCGTGCACCAGCAGGACGCTTGGGCCCCTTTGGCAGGTGACAGAAACCTCCATCTTAACTTGATACTTACCCCTGTTGTTTGCCATCACCAGTTCAGCTCAGGTTGGTTTCAACCTTCGTGAAGACATGGAATGAGACCAGTTGTTTTGTTCCAAAGCATCCCAGCATCTGAGAGTCTTATCTCAATGTCTTCATTTGAAAAGAGTCCCCCCTGCCCCAGCCTCCTCCCCAGGCAGTGACGCTGCAAGTGAGATGCAGCCCTTCTCAAGGCTTGCGCTTTGCTCGAATCCCACAGCGCTAGAGGAACGATAAGCCTACAGGAAAGGGAAGTGTCAAAATTGCAAGCTCTGAGAGCATTGCCCTAGAAGGATTTCATACCAGTTTGAAGACCTGGGAACATTTTGGTGAGATACTTCCTGATCTCAAGAGGTACGGTTTCTACCAGGAGCTTGTATGTGTTCTGCTTAGATGGGGGCTGAATGACAGAAAAAAAAAAGCAAAGCAGAAAGGGAGCTATTTTCTGGATTTCAAGGTAACTTTACTAGGCCAGTCAATCTGTGACTTATTTTTTGATTATGCAAATGTACATGCATGTAGTTGTAAGCATGTCTTTAGTTCCTGAACATGGTGCTCTCACAGATCTGAAAAGGAATCCAGTAAAAGAGTAGCTTTGCCAATGGAAAGAATTTAAAAGCACTACATATAAGCGACAGTCATATTGCACTGGAGTCTGAGCATCCCTAGGCACTGAATTTCCCTCAGTGCAAAGAGGAACTGATGGCATTTGAAAGCCCTTGAGGTGTGTGTCTTCAAGTAACTGGATGTCTGGAGACAACGTCGCCACCTATGAGATGACCTCTTACGGGCCCAATTCCTGAAGGTGTTACGGTGACCCCAAAGGAAGCAAACCCTAAATTTGCCAGTGAAGGACTAGAGATGAGAGCAAGGCCGAGGTTGTCACCAAAGTGGTACAAGGAGGGTGGAGTGCAGCAGCGAGCAGAGCTCCACTTCCATCACCTCATTCACAGCAGTTACTCAATCTCTTCACACCTTCCACAACAGTGATTGTAGCGAAGTATAATGGTGGCCTACCTCACGCAGTAAAAGCAGGCTTTTTTACCACAGCACTGATTACCTCTTTTATGGTACTGGATCATGCTTCCTGCGCTCTGATTATACCAAAGTGACCATCTTTTAACTCTAGAGTGTAATCAGGTCACCCAAAGTATATAAACAAGAACAGAGGGAGAGGTGGGGCAAGAAGACAGCTGCTTTGAGGTACCACCACCATGTCATGCAGATGGTACAAGACCAGGGCTCATTCCCAGGCTTCTCAGCCTGGAAACCCAAACTCCGAGAGCTGTGCCGTGCAAAACACTCTTGGCTAAAAGAGGCAATCCCTCTTCCTGTTACTGCAGAGTTACTCCTTAGTAGATTTCCCTGTATTCTAGCCTAAAATGGCTGAAGTGGGGGGTTGCTTTCCCCAGTTCCCTTGGGTGCCCTGCACACACGCGTGAGCCTCCAAAGGGTGGCTGGTGGATCAGGTTCCTGGTTTAGATTTTTGTCCTGTCACTTTTAACCCTCACCCAGAGCAGCTGCTGCTGGAGCCCTCAGGTCCCTGCAGGCTGCTCACATGGCAAACACTGCCAGCATGGAACCACTGCCTGTTACCGCGCTGCACTGGCCGGGTTCTGCAAGGTGCAGCCTCTGAAATGCTGGTTAAACCATCCCAGACTCCTGCAACGCAGCACAAGTGCAAGGTTTCGTTTGCTTTGATTTAATAGCGGGCCTGCCTCTGTTGGCACTGCATGAGTAAGCGGAGACTGCCCATAAAGAAATTGCCTGTGCCAGCAAAAGGTTGCTTTCACTTTGGTGTAAAGACAAATAATGGGAAAAAATAACATAGCTGCTTTTAGGGTTGGGCCTCCTAGATGTTTGAGGGCTATGGTAAGAAGTGTAGGCTGTCCATCTGTAGTCCCTTCCAGTGCTATAGTCCTAAACCTGTTCACATTTTGGGATCTGTCAATGTTTTTGAGTCTCAACGGAATTGCATAGTCCATAGGAGAGAGAGAAAGAGAAGCCACAAGCAATGAATAAAGAATGCAGACCAAGTTGAAAGCTGTTCTTAGAGCAACATATCAGAACATCAATATGAAATGAACAGCTTATAAACTGTTAAATTGTCTAACCTGAGACTACACCTGTATGTATGTATATGTTTATATCCGTGCAGAACCACGTATTTTCTGTGGATTCTCAATAAGGAGGAGATGGATGACACACAGCCAGCTTCATCGGGCTGGAAACAGTGGTACAAGTGCCACCACCTGGAAATGATCATCTGTAGCTATAGCAGAGGACACAGAGAAGAAGGAGAAAAAAAAGGATGTGCCACAGCAGACGGATTCACACCAAAATCCAGACAATGCAAATGGAGAGGTGTCTCTCGCGTTTGAAGTATTTGACTGAATCACAAGCTGGCTGAGTCACCTTGTGCTGTTGTGGACAAACACATCACATCAGGCTGGAGGAAGAAGAAGATGGCCTAAAAGAGGCTTATCACTCTTCCCTTCAGCTCAGAGGTGCCAGGGCCCTAGCTGGATCTCAGGAGCTGTAGTTCAGCTGTGGCTCTGTTGTAGGGCGTCCAGGGGAGCCCAGGGAAAAAATGACCCTAAGTCCAGAAAAACATGGCCTTAGAGGAAGGATTGGAACCAATAGGTTGTTTAATTTAAAAAAGAAAAAAAAAGGCTCTAGCAAGGCATGAGAACATAAGGGGTGAAAGGGGCAAGAGTCTCTTCTGCCCAGACCCACGGCAGAGAGGACAAAAAGCTGACTCTGCACTGGGATGGAGGGACAGACCAGACAATTTCAAAGCTACCTTTTGCCAATGCTAATGTTGATGTTTTAACAGCTCAGAAAGAGCAACTGAGGAAAAAAATTTCCACTGCGGTGGTTCCTTCCCAGCCATCCCAGTGGGGAGCTGCTGCCACACACAGCACTGGCAACACACACCGACAGGCTCTGTGGGCTCACCGAGCTGGGCGCGGCACCAGCGCATGGTGGGAACGACAGCCTGTGGAGACCTCTGGTCCCTGCTGCCTTCTCGTCCCAGTGCTGCTCAGCCACTGCCGCCGGCTGGCAGTGTCTCTGTGTCCTCTGCTATAGCTACAGATGATCATTTCCAAAGTGGCTGAAGGCAAGGGATGGGAAGGGAAAGCAGCACTAGGGACACTGTTTAAAAATAATGGCTGGGAACGGCTGTTCTTGCAGAACATGAAGGACTCAAAGCAATGACAAGAATGAGGCAATAGGTTATTTCCTTTGCAACCACTTGTGAGGTCAGTGAAGCAGCACCTCAAGGAAACAAATTTTAAATATTTGCCTGACTTAAGAACTTAACCTATCTGATTGAGGAAGTGGTTGGTTTTTGGAGAGTCAGTAAGGAGACTGGCAGAAATCCATACTGCATCTTTTCCCATCAGATACATCTGATGACTCTGAGTTTGCACAGTGCTGTGGGTTAGCCCTGGTGGGCAGCTCAGACCCCCCCAGCCATCCCAATGGGATGGGGGAGAGAACTGGAAGGGTAAAAGTGCAAGAACTCTTGGGTTGAGGTAAAGACAGTTTAATAGGTAAAGCAAAAGCTGTGTGCTCAAGCAAAGCAAAACAAGGAATTCATTCACCCCTTCCCATGGGCAGGCAGGTGTCCAGCCGACTCCAGGGAAGCAGGGCTCCATCACGCATAACAGTGACTTGGGAAGACAAACAGCATCACTCCTAAGGGCCCCTCTTCCTCCTTCTTCCCCAGCTTTATATGCTGAACATGACATCACATGGTGTGGAATATCCCTTTGGTCAGCTGGGGTCAGTTGTCCCAGCTGTGTCCCCTCCCAATTCCTTGTGCACACCCAGCCTACTCACTGGGTGAGATAGAAAAGGTCTTGGCTCCGTGTAAGCGCTGCTCAGCAGTAACTAAAACACCCCTCTATTACCAATGCTGTTTCCAGCACAAATCCAAAACCTATCCCCATGCTAGCTACTGTGAAGGGAATTAACTCCATTCCAGCCAAAACCAGTACACATGGGAATCCCTGTCTTCCCCTCCGGAGCAACAGTAAAACCTTTAGGTCTGCAGCCCCCATGGCCATGGCTGGGGAAATCGAAGGCTGCAAAATCTACAAACTAAAATAACCTGCATCTTTTTTCTCTCTTTCTTCAACTTTAGTCTCAGATGTTTTTGAAAACTCGAGGCTTGTTATAATGGGAATGGTGTGCTCTTTTAATTTCCTCTAGCTTACACTACGGTTCTTCCTTAGAAAAGGAAAACTGGTTATCAAGACTGAATGTAATGCAACTATTTAACCTCTTCCTAAATTTAACCACACTCAGTTTCTAACTGTTCCTGATGTCACATGGCATGTATGATGCCTAGAGTGATCTCTGTTCACATTTCACAGAGGAGATGTCAAGATCCATCACCTGTTTGGGGATGTGAATGAATCACCCTCAGACAAGTCTGATGTTAGCAGCCGAAATGTAGATGACTACCTTTTGGAAGGACAAGGACAGGCCAGGTGATCGCCACTGTCAGGGACAGCCTGGACTGAGCTCCTCAAACAATGCGTCAATGCAACGTGTACACCTCTGGTGACACAGGACTTGGACCTGCACTGATTGACTTCTCTATTTTGCACAGCCACACTACAGCCTTATTGCTGTATCTTGGCCTGTAGGAGATCAGAGAGAACTGTAAAAATGGTAATCAGATGGTGAGGATGAATGTTGCTATTCTGAGAGCTAGACCTGCAGGCAAAACCTCCTGTCAAGATGGGACAGACATGAATACAGCTGGGGAAAAGTGTGTGAGAAAGGACAGAGTGGAGCGTCTGAAACTGTTTCATGGAAAGGGAAAAAAAACCCTTGTGATTCCTGGGATGGGCAAGGTGTGCATTTGACTGGAAGAAGACTGGGCATTTGAGGACTCATGCATGAGGCCAAATAAGGTTCTGGATCATGAGGACAGTGATTGGTAACAGAGCTTCTTTTTTCAGAGCTTCTTTTTTTCAGAAACAGCCTGCAAGATTCACCAAGAAGAGAAGCAGAACACTGTTGTCCCCTGGGAATACCTCTGAAATCATGTGTATGTCCTACACCAAAAATGCACAGACCCATCCTCCAGTGAGCAGGAGGATGGCCAGTATTACAGCGCTCCATGTGTTTTGGAAAGTGGAGCCCATCTTGCCTTCAGAGGCTGTTTGCCTTTGAGGATAATGCTCTTCAAACTGATGGGGATTCTCTTATGCAGGGGATTATATCTACTGGAACAAAGCTAAAAGAGAGCAACTGGGGAAATACGTCATGATTATTCATAAAGGCCAATTAAAAAAATGGTTTTAGTGGCTTAATTCTCCCTTAGTGAGTATGGTTATTAGATCCATGCTTTGTTTTGATTGAGATGGTATCTGCAGCAGGGTGAATCACTTAAACTGAAGACCTGCGCTTTTGAAACACCAACTTTTCTTCAGGGAAGCAGAAAAATAGAGATGAAATTTAAATTCACATGATTAAAATAAGCAGTTTAAAAACACCTGCTTAAAAGCTCTGGTGTATTTTAACCTCTGAACTTATTAAAGCAAAGAAAAACAAGCTTTTGGACAGGCTGTTTTGACAAATAAGCAGACCCTTAGACTGCTTTGAAACTTCATGATGTTGCCAAACGTAGACTTTGGGGCTGGGAGGTGGGATGGGAAGGTTAGCAGAAGAAAATGCCTTTCTTGAAGTGTGTCTTTTCATTTTTACACAAGAGAAAAACAATGGTGAAATCTTATAGGTACTGTTTTGGCCCAAGCAAGCACAAACCAGGCAGGACTGAGAACCACAGCATCTTTTGGCATCACATCTGGCTTTTCCAGCCTACCAAGGGCCATGGTCTATGAAAACCTTAATCTTCATTCCCTAGGAGCAGGGGATGCTGGTGGCTTTTTGCCTGCTGTTGTCCTACTGACAAATTAAAAAATACTACCGGAAGATTATTTTTCCCATACGCAGCAGTGTAACACACCAAAATAAGTCCTGTTCAGTCCCCTGAGAGCTGATGTGCATGAAATGCGGTGCCATCTCTTATGTAGCACCATTATTAGGGTACAACAGGTAGAAGGACGGCTTTGAGGTAGTTGTTAACCCTGCCTCAAGCCCTCTCCCTACACCGTGGTTTTCGCTTATTTGTGACACTCGGAGCAGCGAAACACGGCAGGGACCGGGGTTACTGGCACTGACCACACCGGGTGTTGGCATTACTCGCCGCGGGCCGGTGCGCCACTCCCTGGTTCGAGGGTGATGCAGCTGAGAGCATGCCACGGCTGCCCTCTCCCAGTCCAGCCGTGTGGGACTCGAGCTGGGAGGATTCAAAGCTGCTTTTCTGTTTTATTTTTCTTTAGCAGTGCATTGGCAGTGGTGTAGCCCCTGTTACAGCTGTAATCATGCAGACACAAGGATCCCGGTACTCATGTATGTTTCTGTATGGCAACCAGTAGTTACCCCAGTATAAGGAGATAAAGGGACTTTTGCCATTGTACTGTTATGTAAGGTATTAGGTACATGCACATACGTATGTACATAAATACATGTGTGTGTATCTATGATTCTATACAATGTACATTACACCGTACAGGAGTGGTGAATGCAGCATACTGTGAATACAGGCAAGGGTAGACTTATTTTGCAACTGGTACATCAGCTTGGAAAACAAGGAAAGAGATGGTTAGTCAGATCTTTTCTCTTTCTTTGTACATCTGCTTCACTCCAATAGCTTGCAGGCTTTATTAATGGACTTTACTAAAAGCCTAATCCTTCTGTCTACTTTTGGCTAAAGGCTGGGAAGTCTCTCATGCATGGTCCTGAAGGGAAACCTTGAGCAGAAACCAAGACAGCAAACTCAGCAGCCCAACTGGATATTTTAAGGGACAAAACTATGGTTTCTCCCCCAGGAGAGCTGCTACCTGCAACAAGCCATATATAGAACTTTCCTTGGTCGCCATGGAAAGGTAGAAAGACCTGCTCCAGCAAGATCCAGAGCATCAGCCAGGCTTCCTGATGTCAGGGCCAGGGGCTTGCAGGTGGGGAGGCACAAGCTGGCATCACCCCACCAGCAGTAGATGTGGTCTTGAGTTTCCCTGACCTCTGATGTCAGCCTAGGTGGGATGCGTGCAGCAGTCGTGCAGTGCTGGCTCGGTTGGCACCTGTACTGCAAAAGCTTGGACAAGGGAAAAGCCTCTGTGCCACCACTCCAGCTGTAGCTACTCCACATTAGCTGTCAAAATTATACTATGAAGAACAAGAAGTTGGTCGAAACTGGTTAATTAAAAGTGTATCTGCAGGTGTAAGTTGTATTTTATTTGAGTCAAAATCTACATAATATTGCAACAGCTGCGCTAGATTTGGTAAGCTGCAAGGAAGGTACACAGACATTTTGAAGGTTTCCAGCAGAATGTGAATGCTGCAGAATAGCACAAGCTTTTCTGAGAGGAGTGAAAGCATCATGTCTCAGAAGGAGAGGGCAGCGCAGCAGGTATTTGTAGAGCTAGCAGCAGAAAGGAAGAAGCACAGGCTTGGGGCCGGTCAGTAGCCAAAAATGACAAAAGGAAAGAATTCCGTGAATTTATAAGGGTAGAAAAGGGGAATTAAAGCATAAAAGCTATGGCAAAAATAGACATATCCTATAATTTCCCCCAAATTAAGGAAAAACCAGTGATGTCACAGAAGTGATCGAAACCAAGAAGCTGAAGGTATTTACGGAAATCCCTGTGCCCCGGGAATTTGTAAGTGATATAACTCCATCCTGGAAAATGACAAATAACAAATCAGTTCCTGACGTGTCCCACACCCCATCCTTGCACACATACACCACCAAGCTGGTGCTAGACCGGAGAAGTGGCCCAGACAAACCTTCTTTATCTTGTAAATGGGACCTGTGGGTGCTCTTGTTTTTCTCCATTTTTCCTAGATAGGCTCATCACAATGGTGTGTCATTTTTTTTGAAATGGCAAACCACAGTTGCTTTTCAGCTAACTTGTAGCAGGGGGAGTATTTTATCTGAGTCACCAGAGCCATCTGTTTTAGACAAATATTTTAGTGAATGATCTCTCTTTCGTAGTTAGACAATTTCTTTATTCTCCTGTTTAAGGATCAATTATGTGAAGAAAAAGGCAGGGTGGCCTCTCACTGGCTCCCTCACCCTCCCTCCATGAGCACCTGCTGGCATTAGCCTCACCCAGCTTCAGCAACACCAAATATTAAAACGGTCTGCAGACAGATTTTCAAGCTGGTTTAGAACTATGGATTAAACCTTAAAAAGAAATATTTTTGGCTTCCTGGGCAGTTGCAAACAACTTCTCTTCAGTTCCCTGCAGATTGCTCGGGGTATAAGAACATCATGTGGAGGTTCCTCAAAATGTTGACCCATGCCTGCTTCCTGTGGTACTTGGACATTGTTCAAGGATCACAACCAACTTTTCCTCAGTTCCTTACCTCCTTGCGGGGGGTTTTGGGTGGCTTCAGCCTCAACTCCTTCCCTAGGTTCCTGCTATCAGTGGTGTTTGCTTCTGTGGTGGATGCACTCAATCCCCCCCTTAACCAAACTAGCAGCAGTTTGGTACAGACTCCAAAGGAGTTGAAGGCCTGAGCTGTAGCCGGGCCAAGAACTCCTCTACGAAATCCACAAAAGAGCAGAGGACATTGAGCACCGATGCATATGACCTTGGAACACTGATAAGTTGTGGGTACAAGGAGTCTCATGCATACCTCTCCCATTGTATGCAGTATGACTACGAGCCAACCACTTTATCCCGTAAATATGATGGCTGAGCCTTCTTTGAGCTCCCCTGCTAGGCAGTGTGGCTGCATGGCAGAGATCTCCCCTTGAGAGACGCCTACCAAGGTTGCTCCTCAAAATAACAAGATCTTTTAGCAACCACAGATTGTTGGATGACTCCTATTTGGGTTCTCCCTGGATGGCAACTGGACTGCATGCCAGGCAACTCTCCCCTTGAGCAGAGACACCTCTCAATATTAAGAGATATCAGTTGTTTAGCTTAAATAAGTAAATTTTAAATAGAATGAATCACGTAGAGTTAGAATGTTGTGTCATTTAGTATGCTGTTTGCTTAGCTTTACTTACTTAGCATGAGCAGCTAGATTTGCTAAAGCCTTAGGCCACAAGCTGTAAACTTTCACTTAGTTTTACTGAACATGTATCTACTTAAGCAAAACAGGGCCTCCAGAGCCAGTGCAAACCAGAAGATAAGGAGGCTTCAAGGCTACAACCATCAACAGCAGATGCAACTAGACAAGATAACGGCCTGTCTGGAGACAGTGAAGGAATTCAACAAGGAGTCAGAAGATGTCAGACCAGAATCACTATTGGACCAAAGGGTGCATGAAGAGTGCGAACAGTGTGAGATGGATGGGTGACTAGTCCGTATAACTGCCCAGGGCTTTCTTTGTTTGGGTTCATTCCTCACTGGAGGCACCCAGCCCAAGCCAATCCTGTTGCTGTACCACTCTATTAAATTATTTATTTTTATGAGATTTGATGTCTGAGACTCTGTTTTGGGAAACCTAGAGTTTGAACTTCGGAGCTAACTAACACTGGACACCTGGATGGAAAGTAAGTGACTGACAGCATGCTGAATGAGTGTCTAATGAAATCCACGCAGCTAATTCCATTAGCCATAAACCGTTGACCAAGTCTGGGACTGTTTGGATCCAGCTGCACATAGACTCCTCTCTGAGAAGGAGTTTAGAAAGTAAGGTGGTCCATTCTGAACCTCATAAGTCAACGGGAGGGTCTCCCTTACCCTTCTGCATCTCCAGTCCCTGTGTAAATCATCCAAAATTGATCCTACCTCCATTTTCCTTTGTATGTTTCTTCCATGTAGTAAGTAATAGAGTGAACCTCACCACTGAACTCTGTTAAAGTTGCACTTTTACAAATTCATGTTAAAATCACTTTTGCTACTACCTTTGACAGTGATTCTTTTAGGATCCTAAATCACTCACTTGTGACAGCTTCCCCTTCTCTTTTCTGCCCATGCATCAAACCCCAAGTGAAACAGCCTCCACAGCACACATGTCGGGGTGGCTTCCCCATGCAGTTGGCAGCATGAGACTCGGCAGCACCCTCTCCCATACGATGCTACAAGCAAGACTGGTACCACTGGGCTGGCCACCACCCTGATGTCCCTCCACACAAGGCTGTGCAGGGTGGGTGGCTTCAGCCCGGCTGGGCTCCTGGCCCCAAACTCACCGCAGTGCCAGGCTTCCGGCAGCAGTTTTAGCTGAGGCTGGTGAGGAAGCAGTGGCACATGGGGTTTCTGTTGCTAACATCTTGCCACCCATAGCTGTGACCATACCCATCACGCGTCTGAGACCAGCAGTCCCTGAGCCTTGAGATGTGGCATGCCATGGTGGCCAGCCTAGTTACAGGCCTTTACAGCCTTAGGATATATTTTAATAGGATGTTTAAAAAAAAATATCCACCAGTGCTGGTTTGTGGTGGAGTTACACACTGTGTCTCCACCATTAGCCCTGCCATTCTCACACAGCACCAGAATTGCAAATATTTGATCTGATAAAAATATTTGATATGGCAAAAACTTTCCACAGAAGCAGCATAAGAAAACCATAAAGCAGGTAGTTAGAAATAACATTTTCTTTGCACAGCAATAGACTGGCTGCCAGAAAAGCAGCTGTTTCATTTATTGCCTTAGCAGTACTTGAGACCCCATGCAGGCTAACACCATGTGGATGCAGAAGAAAAAGAGAGCCCAAACTTGCACCTGAAGACCCTGCAGTGATGTGGTCCTAGCAGAAATGCTACCACCCCTGCCCTTGCTCAACAAGCGTTTCCCAAGGCATGCAGCCCCAGCCACCAGTGCCTTGTTCCCCACTTGCACACCAGCCACTGGACCCCAGCAGACGTGTTACCAAAATATCAGATCAATAACTCTCTAAGACCAATTCGTAGGTATTAGAAAGCAAGGCATTCTTTTATCACAGTGCTGAGCGCACCTGTGAATCATTTTGCAAAGGTGAGTGTGCTTTTTGGTCGTGTAGTTACTGCCTTTATAGACCTTTCTCATTATACATTCATCATCTTTCCCCGAAAAGGCGGTGTTATTCTAATGATTTCCCAGAAATGTTTTACATAGGTTCCTTCCCACTTGTGCATGCTCTATCAAGCAGAACTAAATGGGTTAGTGGTCTTTGGAGGGTCTCTAGTGGTTGTCCGTAGTCTTCCGCATGATGTCCTCTAGTTGAATCCTCCTCCTTGAGCACAAGCCAGGGCCCCTTTTCTCATGCAAACTCTTGTAACAGTCAGTTGTGTAGATGTTTATCTCCTTAACATCGGACATGTGTAGATAGATTTGTCTCCTTGATGTATCCTTAATGTCTCCTTGATATCTGGAGCTTTGTCTCCTTGAGGTCTATCTGGTATGTACAGCTTTGAGGGAGCTCCTGCTACTCCTGGGTTCCCACATTTTCGGTACATTCCTCTTTCGTCAGCAAACAGGCTATGAAGAGTTTCACGACCCCTAATTCAAATGTTAGCAAAACCAAAATTCATACAAAAGTAGAAAACTTCACTTCATCAGGCGGAGGCGTGAGGCTCCTGGGAAGGGGCCAGAGAAAAAGCTGTTTTTTTTGTCACGGGCTCGTGTTTGCCCTCGGTTTCAGTGCAGCTCAAAGCTGGCTCTGAGGCACAGAGATGTGTTTGGCTTCCCCTTTCTGCAGCACAGCCTGCACTCAAAAAATGTGTGTGTGAAGGTTGGACTTCCACCTGTGCTTGCTCTCCTTCGCACCCACGGGTGGGTGACATGGCTCTACAGCTCAGCGGTGCTCCCGGACGGGCACCTGAGCCTAGATGGGCTCTCCCCAAGGTCCCTTTCCCCCCGCCAATAGCCAGCAAGGTGAAGCAGCACAACCAGGTCATCAGTGGGTAAGTAATTTTTCGAATGACTCATTAGCAAGTAATTTGCTGCAATGGACTAGAACGAGACTGCTGAGTTCCTGACTCTGTATTGAAATTTCAGGGGGTTTACCCATGAGTAGGTGTAGCATGTCTGCCTGTCCCCTTACACGTGCACTGAATATCCCTAGTGCACGTGTGGCTGGAAGCTGTTCAAAAAGGGATCCCATACGTCCACTTTAGGCCTGTGTTTGGGGCATGCCTGGCCCAGATCTGCCAGGTTATTAAATGCCAGAAGAAAATTAATGCACCACCATCATCCCCCTGTGCAGCAGACTGGTTCCACACAGCAGCTGATCCAACATCATACAACTCCTCCAAACCAGCAGAGCCACGAGATGAATTGAGCCAAAGCACTAGTTTGCAAAGCAAAGAATGCACTAGTTTTACAGCAAATCTGGCACCACTTGGTGGTTGCATGGAGTCCCTTGGGTTTGGGTGGGATTAGCCCACCGTTACAGGGTGTTTTGGGACAGTTCCACTGTGCTTGCCTATCATAACGGGGCTTGTTTATGTTTCAGTTTTGTACTACATAGATTTAACAGTGCTTTGCTGTGACTTAGCTTGAAACAGCACCTAATCAGTGTAAAGTGTGTAGATGTAAGCAGCTCTGAAACCATGAGATATGTGTGTGTACTCACCCAAGTATGTCCTACTTGAAAAGTGTCAGTGCTTGCCTGGGTCTGCAGGAAACTGATGACCTATGGGCACACTAGGCCTTCAGGGAGTTTGAGAACCATTGAATTTGCTAAATAACTAAAATGAATAGAAAGCTTCATATTGGGCTGCATTATTTTTAATGATTCTGTGCTGATTTAGTCTTGTCTGGAAGGTGCTCAATAGCATTTTCCTCTCCCGGCAACACTGGAGTACCTACAGGATGGTCACACCTCATGTTTGATGCTGCTCTTAGAAGCATAACCCCTAAATCTTGACTGCAGCATCAAAAAATGATGAAATTACAGCTGAGCCTAAGAGCTTGGCCTCTTTATGCTGCACTTAAACCTTGAGCACTTGGGAGAGGCTCTACTCACGCTACAGCTCCCTCCATAGGGCTGCTGGCAATTATTTGCATTACCATCAAATGCTGTAGCTGAACTATGCCTGTACCAACCAGCCCAAGTGTTTTCATGTTTGGGCATTGGTTCAGTCTGGATCGTGTGCTTGGCTGAAACAAGTCTGGGGAATAGAGATGAGAGCGAAATAAACTGGTTTACATGAAAATGAATGGTGCCAGTTTGACAGCTCTCAAGACCTGGAGCAAAACCGGTGAGACCTGAGAATATCTAGCACCTCCTCAGGCTTGCAGTGATTTAAACCAACTCTGATGATAACAAAGTTTGCTGAGTCAGAGGGGAGGGACGCTTCCCTACCCAGAGCACTCTGCGCAATGAGAGGTGGTTTACCTTCAGTGGCTGGTCATTAAAAGGAAAAACAAAAGGAAATGCTGCCTCAAAATCAGATATCTTTTGGGAAACACTTTGCTTGGCAAAGAGGAGCCATCGGAGGCACTCTTGAAGTTGAACATTTTAGGGGAGTGGGAGCTGACTGCAGGGACGGAGCCAGGGTCTGGGGTAAACCTCTGCAATAAGTTACACCCACAAGCGGGTGGCAGTTCAGTGCCACGAGGCCTGGCGCCTTGGACAAAACTGTTTTAGGCAGTCTTGACATTATTTCAGCCTGTGTTTTGCTCTAAGAGCAAATTGCCTGACTCTTGTTTAACTTGCTTTTAGCTTTAGTTTCACTTTGTGAAAGGAAATGATAGCAAGGGTTTGTCAGATCCTTACCACACAAGTGATCATCATGTAACTATGCCTGCAGACAACTAAAAAAAAAAGGAAAGACTGCTCAACCAGACTGCTTTAAATGTGTAAAAAATAGCCTCAAATGGGCTCTTGACCGAGGAGGAACCAACCCCGCCATTGATGTCCCTCTCCTGGCAAAGAAACAGGGACGTAGAGCACATGCCATACTGTTGCGTGGAAAGGGTAAAATAATAAAAAATTAGCAGTGATTAGATAATCGGTATTATGAATTTAGCAACATGAAAACTGAATTAACAGAACCTGTTGGGTTGATTAGACTGGCAGGGCTTTGTTAGACCATGAATATACTTGCTGCTCCACGTAGTGGATGTCGTTCCTCAGCCCACCTAAACTGAATTAAACTTGTGTAGTGCAGCAAAGCAGACGAGCTTTCCATCAAAGTACTCACAGAGCCTTCTTTGACTAGGCCTAGGAGAAAATTGTGGGGCCAAGTGCATCAGCTAGGGAGCAGGGAAAAGCAAACAGCATTGTCTTTCATATCCTTCCATTAAGTGGCTTGATCAGGAGATTAGTCCTGCTCTACATGATGACAAACCTTGACAACACTAACACCAAAACCTGGAAAATGGGAATAAGGGTTGGAGTGGGGACCAGCAGGAGGGTTGGTGGCACACTGCAGGGGTGGGGATTCACATCTATTGCAGCTCTGCAGTCCCAGCCTTTGAAGGCATAAACCTTCTTGCAGGATTGCACAAATCCCACCAGCGATTTTCCCCTTTCCCCTTCCGCCCCCCCCCCCCCCCCCATGCAGATACCCCCAGCTGTACTGCAGGGGATCTTCCCCTCACTTCAAGTTTAGTCTTTCAATCATCTTTGTCACTGATGCTTTTCCAGAGCAGCTGTATCCACCCTTGGTGCTTCCTGAAGAAGAAGAAAGCAAAGCACATCAGAAACGGGCGGCAGTACTGGCCCTGGGGGGCAGCGGTAGTGGGGCAGCCGCTGACTGTGAGCCTTTGCATGCCTGTGCTCTGCATGCTTATTTAAGGAAAATATTGAAGTTGAGATTTTTCAAAAATGTCAGAGGGATAAGGGGGATATTAAAATCAACAGGAACTAGACGGGCAGCCAGCTGCGGAAAAAAGGAAAGGAAAAGGACATTAAACACCTGGCTAATGCTGTAGTGATGATTCAACCATACTCCAGCCCCCAAAGGATGAATCAAGTGTACCGCTAATCCAGACCTTTCTAGCAACTAAAATTTGCCTTAGAAGTCCATGTGTCATGAATACACCACTTTTTTCAGTAACATGTAAAACAAAGGAATAATCATATTACATGTAAATACAGGTGAATATTTTTCATTAGCCTTTAAAGGACCTGGTTTTATAAAGATCTTTGCTGGCTGTCACTCAATTATACAAATAATTTGGAGATTCAGAAACCAAAACTGGGGTTCAGGCCAATTTCTCATGTGGTGAAACTCCACTGACTGCAAGCGCTTTAGGGCACAGCAGCAAAAGCATCCCTCCCAGGAACAAAAGGAACGAGAAACCACCAGTGGAAACTAAATCCTCTCTGACAGCTGCCTGGCGTGTTGCCTTCCTGCCGTGAGGCTGTAGCTTCTACATCAAACGCGCCATCACCATAACGGTGCCTGTTGAAAAGACCCAACGGCTAATGAAGCGACGAGCAGCACATCACTGGACAATGAAACACGCAGGTGATAAATACAGGGCTATCAACAGAAGTCTGGGTTTCTATAGCTCTGCTTTCACATAGGGGGGCTCCAGACCCCCCAGCAAAGTGATTTACGGGCTCCAGATTGAAGGCAGCTCTGCTCTGCCTTCCCCATGCGAACTGCACATCAAAGGCAATCATCTCTGCAGTGGATGGTGGCAAACCTGGTGCTGTCCAAAACTGGCTTGTGAGCAACCAGAAGAGCCAAAAGGAGTGATGAGCACCTGCATGCTATTGCCGCTGTGCCATGACACTGCTTTTACCAGGGCTGTCAAGATGCCGGTGTACAGTGCAGCAATTCCTCATCTTGAATACAGATGGAAAGCAAGTGATGGGAGGTTTGCTAAAATGCCCAGACAAGCTCCAGGTTGGGAAGGACAAGCAGAGCAGCTACCAAGGCTTGGTGACCTGCCAAATCAAACAACTCCTAGGAAGGAGCTAAAAAAGAGACAACATTCATATGTAACAACGCATCTGGTAAAAATGCCTCATAAACAAAGCTGGTAGACACAACCTGATCCTTCCACCAGAGCTGGCTAGAGGGGATGCCATGGTCCCATTTGCACTTCTCCAACCCCTTCTTGGTGCGGCCGCCACAGGAGGGTCACTTTCAGCTCTGCAGTCGCCACTCCAGCGCCTTGGGATCACTGCCTGCCTGGAGGCACAGCCTTGAACACCTCCAAACTTCCATAACCTCCATTTATACTGCTACGGTGGGTGCGAGCCACCCACACCGGCAGGCTGGGAACATGCTTTAAAGGATAATGTCCATGCTACATGCACACTGGTTCAGTGTCCCTTCAGCCAGGCTAACCTGCTGTGGTGTCCACGGGCCTGCCAGCCATTCCCAGGCAGCCATGCTCAAGACCCCTCTCCACGAGCACCTGCAGACCTTCTCCATTGAGGCATTAGGCCATGCACGGCCAGCTGCAGTACTCCGCAGCGCACCACCACCAAAAGAGAGACAGGCACACCATGAGGATGGGTGATAAGGCTTTTTGGTTCACTTTGGATCTTGTGTCTTGCAGGCTAAGTTCTCCTTGCAGTTCTTCTAAAACTAACCCCCAAAAGCAATGGCGCTGTGATGGACTTACCTTTGCTTCTTCATTTTAGTGCTATGAATGATTAATGAGGAGGAGGTGAGCTGTCAGAAGCAATAGGGCTCATGTCCTCTGAAGGAACAGCCCATACGGGATATTTCCCCTGCCACAACCTGTCATCTCCCGGGAAGGGCACTGGGTGCTCTGAGATCCCTCTGGAGCAGTGGCAGCCTTGGCAAAAACCCAGCCTGCCCAGATCCGTGGCACAGCCCTGCGGGGAAAGGCTGGCCAGCAGCTTGCAGGCTTTTTGGCAGAGATGGAGGCAGGACGCCCTGCAGTGAAGCTCCTGAGACAGAGACCCACCACCACTGAGGGAAGGTCTGAAACCGCTTGGGGCTCCAGATGAGGAGGCTAGCAAAGGAGGGAGCATGTCTGCAAGCGCCAGGCCACGAGGCAGCAGCCACAGTAGGCAGGATCGCGTGTGTGTGTGTGCGTGTGCAGCTGACGATGATTTGTTACTGTTATCTGAAAGAGACTTTGATGAGTTACTGTGGCCCTCTCCTTGCTTTGCTTCCCAGCCTACAGCCCTTTCAGAAAGATTTTTGGGACACCCCGCTTTTGAGGAATTTCGACACCTCCCTTTTCCTCCAGCGCTGGTGACACCCCTCTATCTGAGCTCTTTGACGCCACTCGGGGTGCCTGCAGGAGCGTGCCCTTGCCACGGGAGCCTGCCTGCGCTGGCTTTTTGAGAAACCAGCCTTTGATGTCTTTAGTGGCAACTCTTCCTGACCACCACTTTGCAGAGAAGGAACAGTTTGTCATCACAAACGGCTTCAGAAACAGAAGATTTTCAAACAGCTTCAAACCCAAGCAACTCAGCTTACATATATCTACCTCTTTCTTCTTTCTTTCTGCAATATGGGAGAAAGAAAGGATATAATCAGAGGCCCGAGTGCCAGGATGGCTTCCTTGCGCTCTGCACCCCGCATTTGCCTTATGTGCTTCTTCATTATATGTCCTGGGAGGTCGGCACAGTTAAATCTCACTTAGTGACTAAAAGCAGCAAAAGCACAGTAGGACATTTGCAGAGCGCCCCACCCCCCCTCCTGCTGCTTGTAACTGCTGGAGATCTTGGGAGAAAAACCCTCTTCCCAGGCTGGTACAACTAGAGATTTCCCTTCCAAAGCAATGGCTGGCACTGAGAATATTTGCGTTTGGTTTTGCCTTCCCGAATTCTATCTGAATAAAAGGGAATTGCTGAAAGTTAGCAGGCGAAGTTCCTTTCCCAAGTATCTGAGGTATTTTAAATCTCATGGTGTGCCATCAGGAGAAAAGCAGACTAGATATGAACCATTTATAGCACGGAAGGCTCAAGAAAGTTTGAGGAGTGGGACATGTTAGTGAAAAAAAGGCCATTTTTATTTAGCTAGGGAGAAATTAAGACCAAGGAAGTTGAAGCACTTTGGTTAAGATTTTGCATCCACGAGAGCTGCTGCCACTTAAGATTCCTCTCTGTGCCTTGCAGTGTCAGGCTTTTAATTAAAGACTCAGGTCCTTCAGACAAGCAGTTAAGTGCCAGCCTAAGTGTGCCCTCAAATCTGTCTGAATGAACAATAGGAAGCTGATGAGATGCAGTAAGAGGGAGAAGGAGGAGGAAGATTTCTACCTCAAACAGCTTGCAGTGCCTAGCTTTTATTTTTATTTCATTTTTAAATCAAAGGTTATCTCTGCTGCTCAGTGACCCACAACCAAAGCTTCCCTCTGGTTATCAGACAACAAGGAAGCCGTTCGCTTTTTGCAGGACAAGTCCAATGCGAGGTAGCACTTGCACGCCAGGTGCATGGGCTGTCCTGTCCTGCCCTTGCAGCCAGCCCCCCCAAAAAGTCCTGGCAGTGCTGGGACAGCGTACAGAGGCAGGCTGCATTACGGGGTGAGTGCCTCCCTGCAATGCCTGCCAGGAGGAACAAGGTTTAAGGGATTTGCCTTCCGTGTTTCCATCCCAGCAGCAGCCTTTTCTATAAACATTAAAGCGACAGAAAACGAGCTCCTGGTGCCGGTAGTGACCTTCCACCAGGGAGGAGAAACGCGGTTGGTGCAAGCATTTCACCATGAACCACAGCTGGTGGTTTTCACTGCTTGAAGGGGGCCTGGCTGGTGCGGCCGTGAGTTGGAAATGAGCCCTGGGTTCAGGTCTGTGGCTCAAGGGTCCGGTCTCACCCAGCCCCTGTGCGGCGGACGGGAAGCCGTGAGCTGCAACAGTGCTCACACAGCAGAGCCTCAGGGCTCACAGGCTAGAAACAGTGTCTGGTTTTCGCCCTAAACTTAAGTTGGTTTAATTAAAGATACCTCCCCATAATGCGGCCAGATGCAGGTACTGAGACCACGAAGCCTATAACCAACACTACTACCCAAATTCACTGGGTTGGTACAGCCAAGGGACCAGTCATTCTCTGACCCACTCCGCTTTCACCCAAAAAACCCCATGGCTGCACAGACTTTCATTGGCCTTTGAGTCAGCCTGAAAGCGCTCCTTAGTCCACTGGGGTACAAGACCTTTGCTTTGGCGAGCTGGTTCAAAGTGTTCACCAAATGGTGAAACAAATTCCAGAAAGGCACCAGTCCGTGACCAAAGATGTGGGGTTTACCGAACCACAAGTTCTGGAGGAGCCTGGAACGCGCTCAAACCTTTCCTGTGCAAACCTGGGAGCATCTGCTGCCCGGAGCTTTCACAAGGCCCAGCACTAACACAAGATTCATTTTATTTGTACAAACACTCCCTGTGACTGCCATATAGACTAATCCAGAGAGGAAGGCATTAACCTCCCTAAGTATCTGCAGTAACCTTTATTTTCTTACATCTCATTTGTGCTGGCAAAAAAGCCTGTGTCAGATCCAGTTTGCACTATGGAAAAAAAACCCACCGTCACTCATAAATATGCTGTAACAAACAATTTTAAAAAGGAAAAAAATCATAAAATATAGACACATACATATAAATTATGCTTCATAATTGAGGTTTTACTCCAGCACTCATTAGTTGCTGAATATAGATGTTGTGGGCTGTTGTACCCACTCAGAGTCAGCAGCTTTGCTGCTGCCCACGTTACCAACTAATTTCTCCAGGTGGGATGTGCAAGTAAGGCCAAGTCCTGGCACAGGCACCTGAGGACGCAAGAACAGTGTTTTAGGAGGTTATGGTTGAAGGGAGAAGCCCCACTGCTTAGAACCGGGCATCAGCTTTTATTTCTGTTTTTGCCCCACAAGGCAGCAAGATGAAGCCAGGCATTTCCCCAATGCAAGTCTCTGGTTTGTCTTCTCTGTTGACATCAAAGCAAATAAAATAATCCTCTATATACTTTTATTAATGCAAAAAAGCACTTTTTTCTCAGCCGGAAGGGTGCGGACGGTAGAGGACCAAACTGGAGCTTTGTGCTCTTTCAAGGGGTCATGTTGTATTCCTGCTTCTAAATGGGGAAAGGACAGCTCGAAAATGAGCAGAAGATAATTAGACTTGCTGAGCTCTTCGATTACGACTGCGTAAAACGAAGATGTGCCCCCCCACCCCCCCTCCCATCCCCACTGGTGAGGAGCCCCTCCATTCCCCTGCCAGCAGCCATGGGGCACCCCTCGCCATGTGGCTAGCTTCCCAGTGTCCCTGTGCAATGGCAATGGCACCTTTGGGGCCCTTTTTCGCCCCCAGCAAGGGCCATTGATCACTCACATGTGGCTTGGGAGCAGCTGTCAGCGGTGGGAGCGGGGGCAGCTGCCCAGTTAGGATGGAGGCAGCAGCTTGCTCCTCTCACTCCAGTCAGATTTGGGGCGCTCCAGGATGCATGTGGGGAGACAACCCATCTCACAGGTGGGGATCAGTCCCTGGCCATGCAGCACCTCTCTGGCCATGTCCCTGCACGTCCCCCCTGTGGGGAGGGCAGCGTGGCTGGGGCCCCTGCCCAGTGACACTGCATGTCTTTTAACCTTCTCATCAGGGCACTCTGTCCCTCCTTGGAGAGCAGTAGCTCTTTGCCTCATGGTGTCCACATGGGCCCTTTTATGGCTGCATGGCTGGGCCCGGGGGCTGCGGGGGCCTGCACAGCAGCTTGTGCCTGTCCTCCCCCCCAGAAAACCACCTTGCGGTGCAGGGACCAGAGGAGCAGGAGCCCACACAGGGCCATGTGAATGCAAAGCTGTGAAAATACTGTCGCGGTCACAGCTGCCACCATTTAGAGCATCAGTATCCAGGGAGCAACTTGACTATTTTAAATTACTAGTGAGTATGGACTAAGGTTTTTCAGCTGTCCCTCCGTGTGTACATATGTGTAGTATGCACACATACACCCACAAAAACCCCAGGAAAAACAGGTGAAGGTCAGAACTGAGGCATGAAAATTCTGTTTGACTTACGAATGAGATATTTTTTTACTGCTTTTTGGGAAGCTTTGCTGAACCGGTAGTGCCACCATTTCAACTTTTGCTTCAGGGAGGAATGGGGAAAAACAAACACCAGAAAATGATGTTGACTGACAAAGGCTGAGCTTTTCAGCAGCTTCATCTCCCCAGATGCCAAAGCTGTTTGTTTTTTGTGAGATTTAGCGGGAAGCGGCTTTGCTCTCTTACACCCCATCCCCCAAGCCACCCCATGGGAGTGGGGCCATATGCCCACATCCTGGCTCCCAGAGGACTGGCTTTGTCAGGTGAGTGACCTGATCGCATCCCTCCTCCCCATGCTGCGGTAAGGCTGCTGGCTTCTGCTGAAAGGAGGGCAAAGCATGGGGTGACGCTGTGTGCCCCCTCGGGAGGCAACAGGTGCCCTCTGAGCAGCGATGGCTGAGGAAGGAAATGGGGTAGAGAAGGATGCGCTCCTCCTGCAAACACAGCAACGTGGCATGCTCCCACTAGTCGCTTCTGTGAGTGAAATCTTTGAAATGCAGAACAAAATGCCACAGATGCCAGGAGGGAGAGGAATTGCCATGCAGAACTTGACTCCCCATTAAAAAAACCCAACCCAAACCAAAGCAATAAAACCCCAAACAAGCAGACTGGGTAAGTTTGGGCAGTTTGATATGTGCATGAGCATGTTCCTGGGAGCAGCATTTTGGCACTGGGTGCTGCCTGGGTGCTTGGGTGCTGCCTGGCTGTGTAGCCACTGAGGGTGGACAATGCATCACCTTGTGTGCAGGAAAGCACGGAGTGCCCGTGCCATTCCTGGCCAGGCTGCAGACCTGAGCCTGGGGCCCACCTCTGCCAATCTCCATACCTCAGGGTAAATACCGGGCACTGCCGGGGCGCCAGGCTGCCGAGAGAGCCACAAGCTGCCACTGCCACCGCTGCCCATGCTGGAGAAGTAAGGTTTGCTGTGTGAAAGTCGCCTGTGTCCCCACGGTCTCCTCATGACCTTAGGGATGTGTAGGAAGCCAGGCTATGACTGCTCCTGGTTGCAGCTCCTTCTTTCTCAGTAGGGAACGCCAGTTTTTTGTCTTGGGCACTTGCTTGCCTGGGCTCTGCCTTGTCAAGAAGCTGCCACAGGAGAGGTGCCAGCCGTGGTGGGAGAGCTGTCCTCTGGCCAAGGACCAGCCACAACTCCACCATCCGGCCTCCACCAACAGTGAGTCCCCCTTAATGGACAATTAAGAAGCACACCGCTTGGCTTCAAAACATACAATATACTTTATTGCCTGCTAGATAATCAAAGTGAGGAGTAAACACCATAGCTGGAAAAAGCAGAAAAGGACCAGAAGAAGGAAAAGAATATCCAGTCACCAAACAAGTTATCAGGCAATAAACCATACACAATATAAATAATCTGTTTCCCAAACAACTAAATCTTTATTTTGCTAATGGCCATTATATGGTTAATTATCAGTAGTAAAATCTCTGGATTTCCTTTTCTACACAGCATTAGTAGTAAGAAATATATAAGGGACTCTGCAGAAAGCAATACAAAGGAGTTATATACACAGGCACCTTCTGTGGAGCAAGAACAGAACCTCATCTAATAAGGAAGGGCTATCTACAAACCAGAAGACCATGGTAATACAATATTAGCTCAGACTTAGTTTAGCTGCAGCCTTTCCACAAGGTAGGCTAGCCAACTTATGTATACATATATATTTTAATATAGATATATATAGAGATTTATTATTTTAAAAATAATGTGAACTACCTGTAGTTCCTAGACTAATTTTAAAGAGGCAGTGTACCTTTCCGAAGCTTCATTTCAGGAAGTATATTAAAAATGGTATATAAAAGACTAGCAGACCCAAACTCGCATATCAACTTCTGATATCTTCCCTCCAAATTTTTTTCTAATGCTATAGCTGCCATCCGCATTGACAGCAATGCCTTTAGTCATCTGGATTGCTATTTATGTTGCTGTAATTGCTACCACTAAGTTTACTGGATTATAGTGTTAGTAATTGTTGATTATAAATAGCAATAATGCCGCAGTACACTGTCAAAGCCTGGCCGCGTTATGAAGATCTAGTCTGTATGTGCATGCAGAGTCTTGTTGTTTAATCTAAAAGAATAGTTCTCAAAGTGCTTCCCCTGCCAACCCTGCCACGTTGTTGAAACCATGTTGCAAGGGCTTCTCTCACTAAGGAAGATGTGATGCCTCTCACCTCACACCAAATTCTTGGCGGTCCTTCACACAGCATCCATCCATCCATCCATCCATCCATCCATCCATCCATCCATCCATCAATCCAATTTTATTTTTAGGGCATAAGCCCTCCCTCTCCCACAGCCACTCCTGAGGACAACTAAATATGACTTACTAAAATTAAAACTGACAATTTGAGGAAATGCTTTTAACGCATTTGGGGCCAGATCTCCAGCTGGGCTATTTCAGTCTCGCGCTCCCCACAGGAGGCAGGCAGGCAGGCAGGCAGCTGAGTGCTGCCCATTGCTGCTGCCCGAGAGCTGAGCCCAATCCATTGAGCAGGGGATTGGGAAGGGAGAGATGTTTGCTGGGGACACTGTTAGGACCCAGAGAGACCATGGGTGCCTCTTGTGCCACCCATTTCCAGTCTGCTCTGTTTGCATCTTGGGGTCCACTCACAAAGGCAAAGGAGGAGCACACACGCGCAGATGGGCAGCACCTCTTCTGATGGGAAAAACAGGGATCGAGGGACAAGGCCCCTTTTGTAAATGGTATCATTTTGCTCTCAGCCCAACCCTCCCCAGACTTTGTTGCTCATGAAGTGCTACATCACTTCTGTTCATGACACAGATGTCAACACGCTCCTTGCCATGAGGGTTTCTAGGAGGCTCTTCCCAAATCAGCGATGACACCCTAATATGCAGTCACTCTGCCTCGGGTACCACCCCAGTGGTGAGGTACTGGGTGTGCACGAATTAAGTGGCTCAGAACCAGGACAGACCTGAAACACAGCAGTGCAAGCAGGGGGGTCTCCCATTCGGGCAGAAAACCTGGTGGAGTGAGATGTGGCTGTGGGGGCAGGAAGGATCTTTCTTGCTTCGTCTCGGTTCTCACACACACCCAGGTATCCCCCACAGCCTGCAATGTTTCCTTGTGACCTGCCAAGCCAGGATCCAGCCCGTGTAACTTGGCACGGTCCTACCAGCACAAGAGACCACTCTGCTCCCCTGGGACCCCCGGCCTGGCAAAGGGCACCAGGCAGAAACGACCTCCAGGACAAGCATTGACATCTGACCAAAAGCACATAAGACACCCTCAGCAGAAGCCGTCTTTTCAGCATAGGGCAAAACATGTATCAAGAAAAGTGTGGCAATAAATAAACTGTTTCCCATAATAATTCTGACAATCTGATAGGGGAGCTTAAAAATAGGTATTTTAAAGAAGGATGCCCTGATGAAACAGGATGTGTTTGCAGCATTAGAGAATGAAGGACAGACTGTATTTGAAAGCACACCTGTCATTAACACTTGGCCAGGCAAACACATCCTTGCTGAATTCAGCATTGCCCTCTGCATCTTTGCTTACAAAACAGTAAAGCTTGAAAATTCCTGACTGATATTTCATAGTGACCTCAGAAGCAATCTTAGCTATCCAAGCAGCAGGTATCCTTCTCTGTCTCATCCAGGTACCCACCCAGAGCATGTAGGTAAGTACTGCAAGAAGAGAGGCACACACAAGAGCTAGAAGCTGACCTGTACAGTGCATGATGTAAATTCTTCTGCCTACATTGGGAAAGCCACTGTGTATGGACGCTGTTTAAAACTCGGTCACTTCAGTCCCTGCATTGCCACAGAGTATTACTTCATACATTCATGCATCTGGACCTTGCTTTACCCTTGGTGGTATACCGACGGACGTGCAAGCACAACAGAACAGAAATGCCCCTTTTTATTTTGGTAAGAATTTTGTGCCTGCAAGGGTTACAGGATCAGTGTTAAAAAAGGGCAAATTTTAAGAGAGAAGCACTTACATTGGATATAAAATCAACTAAAGATTCATCTGCACTGGCTGCACTTGTGGTTTTTTGAACTACCGAGGGAAAGGGTGTAATTTGGAAGTCATCCTCTGGTTGATCTGCTGCAAAGTGCATCCTTTTTTGTTGCGTTTGACTCCACTGCAACCTATTTTTGCTTATCCTGGGTAGGGTTGTTACAGCTCAGCAGGAGAGAAGAAATCAGGGGGAGCACGAGTGATGAAGAGTCTATTGGAGAAGGAGAGAAACTGTGAAACATGGAGGAAAACACTTTTCCTTCTCCAGGCATTGCTGTAGATTGTATCGATCATGAAAGCCGGGGACTGACAAACATATTGGTTAATTTGCAACTGAAGTGCAGTTCGATAGGCATCCACCACCGTATTTCACCGTTTGCGTGTGAAACCAGGAGCCAAAAACTCCTAGTGCTAGGCCATCCTTGCCAGAGTGATTACTGGGCTTGGGGAAAATCAGTTCATCCCTTCCACACACTTCGTTTCCCCTTTGATAGTGCCATTTCTTCTACTCACAAGGTTGCTGAAGAAATTGCATTTTCTGAACTGCTCTGTTGCACCCGTTTCCTTTGTAGCCATTAAGTGCTTTTTCTCCCAACACTCCGAGATTGCCAACTACTGCAGGAAGTTGCCTGTGGAGACACTGCCCTTAAAAAGTCAGCCTTTGGTTGGTACACAGTTGCATCGGGTTTTGTCAAAGGCTCTTACTGGAACTAAATAGACTTGGGTCCCTCACCTATCTATGTATCTTGCCATATCCATGCCCATAACTGGGCCAGGCACCTGGAGCAAACACCCATAGGAAGCCAGTGCTTCTGGGGCCTCTGCTTTGTGTCCTGCCTATGGTATCACTTAATTCAGCTCTTCAATACAGCCCCCAGCCCCGACTTTCCTTTGTCGCACATCTCTGGGTGTCAGTGCCCAGGTCCATACCACCATGTGGAGTGGCTCAAAGGGGGCCTTGGGGCCACAATGGCAACTGACGGGCACTGCACGCCTCCAGCAGCACCTGCAGGGCCGCCTCTGCCGCCACTTGCTGCTGTTTCTTGTTGGGGTCACAAAGGCACGGACGTGCACAGCCGGTGCTCAGCAGCACCCCAGCACCCTGTGTAGCCCTCCCGAGGTGCCGCTGGCCCCTGCCACAGCAACGTGGGGCTGATAAGGGGCTGCTGTGCATTGCAGAAGGTGCTAGCGCTGCTGGTTGCTGGAGCTAGGGGACTTTGCCGTAGCCTCCCCCCACCTCTGAGCTGCGTGGGGCCATGCAGAAGAGCAGGGCTGGTGGGATCTGGGGCTAGGTCCCAGCAGCATGCCGGTACGGCCTGGCTGACCTTTGCCCAGTGCCTACACCATCAGTGTGGAAGAGGTTTGTCAATCTGTTTCTTGCAAGCCTACAACTTCTGCTTGAGCACAGCAAAACTCTGCCCTGGTGCGAGGCACAGCAAGTAGCAGGCAGGGATCTTCCTGACAGCCCACAACGGACAGAAAATGAAGGCAACTGCGCCCCTTCCTTGAGGGATTTGCTCTCCCCTTTGCTTCCCCACGGGATGCCTGTTCCCAATAACGGAGTTCCAAAATGTTCCAACAGCAATAATGGAGAAAAGCATCAAGCCTGTCCCTCTGAGACTCCTCGGCAAACTGTGGCATCGCCCCGGGCAAATCAGCACACCATCAGCAAGGGAGTGCACCGCTTTTGCTAACTCACTGGGCTTGATTCATTAGTCTCCTAAGTATTTCAAAATTGTTCCACTAGTCCTGGTTTTGGAGCTGGAGACAGTATTGCAGGTACAGCCACGGGTCCCCGTCCCAGAGCGGAGACCCAGGGATGTCGTGGTGCCTGTGCTGCTGACACCATTGTGGGCAGCTTTTCCCAGTCTCCCAGTGAGAGGCTGGATCGGACACCAGGCAGGGATCTTGCTGCAAGCCCAGGTGATGCCTCACCAGCAGCATCCCACCAGCAGGTAGTCAAGAAAGCACCCGTTTCTAAGCCCGGAGGCAGCTGAGAGAGGACAGCTGTAGAGCAAGGGCAGGCTCTGGTGCCCGCCGGCTCACCAGCCTCTTGGCATGGCTGACACAAGCACTGCCTAAGGAAACGGATGCTGTTCTCCTTTGGTTTCCTCCTCACACTATGGCTTTAATGATGGACTCGTAGTGTCTGAAAAGGGTACTGAGGAAAAAGGTGGCAACCTGGGTTGGTCAGTTGGGGTTTTTTTTGGTTTGGTTTTCTGTTTTTTTACTGTCAGAACTCTGTAAAAAAAATTAAAGGCAACTGCTAGATAGAAAATACAGCACGAGGAGAAAGGTCTCTTTGAACCTCTCTGGTATGGCTATTAACTGTCGACCTGACACACCATTTGAAGGAAGAGATTTTCAAAGGCATGGAGAAGTCCTGTGGCTAGCAATGAAGTTGGGCTGCTGCTCCTTGAAGACCTCATCTCAGATTTTATCTGACTGTTATTTCTAAGGTTGCATTTATAAAGATAGCTAAAATACTTCTCTAACGTCTTTTTGGGACATGGTCTTTTTCTTCTATAACCTGAAATTTTGTACTTAGGCACTGGGGCAATAAACCACCCTCAAAAATTAAAGACAGTCAAGCACTGGAAAAAAACAGCATGGGGAAATGGTTGAATCACTATTAAAGGCTTTTAAGGACAGGTTCAACACCCACCCATCAGGTATGTGATAAGTATAGCTTAGCCTGCCTTAGGGCAGAAACTCTAGCTGAAATCTCCAAGTCCCTTTTGGCCTTGTGACTCTGTGCCAAGTACATGCTGCCAAGATCTCACCCCTCCACAACCCAGGATGTGTTTAATATCCTGACTGGCTGCTCCGTTTTCTGACTTGGCTTGCTGTTTGTCTAGGAACATACATAGGCTCTTCAGACATGCTGTTAAGAGTCAGCTTACATCTTCCTCGCATACCATCAAAAGCCTTCTACTTTTATAGTCCCCCTGAAAGAAAAAACTGGGAAGAAGAACGAGAGAAATGTTCACCCTAACATTTCAAAAGCTGCCACAGAAAGCTTTCCTTCAGCCTTTTGTCATCTTCAAAAATGTTGACTGAACTGTTGGCAAGTTGATAACAAGCAAGAAAAACCCACACTGACAAGAATCACTACGTCTTTTAAATATCCTCCGCTGGTTCTTGCAATAGGTTGCATGGGTTGGGCAAAGAGCAGCTGGTTTTTAAAATCTGCTACAAGTAGACTAAAGAATTACCTGGTTTACACAAAACATGACTCTGCCTCAAAAAAACAAAAAGGAAAGAAAAAAAGCCAAGCTAGGAGCCAGGGACATTTCAACAGGCACTCCCAAACATCAAGATGAAATACCATTAGGAAATACCAGTTCTACTGCGACGATGATTTGCGACATTGCATTTCACGTAACATGATCGCCCAAAGCTGACCTCACGCACCGAGCTCCTCTCAGCTGGCTTACAAAAGTGATAAAACACAACCAGTTCTTATTTTTAAACAGCTTTTATGCTAGTTTATGCCCCTTCTATCTTGACAGCAACGGATTTCCAACGACTGAGATTTATGGGATGGTGGTTTGATGCCGAAGGCAGCTGCACACTCCAGACGTGCCACCACGTCCTCCCACAAGCACTGCCAAGTGTGACAGGAGCTGGTGCTGCCAAATGGCTCCCATCTAGGTCTGAGGCAACGTGTGGAATCTAAAAAATAACATCCACCATTTTCTATTTATTTGAAGAGTGTTAAACTAACTGTATTTGTGGTTTTATTAATCAAAAGTAGTAAAAAATTATTCATCTTGCAAAGTACTTGAAGTATCTTCTGAATGGTCTAAAAGCCCAGAAACTTTTATTTGAGAATACATATTTATCTCATTATTAGAGATGCTTTTAAATCCCTGCTGGCAACCCTTGGCTGTCAATTACAGAATCACTTTGCCAAGGCAGAACAACACCCATCTATTTTTTGTCTAGGTTTTTTTAAACTTGTTGCAGATTTAACAGAGTGTGTGAATAGACTACTGCTTTTATATTGACTATTATGTATCACGGTGCTTTCGTGGTTCTCACACACAAAACGTATACCGTGAGTACAACTCTCACAAATTAGTTATTTCAAAAATGCAGCTGCATATACGCTACCTGTTTGGAAATGCTGAAGGAAGAACCCAGCCCTGTAGATAACCTTGAGATAAGTGTTCTTCTAACCACCTGATGACCAATGTATGTCAGGTGCCTTTTACCATCTGGTAGATAGATAAATCTGTAAAACATACATATACTCTCCCCTCATTCATTTATAAGAAACCAAGTGCACAGTGCATGCTGCATGAGTAGTGCAGCTGTCAACAGTAAAATTCTGCTTTGCTTTTATAAGGACGTTCTATGAGCACCCTTCGCACCTGCTGTTCCCAGAACCTGGCCCAAGCGAAGCGGTCCGTGACCTAAGGACAGACGGCCCTTTCCCCTGCGCTCCTGCAGCACTGAGCACAACAGTCCGTCCAAGTGACTCGCTCGGGCTTGCCAGTGCTGCCACCACAAAACGCACACCCCACCTCCAAAGCAGGCAGTAACTGCACTCGGCCGCCCCAAGGAGGCAATCCAGGAGGAGCTTGAGAACTGCTGGTTACTCCTTTACTGCCTTAAATCTACACTGGGGCTGCTGCACCTGTCAGTGAACACCATTGTACCAAGTATCACTATACTAAGCTGCAACCGATCGAGGCACCTGTGACCACCTTTAGAGCCAGGGATAAGCTAAAAATGCTGAGTTGCAGAAAACAAATGAACAACAAATGCTCGGGACAAGCAGCACAGCAACCCTCAGACTCCCTCTGGCAAGAGCACATGGTGCTGACAACAACGTGTTAGACTCAGTGAATCAAATGGGTTTTAAATACAGCTGCCCTGACGTTTAAACCATAGGCTCTTTCGTTTTCCCTCATGCAAGTCAGCACAATTACACTGCGAATCTGTGTTGACACCTGCCAGCAACCTGGCTCCTAGGTCCACAATCATACGTCTTGTATGTCCTACACCTTACGAGCTCTAGCATTTGTATATGGCAACCTTTAGTAACCCTTCAACCCTAAGAGATTCCTTTGCTGGTGTGGATTTCTACATGAGAATTAAGTAGTTACCTTCACTTTAAAAGATCTCAGAGCTGAATTAACTATATCCTAAATATGGTACACTACAGAGAGTTACTAGTAAAGATGTTTTGAAAAAAATTATGAACAGAGATTAAACCATCACATAGCAAATGCTTCCCTCCATTACTTTCCAGGGTAAAACTATGCCTTGTGCCAGCCAAGAACAATACATTTTCTTGAAACGCAGCAGGAAGAATTTTCTTAAGTACTGATTAAAATGATGATGAACACTTGCTATTACTTACGATGTACATGCAGGGAAGCATTCGTTAGCAATGCTTACGCCACGTGCCAAATACATCTGTCATCTAGAAGCAAATGGGATGGTTCAGAACTGCATCACACCTCAAGCAGCTCACATGTTCCTTCTGACTGAAAATTGTTACAGTCACTGAAGAAAAACACGGCATCTATTCCAAGCCACAGACTAGAACTGCAATTTCTCCTCTTTTTTTTTTAGACCAGTTGGCAAACCTCGCCCTTGAAAACTGGAACCTCTTGAAGACCATGAAATAGTCCATCTGCTGTGACGGTAATTTCCCTGCCACCTTACTTCCATTTGAAAACACTGCTCTTCAAAACAAAAGGAAACCCAGCTTTGTTGCCGTAACCTGTCAATCTCTGCACATAATTAATTTACATATCTGCTCTAACTGAAGACACATTGCACCCCTCACTCTCAAACTACCGCCTACTGAAACCTTGAAGTTCATGAAGGTCCAACTTCACTGTTGAGTTCCCAGCTGGGCTGGTTTCATTTTGTTTCACAAAAATGTATCTGAGTAGCTGTGAGCAAGCAGAGATCTCAGCTGCATGGACCAAGTTGTTGTGGCACAGGTACACTTTGCTCTCCTGAAGGGGAGAGGCTGGGAGGCCTCTGCCAGAGCCCCACTTCGCAACAAATTCCAGAACTGGGAGTCCTGGAAAGGTTCACTCACAGGTAAGTACAGGCCTTTGACCAAGCCAGCGAGGACCAAACCAGATTGAACATCTCAGAATGTAACAGGGAACCATCTGTCTGTCAGAGACAGACATGCAATGAATTTGCTTCAAATGACATCACCCTGACCTACGCTAATGGCAATGGCGTGCTGCAAGCTATCTGAATCAAAGTCACTAGTTTTGCAGGACTGAAAATATACTAACTCAAGATCCCAGGTTTACCATAATGTGCATAACTCCAAACTAACTGCAGAAAGACTCAGTGGCATTACAAAAGCCACCAACATCAAAACCAAGTATCTTAAATAACTGACAGATTGAGACTGACTTCCACATATTCCTTAACTCCTGAAAGATGGTAAGATGTTTTAACAATGCAGTGATAAGACAGTAGCATTTAGAGGGCCCCAATTAGAACAGAAATCCCATTATGGTAAACTTTCTGAGGTTGGTAACTGAGATACTAGACCTTGAAACTTTTGGAAACATGCTGCTGAGTCTTAAGGCCTCCAGCAGCAATATCATTTTAAGAATCTCACTCGCAAAAACATCTAGGAAGCAAGATTCTTCATACTAGGAAACCCTGAAATGAGATCATAATTCTAGGTGTTCACCAGGTACCCAGGCCTTGGAAGGAAGGGAATTTGTGGTCAGCTCAACTGACTAGAGCCTGATGGTCTCCCATGACTGGAAAGCCTTTGGTAGGCCACATACCCAATTTTAAGATGTACTCAAAATACTTCTTTTGGGTTGGAAAGACATCTCCTGAGAGGTCCATCCATCCCCCCCTCCCCCCCCCCCTTTTTTTTTTTTTATTCTTAAACTGGATGTTTTTTGATGGCCTCACCGGCCTTCTCTTAGCATGCAAACTGTAATAAAAAAGCACCTGACACTCTCAATGTTACTTCTCCACATCCAAACACTAAAGTAACAACAGCAATAAACAAAATGCTACAGAGCAGATAGAAACATTAGGTGTTTCCATTCAGAAAATCACACTTCGGTGCTAAGCCTGACATTTTGACTGAATTGGTTTGATTTTTGGGTCTATTTCAACTAGTTCCTCTTGTTTCATGTGCTGACGAATAGGTTGAAGTGCTGCTCTATATGGAATAAACTTTTTGTATCGTGTTATACAGGCTAGATTTTAAACTGGAGTTCCAGCTGGGATTGAGACAGCTACACCTTGTGCTAGCTTACTTCTGCCGAAGATTTAACATTACCTTCTGCTATCAGAAAGTAACCAACGAAGCCTAGCTGCAATCTAGACTACATTTTAAATACAAATATATTAGAGCTCAATTTCTTACTGTTGCCATGCCAAGGAAGTCCACAAAAAGAAGCTGACACTGAATAGATGGTAAGCATTATATCTTACAGGTTTTATTTCTGAAAACAACACAAAACAGAACTTTGCAGCAGATATAGGAACGCATCTCGTATTTTGTTACAAAGTGCTAGTGTCCTACTGAAGAATGGAGAGCTTCACAAGCTGGCATATAGCATAGTTACAGTATGCTCAAGTATACTTTGTGTCTCACTTAATGTCGTCACACAGTAGGGAAAAAAAAAAAAAAAAGGTCTGTTTGAAAGCAGGGCTAGCTGCACATTAAAAAACTCTGGGATGAACAATGAAAAGGACCCAACAAATGGTATTGAGGGGAGAATGCTGGAGCACCTGGCAGAAGCGCAGTGCTTGAGGAGGATGATGCCCTTCTGCCTCGTGCTCTTCCAAAAGTATTAGTGGAAATTTATCTTACCTGACAGTTAAAAAAGTGTCAGTGTAATGCCATGCAGCTGCAAGAAACAACGTCAGAGAGAGCTGGGTAACAAACCAGATCTAGATACACAGAGAGCTGAATTCAGCAGGTCTTTTGTTGGAAGAACAAAATGAGAGCAGATGAGAAAAGATGGGAGTTCGAGGAATGAAGATGACTGCTTTAAGGTAATTTGGTAATAAAAACACCAGAATAGTGACTTCAATGTCCCTGGACTGGGCACACTATACTGAGAGAATATATATTTCTTAAGATGTTTTCCAGCTTTTTCTTGCTCACTGAATCAGAGCTTTTCCCCCTTCCCCGAGTACGACCTTTACATGGCCCTTAATGCTGAAGCTCTTCCATTCCTGGTGTTTCTTTGCAGACATACTGATGCATACCCAGTAAAGGCAGTGCAAGATTGCGTACATTTCTTCTTCCCTGAGTAAATGGCACATAGTTAAAAAAACCCCAAACCCTAAAGGCTTCCCTTTTGCTACTTTTGACTCAGAGACAGGAGTTCTGCTCCCATGTGAACAATCAGTGTCTACTGGCTTCATGAAGTCTGTACTTGGGTCTTCTGTGATCAGAAAAATACACGGCAATCACGGAGGCTTCAGGTGTCCAAGGACAGGAAAAGACAAGATTCTCAACAGTCTCAAGCCTCAAGAGGGTAAAATATATGGCCAGAACAGAGTCCTGGTTTAAATAAGTTTTCAAAGTAGTGGGGACCCTTAAGTTTAAACATTGATGACACTTGCTACTTATTTCTAAAAGAGAATCCATTTCTGAGTAAGTTCTCTTAGCGTCCAAAGACTAAAAATGTAGCAAGGGCTTCTTCATGTGAGATGACTTCTCTTATACTTGAGTGGACTATAAGCGAGCTTCCCAATTGTGCAAAGGTGACAAAATCCAGAAACACAAAGTGGATACCTGGAAAGCTTAGGAGAAAAGGCAAACTTTTCTCCCACAGCCTAACTGCAGTGAGTCCTGGCTGTCTCTGTCCCACAACCTCCAGCTTTATGCCGATATAAATCCATTGAATTCTGGGGCACTTGCACGGGTCTATAGATCTTTCCAACAACGTCAACAGTGCTGAAGCAGGCTCAGAAGTCATCAAAAATAAAATGGAAGCTCCCATTATAGTCACATATAAGCAAGAACAAATGGGCAGAAGTTCTTTGCAAAATAGGTGACATCTTTACAGTCATTGTGTAGAAGCTGAATGGATGATCTGACAGGAAACTACAGCTTATAGTTCGGAGGATCCATCTCTGGGTTTTGGCATCTTCCATTTTCAGGTGTAAAACGAGCTTGTTTCTTTTTAAGTATAAAAAAGCCAACAAATTCATACTGTAGCTAAAAAATTCTGCAAATACTGCTAACACGGCCATACGTTAAAGTAAACAATCATTTGATAGTAAAGCAGGTGAAGTATCAAAGCTCTGTTTGAATAGTATTTATTTGCAATCATTAGTTTAAAATGGGAAACTGTTTACAGGCACACACTAGATAACCAAAATAGAATGAACATAAAGAAATCTATTTGAAGGTCCTTATCAAATATTTCAAATATTTTATTAAATATTTTATTCAGTTTCATTATCACAGCTTAATGTACTTTAGCATGTTATACACATGATTTAACATGTGCACTTAAAAATATCAAATTAGAGGTTTTTGAAGAAAGTATGACATTCTATATATGTGCTTATTGACTTTTAACTACATACATCTAAGAAGGCAGTAGCTCTGTTATACCACTGGTGGAGATGAACTATTGTAAGGCATGTTTACACCAAGCTTTGGAGAGAATGAAGCCAAATACTGGGTCAAAAGTCAGTGGAATTATGTGTGAGAATAAAAGTTGAAGGATTGGGCTCTAGGAAGAAAGATCATAGTAAATCAGTTGTGATAAAACCGTCAACAGATACTGGTTATTGAACACAAGTACTGCTGAGAAAGAAGGTTTTCATAGCATCCAGGGTTTTCTTCAGGTGTGATTTTTGAAAATGTGAAGGAAATGTGAAGGAAAGAGACCAAAAGCTAGCAAGAAAGTTGGAAAACTATCATCTGAGAAACGCCATGTTGTTTTATGACTAACATGGGAATACTTTTGTACAGAGAACATGTTGCAAGTCACTGTACTCCGATGTGTGTGCATGCATATATATACATACATGCTGACACACGCGCATCTGCCTCTTGCT
Organism: Leptosomus discolor; assembly: GCF_034619465.1. Lineage (NCBI taxonomy): Eukaryota > Metazoa > Chordata > Aves > Leptosomiformes > Leptosomidae > Leptosomus > Leptosomus discolor. The sequence continues at coordinate 122,119,188 of NC_141391.1, forward strand.
TTTGTCACCTTCAAAGCCCCAACCACTGATTAAAGTGTTGCAGTGTGCGGGGGAAAATACGGTTTCAGTTGTAGGGGTGAAAAAGAGTAGATTAGACCATTACATTCGGAAGCCCGGTTAGTTATCCTGTACAGGTGTGTTTTTTCCCAGTAGAGTAAATGTGAGTCTGCTGGTATATGGTAACAGTCAAGACCCAGAAACTACAACACAGTTCTTTGGAAGAACTCAATAAACGTTAAGCTATTTGCAGTCGTTTTCAAAATTCCATGTCAATGAAGGCCCTAGGTCACAGTGACGCGCCTCCCCCAGGAATACCACGCAAGCCCAAGCTTAACTCGAAGAGCGTAGTGGTCCGTAACCGGGGCTCCTGCACTGTCACAGTGCAAACAACAATGCTGCCCCTTAAGTAAGGATGGTTTTCAGCGTAAGCTTAGGTGTGTTGCTGAGTGGAGATCTCATGTCAAGTCTTCCTTGATTTCTGCCTTAGAAGAATTAGTGGGGGAACATAAAATAGACATCCACCTCATAACCTCCTTCAAAGTTGTCAATTCAGTAGAAAATACTGAGTATATAAATGACTTTAACAGTACTTAGGTGAGAGCATAAACCTCACTGTGCCTTTTTATTGGGGAATTTAGGGGAGGAGGCAAGTAACTCTTTCACAGCCTAAATGCACTCGTTCACGGCGCTCAGTGTCCTGAAGGGCCTCAGCATCCTGGCAGCTATATGTGACAGTTCCACAATATGTACAAGGTAAGGAGAATGCCACAAGTATTACAAAACATGGCAGAGATACCTAGGAGCTCTACAAGCTATCAAACAAGCACGGCAAACAAACAGCATCTAATGGACAACATATGGTATACGACACACAAGTTGCACAGTCACGTTTCCTTGCGAAACCAGGATTGCAAACGTAAACTCCAGAATAAGTTTCAAGAGCAGCATCTGGCTTACTGCGTCACCTCTGGCAATATCTGAAGTCCACACCCTGTGAGCACTGCATTTTTTGCTGTTACAAAAACCGATCTCACTGAACCAACCAGAGCTAGCAGGCCCGTGTCCTGCAACCCATATGACTACGGCAGAGGTTAACAAAAATGCTCCAGCAACATAGTTTGGCTACCACTGAATATTCAGCCTTTACATTGTCGGTGCTATACGTCACTCTTGGAAAGTAAAGCACACAGCAACATACAAATGGTATCAACGCCTGAAAAGGTTACACAATCAAGCCTGAAAGCAAATGGAAGTTAACAAAAGTAGTCTTTTAGGAGAGGTAGCCATATTAGACTCAGCATTCAAAAAAAGGGAGTGCACTCGAAGGGTCAACACGCATTACAGTCTCTTGTAGACCCATCATGTTTTTGTTTTTCCTACACTGTTTTTTGCCAAACGTACACACCCAGGCGCACATGCATACACGCGCGCACACACACACACACACATATATATACACACCTATCTTTCTTCCTAATTCCCCTTTGTTGCCACAGCTTTGCCGTACTGAGAACAAAGGTCATCCTCTCTCAGCTGTCCCACGTCTACAACTGTTGCCTTCAGCCTGTTCAGTATCCGTACAGTAGCTAAACAGGCAGTGGAAATTAAAACTGCTTCAGTTTAATATCCTGTTCCAAAAGACAGCATCCAAACCATAAGGCATTCCCTCGTTCTGATGTGAGTTACAACTCTCTTGGGTTTCTACTTCATACAAACTGCAGAGTACTCTTCAGCCTTGTGCTACAAAGGCAGCTTTCACCCAAATAATAAAGACCAAAGCTGGAATTTAAACACCACAAGTTCACACACTTCTACCAGTCCCTTGTTCCTGTGCCCCTTTCCAACAACGCTTACCACTTTAGTTTCAAAAGTCATGCACCAATGCTATAAAATAGAAACGCAAACTACCAAGAAGTCTCTTGCTCATGACTTTGGGATATTGTATTAGTATAAAAGAGCATTCAGTCATCTTAAATAAATATACTCTATTTCTGAAATCACAGCACATTCAAGGGGTAGTTACTGCCATAAACAGAGCATTAAGTAATCTCATAGATGTTTTTAGAATCATAGAATGATAGAACCATTTAGGTTGATCTTTAGACCTTTAAGATCATTGTGTTTTGATTGATTTGGTCTAGTATCTGGAAAATAACTTACTGTGGGGATAAGAATCTGCATCTCAAATGTTCTGCAGAACATTCTTCCCATAGCTGTATACAGTACTAGAACAATTACGAAGACATTACAGTAATTTTCTCCCAGCTGCTTAGATCTGTAGCTTCGGCTACGACAATGCATTTTCTATACCTCAAAACTACATATGAAATATCAAAGATCACTAAATAAATAAAAGCCAAAGAAAACTGGGACAGTACTGCATTTTACACTTGAGACAAGATTCCCCCCTCCCATGGATAAGTCACAGAGGACGACTACGGTAAATGCTTTTCTTTTTTTTTCAAAGAAAGATTTATACACAGGTTCAGATCCAGAAAATAATGTGAAATGCATAAATATCAATAGCTTTAGCTAAGTTAAAATGGGTTCAGTAAAGTATGATACAACATATTCAGAATAAACAAAGCAGAAAAGCATCATATTTTGGTTTGCTTGAGATATATATAAGGTGCAACAATTTCTTCTCTAGAGGCATTTGTGGACAATGTGTTAATGGGTAACAGTGTTTGCTGGTATACTGAAGTACACACAATAGCAATAAGATTTTCCAAAATGAAAGCAGCTGAAATTAATAAAAATTAAAACAAAACAAACAAGGAAAAAACCCAACCCCAGTACAGTAAGATATTGGTCTGAAATTTTTGTTGTGCTAACAGACTTTGTTACCTGAAAATACTGATACCCCTTCTAGTAGATTCAGGGAAAATTCTAGCTACTGAAATCAAGACATCACTCAGAGAACCAACGAAGGCAAACGCCTAGTGAACTATAAAGCTTTGCAGGATTTCTGCTACTCTCAGTGCCTAATCGCTTAAAAATTAAGCATATCTACAAAAAGGTTTATAAGTATCTGAAAACAGTCATATCCAGTAAACTGACCCAACCCTACCCCCTCTCTAAGGGAAAGTCAAGGAAAAGCAGATCAAGTAAGATATTAATTCATATAGAAAAAAGTAATTTTCTGTTTCTTTTAAAAAAGGTACCATTAATATACAGAAATATCTTCAGGAACAATATTGAAATTTAAATCGAGGAAGGATGGGGTGCTTTGACAAAAATATATCTACTCTAAAGGTTTCTAGAGAAATAAGTTAGTACCATTGTCAACGTGAACGGCCTGCACTGTAACATATTTGGATTTCAGCTAATTATAAAGTGGTCCAAAACTCCCAACAGCCACCTTGCTGTGACCCAACAGTTTTAAGTCTTTTAAGTTTTTCCTGTCTCATTAAAATAACTTATAAAACTTTAATAAAATCTTATTAAAAATACTGCCATAGGCTGCGATGGCATTCTAGGGGCTCTTAGTCATATATTCACCTGAATTTTTAAAAAGCCTTTTCACTGACTCATAGATTTTGTTGTTCTTATGTTGTTGTTCCCTTCTTCCAACACACGCATCCTCGATGGTGCTGTTCAGTGATACTTCCCCAGCTACCTGCCTTTTGTCAGACCTTTAATCCTTTGTTACAACTCGAGTGGTATGTTGTACACTGTTTCCTGACACTGAACCAAAGACTTTTACTTAACTACAACAATGCAAGGCTAAACCTAGCAAGCATTAAGAGACTTACTGTCCATATGGCTATTACATCAAATTAGTTACAAAATAACCCCAAAACATATTATCAATTCATCAAGTATAAATAAGAATGCCTGATAGAATGATGTAAACTCGCATAATTTAAAGACTTAATTCAAAGAACTTCAAACTCAATCTAATACTATCAAAAGTTCAGCCGGCATGACGAAGACTAATAGAAAATTATTGCTGGAGTCCAATTTGGTAAATTGTTGTGCTACAACGCAAAAAGTAGGGAAACATCTTGTGCTATAGAAGAAGTACCCTGTTGAATTTGTAGCTTTAGATCAATTACTAGTGATCGTTTTGCATCTATCGGTAGGAATCAATGCTTGGTTATACAATAGTGTAAGTCAAGATAGCAAAGATAACAGGTCAAGTGATACACTTGGCCTGCTTTTGGGATGCATTTATGAGAGCAAAACACAAAAATTCAACACAAGCAAAGACAGAAACTGGCAAATGGATCTGTTTGGTAATCTGAATTCAGTCAAACGTTACTCTTCGGTTGTAGTTTGCCTCTATACAACTCATCACTTTACCAACACAAGCTGTAATGGGCCCTTTAAGCACACTCTGAAGCTGATTTGGACTGTGCATAGTAACTACAACAATGCCAGTGTCTGTAAAATGTAAAAAGTATGTGTATTGGTGTACATGTATATCGAAAAGTCACGGTTTTAGGTTTTTCAGAACGGTGAAATAATACTAAGGTCACTTTTGAAAAACGCATTTGCAGTTTACAGGAAAGTTTCACCAAGTCGCTCAGATATCTATGCAAAAATAAAGGAACCCTTCAAGGCATGAAAGACAAGTCAATTAGCTGCAGTTATTTTCTTTTCCATACACCACTCGTTTTTCTAATGCACATCATCCTGGTTATTGAAAGCTAAATTAAAAAGAAACAAACCCAAACATAGCCTGTCAGAATTTTTCCCAGTAAACTCTACCACTCTGGTGGCAAATATAAAAGTGCAGAACATCTGGACCACGTGGCTGCCCAAACACCGCTAACAATGGTACATCTGTCCAGGCTGCCTTGAGTTCTCTGGAACAGGTTTTAAATTCATTCTACAATATAAACGTAGGCATAACCTATTAATATAAACCATCTTAGAACTTAAATCTTCATGTACAAAAATGACTAAGAATATCTAATAATAACTAGTGCAGTGCGTCAGTGTTTTTGTTGTTGGTTTTTTTTTTTTTTTTATTTTCATTTAGAATAACTAGGTATTATACGAAACTAGTTGCCGTACTCTCTGGTTGGTAAAAGAGATGCTGTGTGAGCTAACAGTAAAGGCAGCCTTTTTCACACCAACCACCTATGTACTGTTTAAAAGCCTTCAATAGAAAGCAAGCTCTAGGATCATTCCATTTCTGTTCATTAATAGACAATTAATATCACCCTCCTACATACTGGGTTCCGATTTGAGGACCTGGCCCAAGTTGCTAACGTCTGGCTTCCCGTGAATTCTGGGCCACTCAGAGCAATAAGCACTTGCTTGCAGTCTATAGTTGCCATCATATGGACTGACTAGCTTCCCTTGGTAAAGACAAGGCTAGGATATTAGGTAAAGCACAATGTTTTACAATAAAGTGGAGCTTCACTGGTCAGCGCAGGAAATAAGCACTGGAGCCTGAGACATTTCATTTGGCTGTCCGTCATGTGGGAGAGGTGTGGCCCTCTGACTTCTGCAAAAGAAGAAAAGAAAAGCCATCCATCATTATTTGGAGGATGGAGGTGCTTTTAGCAGACCAGAAAGGATGGAAAGCGTCACGTGATATGGTTTAACGTCTGATGTTACAGCACCGTAACTCCCTGCTGCTACATAATGCCCGCCCACGTATCGCTGTTACACCCTCTTTTTATAGGTACTCCTGCAACAGTCACATAGTATCCTGAGGACAGCCTGCAACACAATGCAAAGTCAGGCAAAACCAAGACGTGACAGTATTTGACTACACAAAACAAAACACACGGCTGAAGAGTAAGTTAAGGGTGCACAAGCACTGTTACTCATTTTGTAAGGGAGTGGCTTCAGCCCTCAGAAGCAGAGAGTGCAGCTCGTGTGGCAACAGAAGGTAAATGCACAGAGGCACAGATCACGTTAATGAGAGTCAATAGCCAGCTTTTAAGCAATACGGAAATACACTCCTCAGCAGAGCTGCACATTGGGATCACTCCAAGTTTTATGGCTTAACACTTCATCAGCCCAGCACAACATCTCTTTCATTACTACAGCAGCGTTAATTTACAAATGATGCCCTGGCACAGGGTATCATAAAAATAAACTGCACCAAAATTACGTGCTGCAAATCAATCATTATAGCAGATGGACTTGGGAGAGCTCCTCTGCAGCTTGTCTGTTAAAATACATATACAAAGCACGTCACCAACTGTTATCTAATCTCACAAGTCAGGTTCTATTTTTGTTACAGTATGTGTCATTTGCAGCAACGAAAATTTGGGGCCCACTTCTTACTTACACAAGGGCCACCTTACCTCACTCTGGCACAGCTAAGACCCCAGCAGAAACGGAGGTACCAACGTGCTTTGCACAACCGGAGCGCAATGAAGTGGCCTTGGCAAAAAACGGAGCTCAGGCTGACAGTGCTTACCCAGGGCGTGCACAAGGTAAACAAAGCTGAACAGCAGCCTTCAAATGAAAACCACACTGCTACTTCTACACAAGCTCTAATCACAGTTAAAAAGGAGTCTGGCTGCAATGGCCCAAGGCTCTGTGAAATTATTTAATAATTAAAGTCAGACACTGAAGAACACATCAAGCAAAACCTCTAATGCTGTTCTTTTCGTTTCCGGCTATTTACAAATAAAGTAGTGAGCTGCAAAAGGTAACAAACAGTCGACAGGGTAGAAAATAGAGAAGCACCTAGCCCATCAGATTTAGGTTTCTGTTTTGCAAGAGACACGTCTAAGTTTCTACTAGGAAAGAGTCCTCGCCAGTTCTAACTTCTGCCTGGGCTGAGAACAAGCTGGAATTGCAACAGTTGCTGGACATTTGCCAGTCTGGTGTTTTCAGGCCTCATGGAAGGCAATGCCTTGCTCTAGCTGCATGATGAGATGACAAAAGGTGGGACTAAGGAAGACCCAAACAGAAGGCTACATAAAACATTAGCTCACTTCAATAAGTACAAGAGGACAAGGACTCTTAGAGGAACAAAGAGGGAAAAACCACAGCGAAGCGAATCCTGTTGCTCTTGTGCAATTCTGGTCAGTGTTAGTGGAAATCAACAAAACCACAAGGGTGTGAATGAAAGCAGAGCTTAGCATAGCACTTCCTCAAGACTCACTTCGTGGCTTCTAACCGCAGAAGATGACAGAAACGAGTGTAGCCTTTTGCTGTCCTGATAGCAGACACTTGTTCTGCAAAGCTGGGAGGAAAGGCCAGGCTGATCGCACTGTGGAAACACTTTCCACTCAAAACAGCGTTGCTTAAGCAAGACAACAGCTTCTGAAGAGAACAGCTAGCAGGCTGGGTTCAGTTGACATTTTTTCCTGTAGGGCCCCTGAGCTTCTAAAAAGACTTTCAATGTTTGATGCACAGCCTGAACACACCGGACCGGGTTTGTTGCTGGCGGCCACGAGATCAACCGTAAACTGAGTTTGTGAACAGTTTCACCAACAGCTGCATTGTGGAGTTTCTTAGGCAGCCAGCAATCTGTCAAATGCCATTTGCAGAGGCTGCGATGGTTTCAAACTGTCCCAGCATGGTTCCTCACTGACTTCTACTGCAGTAAAGGGTGGGATTTCATCTCCAAAAAGCTGCAGCATCGAAGAACAACAGTGGATGATTAAGAGCCAAGGAGGATTTGCTGTCATTGGTCTCCTCCCATTGTAAGTCTAGAATGCAGAATGTGACCATGCTGAACTGACCCAACAGCCCTAAGTAAGCTGCACATGATCTGTGTGGACTGTCTATTCACAACTGAGAGGACCAACCCAAACTAATGTGGCTTTCCATCACCCAGAGCTGTTCTGCCCCATGCCATTCTGCAGATGCTTTGCCTCCTACACAGCAAAGCACAAGAATAAAAATGACAAGTTAGTTTTCTTCAGCCATGTTCAGCATAACAACTTCAGCTGAAGTTATATGAAATTCTCTCCACAGTCTCAGGCCACTGAAAAATGCAAATCAACATGCAACAGCTACCTGAATCTGCCATCATCTGACAAATGGTTTCTGATAATTAGAAACTCTCGATCATTAGGATCTCAAGGAACATATGAACCTTTATGTACAAGAATTGGTACATAAGCTTACCAGGGAGGATCATTTTACTGACTACTGAAATAGATTACATTGTCATTTAGACAAAGACTTAACGCTACTAAGCAAGTGGCTTAAAACAGACATTCATAGAAAGCTGTGGAAGAGAAAACACAGGCCAAATTAAACAGTCTGCAATTCATATGCTTTCTGAGCAAGCTGGCAGCCACATTCTATTCGCTTAGACAACATGGGGAAAAGAAAAACATACCTGTGTACATTTTCCATGGCTGCTACTTCTGCCAGAGCAGCTAAGCTAAAAAATGCAGACACCGCTGGCATATCTGATGTAATACTATGATTTTCTTCTGTTTCTGCATTTCTGGAGCATTCACTGTTGCAATCTGTTTCTGCACTTGATGTTTTTTGAAGAGTACTTTGTGGCAGCTCTTTTGGCTTCTCCTCTGCAATAAAACAAAGTTAAGCTTGCAAATCTATCCCTTAAATTCCCAGCAGCCCAGACATACTGACTAGTCTGGTGTTAACAGAATCACTACCTTTAGGACTTCGATTTTGCAAACCTAATCTGATACATGCTGTAACCTCCTCCGACCCAGGCTATTGGCAGAAGCACAGTACTAAGGTTTATGAAGTTGTTTACTGGTTTTGCATTCAACTGAGCTTCATCTTTTAGGTCAGGCAAGAAAGCTTTTGTGTACGTTTTAGATACAGAAGTCCTGAAAGATTATCTTAACCGCAGAGGACTTCTGCAAGGACTGTGGCATTGATTGTCATATTATGGAATTCATTTTTACATCCACTAACTAGGTGCAGTGTAATTCTTCGTTGAACTGGAAACAAATTACGGAAGGTAGCTGTTTTCCCTTTATCTCTGTATCAGCTCTCAGTTCTTAGGGAGAAATATCCAGGGAGGGAAGACAGATCTGGGCATTCAAACGAGAAGTTGGCCATTATGGATGCGGTGATTTCCCAGTTGAGTGACACCTATATTTTAAAGAATGACCTTTCTAAGTAGGTAAGAAAACAAGCTAACTGAAAAATACTTCCCTGATAGGTTGCTTGTACTCCCAAACCTTCTACAACCATTGAGTTTTAACGAAATTTAAACTCCAATTTCCTTACCCAGTGTCCCTCCTGCTGGTGACACTCGACCATCTGCTGTTCGGACAAGATGCGTGATCTTAGTTTTCCTTGCTTTCCTTTTCTGGCTGCCAACTAAAGGCTCATGCATCATTGCTGGCTCTGGAGTGTTTAGGGCAGATAGAGAAATTTTATTCTTCCAGGCAGACTCACTGGAATTCCTGTCTTCTGAGAGTATGGCTGAAAGAGGATAAAAAAAAGCAGCTGTACATGTAGAATAATTCACCTACTAGAGATGCTCGTTTACCATTTTCTATCCATCTGCATAAAGCCTTCCCTCACAGGTACTCAGAGCATAACCCATGGCAAGATACGATCCAAAATGCTGCAGAGGTTTGCAGAATACTAGCATCAGCTCTTCGAGATACCCAGGAAAGTTCAAGTTTCTGATATTGGCGAAGGAAAACTGTGAGACGGGCAGTAGCACTTCAGTAGGAGCAGGTTATGAAACAGTCTGTACAAAACACTCTGCAACAGAAGATGCCAGCAACTAGCTAAGAGACAAAATGTATTTAAGGAACACTAATGGTCCTCACATAAGCCTATCTTAGCTCACAGACGGACTCACAAGCAGCATTCAGGAATTTCTGACTAACCCCCAGTCTTCCCTCTATAGTCACTCTACGTCGTCTCCTCTAAGCAGAGGGAAATACTGCCTTTTACAAAACAATAAACAGTAAACAGCACCCAAAAGGCAGCAAATGCAAAAGCAGAACTGGATCACAGTCAAAGATTGCTGAAGAGAGAAAGTAAGCATGAGATAAAATACCATGACGAAAAAACTGCCTACATAAAGTCAGAGAGTGAGAAAGGAACAGTCTGAATCTTTCTCAACAGTACAAGTGTTGGCGTTTCAAAGTAGCCTTCTGCCCTGAACTGGAATGTGATCACAAATTTTCACCTGACCGGCGAGTCGCTTTAATCTTGTTCATGAAGAAATTGCTCAGACAGGAATCACAAAATGTATTTAAGCTTCCGAAGTCTAAGATCAGTATGTAGTCAGTTGTCTGTAATTTCCACTCATTTAATAAGCCATACTGCTGATACCATAGGGCACCACTAGTCCATAAATTCAATCTGTGACATCTTTTTTTCCTCCTATGATAAAAGTACTATAAGGCCTACCCCATCTGTGATCACCATAAGCTAGGGTTAGAAAGAGACCACAGGTAGCAAAAGGGAATACCCAAGTAATTTCTTACAGAGATTTCTTGCCTGTCTAATCTATTTCGAAATTGGGAGCACTCATGGCATCTACACTAAGTCCTTAGGGTACTTTTTCCCAGTGCACTGCCATCCTGAATGATTATGTATTTTTTTCCTAATGCCTGCACCTCATCTCCCCTGCTGCATTTTCAACTTGTTAGTTTCTTTACTACCTGTCAGGTTGTACCCCATCTCTTTGCAACAGCCCTTTATATATTTCACAGCTGTTTCTGCATCTACAGTTAGCTTTCTCTACCCCACGATTTCTTTCATCTTTCTTCCCATTTTAAGGATATGTTTAAGACCCATTTATTCACTTTCAGGGGTGGCAGGACCAGCAGAAATTACACACAGAACTCAAGCTGGAGTGCGAACAACTGCTCTTTCAGAAGGGCTAAACACTGAGTAAGACTAGCCTCCTACACTGAGACTGGTTGTGTCATGCAGGAGCATCCAACCCATAAACCATGCACAATAGCCAAGCAGTCTGCACGGACTTTGCTCTCTTTCATTTTACTGTGTATTTACTTTATTTATTGTTTGTTCTGTAGATTTAATGAGCTTCCTATTCAAAGATATGGCTCTAATATAACCTCTATCTTTTCCTAGCTTTTTTAACTGTTAACTGTGCGAGGATGTGGGCTGAGCGAAGAGAATAGCTGTAACATTTTATTTTGTTAGCTGTTGCTGTTTGCTCTATTGTTTTAAGCGGGAAGGGCACTTTTAATGTTTTATGGCAGAAAAATACAAACAGATCTAGTACCTATGGCGTAAAAAAACATTTGGTAATGTTCCAAACCTTAATTCATTTATGTTCTTAATTCACCTTCGCATCTTCTCCTGTAAAACATTTTTGAACTGGTGCACGCTCCTTATTTTGGAAAAAAACACAACCTCAATTAGCTTTTCTCGGTGTTTAGCAACAGCTGCTAACCTTTCCAGAGCAGAGCTATAATGTAAAATCTATTTTTTTGTAAAGAGAGCAACAGAAATCACAAGAAAAGATCTGCTCTGTAACAGTCCAATTAAGTAGAAGCGCCAGTGACTGCAAATGTGACTTTCAAATAACTCAACCGGGCTAATAGTGAGATGTTCAGATAAGTTTACTGCGCTGAGACTAAAATCTTAATTGGAATGTATAATTAAACGGGCAGCTTTCTCTCTAGATTTCTTATTTAGGAATTCATAAGCGCTGATTATGTATTAATGTAATGGTTAGGTTGTAGTCCAACACTTTGTTAATTCTGATTTGGGGATTTTCTCTAATTAGACAGTGCTTTGACAGTGCTCTTTAATTCTAGTTTGATTGAGTTTATAATGGCTTTTTTTTTTACATTTAATAAAAATATTAAGACATGATTTCAAACAATAAACAACATACAATAGCAAGAAATTTGACTTGGTATGTTTTTAATTAAATGCGTTATATATTACAAGCCATGTCAGGTCATTAAAAATTAACTTGATTGGTCAACATAATAGACAGTTCTTTTTACATTTGTTTTCTTTCTCATACTGGATGTGTCAAAACGCTCAAGAAATTAAAGATAAGAAAAAACATCGGAAGAGGCAATAACTATTACAGACGTAAGAAAGTGTATACGATGGAGTGTTTGACTCAGAAATAGCAGAAGGTGGCTGAAAAACTCAGGATGCAGAAAGTATATTCCATCTCCATGTTTCAAGGTTTTTCAACCCTTGAAATACGACTTGAGAATCCTCTATTTTTTTCTTCTCCATCTCTAAAGAATGCTCTTTATCATTTCATCATAACATCGCTGCCATATAGTTTTGAAGAAGGAAGGACTAAACAATGAATATTTTTTTGTGGGCAGGTGGGTGGGTGGAGGGTGGGTGTTGAAAGGAAGAGCTTTTTTCTTCTCCAGCAGTCTTAGTGGATATTGGGATAAGAAATCACTTCATTGGCTTCTTTACAGATTATTATTCAAGCAGACATAAACCCTAACTTGGAGGAAATCACACAAAGGCTTCACTCACAAGACCCTTTGCACTGAACTCCAGAGGAGAAAGGAGTCCATGCTTCAACCGCTGTATAGCTAAGCTGGGTGCTAACAAGGGTCCTCCTCAACCTCCTTCAAGAGGAGCAGCATCCCATTGGTTTCAACTGGAAAAGGTATACCCATACAGATGCTACAAACCAGGACTTGATTTTGCTGTGCAGAAAGGACAGGGCTAAACAAGTTTAATTCCTTGTATTTTTCTTTAATAATTTCTTTAATCTATTTCACATCCCTTCTGTTCCCACACAGTCACAGAATCACAGAATCATTTTGGTTGGAAAAGACCTTTAAGATCATCAGGTCCAACCATTATCCCAACACTACCAAGCCCACCACTACAACATGTCCCTAAGCACCACATCTATATGTCTCTTAAAAACCTCCAGGGATGGTGACTCCACCACCTCCCTGGGCAGCCTGTTCCAATGCTTGACCACTCTTTCAGTAAAGAATTTTTTCCTAATATCCAATCCAAATCTCCCCTGGCGCAGCTTGAGGCCATTACTTCTTGTCCTGTCACTAGTCACTTGGGAGAAGAGACCAACACCGGCCTCACTACAGTCCTGTGTTCAAGAGCTGTCCCAGCTAATTTTCAGGAGAATACTAGAAAAGAAATGAGGTTCTGCAGCTACTGTGCAGTCCTGCACACAGGTATGTACATGGCTAGCTTTCCACGTGACAGCAGCACATGCAGAACTACAGGGCTATTTTTGCAAGCAGAATTGAGCACATGATACAAAGATGTGGGCCTTTTGGCATGCTTACACCAGTGACAAAAACGACTTTGAGAGAAAACCACCTAGGGCTCTATGCCAGATGGTTTCCTGAGCTAGATTTGTTAAACATTAGCATGGTCAGTTGCCCTGTTCCGCAGGCACACAGAGTATGTGTGGTCTTATCTCCCCCCATCTTCGTGAACAGGAAGAATTAAGTCAATTGGGCTGACTGCGCATACCACAGAAGAAGATAAGCTTTTCAGACTGAACTCCAGCAAGACACGGACAGATTTAAAAGCATTTCTTCAGCGATGCCTATCTGTGTTGAGAGAGAGCTGCAGAAGTTTAACAACTTTTAGTGGAAAATGAAAGCTCTGTGGGTCTAAGCACGCTGGTATCACGAAGAAAAGGTGGGCTGTAATGCTTTAATGGTCTTTATGAAGTTAAAAAGGGGAAGCCTAGCAAGGCAAAGCTTCAAGTCACCAGGGCCTGGGGAACCACTTCACCAAGGAATTGACGCCAAACACTCTGACCTACACGCTGGTGGAAATTCCAGCTCTTCTGACAACAGGATGCTGCTGCTGCAATACTGCTCATGGGGTCAGGCAGCACATGGAGCTGCAGTAAGGGCTGGGGACTAACAAGCAGAGATACACCAGCTGACAAAGCAGCAGATGGTCAAGCCAGGTGTATGGAACAGCTGCCTGGATGGGAAACTCTGCTGCATGAGCCTATGCTGACCCAGCCCTCTTCCAGCCTGGATGGATGCCAAAGGCACAGTGGCACAGAGCTGCTGGCTCCCTCTGGGCTGCAGGCCCCACACAACAGGGCTTTCTCAGCAAGGAAAAAAATAAATAAAAAGGTCATCCTGCTATTTTTCTGCACTTTCTGTTCTTAAACGTATGTGCTAAGGCCCGACAGAGTGATGTGAGTGTGGGAGAGCTCATGGAGGATCAGTAGTACGCAGTTAGCTCTAGCAGCCACAGGAGACAGGGCTCCTTCACAAATCAGCTAGCGTTGAGACTGGTGTACAAGTTCATCTCCTATTCCCCCCTTCTGGTGCAAATGCCAGCACTGCATCTGGTTGTTACACAAACCATGCCAGAGCCCTCACCAGTGCTCACTAAGTGTACCTGCAAGGAGTCAAAGGTTGTGACTTACCCCTTGTTATTTAGATATGCTTCCCACCAGAAAGCCTTGACAGTGTGGCAGAAAATAAATCTCTCATCTGAGTGGTGTTCAACCTCCCCGAACAGGGGTGGGTCCAGCTGTGCTTCTATCAGCCTTCCCAAGGAAGTGACACACCTCTTAACATACTCAGTTGCATTACTGTGTGCTCTCTGCCTGAAGGAGCAGGGCTTGCAGCGTGTCCACTGGTATTTTACTGGGCTGTATCTATCTCTATAAACACCTATATCTATAAACACTCATAATATGGTGATTCGCACTGGTGATGCTGTATACGATGTGGTCACACGGAATCAAAATTCACTCAGCTACTCAAACCAGAGACAGACTCAAACAACATGATCCAATCACGTCAAAATATGCCTTTACTGTACTTTTCTTCATTCAAAACACGGACGCACACAGGCACACACACTTTTCAAGATGACAAAACATGAATCCAGCATGATCTCTGCTCATAGCAACCCTTCCAAGTGTCTCCTCTCCAGCTATAACAATATAAAAGCTCCTTCCTCCAGCAAAATTAGCTCTGTAAAAACCAAAACTACACATTATAGACTTGCGACTCACCACAAGTATAGACTAGCCACAAAAAGGGGCTGACATTTTCATTTAGTGTGTGATTCACTAAATCCTTGTACATTTGAACTGAAATGAAGATGCTGTGACTCCCAGCTTGAATGCTGCAGAACATGGGACAGTAGAGTCAAAGAATCTAGGGCCACACTGCCTAGGCACTGAGGAAAGGATGAAGTTACGTAGGCAGCACATGATGGCGAGGCTGTACACCGCCTGCCAAGGCCAGACCCACACTGCACTTTGCTGATCAACGTTTTGCTTTCAGTATCACTACATGGGACGCTTAAGAGCGGGCAAGACCCCAGATTATTTTTCCCTTTGTAAGTCAGAGAAAATGCAGTTTCCCACCAATATATATCTCCACTCTCTTTCCTTTGATGATCTCTACGTGGGCTGTGTAAGACTGGTAAGTTCCTCGTGTCTTCACTTCAGACTTGGGAGGAACTTCGCAAACTGGCCCTACTCCAGCAAATGCACAGACACATCTTTAATGTTTAGACATGATGACATTATTCACATGCTTAACTTCCAAGGACATGCCTCTGTGTTGTGCTGGAACAACGCCAGGGTACTCAACACTTGCCAGGCTTGAATCTTTGATCATAGTGCACACTTCACTTCATATCAAAACAGATTGGTTTCTTTTAATCAAATGGAGGTTTTGACATTTTGTTTAGCCACATTTTATATCTGCAGATTTTAAGGTATTTATATTTTTTCCCTCTATCCTGTATTAAACACTTTCTGTTTCTTTTCCCACAGGAGAATTTAAACACTCATTTTTCTTACTCATTTGTCTACACGGCCTATTAATAATTCAGGAATAAAAATCTCAATGGCACCCAATAAAAGCTATGTTAATGTATGATGCCTTTTTCACACCAGCATGGAAGCAAGACAGTTACTTCTCGTAAGCAACTCCCACATCATGTTTGTAGTACAAATACGACAAAACAGAGCAAGTAATTTCAAAATATTTGCACCATTGAATGCAGCAGAGCTGGCAGAGCCTACGTGGGAAAACGGTGTATGTGCATCACAGAGGACAGAAAACACAGCATCGGGAAAGGAGAGGAAATGACACTGCAAAGCCTTAGGGAAAGATATTAAGCATAAAGGTAGCTGGGGGAACTGGAGATGGGGTTAGTCATTCTATTATCTTAGAGATGGATACGGATGAGAGAAAAAAAATAATTGAAGAAATCCATGGAGCTACCTAACTAAGCAGAACCAGAGAGGCTCTTCTACACTGTAGGGATAATGTGGGTAAGAACTCCATTGCAGAAGGGCTAAGGAACAGCCTGGATGTGATTTGGGTAGTATGGGCAACATGACCACCAAAGAAAAAAAGACAAAAAAGGGGGCCCAGGGAAGCAGGCTAAAGTATAATCCTGCACCTACTGTATACATGAAAATGCCCCTCGGACTTGTCAGTATGTAGGTGTGCTACCGGACACAGCAAGACCAGGACCTAACTTAAAATACTCTTGAAGTTATCTTTAATCTGAGGAGAACAGAAAGCTGGTTAAGATTTCTACAGAGGGAGGGTTGGTTTAGGTTAGTATTTCTGAGATCTGGTGCAGAAACAAACTCTTACATCCTGACCAGCTGCAGTCTGCAAAGTTCTAGACAGCGGGAAGTCACAGTGAGAGGAGACAGGGACACGGATAAATGCTCTGGCAAAGGGATAAATAGTAAGGTCTCTGATATAGAAGGGATGGAGGTAAGAGCAATCAAAGGACTAAAGAGCTATGAGCTGCGGAAGATAAAAGAGTTCAGGATCAATTGCAGAATTGCCCTTACTTTGTCAGCTCTGCTGCTGCATGGTATCTGGAGCAGGCAAACTGTAATTAAGGGACATGCCGATTAAAAACAAAACAGCATCATATCAGAATAAGGTAATATGATCAACTGGAGCCAGGAGTTAATGGAATCAAAGCAGACAGGGTAATAAGGGACCAAAGCAATCAAAGACTAGAGAACTGAGTAGCCTCTGTCTAGAAGCATTTCCCCAAGACTGAATTGAGAGAGAAGGCAGCCCAATACCTTAACTAAGTAATGCACCAGTACCTGTGTCCGGAACATTAAGCTTCTCCTTTCTGTGCTTACATTTGCTGACAATTTTGTGGAATAAGTTCTTTTTCTGAGACTGGAATGAACCTACAGACAACATTAATAATACATACTTTTAATTAGCAGTTTTAAAAAGAGTTCAACAGTCACAGTATGTACTATACAATCTCCCCTTCCACTAATACAGGATGATATCTCATGGGGAAGCACAAAACCTGACCTTCTGCCAGAATGGACTTTGGAGGCTTTCAGCAGGCTGTACTTCAACCCATCAGCTCCCAATGCTTAAGTGCATACAAAGCATTTCGGAGAATGACGACCTTAGGAAAGCTTAGCCATACAATAAAACCAGGGTTTTGCTTGCTTGTTTGAAGATATGCTCTCTTTTGCACGTGTACTGGGTTTGGCTGGAAAGGAGTAAACTTTCCTTATAGCAGCCTGGATGGTGATGTGTTTTAG
This sequence comes from Leptosomus discolor, assembly GCF_034619465.1. Taxonomy (NCBI): domain Eukaryota; kingdom Metazoa; phylum Chordata; class Aves; order Leptosomiformes; family Leptosomidae; genus Leptosomus; species Leptosomus discolor. The sequence continues at coordinate 122,136,586 of NC_141391.1, forward strand.
ACCAGTGACCAAAACAGCGTTGGTAGCCCATCAATATTTCAGTTACTGCTGAACAGTGTTTATAGAGCATCAAGATCTCTCTTTCTCACTCTGCTACCCTAGCGAGTAAGCTGAGGGTGCGCAAGAGGCTGGGAGAGGACATAGTTGGGACAGCTGACCCACGCTGTCCAAGAGGTGTTTCATACCATATAATGCCAAGCTTAGCTACAAAACTGTGGGGCAGGGAGAGAGGGCGGGCAGGGAGTTTTTTCCAAAGTAGTCATTGCTCAGAGACTGGTTGGCCATTGGTTTGTCAGTGGCAAGCGCTGGCTTTTGCATCACTTGTTTCCTCAACGCCTCCCCTGCCCCAGCACTTATAAAATTGTCTTTATTTTGACCCATGAGGTTTTTTTCTTGCTTTTGCCCTTCCAGTTCTCTCCCCCATCCCACTAGTGGAGAGTGAGCAGCGATTTACTTACCAGCCAGGGCCAACCCACCACAGCATGCAAGAGTTACCTTTGCCTTTTTGGTGGCCAGAAATGAGTTTATACTAAGTGCAGAAGTAAAAGCTCCGAGGAGAGGAAGGTGAGGTTATGCCCAGCTCATGGTATCATTCCTACTTCGATAGCAGAGTCTTTATTACTAGTGGTCAGAAGGCACTTATGTGACATCAGACCACAAAGTATGCCACTAGCAGAGGTTATCAAGATGCTATCCTTTGTCTCACTAATGGAGTAAACAGTGATACAACAGCAACACAGACAGAACAGACCAAAGATATCACAGATGCATACAGATGCATAATCTCTACACTGCAAAGCCATTTTTCTGGAGTTACTTTTCAGAAACTGCACTTTAAAATCTTACTTCCAAAGATACAGCAGGCAAGCAAGTTTTCAGGCCAGCTCAGTACAGATTGGCCCAAACAGAAATGAGATGCACTGCAGATGACAAGACGGCTTACAGCCTAACAAGAGGGTGTCCTTCCCATTTGCAGCTGACTTGGAACAGGATTCTACCCACCACAAATACCAGCCTCTCCACTCCTCCTCATCCTTAAGAGGAACCAGACACACACACTAGCTACCAAGACACAACTGCAACCATGCAGTAATACATTATTGTGCATCTGCAGTTTGCCATCACTGACTCTGTATGTAAGGAAAGAAGGATCTAGTCTTATGAGGGAAAACCCTCATACACACTAGGCTGTTTGAATAATATTGAAAATTACTGAGAAAGTTAAGATCCAGCCAGAAACAGGCACAGAAACCTTAAGACTTGGCACATGTTTGCTTTGTAGTTCACTGCTGCTTGTTTTTTATTTATGAAGAAATCAAAATTTTGAGGAAAGATTAATAATCTCCCCAAAAATCTGGAAGTCGAATAACAAACCAAATAAAGTCCAAGTGAGACACCATCTTAGGCAACATCAGCTTGAATCTGAATAGCTTCACTAGAACTTATGTATAGAAAATATCAGAAAGTTCAATAGAAGAGGCCATACTCACTCAAACTAATTCAAGTGTTGTTCTGCAAATTTTACAATAGCTTTCTGAGTATCATGGAGTTGGATAAGCAGTTTAGTGTCAGTGCAACAAAAATGCAAAACAAAGAATAAAAAAGCTCAGGCAGGTTGAGGGAAAGCCTAAGTGAAAAAAATGAGCTTTTCTGAAGCCTAAGGTCAAACACTTCATCCACATCAACAGAGACAAGTCTTCCCACAACAGTTCCACAAGATGACAGAGGCAGAGGTATACAACTAGATGATTCTTATGACATCTTTATTTTTTTTTTAATTAGCAAATTAGTGATTTTTGCAGGTGTGTCCTAGGTTACAGTGTAAAATGTGCCAAAAGGAAAAAAAAAAAAAAAAGGTATTCTATTACCATCTTCAGGAGCTGTTGAGACCAGGTGGGGTGATGCTCCCTGCCTCCCCCCTCTGGACTATCTCCTGTTACTGGGCACAACAATGCCTTATCGCCTGACCCATCGATAACTCCCTCCTGGACTATCTCCTGTTAATGGCCCATCAAGGAACTGCCTCACGACTCCCCATCCCATTGTGAGATGCTCCGCCCGGGGGGAAGGAGCCAAGCAGTCCATGCCAAATAAAAACGGAGATCTCGAACACCCTAGCAGCCTTCTTCCACTGGATTCCCAGAGGAGCTTTTCCCCCCACTGGAGTTCCAGAGGACAAGAGCTACCTACCTACCACTGGACCTTCGGAGGAAGACCAGACTCTTTTACCTGATCGCTGCTTCAACAGAACTACATCCATCACTTCAGGAGGACTGCAGCCAGCATCTTATCGGACTGCTACTGCCACCCTAACAGGGTGTCAGGTTGTATTTCTGACTCTGTCAGTGTAAACCAGTGGGTTGTTTGTTTTTCCCTGCCTTGTGTTATATAGATATATATTAGTAAAGAACTGTTATTCCTATTCCCCATATCTTTGTCTGAAGGCCTGTTAATTTCAAAATTATAATAATTTGGAGGGAGGGGGGTTGCACTTTCCATTTCAAGGGAGACTCCTGCCTTCCTCCCCAGACACCTGTCTTTCAAACCAAGACAAGGTGCTTGTAATAAGCAACATATTATGTAGCATCACAGAAGTCTCCATTTCTACTGTTTAACCTGCACCCCACAGACCATTTAGATCAGAAAAACTCACAAAACGATGACAAGCACTGCGTGAAGAAGGAAATCAATGTCTTTCATCTCTTTTCTACCATCCAAGGCACCTTTGTCATAATCTTGTTATCTGCTACATGTAGGGTACTCCAAGGCACATGCCACTTGCATGTAAAATTTTGTTCCCAAATGGAAAATCCAAGGATATTGACTTCAGTGGGGTCAAAAGAGAAGCTGCCTTTTCATAACAAAACTTCCAATTTCCTTCCCTTTTAGCTGTTATTGCTGTGAGACAGTGCTCATTGACACTTCAATATCCTTTGGCCATAAATGCAGTAAAAGAGAAGATGGGCTAATGGCTAAATAGGTCAACATGTCATACTCAGACCTGAGAATTTAACTTCTGACTCAACAGAACCTTCATCCATATTCCCTGACTGAACTACTTAAGAGTGAACTAGAGGATATGCCCACTGTCCTCTGTGAAAAGCCAAACTACAATCAGTCTGACACTTACACATACAAACTGTCTAGTATTTACTATCTGGTGGCTCTTTGAAAATGACCACATCCCATCCTGCCTTTAGATTAAGGCCTAAGACAATGAACTGCCAAATACAGAATCTTTGCATGGCATATTCAGGTATGAAACCCAGAGGTTTTTGTTTAATAGAAATTAACTGAACTAAACCAATATGGAGAAGGCAAAATATAGTCTGGACCGGAGAGGACATCTGCATGTAGGAATGGCTGAAGAAAGGGGCATTCTTGAGATCATGTGCTGGTTTTGGCTAGGATAGAGTTAATATCCCTACTCAGCTTCTCACTAGATGGTGCCCCAGGGGCACAGTTTGGACACACCCATGCAGGAGTTTTCAGGATGGATGGCTTCGCTACACCTGTTTCATGGGTACAGCAGGCAAGTGCTCCCAGACTTCAAACAAATGCCACTCGTTAACATTCAATCCAGAGTCATGACTCAAAAAACTAGCTAACCTAAAAGGCTTGCTGTTAGGCAGTGGATCCTGGACGTGATTTCCTACAGAAAGCTGAAAAAAACCCTACCTTTTAATATTAATTTACTTGCTATTGTTATACAGCCATCTGCCCAGTGTCAAGTAAGTCCTTTCCTCCTGCTAACCATTCTCTATTGGAAATATTCCTCATGGGTCTTCCTTTCCTTAGCACTTCAGCAGTTGCCACAGGACTTAACCACCTGCTAATCCCTAGCTTGTCCATTGTGGTCACTGAGGGGGGTATGGATTTCCTCTTGGGAATACTTGGTATGGCCAACAGCAGCTGCTCAGGGAAGCAGCAGGCAAGAAAAGGAACCACCATACATAATGAACCATAACTGCATTTCCTCCACATTTCTGGGCATATGCCCCCTCTGCTCTCACAAAGTTCCCTACTTTAAAGGGCCTGATCAAATAGAGAACACTTCAACATGACTGTAAGAAAACCAGGGAAAACAGGTTTGTCCGGGCATTTCTGCACCTCTCAGGAGGAATATGCTGTATTTTTAGGTCATGATCTTTGGAACATTACAGCATGCAATCTCCAGGCATTTGAATGCTTTGAACCGAGACCCCCCCCCCCCCCCCCCGAGCTAAGACAGAGGAATGCCACAAAGAAGCATCCGTTTTCAGCTGATGCTTTATTTCTAGTCCTAGAGGCCACAGACAAAAAAAAAAGTAGACAATCCCTTTCCCCAATAAAAGCAGACTACACACTCCCCTCTTTTCCTTCCCAAAATGAAAGCTTTAGTGAAGTGCTTAGTGTATAAGTGAGCATTTCTTCACAGCACAAGACAGAAATAATGACTATGCCTGTTGCTCACTTTTGCATACAAGCAGATTAGTGACTCACTGCAGACTGCTGACTTCTGTGTGGTGGGATGTTTTGGCACATATGCCGTGGGAAAGAAGAAAAAAATAAATCAGTCACAGCTCCAGCAAATGTCGGAGCAGGCCATCTGCACGGATTCAGTATAGTTGTATTTTTGAGCAGTTTTCTGACACTGTTATTGTATATCCCTGTTCAAAATGCTTGAGGTAGAATTTGCCAAAGCGTTATGGCTTGTTCAATCCTGTTCCCACTGAAGAAAGCCTCTCATTAATTTGGACAATTTAGAAAGCTCTGTGGAAAAACCTGCTCTCATTTAAGAAAGTTCAAATTTTCCCTTATACGTGTGGATTTGAAACAGCTTTCACATTACAGAGTTTTTCAGGTGTTTTTATATGAAAAGAACTGTCTGAAGCGACGACTGGACATGACAAGCACAATGGAAGTAGTCAGTGGGCACTGTCCCACTCATTTTCCACTTAGGAGTAGGAAAACATCCTGACAATCCTGGCTGTTTGGGTTAGGTAGCAGATCAGGCCTCTTGTAGGTACGAGTTAATGACATTTGACAGAAAATCAATCTGTCATCATTTAGTCCAAAATAAAACATATTAAGGCATACAGCCCTTGTGTGTGTGCGGGGGGGAACACCCCAAAACCAACAAACAAAAACATTTCTCCATTTTTATTCACCTAACATCCCAAGGAAGTTTTGGTGTGCAGCACTCCAACCTATTTTCCAAGTTTTAAATGTAATTTAGTAGGCACTGATCTGTAGACTGCAAAAATTAAGTACTTATGATCCTGCACACGCGCATTCAGAAAAAACAGGGAATGATTTTAAAGAGTGCTTACTAAACCTACTCCTAGTGATTATTGTCTGTTGTTTGGAAACATCCAAAAGCTCCAACAACTAGTAGGCACTGTTTGTGCTGGACATCTCTTATAATTACCTTACAGACACTGACAACCCCAAGGAAGAGTAAAGCCGCAGCAACAACTCCACACAACACAGTAATGCAGAGCACAGCAAAGCACAGTTAAGGTCTACTACATCCAAACACAGCCACACCCATAAGACTACATTGACCCTTCATGGTTCATGCTCATCACATTGCAAGAATAAGATGTTACTTTTGTTTCATTCTGATGGTTTAAAAAACCCATTGTGATTCAAAAAACCCCAGAACCATTCCAAACCAAGCTCTATCATTTCGCACAATATGCCATTTTCATTTCCCGCAATACTTGCAGGAGCCTGGTATGCAGACCTGTATGCGTAACACCTTTGTGGAGGTCAGTATTTTCTGTCTTTGGACTCGTCACAGTTCACAGGCAAGCCAACAGCAAGACAAGGCCGAACGGCCTGTCAGTACACCACAAATTAGAATGAGGATATTAATGAATATCTGGCTCAGCTGCAACAGTTTCCCTGCTAAGCTAGTAAGCTTGCTTGTATGCAATTGGTTCAGGTCTTTTCAAATCCACAACTCACATCCTAATTTTAAACATCCTAACAAAATAAAACAAATTAAAATCAACCCATTGCCATGGAATATTTACTCTTCAGCAATTTTTCTTTTCCAAAAGAAAAATGGTTTGTCAGAAAGTTTTTCAGCTACCTCTTGAGAGCTGAACTTCACTCTTTGGGGAGCTGGAATGACTGACAGAAGCTGACAGCTGACCCAGCTAACTTGAGTGAATTCAACATTTGTTGAAATTAAGAGCAGATATCACTAGCTCAGTCTGGATTTAGTTTCAGGGCTGCAGTTGGATGTTCACTACAGAAACAGCAGTGTCACTATCAGATATTCCTGCCCCGGGGCTGCTTGTTGCAACCCCACAGCTCAGTTGGTGGAAAAGTTCATGTGACTGTTTACCATCTGCTTCATCGAAAAGTCAGCTGGCTGAGTTTAAAGAGCCCTTATTGTCAGCTAGAGGCAAATGCTCTGTGGCCTCCTCCGCAGGGCTGTGCCAAAACTACTTATATCAGGCTTGTAACCTGCCTGTAGTTATGTTTCTGACCTCCCCTTGAGACACGGCCGAATATATTCCAAAGCTTTTTAAGTGATGCAAACAAGGATAAAAATTAAGTTCTCGCGTATGAACCTAGTCAAAAGCAGAATGCAGTTCTGGGCTACCTGACTTGACGTAGCATTCTAGTGTGCTGTTCCCAAACAACGTAAGGCCTGCAAAATGTCTAGACATACAGACACTTCAACAGGTAAATACTGTAGTGAGAAATTCAAAGAGCTGCTACTACAACTGCCAGATCACGGTACATGAGGAAATCTTGTTCCCAATAGTTGTTGCTTAATTAACCACTATATTATCATACTGTAAAGCAATTTATTCATGCTCATTGATGAAGTTCTATCAAATACATATCATAAAAAAATGAAAGGCATTTGAAGTCAGAACTCACTTGGTATTAGCACAAGTCTAATTTTACAAAAGTGACTGTTCCACATCTAATTACATAAATACAAAAATCAATACCAAAATTGCCATGCACTAGGAAAGAACAGCTGCTCAATCCTGCATACTGTAATGTGATTATTTGTGAAGCATTCAAAAGGCATAGATCTAATCCAGGGTCACCTGGCTAAAATAGCTGTATTAGATCTGAAAACCTGTCAGTCAGTGAAACTACCATAGTAGCAGAAAAGGAAGCCAGCTTCACATTGCGAACTGTGCATAACGAGGATTCTTTTGAGCATCCTTTTGTCTTGTAGAATTACTGGTACATCATTCCTTCAGTTTGTGATGCTTCTGTACTGTATGTATGCATCAGTATTTCTGCCACAGTCTAAAAGTAGTTTTCCCTACCATATTCTCACTCCTCTACCACCTCTGTGTCACAGGCTGTCTGTAAATAAAACAGCCAAATGTGCAATGAGTTTCTCCTTCGAAGAGCCTCAGCAATGGAGCTGGGTATGGAATTGGTTTTCCTGTCCTCTACACTTTTTCTATCACGTCAGGGCATTTTTGCTCCAAACTGATGATACTTGAAATCTTGAAACATCTCTGCTATCTTGTGTTTTAATTTATAAAGCCTAAAGTTACAGTGAAATGCAAACTGGCATAAAACTACATTTTGAAAAACGTCAAAATGTAACCTTTTGATCGTCTGCCATTTTTTTCCCCCTTTTCTCCAGGGAACACTTGTCAAATGCACTTACCTCACAAATATTCACATTTTTAATAAATTTGCTTGCTATGAGGAATATATTTCAATGTACAAACTAACCAGTTCTACTCAGCACGAAAATCAGGAGTCAAAGAGTACAGCCTGCAAACTAACCCAGGTAAGAATCAACTAACTTCAGTGCTAGAATAATGTTTTCTTTGACTTCACACTTTTCACATATAACAGTAAAGTAAGAACACATAAATTCCTGAGCTTATCATAGCATTGCTGTTGCTTAAGAACGTATTGCACGTGGTAATTTACCTTTGCTGGATTTTGGTTGTTCAGATGAGCCGCTTCCAATCTTTCTCTTTTTCCTTGGAACAGCTGAATTTTTCCTGTCAAAGGTAATAGGACTGTATTGAGGGAGGCTGTTGAATTTCTTTTCAAATTCTTCTTCCAACTTTGCTAAGCTAAAGGGGAAACAAAACCAACCCAATTAAACATAACTCTGTTTCCGGAGGAAAAAAAATACATTGTTTAGGAGCATGTGCGTATATATACATATCTATCTACGTAGAGAGAGGGGGAAAGAGGTAAGTGTACACACATGGCAAACATCAAACTAGTATATATTAACCCAGCTCTGCGATGAGAATCTCAAAGATGAGATCCCTCTAGCTTCTGCATTTGTAACTCAGTAAAAACTGATTGCATTAGTTGCACATATTAAAACCAGAAAAATTAAGTAAATCCGTGTCATACTGGTGACATTTATCTCTGCTGCACAGATTCATACAGGAGATTTGTCTGTTCTGTGAGAGGAATAAAAAAAAGACAATGAAACCAGTAAACAAACAAACCAATAAAATAACTTCACATAAAAGTCCTTACACCAGTATGAAAACAGTAACAATTCAAACCAGAAGAAAAATGTCAAACTATTCAGTCTTCTGGGGATACTCTAAAACCTGATGCTTTGGGGGTGGAATTAGCTTTGTATTTGTTCTGGGGGATTGTATTTTCTCCCCTCGTATTTTATTAGTTGTGACATGAAAAATGCAACTAGCTTACACTTTTGAAACCCAACATGCCTCATACTTCAGCCTAACCCCAGTGACTGCAACTAGATTACCTACAACTCAAGAAATCCACAGACAGCGTATTATTGTTCCTAATAGCCAGATGAAAAAAACAAACCACTCAAACAGGACGGTATGGCATGGCATTTCTGGCTGTAATGACTATGCCGGCTTGCATAAGCACTCTGTTCCAGCAAATTTTTGCAGCCAGGCAGGAGCATAGGAAGGAACTGTATTTTAATAAAAGGCAGTGTGCACAGCTAGGCAGATTATAAATAGCACTGTCAATGACAGCGGAATAATGACATTTTCTACTCGTCTTTAATTCTGTTTGCTGTGGAAAACCTGAACTTGACAAAAGTTGGCATGACTGTTGGAGGGATGGCCCTTACACACTGCACACTTGGAAACATCACAAGAAAGATGGCATTTCTCTCTGCTCTCTGAAGCAGCACTTCAAACTGCATTTTGAAAGCTCTGGTACACAGAATGATACTTCATTTTCTCTCTGTAATTATTACTTCTTTTGGTAAGTAATCTTCCATCTTCAAATATACCCTTGGCTCTTGGCAGACTGAATGCATAGATGGGTTTGGGTTTTTTTTAGGGTTTTTTTTTGTGTGTGGGTGTGCATGCATGTTTCGTTTTGTTTCTAAACAAAGATATCTGACATTAGTGGTGCTCAGTACTACTACCTTTCTCTTCCATGCCGATGTTCCTTGACAACCACAAAACAAGCTGGTTCTCTTCTCTGACAGCTGTCACGCAATTCCATCCTCTGCCCCAGCTCCTCTCCCACTGCCTATTGCCAGCTGCCCCAAGGACATATGAGGAGCTGCAGCTCTAATTAGGAAGGCCCAACCCTGAGAGCAGATGAGCTGCAATCCTGGCTAGTAATTTACAGCTTGTGCAACACAGAGGCAGTGCAGAGTGCTGCTATCACTACGTAAGCGACTAATTATTTTAAAAAAAAAAAAAAAAAAATCATTCACATTGTCATGAATTTTCAGAGCATCTCACAAGCCTGGTTAGACACGCGTAGCTGAGCTGAGGTCTTTGTGCTGTACAGCCTAGTCCTGCCAGGAGACACAGGCAGAGCACTCCTTGACAAAGGACTGAGCTGCACATGGACAAAGCACACCTGATGGGGACCATCAGGGAAGTGTGGGCAACTACTGATGGGGAAGGTAAGAGGACACGGGGAAAAAGAAAAAATTCCAAAGGGGTGAGGACCCTCCCCCTTACACACACACACACAAAATGAGGCTAAAAGGTGATGCTGAAGGGAGCAGAAAAAGTTAAAGAGCAAGTACATGTAAAACCAGCTCTTCAAGTAGCCAGAAGAGCAGGCAGTGCAATGAATAGTTATAACAGATACCTTCTCCAGCACTTACGGTCCACAAATCACCAATTCTGCCTTTACATAGAGTTCACTAAATAATATTCATTAATTACATGATTGATTCAAGCAAAAGGAAACGGACAGAAGTTGTGCCAGGAAAAGGGGCAGACAACGCAAAAAGAGTACAGGGATCTCGTCAGGTCACACAAAGGGAAAATTAGAAAGGCAAAAGCCCAACTAGAACACAATTTGGCCACTGTAGTGACTGATAACAAAAAAATTTTCTACAAATACATTAACAACAAAAAGAGAGCCAAGAAGAATCTCCATCCTCTGTTGGATGCAGAGGGGAACATGGTCAACAAGGATAAGGAAAAGGCTGAGGTACTTAATGCCTTTTTTGCCTCAGTCTTCAATAGTCAGACAAGCTATCCTCAAGGTAATCAGCCCCCTGAGCTGGAAGACAGGGACGGAGAGCAGAATAAACCCCCTGTAATTCAGCAGGAAGCAGTTAAAGACCTGCTTTGCCACCTGGACATCCACAACTCTATGAGGCTGGACAGGATCCACCCGAGAGTACTGAGGGAACTGGCAGAGGAGCTGGCCAAACCACTCTCCATCATTTATCAGAAGTCCAGGTCAACACAGGAGGTCCCAGACAACTGAAGGCTTGTCGATGTGAGACTCATCTACAAGAAGGGCCGAAGGAGGATCCTGTCAGCCTGACTGTGGTACCGGGGGAAGATTATGGAACGGTTCACTTTGAGAGCACTCACACGGCAGGTGCAGGACAACCAGGGACTCAGGCCCAGCCAGCATGGCTTCATGAAAGGCAAGTCCTATTTGACCAACCTGATCTCCTCCTATGACCAGGTGACATGCCTAGTCAATGAGGGGAAGGCTGTGGATGTCATCTACCTGGACTTTAGTAAAGCCTTTGACAGAGTCTCCCACAGCATTCTGCTAGGAAAGCTGGCGGCTCATGGCCTAGACAGGTGCACTCTTCGCTGGGTCAAAAACTGGCTGGACAGCTGAGCACAGAGAGTGGTGGTGAATGGAGGTAAATCCAGCTGGTGGCCAGTCACAAGCGGTGTCCCCAAGGGCTCAATATTGGGACCAGTCTTGTTTAATATCTTTATTAACGACCTGGATGAGGGGATTGAGTGCTCCCTCAGTAAGTTTGCAGATGACACTAAAGTGGGTGGGAGTGTTGATCTGTTTGAGGGTAGGAAGGCTCTGCAGAGGGACCTGGACAGGCTGGATCGATGGGCCGAGTCCCAGTTGTATGAGGTTTAACAAGGCCAAGTGCTGCGTCCTGCACTTGGGTCACAACAACCCCATGCAGCGCTACAGGCTTGGGGGTGAGTGGCTGGAGAGCTGCCCGGCAGAAAAGGACCTGGGGATGCTGGTTGACAGCTGGCTGAACATGAGCCAGCAGTGTGCCCAGGTGGCCAAGGCGGCCAACAGTATCCCGGCCTGTATCAGAAATAGCGTGGCCAGCAGGAGTAGGGAGGTGATCGTGCCCCTGTACTCAGCACTGGTGAGGCCGCACCTTGAGTACTGTGTGCAGTTTTGGGCCCCTCACTGCAAGAAAGACATTGCGGTGCTAGAGTGTGTCCAGAGAAGGGCAACGAAGCTGGTGAAGCATCTGGAGAACAGGTCTTATGAGGAGCAGCTGAGGGAACTGGGGTTGTTTGGTCCGGAGAAGAGGAGTCTGAGGGGAGACCTCATCGCTCTCTACAGCTACCTGGAAGGAGGTTGTAGTGAGGTGGGGATTGGTCTCTTCTCCCAAGTCACAAGCGATAGGACGAGGAAATGGCCTCAAGTTGCACCAGGGGAGGTTTAGATTGAACATTAGGAAAAATTTCTTTACTGAAAGAGTGGTCAAACATTGGAACAAGCTGCCCAGGGAAGTGGTGGAGTCACCATCCCTGGAGGTGTTCAAAAAACATGTAGATATGGCAATTCGGGACATGGTTTAGTGGGCATGGTGGTATTAGGTCAATGGTTGGACTTGATGATCTTAAGGGTCTTTTCCAGCCTAAGTGATTCCATGATTCTAAGACTGGCAAATATGTATTTTCCCCATCCAGTCAGTTGATGACAGTAGCAGAGTAGTTGTTGAATGAATTAATTATTTACACAATTTGCCTAGCTAATTTGAATAAATAATTTGTAACTACATTTTTTTTGGCTAGGAGATGCATTCAGTTTTCACATCATTAGTTGCGGAAAGTTTTCAATCTTTCAATTTAAATTTAAAAAATATTTAAAAAACTTATACACGGTGCACTGAAAATACAAGAAGTGTTCCATCAATTTTTCTTGACTATTCCAAGCAAACAAGACCTGAAGATTTTAATCAGTTTAGTCTCTTTGATGTAAAGTGAGTTGCAGCTAAATTTCACATAGACTAGGTTATAAAAAAAGGCTACCACAAGCCTGCACAAAGGAAACGTATTACAATTTTAAGTATGCAGTGTGGAAATTCTCCTCCTTTTTAATTCATTTTCACCTTCCGAATTCAGGTAATTGGAAGTCTTCAAGAATTCGCAATTTAAGTATGAATGGCTAAGCAGATTCAACAGCTATGCCTGCAATTAAATAAACTTGTAATACTCTGACAAGAAATTGTATTTATATACTAGAAAATTAATTCTGTGTAGCCTTGCTAAATTTTAATGCATTTGTAATCACTAACTATTCTTCCAATATATTTAATTTCTTCACAGTCTACATGAACAATTTAAATATCTTGTCCCTATAATGGAAAAATTATATATTTATCATAATTATTTGCCAATTTTAGAACATTGTTTACTCTTCCTCTGTAAGCAATCTCTCCAAGCGGGCAAAGAGATCTGTTCTTTCTAGTCTAATTCTGTTTATGATGATTGAACACCTCCACAGAACTTTAAATACTGCTTGTGAAGTGCTCTGAAAATATAAGTAACCCTCTTCACCACCTCTTGAGCAGGTAAATATTGCACAGATTTTCAGAACTGAACAAATAACGTTATTCAAATGTGTTTACAGTAGTGTAAATCATAAAAGTTCTCAAAGGAATTACTTTGGTATATAAACAACAGGTATCTAGAGAATGACTCAGCCCAGTGGCATTTGTAATCTTCAGTAATTCTGTCTAACTGTGATCACTTTGGGTGTTGGACAGAGTTCACTTAGCTGCAATGAGGAGGACTCACTCTTAAGTTACCAGGCTGACCTAACTAAAACATTGAACAGTGTCAAGCTGCAACTTACCCAAAAACAAACTCCTCCTTTGGCTTAGGCTTTTTCAGTTTTTTGTTCCCACTTGTCCCACTTTGGGAAAAAGCCCAGTTTTCTTCATTCCAGCATCCTTCATGATCTGAGGAGTTGCCTTTTCCTGAGCTTCTTTTGCCTGGGATGAAGGCAGAAAATTGTTTCTCATCTTTAGAAAAACGTGCCAAAACTTTTCCTCAAAAGGAATTTGTGTACCCATTCAGTACTGCAATTTATGAAGCTTGACCTTCTTGAAATAAAAAAAAAAAAAAAAAAATTTCATTTATTTATTTTAAACCAGATAATGATGATACTGGCAACTATTACCCCCTGCCCTCTGGTTTTTATACTACCTCTGAAGTCAGGATCTCTCGAGGTATAAAGGAAGAGAAAGAGATTAGTAGATTTACAGTAATGAACTTCCCCAAATTACAAACATATTTTTCTTTTCTAGCTGTTGTAATTACATATATAACACATTTCAAGACATCTCACTGACAGCGTCCAGAACTTACTTCACATTTATCTTTCCACAAGGTAAAGGGTTCTCACTCACCACCTATAGCAAAACTAAGAACCAACACAGAAGCACTGAACATTTGCCTCCTGTAGGACTGAGAACTATGCTCACAACCACTACAGTTCTTCATATAGAAACAATCTAATTGTTCAGGGTTACACACAACACATCCTGCATACATCTATCAGCAGGCCGACAACTTAACCAACAAAGCCTTCGTTCAAAAAGCTAAATCTCAGATCGTGAAGACAAAAAGGGAGAGGTTAAAAGTTTGTGAATTAAGTAGGAATACAGTCAGCAGGACTCCAGAAGACCTGCCCTGGACCATGGAATCCGTCCCCTCCACCTGCCCCCAACATTTCAGGTGATCAGACACAGCATTCCCATCACACACTGCTCAAACTCCAGCTTAAACACGGATTTTTGCTCTTCCTCACGCTCCAGGCAGGCTTTTGCGGTTCATGCTCTAAATGAAACACTCAAAGCCACCCACCTCTGTCCACGTTAGCACGCAGAGATGTGAGCATGCCCTCTGACACCAGAGTTTTATAAAGAGCACCTTTGCAAGATCTCTCCGATTTCCTGGAGCCACAGGTTTCTATTTTTTTAACACAGTCACTGTCCTCAGTTTTGACCTGTCCTGGTAAGCTTTGGGGTACCACCTCCTCTGTTGGGGTCAGTGGTTCCACTTTAATGTTATCAGAAGCCTCACACGGTTCCTCCTTGCTGGCTGCAATACTAAGGAAATCGGGAGGCTTTGATTCTTTGGTGGTCTCCGAGGGTTTCTCCTTTGATGTTTTTTTCTCTTTCGATTTCACTTTTTTCTTTGGTGATTTTGTATCCAACAGGCTTCCCTTCACATTTGAGACAGGGCGGGTTTTTTTGCGGGGAGTTTCCGCGAGTCTCTCAGCACCCCAGTCCCCCTTTGCAACAGCTTCAATTGTATACATTACACTTTCAATGTCCGACTCTGAGGACTGCCTCTTTTTACAAGGTTTCTTGGGGGTGGATTTTTCGTTTGTGTGCCGGTCCAACTTATTTTTTTTCTTTTTCTTCTTTATTTTTTCTGGCTTTAGCCCGAGGATATTCATGTCAGCCATTGAAAGCTCTGGAGAACAGCACATGTGATCCTTCGTGTTATCATTTCTCTCAAAAGGACTGCTCTCCATTGCAAGGCTAGTAAAATCTCTGCATTTTGCAGTTTCTGATTCCTCAGCTTTAGTCTCATCCCGGTTTTGCATTTTCTCTATTTCTGATTGATCTACTTTTCCTTTACAGGAGTCTTTTATTGTTTTTTCCAGTTCTTCTACTTCCATTTCCTCTGGAACTTCCCCTCCCACATCTTCTGGTGCTTCCACTTTTCTTTTCCCAGGTTCTTTCACTTTTACTCCTTCTGAAGCAAGGCACATCTAAAATGAGTTTAAAAATAGTCCCATGAAACAAACATTAACTGTTAACATGATTTACCTATTTTAACAGCAGCATTACATAGGGAATCTCTCTGCCATCACAGTTCAGGAAAGCAAACTATGCTAAGTGACAGTACTGAAAAACACACTGAAACCATACTGAAACTGATGTGACATCATGATGGCTAAGTGCTAGAACAAGGCTGGCGGGTTCTATCTCTCTAATAGCAAAAGACCCCAACTGATCCCAGTGGTGTTTCCATGATCCTTTAAGTGCCTTTTATATAACCTGGAAACCCACTGCTAGACTGATTTTTCAGAATATCCTAAAAGCAGTGGAACAATACAGTATCTCTATTGCCACAGACAAGTTAACTTGAAATCTTACATCCATGCCCCCTTCAACTCCTAAATGTCCCTATATACAATTCTTTCCTGCACTTTTGTGAAGGGGTGAGTGGGGGCGGAAGAGTTAATTGAATCTCAGTAATCAAGATTATTTTCTTTTACTTGAATGTGCAAAATAATTTGGAAGGTAGTAAAAAAGCCTTCCAAATCTTTCTTCTCATGTCACAGACTTATTTTGCAAAGAACTGCAAAGCAACAGTGGTTGCCATGGTTATCTCCTCCTGGAGATAACATTAATGGAAACCAAAACCCTCATACTGTCTGAGGAACTGTAATATTCAAAACAAGAGCTGTAAAAATTAGGTCCTCAAACTGCCATGTTCCTGCAGCACTTGGGAGATCTTCTTGGCTTTGGATCACCCCTAAACTATGCTGACAGTGCTACAGAGTGTAGTCCTTCACAGCACCAAGAAGTTGCACTTCGAAAGACATGCTTTCTTCTTCCTAGTCTCCCTCTCAAAGCCCCCAAGCTGAATTCCCAGTGCTATTTTGTTTTCAAAACAAATGTCAACCACAGCCACGTGGAGCAAAACCAAATGGAAGAGGCTTGCTTTGAACCAGGCATCAGGAGTCTCCCTATCCTGCAACTCAGCCCATGGGCCATGTGGTCAATATGGATGTACCCTCCAGATCATTCAGTTCTCTCTAGGTCAATTTTAGATTTATCAAATCAGCATGGCATTTTTTCCTTGCAAGCTAAAAATATGTCTTACACCAATATACGTATGAGCATAACACCAATGACAGAACGCTTTGCAGCAAGTTTCTGAAATTCTTGCTGCACAGGGTAGAAACTCCTGATCTGGTTCAGGTCAAGCTAGGCTGAGCACTGGAAACACTGGACCTTGGGCTGCAGTGTGTCTATTAGGAAGCAGGTTAAATTATGCAAAGGAGAACCCCACAACTATGCTGAGGGGTTTTAACCGTTGGTACCAAGGGACTTCTGTGACTTTTTCACTGCGCTGCACTGTAAACACAGCCTGTGATTTTCAAAAGCTAAAGATCAATCTTTAAAATACAACTCGCTGGACAGTAATAGTATTTTGTCAATTCAACACACACACACTCCTCGCTAATGCATTTTTTTTTCTTTATACCTTTGTTTCTTCTGCAATCGCCAACAGTACAGAGAGCTATGGATGTGGCTAAAAAAAAAAGCAACTTCTGTTTTGTGAGCTCTAAATAAACTTGCAGTCTTTGAGATTAGGAAAGCTTAAAATAAAAAGCTTAGAAACAAACAAAAAAACCCCCAAATTTTCAATTAAAGTCTATTGGTTTTAACCGTTCCCAGAAGGAGGATCGGATGAGAGTATCACAGCAGTTTCTATGGAAGTTATTTATTGACCTGTTTATTCACAAAACAGTAGGCACAAAAAGCAGAAATAAATGAAAGCAACTAATAACCTTTTAATGAGAATTTATAACGGCAATGCCCTAATCTGAGTTAGAAACTAATCCAGCCCTCTCTCTCAACTCCTTGTGCCTCCTGGCCAAACCAAGCAGTCAAAACCCCAAACCCTAAACCAAAGAACTGAAACAATTTCAATGGTGATTGGAAAGTCCCTTTTCCACCAGGGACTGGTACTTCTCAGCTGCAGCACAGACTCTTAGAAACCTTCAAGCTGATGGCTAGTCTGGGGAAATCTTGACTTGTGGCACTCAAGCCACAATAATTTATGCTTCTATAAGCAACAGTGTAATTATAACTGTAGCAACGTTCTGCCTTCTAGACTTCAGCATCATCATTAACTTCTCCACCCCACTGCACCTGTAGTAATCAGTCATCAGTGTTTTAATATTACCTCTGCCAGCTGAAATAATGCTGATGTTCCACACTGCTTTGTTAAATCAGAAGGACCTGAATGGGATGTACTTGAAGAAATCTAAAGAAAAAACAAAGAGGGGGGGGGGAAACCAACAACATTCTTTTACCAGCATGACTCTCCTATGTTTATCACATACCTTTTGAATGGATTGTGTCCTCTCTCTTCCCAAAATTCATTCATAAAATTATCTTTTGAAAAAGAAGTGCAGACCTGTGCATGCTCTTATAAATAAAACCATGCTCCACCATTGCTCCAGTGGATAATACAACTGGACACCAAAAGTTACTCACAGATTTGGGGATCTTCTTGACAGGACTCCCTTTGAAGAGTAGGATGAACTGAAGCACACGCTCTCTCACACATGAACAGCCTCCAGCGGCTAAGCACCAATCTACACCAGCATGCAACCCAGCTAGTGGTGTTTTTGAAGGCTTAGTTGGACATTTTGATTGCAAAATCATTTCATTGTCATAGCTTAAGAAAGTTATTATTGTCAGGCTATGGCACTGCCTGTTGGTGTCCTACTGGACTCATATAAAAGAGATGCTATGACACCAAAGTGAAGTAGAGGCCCTCAAGCCTTTGGTAACCTTTACCACTTCTCAGAGTACAGGAGGCAGGCTGGCAAGCAGGTAGCTGATTATTTGCCAGAATCCTTTTCCCCTATCAGGCTGTGATCCTCTGCAATACTTTAATAGAGTGTTCTGTACCAGTTTTGAGCTAGGTGCAAAGAAAGGATCTTTTTCTAAACAGATTAAAAGCATCAGTCTCAGAACTGGTTGTTAGTATGAAGAAGAAAATGTTCTATTTTAGAAGACATATCCCACAATCTCTGATCAGTCTTGCAGGTTTCTTAGTACTTGCTTCCTTAGAAAGAGGTGGAGTTCTACAGATGGGAGAACTAAAGTGTTTACAACCTTTTAGCTCCTCCTACACCCCACCCCCACCCCAACTCAGTTTTCATTGCTCTCAACCAACATGGGCCCACAATATCCATCTTGCAGAAATCAACCCATCATTGTCATGAAAGAAATAAACAAAAAAAAGCTAACAATGCTATCTCTAAGTCTCCTGGAAGCTGCAGCTCTTCACAGCATCTCCCAAGTTCTGGCCATTACAACTCAAAGTCTCCAAACGTCGCTTACAGCCAAGCGTTATTAGTGCTGTTAGCGCTCTGTGGCAGAAGTGGCCTCCTTGCCTTGCAGAGGTGATGTGCAACCCCCCGCCCCCCCCGCCTCCCTTCACTCTCATGACTCCGCACTGAAGGCTAAACACAAAGCGTGCATTCAGGCACAGCAAGAGACTCAGCAGAGCTGATCAGCCACAGCCTCCCAGGCTTCCGATTGCAGAGCGGCTGCTCCAACCATTTTTAGAAACTTAGAAATTCTCAGAATTTTTTAGAAAATAATTTAATCCACTTCTGGATTTTATTTTATCACCATCTGTGAAATATCAAAGATGAAGGCATAGGGAAGGCAGGGTGGGGGGTGGGGAGAGAAGATAAAACTGGTTAATCCACATCGCAGAGAGATGAAGGAGGAGCAGAGCAGTGTGGTATGATGAAGCAGACAAGCTCCCATGCATCAGACCCCTGCCATGCCAGCAGCACAGAGACAGCAGCCCAGTCCCCTCCAGCGCACAGCATTTGTGGTTTGGAGTTAGAGCAGCATGGCACAGATGTCTGCCAAATGAACCTGCAAACCTAAAACACTCCTGAGGTGATAAACACAGTTTATTTGGGATGCTCCAAACCAGGTCCTGAACTGCTGTCTGAAAACTTATGCTGAATCTCTCACATTTTATTTATCCAATTACAATCCAACATTAGAGCTCTCCAAAACTGGGGGAAAAAATAAATTGATAGCAGTAATATACTACATGAGTTGCCATGCTTTTCCCAGTTTGAATCAGAGCCTTTAACATTCTTTCTGTATATTAAATTAGGCTTGTAGGAATCCATCTGAGCAATCACCAGGAGAGAGATCACAGAAACCTGTCCAACATGCAAATGTCACACTGCCAGACTTAGCTTCACTTTTACTGCCAACTGCAGTACAAACTCTGCACTCCTGTGGACAAGCACCTGTCCTTCCCCCAAATTAGAGCTTCACAAGCTTCACAGCCACAGCACAACTTTTAATGCTGACTTCCAAAGTCAGGCTGCACTTAGCAACAGCCTTACTTCAGAACGGCACTACTCAAAGCCTGCTGCTGTCCTGTAAGAGGACACCTCAAAAACTTCTGGTGTCTTCGGCTAAAGATTACCAGCCTTTCTGCTGTCCCAGGGCTGCAACAATCAAATGCACTTACGGATCACTGATCACAGTTAGGTGTAATCACCCTTGCACAGGCACTGCTGAGAACATAGCACATGCTCACAAACTCTACTACTGCCCAGGACTGCCTATAGGGTAAGGCAGGTTTTCTTCCACTCATCTAAGTTCCTATAAAGTCAGACAGTAGCACTACTATACATGGAACAAGGCATGAAATACTTTTATTTTAGCGCTTCCAACCCCTCTTTCTTTTTTGCTGGAGGGATTAACGTCACCAGCAAGAATATATGGCTGGATGCCACTAGACGGGATTCAGAGAACCATTTTCCTCACTGATATAGGATGGGATTTTGAAAATGGGGGGGGGGGGAGGGAGGGGAGGGGAAAGGCAAGCAAAAAAAAGTGTATGAGTAAGGTGCTAGCATCCTCCCTTATTTACCTGGAATACAACATATATCTTCATCTCTCAATCATCAAGAAGAACAGTATTTGCACACCAAACCTCAAAGGAATGATTCATCCATATCAAAGAGGAGACCTCTACAAGGTCATATTTAAGACTCACAGAGAATTTCTAGGACTTTTGGGAAACCTAACCTAGTATTATTGATTACTACTGACAGCTGCCAGTTTCAGAACTTAGTACACTGCTTCAACTTCCAACTCTTCATACAGATTCCTGATGATCTGAAAGTCTACTTTTCTCTTCTTATGCTTAGTCCCCAATTTATGCATGCACCTTCCAGTCCTTATAACCAAAGCTTTACTTTTTAAATCCTGGTATCCATCTCCTCATTAAGAAGAATGCTGTCATCTCTTGTCTTCGCTATTGTCCTGAGCATTGTTTTTGTTATAGTTACAAGGCTAATTTTTCTAAAAAGAAGCGTAACTTTTTCTGTGCAGTCTCCAAGAAACTATGCACATTAACAAGTGTATAAAGAAAAGCTAGGTCCCTGGGGCCACTGCTACTGCCTAATTCTCTTGCTATTCCATTATTTACTAATTTATGCTTCTGGAAATACCAAATTTTATCCTAGAACAAACCCTGCATAATTCATACTTTTTTGAGGAAAAGACATGCATCACCCTATCATGATGCTAATGGGTATAACTTTACCTCTGCCAATTGGAAGAGTGCCGACTTCCCACAGAGCTTTACTGGCTCACGACTTGACAACTGGGAAGTATTTGATGAGATCTAGGTTTTAAATGAACAGAGGAGAAAATATTTCAGTGGCACGCAGGAAAGACAGAAAGGAAGGGAGAAAAAGAATGAAAAAAATTTAGGAGTTTGTTAAATCAGTTACTTCCAGATCTTTCTGGCAGAAGACCCTACTTCAGATAGGCAATCCCATCCAAAACACACTTAACAGGCACTTAGATTAGGTTCACTGATTGTCTTCTACGCTTGTATTGTCCACAGCTAATATTCTATCATGTCGTGTGTTTTGCTGATGAAATGAACAAGACATACCTGCTGCTTAAAAACATGAACTGTGGTGGTCAAGGTTAAATAAAACTCTCCTGGAAAGCCTAGCCAGTATTTCCCATTTGGTTAGATATAGAAAAGGACCATTTGTCCTCACAGACACTGCTTGTTTCATTTTCTTCAGTTAGAAAAAAAGAAGTAAGACCTTAAGTCTGGAGATCAAATCTAGCCTTCTAAATAGATGCTGGTGTGCCAGCACCAGCACTAAATAACTACCACTGCACTTCAGGAAATTGCTTTTACAGCCAAATTCTTTTTGACTTGCTTGCAAGTGCAGCATTATGAGTTCACCAACGCAAGAATTAATAATTATTTCTCATATTTGATCTTTTTTGGCATGGCACTACATAGTAGTAGTATTTGACCTGGAAGCCTCGAACAACCCTAAGATTAGCGGCAAGACCACCAGTGTTTCCGTGACATCTGCCTCATTGCAGGAATCACATTTATGACAATGACCTTTCAGATGCAAAAAATATCAGCTTAGCCTTTCTCTTTGATTTAATGTCTTTCTTTCAAACTACATTATTTGAAGGGTTTACTTTTCAATTGTCAAGGAGACTCATTGCACACACCTTCCCCACCCACCCGCCAAAATCCAGGACATCCATTTTACTGCAAGCTATTTAAATTACGGTGAATACTACTTGACTGTGCATTAATAATAACTTTTAATATTAAACTAAAATAATTCAAAATTCTAGTTTTGCTTTGAGACAGTTCAGCAAACCCTCTCAGGACCCCACTGGAAAAAGTGATCTTCTACACTGCACTTAGCAGGAAGAGGGCCTTAACTCTTTATCTTTCTAGTGTAATAAATTGTCAGCTCTTAATTATTTTTTTCAGTGCAATATGAATGGCAGAAAAGGGACAGAAAAACACCACACACTGAAGTACAACACAATGTGAGGAAAGAGTAAAGAATTCAGTTTTGACCAGAGATTGGGTGCTCCTAACAAAATGCAAGCAAGATCCTTGTAGTACTAACAGAAAGAGAGGAAGCAAACTCTTCAGCAAAAAAATTCTCTTCGCGGTCAAGGAAAGAAACTGCAAGAGACATGAATATAGAACTCATTCTGCCGAAGTTGATGGCCAAATATCAGAAGTAAGATGATGGCTGATCAATCAGCTGTCAGTGAGATTATAGATCTCATTCCCTGTCTTAATGCCATCTTCCAATTTTAATTAGAAGAATCGGAACCTGCAGTACTACAACCACGAATAGCCCCTTCTTATGTACAGGTTTAACCTGGGGATCATTAGGATCAAGTTATTATCTTTTATTACATCACAGGTCAGCATTTTACCTACTGTACTGCATTCTAGTTTGCATAAGAAGCATGTGTCATGGTACCACTTTTTCATTTCCCTCCTAGAACAGGCATTTCAACTTCAACACAGATATTTAATAATTTCAAAGGCAAACAGCAAATATATTCATCTATTTTACGCAATGGCTTTACCTGGGAAGATCACAGCTTTACCTAAGGGAAGGCTGGAAGAGAAGATACTGACTAGCTCTCTCACTCCCAATTTCAAGGCATTTTGACCAAAAGGTTTGGACTCAAACCTTCTGTTCAGCAAAGAAATAAAGAGAAAAGGTTGCCCGTCACCCCGCTCAAAGTGAGCGTAAGAGAATGCAGCAGGGACAAAATCATCCTCAGGCATGCATTTTTCTTAAATAGTAGTAACCTGCTGGACTAACAAAGAAAATTTCACCTTGTTGCATGCTGCACATGATTGGTTTTTTGATTAAATCATCTAGGGAAAAACTTTAGAAAAGCAGCTGAAAGTGAGAGTTTGGGAGTTTTGGTTTCATATTGGTTTTAAGATGGTTAAACCAGCAATTTTTTTTGCTTACAGTCTCTGGAAGCATTTTCTTTGTTTAATAACAGATGAGAGTTTAGTAAGTAAATCTAGGAGGTACTCCTGTTTCTTCTGAACAAAGCAGTCATCACCATCTGTTCACGTTTGCCAAACACACATCCAGTAAAACCAAGAGAGCAAGGGGTCCCATCTGCTCTGCTTCCCTCACATGGCAAGGAGGACGACAGCAACCAGCCCATGCGAGCAGACGGCTTGTAAAAAGCCACCACGCTAAAGAACACAGCCCACTGCTCAGAAATCACTGGCCTACATAATGGCTCTCCATAAAGGTACAAATGAGAAGTACAAAAGTAGGACCAAGTATTTGCCAAGATCAGAACAGAATGAGAAAGCCAAGACTGTGACTTAGCAACACGCCAAATTTCAAAAACTCTTACGAGGACGTCACATCATCTTTGAAGACCTCCAAGATGCCTGCCTGTGCACCTGCAGGACCCAACGAAGTCTTAGTCCTGGGTTTTTCATCATCTGTTGTTGCAAGTCACTGGGCGGGCCTCATTAGCCATATCCTCAACAGCGTTAATTGATGACTATAGCACTTGGGACAGACAACCAGACGAAAGGCTAACTGAGGCTGTAAAGATGAAAAGAATCCCACGCTACATCTACATATAATGAGCTGTTTCTGAGTGACAGTGGACTTGTACTCCTGGGGTAAAGGTGTCCATTTTAAATGACAAATCTACTCAATGGGACTGCTGTCTTCACAAAGAGGCACTCTTACTCACCCTGCTGCAAAGACGGCAAAGAGAAAGGGAACATATGAAGAACACCCAGCCAGAACCAAAACTGAGCTGGGATGGCTGCCAAAAGTCTCCAGGCACATCCGACCACAGCACACTCCACATTTCTTCACAGGTCTACTTGGCTACTGGCTAAATAACTACTTTCTCTCCCTCTCTTTTTTCTTTTGTAGCACTGCACATTGCTGACAGCAGCCTACTGCAAATTACTTACCATACTTTAGCTTACTTAAATGCAGTAATGCGTTCATATAGACAGGCCCAGTAAGAAGTGGCACAGTAAGGAACAGGATTTTTGCCAAACTTGACAAAGATAAATGAAAGCAAATGAAAGCCCTTGTATTTGAAAGGGCACAAGCAGCTTTAATAGTGGGGGCTGTGGAAAGCTTAAAGAGGTTCTGTAGCATGCTCAATACTTTCCCCTGGAACAACCTAAATGAAATCAGGCTGCAGTCTTATAAATGTCATTTCTCTATTGCTATAGATAAAACATTATGTTAGTCACTGCCATTAAGGTTTCACAACAACAGTGTAACACAGGAGAAATAACCAGGCCAACGAGGTTTTGTTTGTTTTTCCACATTTCTGTCCCTTATTTTCAGGAACTGAAAAAAAAAACCAACAAAAAAATACAACCCCCTCCAGACTGCACATATATTTAAATATTTTTTACAAGAAAAAGAGATTAACCGTGACTTTAAAACTGTCCTCACCAGTTTCCAATTAACTTTCTAAGCACCTCTTCTACCTAACATTTGATGATTCATGCATGCACTCCAATGTGCCAAATGAGCTGGCTTAGCGTAGTGGTATGCAACTCAATGCACTATCACATCCATATGACAATTTTCAGGTTTGTCATTTTGTTGTTCGTTCAATTAGGAGAGGAAATGATTTTAGGTTCTGTGAAATATTGAACGTATGGCTAAGTCAGGTTTTACATGACAATTCGAAAATGCTACACTAAAGGCAATTCATACCTTGTTAAATTCTGCATATATCTACAATTCCTGTTCAATTAAAGTGTAAGATGGTTAAGACTTTTGAAACTAACTGAGCGGATTCACTCTTGCAATATTTTGCAATAAAATTCATAAGAAATATTCTCCAGCTTGTATCTTTTACTTGGTTTAAGACAGGCTTCAGCACATGGCTTTATCCTGCTCAATTCCACTATTTTTCTCAAAAGAACTTTCCAAATTAATCTGCAACTTTAAAAAAAGGTGGCAAATATGAAAACATCTTCATGATTAGAGATAATAACTCTATCCAATCTTTTATAAGGGTGTTTATAATCAGGTATTTTACAGCACCTGAATCAGTAAATTGTTTTTTCTTAATTGGGCCTCCTAAGAAATGCACCAAGGCCCATCCTAGCCAAGCTAAAAACACAGAGTACACAATTAGCTTAACATTTAACAGAAAGAAGCATGTTGTATGTAGTCAAACCTCTGTAAGCACACGGAGTAACAAACGGGGTGTCTTTTCATCCCACTATGCTCCTCCACAGCACCAGCTCCAAGCCCAATCTTTCCAGACACACCACAAATATACCTTTAGTATAACTGATTCTGCAAGCAGTACCAGACTCCCCCAAATGGACAAGAAGAGTATACGTGTGGAAGTCAATTCACAGAGGTACATTAAACATGTGGGAGAAAAAAATTCTTAAAAGCAATCTTTAGGAACTCCAAATCTTCAATACGTGGAGGAAGGAGGACAGCTTACATACTTATGGATAATTTATAGGCTTTATAAGTCACCAGCTAACAATGCTGTTACATACCCTTGTAGCTGTAGTGATAAGCTTCCTTTGACCTGCAAGGTTATTTTTCAAAGGATTCCTGCCATTTTGCACTACTGCAGCCTCCTCCATAGGCAGTGCAGAGTGCCATTTCAGAATGTCTTTTATTTGTTGTTTTCCTCGTAAATTAAGAGGCCATTTGGAAAATACATCTGCAATGGTCCTTTGGTATGGAAGGCCAGGTAACGTTCACAAGCCCAGTATCTTTTCTATGTGCTACAGCTGGTAGAACTGGCCAACATCTCATCCAATCACGGGTTATTCCCCCTACAATTTTCTTAACACAATGTTGTCATGAAGAGAAACATCTGCTGATGGGAATCCCTTACAAGACAGGGTGCTTAGCCATTCAGTGACAACTTTTTACCGGTTCCATGCTTCCTCCCATCCTCCCCCATCATATTTCAGCCATTATACCTCAGCAAACTGAAACAGCGCAGACTCTTCCGTTTGTTTTACAGCTCCTGGGACTCCAGGTTGCGATGTGCTTGAAGAGATCTGTCAGGAAAACAATGTTTGTATTACCCAACTCTTCAGTTTCAATATCAAACTTCAATGTGCTAAATTTCTGATCCATCATACAGAAAGGCACCTGGTACCTAACAGCATGTAAACGAGTCCCAGCAGACCCATCCAAAGAACAGCATCTGCTTTCTAGGAGACACATAAATGGGTGATCTGTGAAATGGTGGTCTTGAACTACTTTTCACAAGGAAAACCTCTCCTAGGATTAACAGAACAGGTTCAGACTTTTTTGAAGGGCTTTTATTTGCCCACTGGTATGTCAAAACAGGGTTAGCAACAAAAACTTCGCACTATATTGTATTTCACAGTTCAGTGAAAGACCCTAGACTGCGAAATGGTGGTGCTGATAGAGCACACTACAAAGGTAAGCGTGGACAGGGACACAATGCGTGCAGGTACTTTGATACCTGATCTATCCCAGACACTAAGGTAACTGCATTCTATACTGTTTAACTTGTGTCAGTTATTTTTGTTGCAAATGACATCTCTGATTAATGTTAGACCTTGGTACAAGTACCAATTATTTTGCCATTGACACATGTACCTACCACGCACTGCTCAGGTGCAGCCTCACATTCTGTTTAATTAACATCCTTGAAAAGTAAGACTAGCCAATACGCATTTCTAATTACTGACCATCAGTAAGCTACTTCTAAACTGCATGTTTTAGCTGTGCAGGGGAGCTTGTTTCCTGGTACCCACTGAAGTTGTTCTTCGAGGGGTAAGGAAAAGCCAGTGGTCACAAGCCTTTAGCAAGAGCATATCTTGCAGCATACAACACAGGTCCTCCTTACTACCATGTGGTTCTGGCACTTTACTGCTTGGGCACTGTAAAATGAACTGAAACAATTAAGTGAGCTGGTATTTGTCTTTACTCTTTAAAAGATTCAGCAGTGAAATTCGAGAAACAGACTGTTATCAAGAGAAACTACACAAAGTATGACATTGCTCAACTGACAGTTTAAGTATACAAAAGCATTTCAGAAATACTGGACAACGGATGCAGAATTATTACTATAGAAGTATCGTAAGTGACACTGGAATTAACCAATATTAAGAAGCTTCAAAGTATTGCTTTTCATTTCTGGCACACCAGGCACTTCCTTTGCCTACCAAGAGAAGCCAGCAGTCTGTTTAAGAGCCTAATTACAGGTTATGTACTTCACTCTGGCCATTACCTTTAATCAGAAATAAAGGATCAGCGCTTTAATTTATTTCTAGTACATTTTGAAAGCCTCAAATCTCAAGTTGGAACTCAAGGTCTTGTGGGTTGATGTTAAAACAAACAAACAAAAAACAAACCAAAAATAATCGCATATTCTGTATGCTAGCATTGCAATGTATCTGCTCCATAAGTGATGCCGTTTAGGGAGGAGTATGAAGGTGCAGACAGCAATGAGTATTAAAGACACAGGAGTAAGATTCACAGGTGGTATGAAAGCAGGTAATAAGAAGCAGCCCCTGCCATGACAAAATTTCTTTCCATATGCACTCACTCAAATATCACCCAGTGTCCGGTACAATCAATATTTATACAGCTAAATATTTACATGGCACTTGATTATGCCCATTTCAAAAGTTGGAAAGATACCAACAAGCAAGTGGTGCTTACAGAGGACCAGGCTTCCTCGCCACCTCATTCTTACCATGTTATTTATATGAATGAAATCCATTAAAACTGGGATGATACAGTGTATACTTTAAAAAAAAAAAACAACAAACCAAACAAAGACCCAACAACACACCACAGCTGCACTTCTAGCAACAACTGGAAATATGTTGACAAAAATACTGTGCACTGCAAAACTAAAGCGTAGTTGCATAGAGCCATTTGGTGGTTACAGAATAGAAGAAAATTGAAAATTTCGGAAATTCCAGAACTAGTTATTTTTGATGGACTCAACAACTAAAGCAGTCACAATAGGTAAAGTTCATAACATAACATCCAAAGACATATGTTAAAACTCTAGTTAGCAAGACCCTAGTTTAGAACTAAGTGCAGGAATGACACATCTCTAAATTACTGCTTAAACCACATCTCCATTATTGCACCAGGACTTCCACCATACTCCTAAACAGACTCTCCAGCGCTTCAAGTCTGACCTATCTACCTGACAAATGATCCAGTACCATAAACCCGAAAAGAAGGAATGAATAAAAGCATGAATTTTAGTTAAAGATTTTTGATTTCTCTTTCAGCTGAACATCAGATGCTTCTTAAAAGGAAACACTGGGGAAGACAACCCTTTTTAAGAAACTCACCTCTGCAAACTGAAACAGTGATGACTTCTGACAGGCTTCTGTAGAATTAGTTGCATCAGACTGGAAAGTACTTGAGGAAACCTGAAACAAGGAGTGTGCAGAGTAAGACCTCAAAGGTGCTTCTTTCAAGCTAAGAACAAAAGTGAGGAAAATGAAATACTAGGCAGCAGTAACAAGAAGCAATGTTTAAGAGAAGATGGGCAATCTAATGTTTCATAGTCTTGGACAGGTTTAATCAAGTTTATAGGTGAAAACAGGTTTTGCACCTATTTTAAGGCATTTGAAAATCACCTAAGAAGGAAGACCACAAAAATACCACGGATTTTTTTTTTCTTCTGTAATTCCAAACTTTGCAAAAGAGTTTTATGCAACAGAATACTAAACTGATGATATTGGGCTACATACACAACTATCTTGTACTGGTGATGCTATCAACATTGCTATATTTATAATTTGTGCTACCATTCTGAAAAAGAAAATTACTTAGAAGCTAAAAAAATTTTTTGAAGACACTGGGAGTTGCTAAGTGACAGAAACACTTACTAGAAAAATAATCCCCAATCACCTAAGAGCATGAAAATAAGTAATTAAGGCTACCACAAGCCTAAAATGACTCAAATAATGTACTTAAACACCCATTTAGGGGTGCTTATGAGATGCAGTGCAAGAAAGATACATAACTTCTGAAATCAAAATATAAAGAAATGACTGTTCAAAAACAACAGCCTTATTTGAATTGACACAGAGCTTGGTACTACTCTTATTAGCCAGAAATGTGTTAATCAAGCATCACTCTGTAAAGAAATTGTATCAAATATGATACATTCATTAAATGTCACATTTGAGTGCAAAAGATTTATATGCATATCTCCTAGAAGCATGTGGTAATGTTAGGATAAAATAACGTACCTAACATGGCTTATAGGAAATAAAATAAAGGAAGGAAGCCTTGTGGGATTTTAGGAAGAGTACAAGGATAGAATTTTTTTTATCCCCTAACAATTTTTTTTTTCCATGAAATTTCAGTTTATTTCAAACATTTTGATGCAAATGTCTCTTATTTATTACCCAAACAAGTATGTCAATAGTATTCATTAGTGAATGCACACATGAGATCTAACTAGCAACTGCATCTGTTGCTGGTAAGCACAAAGCACCACAGAATAAGAAGGCCTACAGCACATGCAGTTTGTACTGCTGCTCCTGCTGCTGTTTGAGATGCTTAAGCATGGCAACAGCACCAATGGCATTTTGTTTCAGGAATCTGCTACTCATACTCCCCTGAAAATACTACATCCAAGTGTAGCAACCCACAGGCCAAAGCGAACTACACCACACAACAATTTGCTTACATACAGAGTTGAACTTGTTTCTTCCCTGCCATAAAACCAAGCAGTAATAGTGCCTCCTATAATCTACACTTCCATTGTATTTACTAAATACCAAACAGGATGTTTTACCAATGTACTATGGGAGTATACCAACCCAAAGGGTTACAAAGAATGTATTTTTAATGCCTGTCTTTTGCTTTTTCAATGGTTCGTGTTCCTGTTTTCATTGATGTAATGTTTATTACTGCTCTTCCCATGTTTCTGTACGATCTGTTTTAAGATGCCTGTACCTCAGCACCGGTGTGGATTGTACCAGGGATGCATACTGATCTTGCTGCTGCTGAGTGAGCCGTCTCTGAAAGTCTGAGTCTCTGCACTGGTGTGAAATACATAAGGATACTGCTTCCATGTCTGAGTGCTCATTTGGTTAATTCAGGCCACTTCACTGGTGGGATTCTCCCAGGAATAACTAAATTTGGGATTTGGTTCCGCATATAACTTAAATTTTCTGCAGTTTGACCAGCTGCCTTAGGTAGCTTAGTTTGTGGTGTCTACTGAAGCAGTCTGTTCTCAAGTGGAGTGCCATATGAAAGGGCACTACTTTGCTTAGGGGAAGAGACATGAACAAGGAAGCCGTACAAAACCTCTCTGCTCCCTGGGCACTGCGGGGCCACGCATGCCCGAACTCTGCCCACCCGCCGTAATGGAGGCCGTGGCTTCGCAGCTTCCTCTGCCTATCTAGGGGCTCATCCACATCAATGTGCCAACACATGCCCAAGCTGGCACGGTACAAACCAGTGCTGGGTTAGGAGCCATTGACCCGTGCCACCCCAGGAGCACCATGTGGGAGCGGAGAAGTACTCCTGAGGCGGCTGTCAGGGCTCAGCCCCTGCAACACCAGTGCTGTAAGGCCCTCGCCCCCCAGCTGGGTGCAGAGACAGAGGATGAGCCTTCCCGCTGCCTCTGGGGCCACGTACTGGGTGTCCAGCACAGTTTGTTCACCTTGCGGTACAGGAACCACCAGCCCTTGAACGTGTGAAGCCCAGTTTCCCACAGCTTTGTGTGTAAAGGACAGATTGCTGGTGCCCAGTAACTCAGAGGTAGTTTTGTGGTTAGAACAAGTATACTTTTCCTATCAGTTTCCGTTATCTTAAAAAAAAGTTAACGCTGTTGCCTTTGCTTGACAGAAACACTAATTTGAGCTTGTTTCTTCTACTCTGTTGCTTCCCCACACACTCCCGACCTGTGGGAAATTATCTCCAGGATTTCTAACCTCTGCCAGGCTGAACCTGATCAAGGCGTTAAAATAATGACCACAAGGAATGGATGCACAGATAGTGCCATTGCCTAAGTCTCACTTCCTGCTGTAATAAAACACCCTCAACATCTCCCCATTTCTTCTCCTCCTTCCTCCTCCCATCTTACCCTCAGCTGCACCGAGAGATTTTCCACTTCTGATTTACACCCTGGGCAACAGCAGCCTGCGCAGACCCGGCATCACACGCAAGATCACATTTTGTTCTCAAAGAGAAGGAAACTGCAAGGAAAACGCCTTGGCAGCCTCCCTTTCCCTGCAGGTCACTGCAACATGCTCTGGAAGGGATCACACCGAAGGAGGGCGAAGGACAGCCCCTGGGTCACCTTCCGCACTGGCTGATGCCAGGCTTTAATGCCATCCTGGTGCGCCGGGCGGCGGCGCGGGGAGACACCGGCAGAAGAGCCAGGTTTTGGACTACGCTACAAGTTCTGGGATTTCTGGGCAGTAACCTACAGAGAGGCCACTAGGTGCTGCTGTAAGGCAAGCAAACGGTCTGGCGGGCAAGTAAGGGAGATGTGCAGGGAGGCGAGCGGGTGAGCAAGGAGCCCTCCTCAGCCAGCTTCAGGCTTTCTCCTAACGAGCCTGCTGTGAGGACCAGGCTTTGCCCAGCAGGTCGACAGCAGCTGGAGCAGACCCGTCTGGCGTTTCTGATCCGATGTTCAACAAAATTTGCTCATGTAAACACCACAGCCTTGTGTAACTGGTGAAAGGACCCAAAAGCCAGGTGGAAACTCACTGTGTATCCAAGTTGTTTGTTTACTGCTGCTAATGTCTGTAGCTTCCCTCGCCTATCTGCTTAGGAACTCGAGCTGCTGCTTGGACTCAATCACGTACCGACACTGACTTCTGTTATCAGAAGAAAAACTCTCTAGTCTATTGAAAAAAAATTACAAAAATAGGATCATAACCAGCAACACGCAGAGATGGCGACTGAAGCCTCAAGGCAATTTTGTAAATATTGCTGTCGTGCCTCTTCCCATTCTCCCGCCGGTGAGTCACTTTGTTACGTGACATCTGGGCTTCGGACAACTCAAAGGTTAAACACCTGACTTGAAAAGTCCCCATACATCCATTTAACGTACACTTGACAGAAAATCAGCGGGCGTTGACTATATTTATGTGGGATTAGCAGACCTCTTTAAGTATAATTTCCCTCATCTTCTCCCAAGTTGTGAGCAAATTATGCCAGTGCTTCCCTCCTTTCTATTAACAATTTTTAAGATGACAATGGTATTTAAGACCTATGCTTACAAGGCCATGCAAGTCTGCATAATCATACGTATGCCCAAGCAGTCAAACTACATGTTGACAGGTAATCTTATGTCTGCCAGTCTCCTGATTTGAAGAACCATATACACGCACGTGTATCTTTAATGATAACGAAGACTACACGATATCCTTTAGACCATTCTTTTAAAATGACACTGCATGTCTTTTTTTTTTTTCTAATAGAAAATGCCAGGGGTTTAGATATAGGACATATATTTATATACTTAGATGCGTATAAAAACAGTACCTATGTTTTCCACAGTTAAGCAGCTTCTGAACCTCTTCACTGACAATACCTCAGCAGTCACCTTAGTACACCAAATTCTCTCCCACATCAATAACAACTTTAACACAAGTAACTCCATCTCCACTGAAGAGGAAAGCAGCTTACCAATTCAACGACGAATTTTTGAGCTTCTTACTGAGCCTGTCATACCACCTCCTAGCATGTTCTGCTAACCTCCCAAACACTGGTTTAAGCACAAAACCGTTCTCAAGTATAAGCATGGAAATCCAACCATACGTTGTCCCATAGGCATGCAAAGATGAACATCTTGCATGTCCTCTGCCCACACACCCGAGGATGGCAACCCTGAGATGCTGTTCTGTCATCCAAGTCTAAACAGGTTTAGGATCTTTATTGCATTCGGGGAAACAATATTTTTGTTTCCGTAGAAGTAATTTGCTCCACATCTAACCACCACTAAAACACTGAATCAAAAGGAAACAAAGGAAAATGGAACTGCCACGCAAAGAAACTGTGGAAGTTTCCCAGCGCACAGACACCGCTGACACACAGTTAGGAGGACTGAACTTCATCCATTTGGGCCTCTTTGAGAATACCAAGCACCCAGATTGTCCTGGAGGATGTATTTTACATGGGGTACCCTCTGAAAGAATTGGAGATGTACAGTTTTGTTCGCTGCAAAGTGCTCTGACACTTACCTGCTTTTCAGATAGCACAGGACAATTAAAATACGTGAACTCGTTAGTAAGTACAGGCTCATTTCTGGCCAATCATGATTCTAACAGCTGCCAACAAATCCCTCAACTAGTTTTGTTCAGGTTTTATTTGTGACAATTATTTTGCTCTACATTTTGAGGGAAAGCAGATTACACAGCTTGCCTCTTTTATGTGGAGGGCCAGATTTCTAAAGAAGACTACAGGCCCAAAAGAGCACAGCATAGTATAGCTTATACATGAAGTAAATATTACATCACGAGCCATACTGCATGCTTCTATCAGAAAAAAAAAGCACTTATGTAGGCACATGGGAAATGTGCCTTTTTGCTTAAAAAAAGAAAGTCACAATCAAAAAACCCATCTGTATAATAAAATGACCACACAACATCCTTTTTGATTTGTCTCTAAATCCACATGTAGATTTTATTCCTTTGCTGCCATCTGAAATCATACTACTTGAGGCAATTTTCATGTAAAATCAAGAAAGCTCAACTCACAAGGTCATAGCAAAGATCCTTAATGGAACTGGGTATCTGTGACCACAATACACCTTCCCCCTCGTTTAAACCTAACAGCATAGTAAAAACAGTTTTTAAACTCGAAGCTGAGACATTCAAAGTTTGAAAACTACAGGACATTCTCATTCTAGCACAAAATAATCAAATTCTTTTCACTTCTCTTCCAACCTTACCCTAGTGTTTCTTATTTTTTGTGCTGCAGCACAGAACCCACACCTGCACAAAGACTTCCACTGCTCAAACTGGTGTGCAAAGCATTAAGGAGTCTTGGCTCAGTCTTGACGGTACAGAAGCAACTCATATCAAATCCACCACACATTTTGTATTTGGAAGTATCACATATAGACAGTTAATTATTGCTTCTCCTCCCAATAACAACAAAAAAAGAAAAAAGAAACCCTCCTCACTTCCACTACTCTTTTTTCCAGGCTAGAGATTTATGGCAGTGACTACCTATTTTAACCAACATACAAGCCACCTTTTGAACAATTTTCAAAGCTGCCCCAAAAACCAGATCATAAATAATAATCATCATCATAATATAATAATAAAGACCAGAGGTCTCTGCACTATTTGTGATATTCAGCAACACTTCTATTTACTAGATCCTTTGTAAAAACAAAATGTTTGCGAAGGCAACTGAACTACAAACTTCTTTTTAGATATAAAGACATAGTGAACAGGAGTAGATTGCAATACTTTGATCACCTGTTAGCACTTGCATGGATTCAGAATGCATTTACAACAACACTGCCTGTACGGAAATTATTAGGAATTTATTTTGCTATTAGTGCCAAGGCCACAATTGTGTGAGGCATTGCACAAGCACATGAAATCGCTGCCCGAAAGAGCCTGCAAATCTCCTGTTTGTTAACTCAGTCACTGTATATCAACCCTTCTACCTGTGACAATATCCTCTCACGGGGCAGACTGTTCCATTCAGTCAGCAGAGTTAATAGTGAACTGATGTAAAAACTGGGCCCAACTCTACCTTCACAGCTGGGATACAAGACTTGTATCACAGGGCTCATACTAGTCCCACCTGAGGTTACCAAATATCAGAGAATCACAGAATCACGCAGAATATTAGGGGTTGGAAGGGACCTCGAAAGATCGTCTAGTCCAACTCCCCTGCCAGAGCAGGACCACCTAGAGTAGGTCACACAGGAACGTGTTCAGGAAGGTTTTGAATGTCCCCAGAGAAGGAGACTCCACAGCCTCTCTGGGCAGCCTGTTCCAGTGCTCTGTCACTCTCACAGTGAAAAAGTTTTTCCTTATGTTAATGTGGAACCTCCTGTGCTCCAGCTTGCACCCGTTGCCCCTTGTCCTATCCTCGGCCATCACCGAGAAGAGCCCGGCTCCGTCCTCCTGACACTAGTACCTTAAATTGTATCTTAATGTATCTTAAATTTCATTTCCCACTGGTCAAATACACTTCAGAGCTCTTTAAACTGAGGGCTCACAGTAATGGAGAGTTCCTTACCTCTTGTGCAGTCAGGGCATGTTCCCCTGCTAGAAGCAGCATACTCAGGCCTCCCATTTGTGTAGGATCTGTTAAGAGTAAAACCAAGTCTTAAGTTTATTCATTTGCTTGTTTAAAGAACCTACCATTTGCAGCGTTAAACTCCCAGAAGACTACTTGTCACAGACACTCCAAGCAAGCTGCCATAAAAGGCAGTTCAAGAGAATCACAAATAACCATTTCTGTACCCTCTGGGAAAGGCTTTCAAAGCTGTTTGAAGGATTTAATTGGATTTGTGTGCTTAACACCCCATTGCGTGGATTTACAATTTTACTGCCAAAGGTTTTATGTACTAGAGAGATGGATATCTTTAAAACAGCAACTGTAATGATCTCATACATAAATACACACAAAGGTGCTCTAATATCGCACATGTTTATAACTCAATGGATGCTCCTACCAAGGGAGTGGTTCACTTCCTTAGCCACTGAACAAATAAAAGGATGGAAGAAAATTACATGATCAAGCTCTGAAGCAAAATTTCTACTTTCATTTAGCTTTAATTTAGCACTGCATTTTGTGGTGAAAAGTGCCAGCCTGACAGCTCTGAAGCATGAAGTGCTTGATCCTCTATGCCAGAACAGCACAGGCACTGGCCAGGCAAGCTGCCTGCCTACTTGTTGCCCTGACAATACAATATATAATTGAGGAAAGTAAAATGGAAATACAAATGTTCTTTCTTCAAGTATTTGACGCTGACAGCTTCTCGCCTCCAGCCTTCCGGCACCTCAGGAGCTTGGAAAGCAACGAGAAGTGAAAGCAATGAACACTGGCACTGCATTACTCGTGGAGTGGCTTTTCCACTCAGAACAGTGCTTGCTCTTCATCATTATGAAGACTAATTGTCTGATTTCAGGGGAGTGCCTTGGAAGCAATGCAGGGGCCTAATTTAACAGTGTCGTGTAGGGAGAGGAAGACAGTCTGTGGCCCAAATGTCTCACACAACAGAGAAACGGAAGCATTACCCTTGCTGTATTGCTGAGACACCAACTTCAGTAACGATGAGACACCCAAGATAAATAACTTTCTCCGGGTTACACTAAGTGTGCACTCAATGTTTTCCAATTTCCTTTCCCTAAACTATACAAAAACTCTCTCTACAACAATAAATTACACGTGCCCGGGACCATTCTCTGGAATGGAGGCCAACTGGCACAACTACCCTTGTCCGTTTGGTTGCATTGTGTTATGCAAAATTTGGATGCAGAATAGCTGCAACCAAAATGTCCACTGGGCAGTCCCCTGGCCCATTCGCACTCCTGAGTGGTACAGAGGAACCTGTTGAGCTTTTCA
Source organism: Leptosomus discolor (assembly GCF_034619465.1). Taxonomy (NCBI): domain Eukaryota; kingdom Metazoa; phylum Chordata; class Aves; order Leptosomiformes; family Leptosomidae; genus Leptosomus; species Leptosomus discolor. The sequence goes on from NC_141391.1 coordinate 122,173,222, forward strand.
GCTGATATGGGCCAAACCTGCACCTGTAAACCTCCAAACAATTAATGCTACAGACGATCAAGGTCCAGTTCATGGGAACACTCACTGGCGCTGTTTAATTCAGTATCACAGATACTGCCAAATGTTCACCCGCAGACAGCATCTCGCACTGCCATTCACAGGGTACATTTTTTCAATACTCAAAACAGCAGTAGGAAAGCAATAAACTAGGCTCACCTGCTATCTCAAGGATTGAAGAGTGGCTCGTTATCTTAAGAACATGGCTTAAATAGCATCTGGCTTCAAACCCAATGTTCAACTGGAATTAATTTTTTCCTTTACCGTAATAAACAGGTAGAAGGTGTGTGAGATTTTTTGTAGTTTTGTTTTTTAAAAAATCGGTTTGCTTTTAAATAAAAAAGGGAACAAAAGATATTAAGCTTCTACAAAGAGACATGGCATATCAGAAGTGCAGGATCCAGTAACAAGAAGTGGTTGAAGATATAGAGATGGAAAATAGGAAGGGCCAGCAAGTAGCTCAGCACAATTCAGAAGTGAAGCGATCCTGTCAGCACAGCACTTTTTGCTGTCAAAATACTTGATCAGAACCTGTTCAGCCCTTCAAATAAGAGGGCATAAGAACAATTAAGAAGAGAACACGTATCTTGAAAGATAATGCCGGAACACACAGTTAATTTGGAGGAAGGAGAGATGGGAAGAGATCTCCAGGTCCATCATAAATTGACTGAGCTCCCTACTAAACAGTAAGGGCTTGGCTGGTTGCTTTCTACTTTCGCTATTCCCAACGGAAGGCTGTTGCAGAACCAAAGTCTTCTAAGCATTAAGAGCTTTCTTCCAGTTTTCAGCTCAAATTTACTCAGGGTCAGGTGGTACACATTTTTTCTGGCGCCCACATCTTTTAAGATTAAAAAACTGTTCTCCTTAAATGTTATTTGCCTCTTCTGCATTTACAGGAGTCATCCTACTCTTCTTCCACTTGCTTTCCAAGCCTAAGCAAATCAAGATCTCCTGATGTCATCAAGCATGTCCACCTCCCACAATCCCAGCGAATCCTGTAGCTCTCCTCTCCAGTTATTCCAGGTGGAGTTCAACTTTCTTGTATGTGAATGACCTTCAGGACAATCACGCCACATAAGCTGTGCTCTGTTCAATGGCATCAACTTTTCTCTACAGTTTCTGAAAGCACTTTGCCTGACACACTGCAGTGTGGCAATTTATGCCTACATCACACTGACTGCTCCCAGCTGCTCTCTTATGCTTCACTTCAGTTACCTGTGGGTCTTCCCCCTCCTCAGTTCTGGCCAACTGGAGAACACACAACTTATGGCTCTAAAATTCCTTCCCCTTTTCTAAATATCTTCTTGCTGGTCTCAGCTTTCTGTCCTTCAAATAAGTAGCTTATCATTACAGTACAAGAATAGGAATGTTTTTTCCCCAAGCAAGCAAATACTTAAACCGTTTATTTAAATACAAAAATTAAGAGGAAGGAAAAAAAAATGACAGCTAAGTGGAAGGTGAAAGTTTAGTTTGGAGCTTAAATAAGTTGAACATACTTCTGTTGCAGCTGTAGCAGAGGGCTTGTACTTAAATGACTGATCATGATAAAACCAAAAATCCCTCCACTAAGGTTTCAAATTACAAAATAACTTCATCTAAGGGAAGACAAAACACACATATGGAAATACTGCCATACGTTTATAGTGCCTTCTCAGCACAACAATTCTCTTATGGCGCTGAGAACTTACTGGTATGAAGAATTAAGAATTCTGAGTGCTACTTTAAAGCAATTCTCAGTTAAATCAACAGTAGTGAGAAAACAGCACACATTTGACTTGTAGAATGGGAGACGATTCGTGACTCCCTCAACAGCTTTTAATACTGATGAAACTTATAACCACCTCACTGTTTGGGAATGACATATTTTGTTAGTATTGGACTGGTTAAGATACTCAGCAGGCTGGCTTGTTTATCATCACAATTTTTCAGTCAGAGGAAAGTTCTTCCTCAGTTCTTTCTGAGCAGAAAGGCGGCCGGAGGTCAATTAACTTTTACCTGGGTGCAGAATTGAGCTCCTTTCTAAAAACCAAAAACTGCATCTCTGTCACGACATTGCCAACTCTAGGAAGTGTCTTTCTTCCACCCTTTGCTTCACTAAGAAGCTTTTTGGCTCAGATGGTTTTCTTCTGATGCAGAAATGTGGAAGTATCGGGAATCTTGCACATTTGGATAGCAAAGCTGTTGTTCACGTAGCTCTGTAGTTGTGAGGGTAGATGCTGCAATGGTCACATTCCCCTAAGTACAGCAGTTGTCTTTGCCCTGCGTCCTACAACAGATCACAGATGAGCCATGTCATGAGAAAAACATGCTCCATTACAACTTCCAGGCTGGATGAGCAAGAACACCACTAGTGGGTCTGCAAGTCAGAAGCCCAATGCTGGTGTCATACCTCAGGTTCTTGACACAATGACAGGTCAACGCAAGAGACTTAAAAGTGTGGTGATTATTGTTGGAACGCCAAAGATAAAGGAGAGATGTGGCCTGTGTGGGACTTAAAAAAAAATAAAAGGAAGATCTTACTCTCTATGTATCATTAATGTTCTAAAATGAAATGTAATATGTAAAAAGTAATCAAGACAGGATTAACAAATACCAAGAAGTAATACAGACTTCCTGAAATTATTCTGGAATCATATAATCCCTGTTGTAAGGAAGCTATCTGCCTTGAAGATGCAAGACAAGTCAGTGGCATTTCAAAGGTAAAAGTGTTTCTGAAGTGGTTCAGCTACATTTTAGTTTATCAGCTAGTATACAGCCTGGGTTTTAAAAAAGGTATGTGCTGGATAGAAGAATCAAGAGTTGAACTGGACTATCACATGATGATCTCAGAGGCCTTTTCCAACCTAACAATTCTATGAACGCGACGGGAGAACACACCAAAACATATTTAGCATGAACTGGCATACAGTTGACAAAACACTAATCCATTTGGCATGGCAGACGTGTCATGATTTGGATGCTGCTAACATCTCTGTCAGAAGCTGTTGTTATTTTATGAGCTATTGTTACATTCAAGAAATAGCAAGCCTTCGTTGGCTTGAGGACTGGAGTAAGACCCCTATGGATTACTACACTCACTGACTCATCCTGCAGCAAAAAAAAAAAAAAAACAAACAAAAAACAATTAAATCACATGTAGCACGAAAGGGCTTTCTTCAGAAATGAATGGCTCTATAAATAAAACAATGGATTAATTAGTTTCTAATTAGTTCTTAAGTTCTCTGTCCTCTGGTCTGACAGGTGTTGATTTAACATCTCTCTGTACTCAGAAACTACATTTGGATAGCTTGTCAGGAGTGGTGGGGGAAGGCAGACAGGTAGAGCAAGACCTATTAGTTGTTCTTTGTGTTAAGTCAATAAATGTTTAAGGAGCACAGAAGTTACTCCTCTGACGGCAAAAGCAGAATGGGATGAAGGGACTCGCGATTTTTAGAACTGGTCTCCCATGTACCGTAACTATGTAGCATGAAAAACTTTATTTTGATCACATTTCACAGTTTCTTCATAGCCAGAAGGAATTTCATTATGGGAATTTTCATACCACTATACTAGCAAAAAGGTATACATGCCTTTTTATCCGTTTTTATCCTTTTACACTTGTTCCATAAAACCATTTTCCACTCTCCAGCTCACGATGTCTCTAAGCAGAAAAGTCCTATCTGCCACGCACTTGTCAAACTGGGTAGATATGACAAAGTTTCAAATACATCAGTATTTATAAAATAGGAAACTTTAAACCACAAAAAAAGAAAAAAAGAAAAAAGGCTGTTGGGAGGAAAACTATTTTCTGCCTTGACTTTTAGGTTCTTAAGCCACCAGTATTTAACATTAATGTCTCTCTATTTCAAGGTCATGATTGCAACAGTTCTGCTATTTGTGGATATCAGTGAGAGATTATCTGCCTTTCACTAGTTCAGGCACTCCATGTACACTTATTCATGGATTTGATTTTTTTTTTTCTTAAAATGTTTATAAGGTTAGAATCTGCCCCTCCAAGGTATAATGGGCAAAAGAGCATATTTTAAGTGAAATGAAATTACACTTCTCTTGATTTAAATACAAAAAGTTAGCTCCACCGGCAGTCCATCCACAAGAAGTTAACACCAACTTCACAAACACCCATAAGTTATTTCTGTAAACAGCAAATTACTAAACATAGTACAACACTCTGAAACAGAAGAAGAATGCACACAACCAGTATTTTCCTTTTTGACTAGAAAATTAAAATCTCTAACAGCAGGTAAGATGGATTAAAAATCAATGAAATCTGGACCCCAAATAGGGTATGGGTTATGATGCCCCCTATCTGGACTCAACTCTTGAAAGCAATCATGCACTAAGGAAAATTTTAGAAAGTCGTTATGCAGATGTTTAAACTAGTGTCTTGGAAACTTACTTTGGAACATGAAAGGTATTTGCGCTACAGTACCATGTGCAGTAAAGAAAACTAGTATCCCAGGTCCATTTCAATGCCACACCCTTAAACAAAACAAGGATGCTATGTCAGAGTAACATGGATGGAAATCTCACCTGCCATCCCGAAGTTAAGCTGTGGCATTTCTTCACTTTTTGTCCCTTTCCTTGGGCTTGGTAAATCTTTTGCAGAGTCTGATGCAAAGGCCCATAGCTTTTTCCTGTTTGTAACAGAGGATGCCTGGGTTTTCACAGGTTTGTTTGTTGTGGGGCACCACTTGTACCCTGGATTTGCCTTCATAAATGCATCCTTGTACTAGAAAAGAAAACGAAAATTACCAGTCATGCCAGTCATGACATGATACTATCCATAGGGCAACAGAGTGCACTGTGTGTAAGAGGATTTAATATAGTAAATAATCCTTGAATATCTTTATTTTTTAACAGTTTAATCACATGCTTAGAGTCTGACCACAAACACATCTTAGTAAGAAGAAATACTAAGACAAGTAGAACAGTATTTATAAAAGTGGGTTTTCTCTTTCCTCTCCTGAGGATTTACTACCCAGGGCTGGCTGAAGCTCTGATCCTGCAAACTGCTCCCCATTGCTTGTATGCTCACTCTCTGAGAAACAGACAGCTATTTGAATCCTATTGCAGGTACAATCTTTGTTTCTAGTTTGAATGAAATGAAAACATACATGTAGCAATAAATGCAGCATGATGCTCCTTACCTTGCACTCATTTTGCTCTAATAGTTCTGTAGTTTAGAATATTTGAGTATACGCTTTCCCAAACCAGACACTGAATATAAACCACTACCAGTATCGTCTCATTTTCAGTAACATCTGATACATCATCCCAACGTTCCTTCCAAAATGTACCATGCTGCATGGCTGCAAAAAACACACTGGGACCATTTAAAACTTTCTTTGGCCTTGAGCACACATCTCATTCTTGGTATGAGGCAGCAAAAGGAACAAAGCCAGACTACGCATGGAGGGGTGAGGGAAAAGGTCTGGATCCTACACAGTTTGGAAAGTAGGGGAAAGGATGGGAACCTATTGTATTCACAAAATAGAACAGTGACATTTTCCGAGTATCTTCCTGACCAGAACAAAACAAGATTTTTGAATGTTAACACCAATAAACAGAGCACATTTCAATATTTCCGATGTGTTGCTACGCAAGGTGAACAGGCAAATCAGAGGAATATGCCACACATTCCAGCTGCAAATGTTTGCCTAACAACTGACAAGGGCATACAGCACTGGCTGCTGTGGGAGCCTACCCAGTAAAAACCAGTGCTCACCGCAGGGAGAAGGAACTCAATACCTCCTCATGCACTCAACAGCTCTCGATGGTGGCAAATGACCAAAAGAATTATTTTATCCTGAAATACGGGGCAGGGCAGCTGCAGGAAGTTTCTTCTGCGATTACACATCTTCCCACCCACCCAGCTGTCATCAGTCCCAGTTACGGCACAGAGAAGCACCTATGTTTCATGCACATGCCTGCACAGAAACACATGCACAGGCAAAAAAAATCCCTTGGGTATCAAATACAGAAACAGCACTGAAAAACTTGTCCTCTGATCGAGTCACTGCAGTGTTTTCCCAGATCAATAAACAGCATGCCTTGTGGCAGGAGCACCATCGCATGTGTATCACTTACTTTCATTTCCATCTTAACCTATCAGCTGGCACTTGCTACCTCCAGACTGTAGCAAGGATAAAAACGTTTCCGTTAACAAGAAGCACAGAACCATGTGAACCCGCTGTGTGAAGTCCTGTATTTATAGAAATGGCTATAAATAATAAAAATCTGCAGGGACCGCTGACCCACATACACTCTGTATTTTCTGAATAGGGTGTATGTATTAAATCTGCAAACTAAGGACTGTGACACCTCTCACCTTGCCCCTTTTCCCTTTCCCTCAGTTTGGTTTGGGAGCTCAGTACAGCACAAAAATAGCCTGGTGGAGGGAAGGGAAGGGGAGGGGGTAAGGGAAGAGGCGGAAAGGAAATACACAGCGAAGCAGCTATGCCTTCCATTGTTAAAGCCACAGCCCACTCAACAAATCATGTTTCCAGCCTGCAGAGTGAAAAGCACAGGATTGCTAGCAATGAGGTACATAAGCTCTTCATACTGGCATTGCTGCTTTGAGTAATTGGATTATTCTATGGAGTAATTTGACAAACTGACAGGCTGCCCATCAAATGAGAACCAGAATGCATGCCATTTATGAGACGAGGCAGCAATAAGCTTTTAATCAGTTGCCAACAAGAGCAATTCAAGTGAGCTGGTGTATTAATGGATTTTTTTTTCCTCTGCAAAGCCAGGAAGTGAATGTTAACTGCACTCTCCAAAGCGGATGGAGCAAACTGAGGGAGGACAACTCATCGTCCCCTTTCACAGTTTCAACACTCAAGATAAATGAAAAAGAAAATGCAGAAAGTTAAACAGTGGCCAAAAAGTAGTTTTATAAAATGAATACAGGGGCCTGATCCAAATCTCAGAAAGACTTGCAGCATTCAACCAACTGTGCAGCAAAGCAACTTAACACAGCAAGCCTAAGGACATCTCTAAAGTTGCTTTAAAACAAAAAAAAAATAAAAAAGCAAGTCCTTAACCTGGAATGCAAAGACACCATCTTGGTTCCCACATGCATGGCAGGGGCAGCCTGGCACGGTCATGTCCTGAAGTTCCAGGTAAGATAAAAAAGCACAGGGTACGTTTGTGGGATTGGTCTGATGTACCGTTTTGGTTCCGTGAAAGCCTGGGGAAGGAGGCGTTATGCAGTGGGACCAGCGCCACTTTAGAGCTGAAGTTAAAAAAGGCGCTGTGCTTCAGTGCAACTGCCTGAGTTGCTTTCATCACCAAATAGAAAAAAGATTTGTTTTCTCCAGTGTGGTGGGAACAGGAGCTCACAAATGGATTCCAGCTACAGCTCAGGGTAGTAGTTCGCACATGCTTAACTTTAAACGTATGCTTAAATCCCACTAACTGGCTATAAATGTCACGTGAAACCCAGAGATCTAACAACAACAAAAAAATTCCTGAGAAAATACAACACGCTGTTTTTCACTCCTGAAGGACACGGGGTTCGCATTACATGTTACAGTCCAGACGTCACTCAGTGATCTTGCCAGACTCCAGCCAGCAAGCCAGAACATTTGTCCACTCCTACGCTGAGGCAGCCGCCAAAGCAGCGGCATCCCAAGGACAGCAAGCTCCCGGCTGGGCTGGCTGTACCTGTGAAACCACTGGCCGAACACTCATAGGGAGAAGTGTTTAGCTCTGCCACTGAATGGCAGCAGCCTGGTTTTATCAGGCTGCTCCCTACAGGAAACAATCCCAACTGCCTGGATCTTGCTGATGCAAAGACATATTTAAAAATGGAAGTGTTTTCTAGCAAGGGAAACAAGGCTTGAACAATAATAATCTCACTGGATATTTTGCAAGGCAGCTGGCTATTCCCAGTAAGCCCTTTAAGAGTTAACAGAAGAACACTACACATATTATTGTAGTAAGTAAAAATGCTGGAACATACTTATGAATGACCAGAATTCATTTTCCCCTCAGCAAAGGGACATGCTAACAAACAGCAGGAACATCTATGGTTAGACACTTGGAATATTTACCAGCTACTGGGCTTATATCCTAGGTAATGAAATTTTCAAAGTTAAGTTGATCTAGGAAGTCTGTGGGATCCAAAGAGAAAGCCCGCTCCTAAAGAAAACACCAGTAGAAGCTGACATCGAGCTCTGCAGGCACAGCATGAGGTCTCCAGGGCAGATGTGGCTACAACAGACCATAAATAACAAGACTGAAACTAGAGGGAGCATGGTGTCAGATATTCTAGGTAATTAAGGCACCCCAAGGCGCAGAGAGGCACATAATGGGATTTTCCAAAAGTGCCCAAATGAACTATAGACCTGATTATGTTCTTGCGGGGAACTGGGGACACATGTCCAACTCGCTACAAAACTTCTTGTAATTCCACCTGGCAAAAAATTTGGGTGCCTCACTATATTCCAAAATTCTAGATCTTGCATATAGCTAGACATATGCAAGTAAATATACAAATGCCTTTATTTGCACACTGCTGAGATAGTATCACTGCTGGTACTAAGCAAGTAAGAAACCGAAAGCTTCTTGCTTGATCTAACCTAATTGGCTTTGTAAGCTATGGCTCCAAGTAGTAAAAACATTCTTGAGACTGTAAAACACAGGGGTTGTAGCCACTGCAGTACTGACCACTTCTGCCAGGCCCCTTCATACCTCTGGAAGAGTAATTCAGATGCTCAGGTTGCACAAGACATGTTGTGGAGATAGTGCATATGACACATGGTCCTTTGGGAGATGTGTGCCCTGTCAAAGCCGTGGCCAGAAGCTGCGTGGTGAAAACTGGAAGTCAAAAGGCACTGAAAAGCTACATTAAGTAACAGAAGCTCATCCACTCTATTTTAAACCTCAATGAGCTTATACATATAGGTACTCAAACAGAAGATTATTGGTACAATGGTAATTTTATGTCCTTCCAAAGGCATTCACCTTCTTGACTTTTAAATGAGCTCTGCTTAGGAAAAAGGAAAATACCAATAAAGAGTTCACACTAGAGCTGTCATTAACATCTTTTTGACAGTCTCAGAAGTAAGCCTAACTACAAAAATGAGTGTTAAACCAAAACGACGGATCCACATGCACAGAACAGGCCTGTTGGTGAAGAAGGCCCAAATATAGTTAATAGCACATTATAGCTGCTAATTATCGCTGTGACATACACCTGTTTAAAGAATAAAAATTATACGCTCTCTTCTACACGTTCTTGGAACTAGCTGTAATGATGTAAACTACTTAGATTTATTGTTTTGCTTTGACGTTAAATATGCAATTTGTTCTTCATGCCAAGAAAAATAAATAAATCACTACAGGAACAATGATTTCTACAACAATATGATTAACAGTTTCAGATCTGTCACTTCATACAGAAATTCTGCAATTATTTTCCTTCTTAATGAATGAGTTTCGTTCAGCAAGACAAAAGGCTAAGAAAACCTGTCATATCAGGTTCATTGCTTCCAAAAATTATGTCTTCATTTTCATCTTTTCTTCCTCTGTATCTGTACTGTATCTCCTAATTGCCCTTTCCCCACGCATTTCAAAAAGCATTGCTAATTTGTAAGTGGGAATGCAGAACAAATCAGGAATGGCTGGACAAAGCTGAGATTCAAGTATTTCAACACTGTCACAGATGGGAAACTACAGAGGTACCACAGACCCTGCTTTAAAAAGGATCTGCCATGCAGAGTTCCTTCTTACTGGCCTTCCATTGTTTTTACTAAGGTTGAGTTCAATGGCTACCTGCAATCTACATCACACAGGTAGTTACAGGGATATGTTTTGGGGTGATGTTATCAGCCTGAGTAACCGGCTGTGTCTCTCTCTCATGATACCTGCAGCCTTCTTGGGGCCAGCTGAGCAAGCAAGCTATTTCTTAAAAAGCCTCTTCTAAACTTAAAGCTGACATAAAAACACTTTGTGAAATATGGGGATAAATCTCTTCCCCCTACTCCCAGTTAAAGGACTCTGACTATGTACTGCTTTCTGATTTGGGTATTGGGATTCTGTCTCACCAAAGGTTGCTCTATCAGAAACGGGTTAACAATACATAGGGAGATTACTTCATGAAACACTAATAATTTTTAAATTCTTTAGCATCAAAGGTAGAAAGGGACTACATTTGTTGACTATGCTTTTGGTTTGGTTCACCTGCATTATAACAGAAACCTGTATTATCGATAGCAAATGCACAGCTTGAGTTAACTGTCACTAGTCAGCTGACACTGCTACTGTTTTCAGTGGCCACTATCCAAACACTATTACGCGTTAATGCCTGTACCATAGGAATCATCAGGTGGTATCTACCAAAAAGTGCATATATTTGTACCAATGTCTACTGAAGCCAGGTTAGTTTGTGTACACAGACCAACTTCTTTCCATTCTGGTCCACAGAACCAAGTGAATCAAAGCAAGAACAGCAGCTGATCTGGGCACCATAATCCCACTGGAGAAGATGAGGAACTCAGGGAAGAGAAAGACCCCACAATAAAACATTTAATACACAGAGAAACAGAAGACAGACAAATATGTAATGAACTTCCTTTTCATCCACCATTCAGACAGAACATACCTCCTTGGCCATGTCAGTGTATTTCTGCTTTTCTTTTGGATCTAAAACAGCCCACCAATCTGCCAAGATCTTGGTTGCGCCACGATTATCAAGCCGAGGGTGTTCTTTTCGCACGAGAGAGCGATGGCGTTTGCAGAACAAGAGAAATGCATTCATTGGTCGGCGAGCTCGTTGCTCTGAGGACTCGTCATCTTCAGTTTCATCAGCATCCTGCTCTAAACCGTCAGCACCAAGGAGTGGCACCTAGCAGAACCAAAAGGGAAGGGGTGCAAACTCAGTTATCCACACTTCTCACGGAGACTGAGTGTCTGTGTATGCCGTGCGTGAATGAGGGAGATGCACATGGATACACGCGGCTGTCTCCAAAGGCCACCCGTTCTGTCCGGAAGAACCAGAGCTCTACATCAGACCTCCTCACCTGACAAGGTGAGGTTCACACTCTCTGCAAGACTTAAACTCTGCCTTGCAAATGGAGCAAATTTCTGAGACGAGAAACATTCTCTAGTAACAGTCCTAAAGGGGCTGGAGGGAGGAGATCCTTCCTACCCGCTTCCTACAACCTAGAAATCATCTCAGTGGGATGAGATGAGCAGAGCTACCTTGGACCTCAGTCATGTGTGTCTGCAACTGCAAAGTGCATAGGAAGGAAAGTGCATAGGTAACAGTTGTTTCCCCGTCTCCTGCTGCTCGTAACTCAGCCTGAGCAGACACCGCACAGCTGCCCAGTCAGAGACAGAGGGCAAATCTCAACAGAATACACTGCCAAAATATGCTCTCTCCACTTACAGGCCAGTGTGTCATTCCTACATGGGACGCACCAAGAAGACTAGTTCTGACTGAACAAAACAAATTACTGTATGAGACAGAAAAACATCTCCTACCTAACTGAACACTGATATTTTATACCACATTGTGAAAGTGACCTGTAAGGTCAACAGAAAGCACTGTCAGAGTATCAGGCTCCTCCTTGCTGCTCCTTATCCTTGGCAAGGTCACTCTTCCTTATCAGTACGTGGCTCAAGGCAGTCTCCTCAGCACTGATCTCTCCCTTCCTGCACCAGGAAGGCATCAAGGAGATGCAGATAGGAATGTTATCCACATGGAAACATCACATCTCCATAACCCATTCCCATCTCTTGTAACAGAGGATGAGTTCAACTGTACATTTGTGAGACGTCACATTGTGGGGTCCTTACAAAAAAAGGTTAAGGCCAGCGTCATTGGACAATACCCAAATACCAAGCACAAACCAGAGACAGATTATTCCACCTGTGCTCTCAATATTCTGAAGGGTAAGTTGAATTTCGCATGCAAAGACAGCAAAAACTGTTGACAGCTTTTTCCTTCCTTTTCCCTTTTAATCTTTGTATTTTTTAATCTTTAAAAAAATAAAGAGAACTATTAGCTTGGTGTGTCCTCAGAGCCACTAGAAGCAGATACCAAGCACAAGCTAACCCCATGTCTAAAATAAATAATTAAAAACCAAACCCATGTCAAAACCTCACCTTGAGCAATCAAGATAGAGATGCGCAACACAATATTAAAAGAATCCGGTCAAAATTCTTACAGTCTAACAAGAGAGTTTTGTTGAAGATTTTAAAAGCATGACTGACAATTCACTTTTTTATGTTATTTGCTACTTGCCTTTATAGCTTTATGGACAGAGCATCACTTCTTTTTATTGGCTGTGTTTGTTCGCAGAAGAGAACAGCAAGAAGCAAATAAAATAAAAACACTGCTAGGGAGAATCTGACCCACCATTAACCTTCTATGGTCAAAGCATCCAAAGAAGTCTACCTTATCAATATCTTCCTCCTCTTCCTCCTCCTCCTCCTCTTCAGAGAAGTCAAGGAGTTTCTTGGCAAGCAGGGGATGCCACTGAAGACACTTTCTTTTTGGTCGCTTCCCAGTTCCTTCTCCTTCTGTCGAATGATCCTTATTCCTACTACTGCCTTTCATTACTGTGACCTGTCATGCAAAAATAGTCATAAATTCACAACAAACCCTTAGGCATAAATGACCATCATATATAGACACTTAAACAAACCAGTGACAAATATACGGGGCACAACTGCAAGAGATTCAGGTTTTGGGCAAGCTATTAGATAAAGATTTATTCTAATTACCAACAACCACATGGATGTATCTTTTCCAATCTTAACATTTCCACTTAAAGCCCAGATTAACTAGCAACATACAATTTCAGAGCACAAAGCAAGGACACAAGCCAGTCCAGCTCTCCAGTGTGCTCCTGTCTGAAGGTTAGCAGAAAACCCCTCATACTTCAGTAGTCAAGCGAGTGAGAGATCTCAAAGCTCTCCCACACCTGTGTCCACTGTAGTTTTTCATATTTTGCCACTGAAAATATCAGGATATCCCTCTTTTCAGCAGTGGAACATATTGCCAGCCACTCATCTGTTAATCATGCACTTATATACAGCAATGTTGATGCAAAACCCCATGACACTATGAGCTAGGATTTCCCAAGTGCCATTGAAAGGTGCAATAGGGAAATCTGACTCCCTAAGAGAAATGAATTTTAATACATAATTTGAAGCAAACAACCAGACCTGGTTACCCTGACACTTCCAAAGTACTCATCAACAAGAGCCCACACACAAACAAAACAAACCATCAGCTAAACCAAGTGCATGCAGAAGGTAAAACATATTCACTCACACACCTATCTTCTCTGTGCGTGTTCTTATCTAAAAAATATCTCAGAATGACCTCAGTAAAAATACATGCTAAACAGATGCTAACTACCAATTTTAAGGGACGGCTTAAGAGATCTGCTATCCAAGCAAGGGGCAAATAAATACCTAAATAAATAAAACCAGCACATCATATCCGAGTACTGAAGCCCACTGCAAGCAAGCCCTGCTGGCACACAGCCTGGTCCCTCGTAGCCTTCTGTTTACACTGTGTAAAGTCAATGACAATCCTGACAGAGGCATGGCTTTCTAAGAAAACAATGCAAACATCAAAACAAACTGAACCTGGGGAGTGGTTAGCCAGCTATATCTTTATAAAGCCAACAAAAATAGATGAAGACTCACAGGGGCCTCTTGCCAGCAGGATAAAGAAGCTGGGCTAAGTCCTGGTCCCATAGGCAAAGCCAGAAGAAGCTCTGTTGTTGACTCTCATGAAAGGGCATGAAAAGAAGTCAAGCCTTGTAACTGCAAGGCCACATCGCATTCTAGGATGCTGCTTTCTGGAAGATGCCTACTAGAGAGCTAATGTTTCAGCCTATAGTGGCAAAAGGGAAAACTGGGACACCTGTACTTACACTGGTTACCCAAGCCCTGGTGTCACTGTCACAGTAAATGCTTCACCAGAACCACCACACACAGCTGCTACACCCCGTATAGCTCCAGCCACGCTCCAATGTATCCCACCCATTTAGCAATCACCAATTCTGTTTTTGGCTGATCTCTTCCATGCGTGTTTCTTGTTGGTGAACTCACTGGCAATGTGCCCCTGTTAGCACCAGAAACATGTGTAAGCAGCTCCTTCCCCCCTGGACTCCAACAGCACAGAAAGCTGAAGGGCCTTCAGTCACCGCTTGCTAGAGGAAACAACTGAACTCTGAAGGAAGAAGGTTCAGAGATTTTAACCTACATTTAAAAATGGCATTTTCCTGGATGTGTATTAGATTTTGTAAGCTCCTCCCTACTTACCAGCAGTACCTGGCCCCTCACCAGTTAAGGATGCCCTGTAACTTCATAGCGGCTTGCTATTAAGCTCTGCACTTTGCTGACCCCATCATGCCGCGTCTACCTGGAGCACATTTAAACTTGGTTTCATGGCACCCACTCCTCTGTTCATTTTCTGTAACCAGCTCCTGTCTCTTCACCAAATATTGTATGGTACATAATCACACACCATTTCACCTAAATCTTTGTCTGCGACTTGCAAAGCAGATCCAAATACACAGAAACAACCAACTTTGGCTTTAAAACAACATTAAAGCATGGAAAAATCAAACCACAATCCAGTATCACAAAATGCCAGTTTGATGTTGTTTCTATCCCACCATGACCTTTGCCATGTACCACACTGCACAACCCTCCCCACCTGTCTCTTGTCTTAAAGTGCTGAACCACCATTTGCTTTTGTTTGGGCTATTTCTGGACACAAATTGACAAAGTAGCTGAGTTACTGTTTGAACAGGAACTTCAGATCCTGTGTGCAGCAGATTCGTTAAGTCTCGGAGTTTGTTAAATAACAGAGATCTGTTCGTTACTGTAGTCAGTACAGTATGTGGCCTATTTCTGAGCAGGATAAATGTGCTACAAGTATGACAGGGAGTCAGCTACTCCAGCCGTTACCAGTGACTTATTCAGGCGAGCTAATCATAAGACTTCTGCCTACAGTTAAGTCTCAAGTAAGGTGAGTATTACTGGTAGCCTTCTACCTTGTTAGTGTGAAACTAAATTAATGTTTGAAACTAAATTAATGTTTGAAGAGTGCTCCATGATCCTCCTTTACAAAGCTCAGCTGACATCTCAGTGCTATTTCAACAATAGCATCGCCTTTAGCTGGCACCTCTCTGCATTCTGCCCTTTGAAAGAGAAAACTTCACAGGACTTAAGTGATTCCACAGTGCACTTTACATGTGTTCTTCACCACCCCTGAGGCCCTGCCTATGCTCCATGCTGAGCTTGGCATGGCAGCACAGACCCTAGGCACAGGTCACTTTGCAAATCCCAAAGGGGCTCTCAGTATGTTATGTATCTTTGCTACCTTCCAGCTCACAAGTAATTTTTGTTTTCCATGCACAAAGGCTAGTTATTGAACACCTAGTGACTCCTAAAATAAATGAACCAAAGCTCACTGCACATTAGTGCTGAAATACCAATGTATGCTCAGCTCCAGGAATTCAAGTGATGTTCATTAGGTTGCTTGCTTAAATTGTGAACCATTTTTACCCTAGTCGTCACCCTGAAGCAGCAGTTCTACTATAAAGAGGCTTCTTAGCAAGATGGATCGTCACCCTATCAGCTGAACAAGCATTTAGGAGATCCAGGACAGAGTAAGTCAGATCCTGGCTGTTACACACGCACCATTTACTATAGAAAGACACACAGTTGCTCTTTGCTTCCACTTTGGAGTGAATCTCTGCAATAGTCAGCAACGGAAGTCCTCCTGATTTAACTCCACTGATGGAAGGACTGATGCCACAGACTGACTTCAAACTTTACTTCCACAGCATGGCCTGGAAGCCCCCCACCCCCTTAAGTATGTCAAGCTATATACTCTATCCTCTATGCACTCTCTTTTTTCCTATGAAATAGGGGGTCATTCATAATATGACCACAGTAAACTTTTTCAGCTCCTATTTTTTAATAATTGTGTTTCCAAATCCTTTTCCCTCAATTTCGCTTATTTCTCCAAAGTTTTGACCTACATTTCAGAGACATTTTTGGTGTTCACTTTTTGCTGATGCCTCTCTCAGTCAAATGTAGGATTGGCATAATGGAAAATGTTCTGATTCTCTATTACATCACATGGGACATTTCCTCTTAAAAAACAGATGCTGACAGTATGATGAACTTGTTTTCCTTTGGATTGCTTCATCATCTATATTACTACCCCCACACTTCATGGGCATTTCTGTCATAATCATTGATATATTCACATACAACTATATAATATGATAGAAGTCGTCCCATAAAAAAAATATCCAGTCAAATGCAAAACACAGCTAGCATGGACACTTTCATTTCTTTTTTTATATGGAAGATTTTGGCAAGACACATAACTACTTAGACAAGAAACTCCACGGTCAAGTGAATGCACATATGATTAAATGACAGCACAAGTTTTACTGGCATTATTTACTTGTTGAATGGCAAAACATCAATGGAATCCATTTAGTGGACTCTTCAGATTCTATTTATTTATCTGTTTTTCTTTTTCCCCTCAACACATCATCAATAGCATGTTAGTTCTTGTTTTGTCTGGGAGACGGGAAGCTGGCAGACGGAAGAAGCAAAAATACCAGCTCCTTCTCTCCCTCTCAGGGATCCCCGAATGCTGGCAAGCATCCCTACCAGTAAGCTTTTGAAAAGAGAGCTGGACTTGGATCCTACAAGAACCGAAGCATGCATTTAAGCTTGGCAATTAAATAGTTCCATAAAAAGTCACAGAACAAGTCATGGGCAGTCTTTGGAGCTTAAAAGTATAGAAAATACACAGCATCCAAAGTGCAAAGTTTGCAGTAACTGGAATTTATGAACCCTATCACAAAAAAAAAAAAAAGGAATTTCTTCTACAGTATCAGTAAAAATATCATGTGTCTTTTAAGGCAGGTGTAATGGCTTTTAGAAGTCAGCAAGAGGAAAACCAATTAAAACCAGATAACAAGATTTTACAAGGCATTTCTCAGCTTAAGGATGAGAAAAAAGTGACAGACTCTAGGGAGAAAGTAGGAATATTCCAACAAGACAAGACAAAAGTATGGACAGCTTTGCTTAAAATAAGCCACATATGCTTTATAACATCACCAGAGGACACCTGTCAAGGCTGTCTTTCATGATCCACTGACACGAAAAGATACCTTCAGGGTGATGTCCTACACATACATTCAGTGCAGATATAGATCAAACGTTATGGAGATATCAGACCAGTAAAAAGATACAGCAATTTCTTTTTTTCTTTTTCTTTTTTTTTCTTTTTTTTTGTGCGCTGGCTGTATTATTTCCTTTCTGGTTCTGCAAACATTAATCAAAGAATCACGGTTTTCTTGGATGTCTTATAAATATACCTAATAGGGCTTCAAAGAAAAAAAAAAAAAGATTCCTTAAGAAAAGAGCTGGATGGTGGCAGGGAGAAGGGAAGAAGAATGATTGTTTATCTTTTTACGGCATACCTTTCTATTTCAATTACACAACTGTATGCAAGTCTTCATTTTTTAAGTGTTCACTAACAAGTGTTTGATGACTCACTAACATTAGGTTTTGTTTTCCTCCTGTCTTCTTGTTCTCTCTCCCTTTCCCTTTTGGGAGGGGAGAGGGGGAACTGGATGCAGGAGCTGGACTCTGGCACTGGATTCAGGGATGCACAGATTCGGATCGAAGACAGAAGAGTCCTCCTCAGATGTCAGCCACTGAAGAAGGAAGACTGACGTCACCTCATGATCTCTCAGCTTTATACTGAATATGATGTCTATGGGATGGAATACTCTTGTTGGTCAGTTTTGGGCCACCTGTCCAGTTCTCCCTGCAGGTGTGACCCTTTATGTGCTTGTGACCCTTTTCGCTCCCGGCACCCCAACACACAGTACAAGATTTAGCAGTGACCTTGGTCGCTATAAGAACAAGTATAAGCAAGGGCCTCTCTGCACACCATTCCTTGGTACGAACTATAAACACCAGGCCTTATCACTGCTAGAAGCAGCCACTGTCTGGGAAAACATGCTGCTGTTTCAGAAAGTGCAGTTAGTTAGAGGAGACTTAACTGAAAAGTTAAAGCACTAAAACAGAATTAGTTCTGGTTTAGCCCAAACCAGGACATTCTCCTGTTCACAAAACCTGATCTAGACAGGTGACCAACTTCTGCAGTCCTAATTTTTAGACTCTCTCACCACACAGTGGATCTGTCACCAAGAATGCTGCTAGTGATTCTTGCACTCACTAGAACAAGTGAACAAGCTGAACAAGCTGCACTCACCAGGCATTCCCCAAACTACATCTGCAAACACCAAAACCCTCGTAAAGGTCTTCAACAATAACCAAGCTCTGTAAGGCACACATTATAATATAGGCTAGAAAGAAATCCAAGACCTGCAAAAACAGAACACCAGAGATGTGAATTGTGACCCTGTTGGAAGGGTCTCCATGGAAGAATATCTGAACTTCAGCAACACTCATCTTACTTCCATGAGGACAGTGGAAATGATTTTCTGTTTTCCTGTGACCTTAAAACCACACTTCCTGGAGTTCAGCTGGGCCCTGAGCTGACTCCGCGCAGATTACTGGTACAAAGGAACAAAGGGGAAGTTTCAAGTAGATTTTCCACACCTTCTGCTCTGTTCCACACTATCTAAATTCTCTACAACTTTACAAAAACAAATACCAAAGAGAGAAAAGAGGACCGAACTATGACACTACTATGACACTAATAGTTTGATGTTTGGGGGCTACCAAATCAGTGACCTGAGCTGTTTCAACAAAGAAGCTGGAGACTGGGAAACAAGTTCATGTTCTCACACGTCTAGTGGGCTGAAGAGGTATTTGAATTTTCAAATAAAAGCAAAAGGAGATTGCTGGCAGTAAAATACACCTACATGAACACAAGAAGTTTTCAAAAAAATTTCTCTTAGCTCTGCAATAACTGACCCAGAACATTTCTGTAATGAAGGACAAAAACTAATTGGCACTAATTACTGACAAGTCAAGTGAACGTATTCTTTATTGTTTCACAGCGGAAAGCTATTAATGAGCTTTCTAATTTTCAGAGATGTGATGGTTTAATGGGGGACATGCTGAGACTCAATGGAGCCCTGTTTGCTAGCAGAGGTTTGGGATAGTCTGTCACCACACGAAACGCTTAGCCACACAGCAACAAGTCTTACTTAATTTTTAATGACACACTCTTCCATCTTCATGAATGTTTTTCAACTATTTGTTATTATCTTAAACTCAGATCTGAGTTGCTTGCTTTCTTTGTTCTCTAATACATAAAATTAAACTACAAAATCACCAAAAGAATGTCAACAGCACTTTTTTGAATTTTGGGTGTTTTTTTTTCTTTTTAAGTGAATCTTTCATGCCTACCAAAGAGGAATAAAAGCAACATACAAAAAAAGTCAATAGATTTTAGACTTCAGCTCCACTCATTCACACATGCACAAATAAGAAATAAGGTGTTCTTTCGTTTTGTTTTGGGTTTTGTTTTTGTTTTTTTTGTTTAACACAAAGAAATCAACCAGGTTTTGACTAGTACAAAAAGCACTTTATGTTGAACAACTGTACTCACCATTAGCATGGTATCAGGACACTTCAATCTAAAAAAAAAATATGCCAAAAATGGGGGGGTATGGGAGAATAAATTTGTTACTGGTGTTTACTTGCCTTTTTTATGTGCATATCATTTAGTAATGCTTTCGGTTAATATTGCTATAGTTAATTCTTCAGAGCTATTTGTAAGAATGGCTGTAAGGGCATTTCAAGTGCTAGCTCTCTCCAAATCTGCTTTGAAAATGGAAATCACACAGACAGCAAGTGCACGGGATGGCACAAGAAAACAGCACACTGAACAAGTAGACCTCACACATTCAATACAAAGAAAAAATAAACTTATTCTGTGCAAGGAATACTCTGCCCAGATGTGCTTGTGTCACAATTTCAGACAACTGTATTTTAAAAGATGCTAAATGAACGTGAATCTTTCCATAAGACTTAAGCATGATATAAGAAATAAAGCCTGAAAAGTCATGAGAAGATCGTAATCCACTGCAAAGTCTTTTAATGATGGCTGCTTTTAAATAATGATTTCTTGTTTTTCTTTCTAGTTCTCCTTTTTTCCTCTTCATTTACAGAAGGCAACATGAAGAAATATAATAAAGTAATATTTTACTTTGCAGGGAGTTTTTCATTCCTTTAGGAATGCCCTCATTAAAACATGTGAAAGGCATGTACACAGGCAAATACAAAATTTCCCTCAAAAGACACAATTAGGAACTGGAGCCTATCATTATAGTGCATGGGTAAACTGATTAGGAAATTAAAAAGATAAAACTTAGCATAGATCTCGACTACTGGGTTTTCCTCGTGCTCCAACCAGAGAACAAACAGAACTGACTGGACCTTACTCGGCCAAGTGAGTATTTCAACCAACACTCAGTCTGAAATTCAGTACGTAACCCAAACTTGGGAGTGCTACATTAGCTATGGTACTGTAAAAACAAGTTAAGAGTGTATTATGGTTAGGCTGCCAGCAAGCGCTTGTTGTCAGTAGGGCAAACCACTTGTTAAACTACAACTTAGTAGATGCAGTCTAGAAAATATGCTCAGAAAAAATAATTGAAAATTGAAAAAAGAAGGAAAAGAGAGCAAAAAGTAAAAAGACAGGGAAAGATAGGGGAAGAAAAAAAAGAGTGAAAGAAGGGAAAAGAAAAAAGAATGAAAAAAATAAAGGAAAAGCTCTGTGAAAACTAGCATCATTTAGCCTGATAAAGACAAAACAACAGGATTTGAATAAATAAAAGACATCAGCAAATAATCTATATTCCACATCCATAATGCAAAGCACAAGTGGGTGGCCTCTGCTGACAGGAAGGAAAACGGAAGCCGAGTCCTGGAGAGCACTCCCTCGCAGGCAGCAGCAGAGCAAAGTGTCTTCCAGGGGGGTCACCTAGCACCCCAGCACCCCCAGGGCTGTGGCATGCAGGGTAATGGCACTGCTGAACAAACCGCTCAAGTCACTATGTGCCATCATCCCTACTCCATACACTAAACGTAAAAAAATTTAATCTAATTATGAAAACTAAGTGGTGCATGATATTTCAAGTACTTACTAAAAAAGTATTTTTAAAATGTACTCAAAATGTATTGAATGCAAGTAGGATGACTGGATAGGAACTTGGACAATCTTTACAAAAATGACCACCCCCGCAGTTCTCTAAAGTCTTCCATTATGATGTTGTTTGGGTTGGTTTTTTTTCCCCTCCATTTGGATGTTCCTTCCCCAGACTGAATGCCAGGTAACAGCCACTTACTAGGATGCACATTTAACTTAAACTTATCAGTGCTGGAATGTACCAATCACCAGGCTTGCGCGAATCTGCTCCTGGACCTACAAAAATAACCTTTATAAAGTGAGAAATGGTTTAGGAAATGGTCAAGCTTTTCTTTTCCACTATGCTTTATCCTAAACAGACCTAACCCTTGAAAAAAGTCAGGACTTCAAACACTAGCTTTTAAAAAATAACAAAGAGACCAGCACTTTTCAAATGGATTTGCTGAGGCTGGGCACAACAGGTTCAGCTGTTTTGGACCAAGCTTTTAACGAAATTCTCATGGATGAAAAGGCAAGCCACCGACCCCACAGGAAATGTTTGCTCTGTTGGGGCAATGCAGTTTCTGTTTGGCAGAAACATACTGCTTCCACACCAGTATAGAACACCAATGCCACTCAAAACCAACCCAATAGCAAGCAGCACACACCATGGAGATAAAACACCAGCCAACCCACCCAAATGATTTATGTGCAACTGTCTCTGTGAAGCAGCTCATCTCCCCTGTGCCACAGAGTGAGCGTCTTCAATGGAAGAGTTCACTGTACCGAAATAGGTGTGGTGGTGTGAATCACTAACATCTTTATTCAAAGGCATTAGTGTCTCCAAACAGGAGCCTTCACAGAAGGACACAATTTAAATGGTTCGAAGTAACCAGCCATAACTATTTTGTATTAACTTCTTTTTTTCCAGATTGTACAGCTTTCTTCCAGAGTCACTTGAAAAAAAGTACTTGTCCGAAGACTCAAGGTCTTAACCAAAACAGGCCTTTTTTTGCCTTGAATTTAAATTACAGTAGGACATTTGCTATTGCATGATCCATTCCAGCCTTCAGCAGCTGCAGAGGCAGAAACAACAAAACAAGAAACACAGCAAGTCACAGGCCACAGCGACACATACTTGACCAAAACATTAACGAGACTCCAGTGACACTCCGCTAGCCAAAATTCCTGGATCATAAAGTGCAGAAGATAAGCATTTGTTAGGGTGACAGACGCCTTTCTGGACACCAGGTGCTAACCACCTCACATGCCAACCAATGGCCACAGCAGGTCTGCCTGCAGCCATGTGCATCTCCTGGGAAAATCCACCT
Source organism: Leptosomus discolor (assembly GCF_034619465.1). Taxonomy (NCBI): domain Eukaryota; kingdom Metazoa; phylum Chordata; class Aves; order Leptosomiformes; family Leptosomidae; genus Leptosomus; species Leptosomus discolor. The sequence goes on from NC_141391.1 coordinate 122,195,722, forward strand.
GGATTAGTCTAGCAGCTTCTTTTGCCTGGAGCTCCTTCCTGGAGAGCAGGCAGGGGTTTCTCTTGCTGCATGCTCTGTACAGTGCAAAGGCAAAGGAGACGGGCACTGGGGAGCAGGGCCAGGCCTCCCATATACATAGTTGAAGTCAATCACCCAGGGGCTGGATACACAAGGACCTGCGCTACTAAACCTGGCCATGCTCCCAGGTGAAGGAGACATGACCCTCCCAGCCAGAAAGCTTTGTCATGCTTTTGCTTCAAAGCAGCGCTTCTTTTTTGCTCCTACATATGCTGCCACAACAGGAGAGAGCACCAACAAACCGTGGAAGGTGAGTAGAACAAATGCCTGATATTCAAAACACAGAAGAGACAGAGCCCAACGTACTTTGCAATGCTTCCTCCCATGGAGATGGGGGATAATGACAACAAGCACTACAAAAGCCCTCTGCTGACACCAGAGCAATTTATCAATAGCGCACTTTTCCTCCAGGAAAAGAGAGTAGACTGTGAAATGCAACCACCTCTCAGACAGGAGACGAGTGTTTGTCTGCAGAGCATCATAGACCACAGCAACAGCACAACCCAAAAACCACTGACTTTTAGCAAGTTAAAGCAGGGGAGAAATTTTGACAGAATAGTTGCCCAACAGTAATGAAAACAAGGGTCCAGAACTGAGAAAGGATTCACATACACACCCTGAAAAATATGCTTTGTGCTCCTGTGTGATCAGGAGCTCAGCTACCTGAGCCTGCATGAAGAGCAGCTTTTCTAGAAAGACAGCTGTCATTCCTCTGTTTTATCATTATTTTAATACCGTCCTAAAATGAAAAGCTTTGTGATTTGTTAACTGGATCACCAAGGGTTCGCCCTCTAGCTTTTGCAAGTCACTAAACAGTTAATCTCAGCGTAAAGAGTTTAAAGCCAGTCAGATTACAGGTAAGATCGCTACAGGAAATACTTAATGAATTTCAGTGTGTGGGTTCGACCAGCAGCTCATTCCCATGAGGGCATCTGCAGTTCAGCAACAGCTTCCTCGCTGAAGGGCCTATTGGCTAAGAACTGAAAGTCAAATTGAAATTTTATGTGAACAAGAGGGATGGCCTGGAGTTCTGCCCACAGCCTTCAGAGGATGAGAACCTCTAAATGGGAGAAAAAAAAAAAAAAAAAAAAAAAAAAAAGAAGAAGAAGAAAAGAAGCAGAAGAGTGGCCGATCTTTTTGACTTGCCACTCCCAAAGCTTCATTTTTATCCTTGATTAGTAGGCATACAAATTGCTGTAGGGCCCAGTCACGGCAGAAACACAGCCAAGTGCTCCCGCGCAGCATGGAGCAGCACAAAAGAGGAGACGTTCCTACAGCAGACATCGCAGGGTGAGCGCAGCTGAATGGGAAGATTGTTCGACTCTCCTTTTCACCTCTTGTTGATTGTGTCCTAGCGTCTTCTGCATAGGCAGGACAATGCGACTGTGTCCATCGCTATTGTAACCCATTCTTAGGTTTACCATGTGCGTAACGAAGCTTTCACAATAAAATTCAGTCATAATTACTACCAGTGTCAGGGAAACCATATACAGCTCTATGAGCAAATGAAAGAATTAGTCCCTTAACACATATTTAATAGGCCGTAAAATATCCCTGCACAACCCAGTATGATAGTTTGTCTACTTTCGCTCTCTTCAACTCAAGTACAATAGGCTAAGACAGTTGTCCAAACAACCCCTCAAAAAACCTACTACCCACTGCTCCTATGGAGTAAGAATCAAATTAATAGCTACAGACAGAATTTACTCAGTTTTGCTCATCTTCGTTACATTAGCTCATAAGTCATGGTAATGTAACTCTCAGGCATTTCAGAAGCAACAATAAAAAGGCTACATGAAAAATTCAAATAAAGCAGTCTTGTGCAATGATCACTGACAGAAAAAACAGAAGATTGACTTGATAATAAATTCCTCGCTACTATCACATTTTCTGCAGAATCGGATTGTCACAATCTCCTTCCATCCTCTCCTCCTACCAAGAGATAAAATGAGTAAAGCAAAAAATTAGTAGAAAGTGATCCCTTGGAGCTTGTTCCCTGCCTAGCCTGCCCCCCGCACCCTCCCCGACTCTAGGCTTATTTCCAAGCTATTGACCTAAAATAATATTAGAAGAAATATTAAAGCAGCAACACATTATCAAAATACGTTGTATATCAAATTACGCATAACCCAAGAACGTAAACAGAATGCCAGGGCAGAACATAATTTTGTTTAAAAGTTCCATATAAATAAGTGGAAAACAAATACATTTGCACACATTTATCAGTTATACATGTAGTTTTTTTCTTTTTAAAGGCAGCATTTTAAGCATCAGGAATAAGCCTTTAATGCAGACTAGATTCCTTAGTGCAGTGGTTTAATTTGATCACAGAAGGAGGAGATACAGCTAAAGGAACTTTAACTCTGTTTTTGGTAACATCACTGTCTCTCAGAACTACACAGATCCATGTAAAATCCTTTTGGGTCTATTACAATCTGTAATGATTTTGAAAGCAGACATACTACCTCAATACACAATTTTCAAGTGCCATCTAGTGGCTATTTTCATTTTTATTTTAATTTGGTATTTAAAGATAACTTTCCCCACTTTTTTAATTTTTAGAAAAGGTTTTTATTTCTATCACTTGGAGTTATATAATAAAATAACAGTTTGTCCTGCAATGTTAAGTAGGTGTTCAAATTAAGCATAAGTTTAAGCATTCTGATGGACTGAATTTGAGCCACAAGACAGCTGACTTCAGGACTAAGGAATTAAAAGGGAAAAAAAAATCTTATCCATCTTATCAGCATAGAAAAAAAAAAGGCACAAATACCAGTTCATTATTTAGAGCTCTTTCTGTATCACTTAACTTACCATGAGAAAATTCTGGTATGTTACAGTCCGTAAGTAATTAGGGCCCCAACTGACTGTATGAGAAAATCCTGGAGAGTAAAGCATGTTCTAAGAATTCTTCACACCAGAAAAACCCAAATATCCAAAACTGCTGTATCAGGAGGTTTCTGTTTTACACCCAACCCAACCTGTGATCTTACACAGGCCCAAAACTTTGACACTTAGCTAAGTTTGGTGACTTAACATAGTCTCGTAATGGGAACAATTACTTCAGGTCTTCTGTCTCCCACCTCAAATATCCTCTAATTCTCCAAGTATAAGGAACTGGACTAACTAGGTACCCTGAAAAACGGCTAAACGTGCATACACAATGCAGTGTGCCCAAGAAGGCATCAAACCTGCAGTGCAAGCCATGCAGGCAACCTGTGCGAAACATGCAAAGCAGATCAAATCCTGAATTCAGTGTGTATGCAGAGACACATATGTGCTTCTATCTCCATCTGGAAATCCCCAGACACAAATATGGAAGTCAGTGTCAGGTAACCAACCAATGAAAATATCTGGGCTTCTTTACAATGGACCTCTAAGAGCCTAAAAGAAAGATGTTCTTCTACTTCAGTAACATACTTTGATAAAGCTACAGTAATATAATTTTGTGTCTATCTCTCTCTCTCTACAAAGGATGTATTAAGACATAAGAGTTTGAGACAGATCCAAAGTTAAAAACATACTGCTACCAAACATCACCTTCAATTATTTTTCTGCTGAAAGACTTGTTAGTACCTTGCTGGAGCAGAACGAAATCACTGGGGGAAAAAAAAAATGCTTAGCTCTTATTCATTGTGTCTTGAATCCAGACTTCAAAGCACTTTATTAAAAGGTGCGAATGTTGGTATCTTTCTAATTTTTCCAGTTAGGAAAGAATGTGAGAGAGATGAGAACTCTTGAAAAAAGGTCAGAAACAAATTCATGGTCAAACTGGGAAGGCAGCTTGTAACTCTGATCCCAGCCTCTGCTGCTCCCTTCTGCTGTCTCTCCAGAAGGCCTAAGATGAAGAAACCAGGAAGAAAACTTTCACATTCAGCAACCTTTTTATGTTCTTGGTACATGGGTAGTTACAGAACATTAAATGTCTCCAGTGAGGCATGCTTTAGGGTCCACCCCCAGGCAGGCCTCCAGTGTGCTGCAGAATTCAGATGATGAAGCGCACACGCACGTACCACTTTGAACAGCCTATGCCAGCCCACCCCCCGTGCAGGCAATTGCTTCTGTTCACATGCAGCAGAGCCTGAGCAAGCCAGGTGCATCATCCCACCACGACATGGGCAGTGAGGAGTTCGCTGGGCAACCCGAATTGCTGGTGCTCACAAAACACTACATGGACAAACCTGTAAGTGTCTCACTTTAGACCTGAGCACTGTCTCCCATTCGTACCGCATACAAGCCCTTTAATACACCGTGGAACGTGCCTATCTGATTTGGGGCTTATCCAGCATCCTCAGCATAACAGTCCATGTACAGATCCTGGAAAATTTATAGGATAGTGCAACTACCTCTGGGCAATTAGATAAAAAGCAATGCAAAATCACAGGAAATGCAATGCAGGAAATCACAAAGCTGCCCCTGAATACAAGAACAGGGCATACACAATGCCAGAAAGAGTAATAACATTTGTAACACAGAGATAAAAGAAAGGCATAAACAACTTTATTTAAAAAACCCTCAGAAGGAAGAGTATTATCTTACTGCAAGTCTAGCCTCAAAAAGGCAGCCTCAGATACTCAGCACATTAAACTTCCCTTTTAACACCTACTGAAATAATTTTAAACCCCATAGTTCCGTATCTCATCGCCTAAATTGTTGCACCTCACTATTCAATGAATTCATTAAATAAAAATGTGCATTTAATTTGGAAGGCATGCAAGTTTTGGCCTACATGGCTGCTAGCTCTTTTTAGGATAAGATTACTTTGTGTATTCTCTCTCAGGTGTGTGACCACTCAGAGCCCATGCCTCAAAATGATCTGAGCCAAGTCAGCAAAGAACTTCCCCCAGGATGCCACCTAACACCAAGCCTCAGTCTACTGCTTCTCTGCAGGTGAAATGCAAGCTAAAATTCTGCATTCTTAAGCTACTTCATTTGATGGAAAAGGTCTAAAGGTCAAACCCACACAGCTTAAGCAAATTAAGAAAAAAAAGGAATAAATTTACTGTCTTTCAAACAATTTTAAAAATTTATTTCAGAGCTACATGAATACCAGTATGAATTAGAAATTCCTGTATAATGATAGACAATATTCACAAAGATCAGAAGTGTGTAACTGAATGCACTCATATTTAATGGCTGACATTTCACTGTAGCGTTACAGCCATGTTCTCGTGAAGCTCAATGGATGTTGGACATGACTGACTTCAAAATCCTGGAAGAAAGCAAGCTACCAAGAAAATCTGTTCTTTGCCAGGGAGGTAGCTAGCTTTATGCCATAAGACATAGTTTTCAGAGTTTTTCCCTAAAAATATCTCTCTCAAACAAGCTTCAAACTAAACCATCCAAAGTAAGCAGGGCTGTAGACAATGCTCCCATTCTTAAGCCACATGCACGCTCACTAATGTTGCAAAAATGCATCACCACCTCGAGTTCTGCTGAACATAACAGTCTCTTTTAAGGAGAAAGACTTGGCTGATTTTTAATTCATGGAAAGACAATCTCATGATTCAGCAATGTCCAGTTCAAAAAGATCTAAAGCCAGCAATTTGACATGAGCTGCATGTGAAGGATTTAAGGCAAATATTTTTGTGTCGCTCCCCTTAAAACTAGACAATATAATTATTAATTTCCATGCACTAACAAACCATTATTTCAAGAAAAGGGAAGTACTAAAGACTGCATTCATAGCACCTGGACATCTTGAGTCCTGCTCAAGGCAGACCTAGCTTCAAAGCTGGATCATGCTGCTCAGGAGCCTGCCCAGGTATGGAGAATTCACCACCTTTTTTGGCATCTGCTCCTCCATCCTCACAATGGAGGATATTTTTCCTTATGCTCAAACAGAAATTTTCTAAGGTGCAACTTGTGACTACTGCCTCTCACCTGTCCTTTCACTGTGCACCTCTAAGAGAAGTCTAGCTCCAACTTCTTCATAATTGTCCTCCAGATAGTTGGAGTCAACTGGAGCCTCCCTCAGCCTTCTCTTCATAGCCTCCCCTGCTATGTCATGTGCAGACTCAGCCACCTCGGTGGTCCTTGACTGTGCTTCTTCCAGTTCTTTGGTCTCCCCTGCATGGGGGTCCACAGTCTCAGAAGCATATAGCAGAGCAGGAAAACCCCTTCTCTCAACCTGCTGGCTATGTTCTTGCTCACACAGCCCAGCCTTTAGTTTGCTTTGTGGCTACAAGGTCATGCTGCTGAGTCCTATTCAATTTACTGCCCATGAGGATCCCCAGGTCCTCTCTGCAAAGCTTTTTTTGGCCTTTCTTTTTATTGAACTTCATGGTGTTCCTGTTAGCCCACTCCAACTTTCTGGAGTCCCTCTAAATGGCAGCTCTGCCCTCCTGCATATCTACTACTTTCACCAATTTGGTGTAACCTTTGACTTGCTGAGGGTGCACTCCATCCCATCATTTGTACTGTTAATGGAAATATCAAACAACACTGGCATCAGTATCAGCCCCCAAGGAATATCACCAGTAACTCTCTGCCAGTTTAAAGATGAACCACTGGTTCAGCCAGTTTTTCATGCACTGTAATCTACCCAACCATCCATCCAGCCTGTATCCAGTTTGGCTCCAGGGATGCTAATGGAAGTGTGAAAAACCTTGGTACCATCAAAGTAAGCAAGCCCCTCTGCTCTCCCCTTGCCCACAGCACCTTGTCTCCATCACTTCATCACATGGATCTGGCACAATCCGCCCATGGCATATCTGTGTTTGGCTGTTCCCAGTCACCTTCTTATTCTTAATATGACTGGAAATGGCTTCCATGAGGACCAGTGCCAAATCCTCCCAGTGACTGAGTTGAGGTCAGCCAGTCTGCTGTCTCCCAGATGTTTCTTTGTGCCTTAGAGTACAATTAAACACCTCAGGGTCTGTTTTCTTCCTCTTGCAGTATCTATGAGACCGATGACATTGTTTCATCTGACCTTCAGTAACCTCAGATCACAACCATGTCACCATATTTGCCAGCAATTCTAGATGCAGAAGAGCTGGAAATACCAGTAGCTGGAGAACAGGTAGCACAACTTGTTTGGCTTTTTCAGAAAGCTACTCCATACTACAAATCCATACTACACCACTCCCTCACTTGGAAAACAAAACAAAACAAAAAATCCATGAGACTTAACATTTTCATTGTGTTTTTCACTATGTTTGGAAATGTGAGCCCAACTTAGTCCAAGCTTTCCTTCATATTTTGTTTTTTTAAAAAGTCTGTTTTTCAGCAGCGGGAAGAGCATGAAGTTACTGTGACTCTGAGGAAAGCCCTAAAAAAACTCAGCAAGAGAGCAAAAGCAAGCAAGTGAGCTTCCTGGTCAAGTAATGTGTGTAATTCAAGAACAAGATAAGAGCATTTGGCATGTAATGAACGAATACTATAAAATCCAGATGTTTAACATCCTTAGAGATCTGCTGTGGACAGGCCAGTTCAGAAGTCTGTTGCTCTATGCTCAAGGGCCTAAACACAAACAAGTCTTCCCTGAAAGTCTAGGTCCTTGATGAGCTAGTAAGCAACTGGACGGACAACCTCGCACAATTTGCTAATCAAAAGCTTACCGGAAACAGTGAAGCTGCCCAAGGACTTCAATAAGCTTGGGCAGGACTTTCAAGTTTCAAAAATAACTTAACTTGCTCTGGTTTGCCACAATTTGGAGTTTGGGAGAAAACAAGTGGAAGGTCTTCTGAATGCTCTAGAATTGCTATGGGATGCTTTAATTTGGCAGCAATCTTTGTGATACATGGGTCTCTCACAAGCCTTAAGTGGTGACACGAAGGATCTCATTGCAAGGGATTGAAGTCAGCCCAATAAAGAATCAAATGCTTAAAATCAACTGAGACAGTTCCTTCTATGAGTAGGTTTGCACTAACTTCCTCAGGAAGCAAGAAAGGGTTTTTCTTTTCTTTTTAGTAGATTTTAAGTGGAGGGGCACTTTGGAACACAAAAAACCTCTCAAACCTGTCTGTGGATCCTTGCTTATTAAATGCTGGGCTCTTAATGAAGCCCTCTCGGAAAGGGTGGATTTCATGCGTATGTGAACGCAAACACATACCATTCATTAAGCAGTAACTCAGAAATCTCTGTCTTTGAAACAGAGTGGGTCCTTTATCTTCTGATGCCCATTCACAATGTAACACAACTCACAAAGCTGGACATTTTACCATTTAATAAACCGAGATCTTACAAAAAACTCAGTAAAAAAACCCAAACCAACAAACCTTAAAATGCCAGCCAACAAGCCACAACTCATCCAGACTCTCACCACTCTCAAAAAATTATCCCCATGTGTATCCAAAGTTTTCAAAAGCCTGGAGAAACAGACTGGTTTCTCCTGAACACTTTGTGTATCCATAATGGCAGGCTACCGTGGACAAGAAAATACTCGTTACACAGCTTACTGGTCCTTGTGCTCCCGTAGACAGTAAGTCCTACCAGCCTATGCTATGTACGTTATCTATGACCTGGGTTCCTCTGCTGATTTAAACTGCGACATTATGGTAAGGGAAAGAAGAAGACTTAACTGTGGATGTGCCAGGCTGTTTGATCAATCCTGCCTTCTTCATGCTACTATATGAACTCAATAGGGGGACTCCTCTAGTTCAGTGGACCCTAATGACATTTTTTTTTTCCCCGTCAACAGTAACAGAGTCCTGAAATCCTGCTCTTCGGGAAACACCACAGCATCTTCATGAAGTTACACTGCAGACAGCTTAAAAATTTCCCCCAATCGGTAAGATTTTCTCTGGAACGTGAAAAGTGGAAGACGAACTGACACCTCTGTGCTTCAACATCTTTCCTGCTTTTTGCATCACATTAAATGACTCACTCCAGTCGTAAAGACTAAAACTGGATTTGTGAAAACTGGCTCTTGGTAACTCTTTCTGACATCGGCATTAAATACCTCAGTTTGACTTATATCACAGTTAAATTATGGCAAGTCAAACACTTGGCTAAAGCTTAGGAAGAGCAAATGAGTTATCATTGTAAATATTCTCAGTACAAAAGCAAAGTCAGCTCAGAGTAAAAAGTACGCTACTCGCAAAATCTTTATCTTTAATATGCACTTCCACTGCACAGGCCTACCACTGAAGAAGAAACCCACAGAGATCGACAGCACAGGCATATTCCCAAAATGCAAAGGCAAAGGACTCAGTAAAACATTTACACATTATTTTCTTCAAAAGAAGAACACCCGTGGTAGCAAGAACAACTTCCAGTAACAACGTGGCCAGCCAGAAAGCTGATTTAAAGAAAAAAGTAAAGGAAAAAAAAAAACACTGTAGGAAAACATTTGACATTAGCACTTCCTAACTAACACTGAAAGAGAGCACTACCATATAAAACACAGGTTCCCCCTGCTGCCACATCCCATGGCCTGGGATTCAGCTCTTTCTGCTCATTATCAATATAAGAAGTCTGGAAAACAGCTGCCTTTTCAATTGGGGTTTTGTTGTTGGCAGCTATTCTTTTTTAATAAAGCCTTGTACATCCCAAAAATATGGAGCAAAACTGTAAACTGGAAGAGCTGTAGACAAAAATGGTGTTGCCAGAAGCAGAGGATCTCAGCCTGCACAGTTTCATTATATCTCCTTTTGGCAAGGGTTTCTGGATAACCACCAAGAAAGCACCAGTGGCCCATAAAAACTGAAAGGAAGAAGTCCTCTTAGTAAGATAGATTATTTAAACTTTGCGTTCTCATTTTGTTTACATCATCACCTATTTAAAACTCACATTTCTTAAGTGACAGTCAGAGAAGTGGCTTTATGAAAAAAATCCTCCAGCAGTCTGGCTCCAGCTGGGTAATGGAAACTGCTTCTGTAGTTCTCCGGCAGAAAAAACCAAAACAATAAGCCTCCAGCCAACACAAAGCCACACCTCAAACAAGACTGGGTAGTTCAGATTACAGGTAGGCGTTATGGTTTTTATCTTCATATCTTTATGACCACAGAGAAACAAAGATGGAAATACTGTTTCTCCCAGTTCTTTTGATCACTACTGGGGATCTTCGCTGATTGTTTAACACATGTAAAATTGAGTCTTTGTGAATGCCTCCAAAGTTTTTATGAGCTTTATAAAATGTATTATTATGCCTACACAGATATTTCCAGATGGAAATATAGATAAACGTTTAGACAAGATATATCTACATCTAATTATGTATATGTTAGGTCATAAACTCAAGGTTTTAGCTACTCTGCCACCGGCCAACGATGAACTGCAGCTGTGCCCGCAGATAAGTCAAAATACAGTTTACTGAAATGAAACTATCAATACAAAACTATTCCTGTAAAGAGAACAATTGCTTATGAAACCCCTTCCTCTAGGGTTACAGACTGGATCTCTTTGAGCGGAGGAGAATTTCCTGTTTTCTGTGCTGAGTGGCACAGCAATGACATCAAGGTTTGCTCTTTTAATAAAGATTTACTGCACAGCCAATTATCAATTAAGAAATTGATCACGTCAAAGTAATTGTAAACGATACAATGAAGTCACAAATCACGGAAAAGTTCCTATTTGCTGTAATTTTGGTGTACTCAAATGTGGTAAATCTGCTCTTAATTTTTCTCCAAAGCCAATCAAACACTCTTTTTTGTTTGCATCAGGAACCAAAGCAGGCAGTCTTAAACTACAGAGCACAACAGTAACAATCGCCTTTCACCTTTCCACCTTCCTGCAACGAACTCACTCGTTGCAGCAGCAAAACTATTTGCCCATGAACCCTCTCCCAAACTTTGCCTTGCCCAGAACATTCGCCCATCCCCTGCAACAGAGGTGAGCAGAAGCTGTGTACACAACAACTGACCATCCAGTGCCAACAACGAAAGATATAATGAACACCCCGCACTGCACCCAAACAACAACCACCAAGTCTTCCTTACTCCTGCTGTGTCCTTATGAACACAGCTTGCTTTGAAGACACGCCATCTCATAGTGTTCCTTCAATAACAGTATCTCATGGCAGGCAAGCGGCTCTGGCCACCCACATCCCTGCCTGCAGCTGAGAGCAACAGGGCTGTGTTAGAGCCATCAGGGCAGCCGAACGGCATCTTGGGCCCTGCACGCTGTGCGCGAGGGGCCGCAGGAAAGTGAGCATGTGGGCATCCCTCTGATGTCCAAGGATGACAGCTGGTGTGGCAGGGCTGACAAGGGCTTCCAGCTACAGTATTAACCTCAAGGTGCTGTGGTTTTTTATGCTGAAGATTGCCTCCCTCACTACGTAACTCCATGCTCTTCCTATGCCGCCAAAGTCAGCAGAGATTTCACTTGAAACCACCCCAGCTGCCTCAGGGCAGTGCCAAGTCGGCACCATGTGTGGCCCCATCCACTCCACAAAGCCTGCTCCCGCTCCACTGCCAGCCTCCTCTCCAAGGGCTTAAGTTAGGACTTCGGTACACCTTCCCCTCTGCAACACTCACACCTGCAACCGTGGCGAACTGACTATGTAACAGCCTAAAATCATTAGGAGAGAAGGGGCTGCATAGTGAATAAGCAAACAAAAAGGCCCTAGACTAATACCTTCCAGTTGTTATTATTTAGATGTTTTCTCTAAGGTTTATAAAAGAGTGTGTGTGTGGAGAGGGGGGGACAGGACAGCAGATATATTAAGACAGCACACCTTGGAGATCATCTTTTTTGTAATAAAGGCTGCCATCAGTCATTGTTATGCAAATAACAGCACACCAAGTATACTAAGTATCTGCTAGCACTCAGGACAACTCCAGGCAAAACTCCAGAGGATGTCTCCCAAAGTCCCAAAATGATGTCAGGTCTTTGTCTCACAGAGAACTGTAGACTTGAATTTGCTCTGTTAAGCTTCAAAAACATCTGTAGAAATCAGTGTAATGCCTGAGAAAACATGTATTCTTATTAAAAAGACTGTGCATTTAATTCATTTTTTTCCTTGACATTCATTAAAAAAGAATAGTATACTCCCCCACAAAATTATAAACAAGCTGTGTCTGCATTAACCACCACATACCAAAAACTCAACTCCGCAAAGATCTCTCTGGAGAAGAGATAAGGGATCAAAACAAACAAAAACTCCAGTTGGGTTTTCTTTTTTCCCTTCCCTATCTTGTTTTCCTAAGGAAGCCCTAAAGTCTCTGTTGTGTATAAGGTTATACCAAGCTTAGACTCAAAAATCAGTGTGCATGAGAGATGGGAATACAGACAGACCATTACTGAACTACCGACACCCTTGTATTCAAAGGGTTTTCTTATTCACATCCTCAGATAATTTGAGATCATGCCTTCCCTGTTGCATAGAAAAGCAGCTTTCACAATTCAGATAATGACCTACAATACGTATACCAGGCTACGGAAATCAAATCTTATTGAAGTCAAAAGATCCATAAAGAGTGAAAGCAAATCGGCAGCTTATATGATGCTTGAAGACCTCTCCTGAACCACTCAAGTAACATTATTCTGGAGCATCTCTTCACCATACAGAGTCCCTAGCAAAGCCAAAGATAAATAAGATAAAACAGGATAAATAAGCTAAGTATATTCAGGTTTGTAACTTCCTATTTTGTAGGCTCTACAATATAAACTGAGCATCCTGTATGCATTGTTACTGCCTTGAATGGGTATTTAGTGAAGAAAAACTGACTTCTGCTGGTTTTTTTAACTCCTACTTGATTAAGTTCTAAAGCAGCTTTGCACAATAAAAGCATATGGCAATGCAGTGAGTGTTTACAATGGTCTCACTGAAGAAAAGAAACAATACGTAATTTGCCAGAAATGGCACTTTTTATTCTGTTGTATTATATACATATAGTGAAATAAAGTCTAAATTGAAATAGTTAAGATAACAGTTTAACACGTGCAACTTTTGGATACGTGGCTCTACCAAACTTCTTTATTTTACTGTACACATGTATTTACAAGAACCAGGCAAGGGGATTTTTACCCTTCGGGGTCTTGAGGGGGGTGGGGAGACAAGAATCTTCGGAATTATTAATTGCTTTATTACATTAACGCCCAGCAAGATGCATCTCAGACCATTTACGCTGCAGCCTGCTAGAACTCAGCGGCAAAACGCACTGTATGCAAGCTCACATCAAATCAGAAGCCAGTTACATCACTCAGAGTGTTTGGTATTTGATGTTTTCCTTTCTCCCTGTGTCACATACTTTTTCACAGGCCGTTATGTAAATTCAAACCAGCAAACAAACTTCTAAAATTTCCTACTTGTTTAGGCTATGGAAATACATTACATATAAAAAAAAAATAAGCCTTATTTACACAGGAACTCCCATTAGTACATTAAAACCAACTCAGATGCTTCCAACTTTTATTTTGGTCCAAGAGTCATTTATTCTCAGTTACCCTGCCAGGGAAATAAAGTTGTACCGAATGTTGGAATTTACATCCATGACCTATGTGACTGTCAGTGTGTCACAAAAAACCAGACTGATTTCTGATGAAAGAAGCTACGAAGCTGAAGCCTCACAAGACAAATCATTTAGAGAGTTCACTACTTTGATTTAGGTTAAATGGATTTATGAGCTTAGAAACAGGACTAAGTTACTGCAATTTGAGTAGCTGAGCTGTGTAAATTGACCATACACGCACACTTTTAGCCTACAGCCAAAGGCAGGTCAAGCACATTTTTGGCTTATGAAAGTCAAATTATAGGAGAATTGAATGGAGAAAATTCAATGAAAGGAGATTTGTGGAGTCTGCTTTACCTCACCACTGGGACAAGAGTACTGTCAGTGAGAGCTGGAGATCCTCAGTTATCAGAACTTTCTGCTGAAACATATCGTCAACCAGTGGCCTGCTGCAAGGTCCATCCCCCCTGAGCCCCAGACTGGTGTTCACACCACAACACCCATCAGGTGTCCACATTCCAGAGACCACTGCGACCATAGAGAAGCCTCCATGTGTGATAACAACTGTGCATGGTGTGTCCTACCACACGCCTGGCCACGTACCCAACACATAATGGCCAGCTCTTAGTGCATCTCTGACAATACAACAGGGGACACAGAAACAGCTGGCAAGTGACTACAACAAGCTGGCCATCGCTATAGCAATGGAAAGGTATCCTACTACAGCAGAACTCCGAGATACAGGTTTGTAGATTGGTGACGGTACCCAACCCATTTGTTCATGACTGAACACTCTTAAAAGGCTCAGACGCAGAATCAGATGTTGGCCAGGTATCTGTTATCCAACTCACCCCATCCTAACGAAACTGCCGCCCAGAGTCAAAAGCAAACAAGGATTGGCTGGAGCTCAATGTGTGCCCTGCGCTCCTCAATTTCTGCATGAAGGAAACAGCACAATACTGGATTTGCTGAGGCTTAATCTAAGATGATACTAAAGATATAAATATTAGCTTGAGATGGAGGAAAACAGGGAAGCAGGCATCTTCCTGAACAGTGACATAGTACTAGATGCCACAACTAACCACGACACTCTTGAATCTTGTTACCCATTTTAAGTCACAGATCACAACCTCAGCAAGGCCACTTTCTTCATCTGACTACATCAATTCACAGTACCTAGAGGATCTGCCCCATGTCATCAGTGAACTCCTTGTACCCCCTAAGCTCTACAAACCACCACCTCTGGCTTGACAAGAGTAAAATTTACCCACCTTCTTCCCACCAGGACTCCTGGATGAATGGCAACTGCTGCAAAAATCAACGGTAACTAGAAAGAAGAAATACTCCCAAGATTTTGAAGTATTCACCTAATCTCTAGCATTGAGATTATCCCTGATGAAGACATTATAGTCTGGAAGTGCTGCAGGCTGGAGATGCCCGCCCAAGTCTGGGGATGTGGGCTCAGGAGCCCCGCAGGACCCAGGTGGCCACTATCTCCGCAGGAAACAGAGGTACCATGGAGACACAAGTAACTGAAAACTAAATGGCTGCTCCCAGCACTCGTCAGGACACTGCTTACCTGTTCGCTTAGCACGTGCTAACGCATCAAATACTCTCTCCTTTTGAAGGGATCAAGTTTGACAAATGCCATCAAGCAAGCGAGAACTGCAAGTGAACCTGCAGGTGTATCCCTACGGCTCAACAACAGCCTGCTTCACAGCAGTGGCTGAGTTTCATTTGCCAGCTCACTAAGAGCCACTGATGCAATAAACACCATCCCCCAATAACAAGCTTTTTCAGGAGAGAGTTGTACAATACCGAGACTTTCTACATTCATATGTGGTCTTTTCCAAACACTTGAGCAGCATAACCCTTGGCCTAAACACTTCACAGCTTAAAGAGTATCTGATAAAGAAAGCTATACAAAACAGTAACCAAACTCTGAATTGGAAAGAGCTCACAAAAAATCTAGAGACCCAAGAACTATCCCAACTAATCACACTGTATGTTACGATCCTGGGAATGGTTCAGAATTACACAAAGCAGAAAATGCAATCCCCCCCAACTTGTCAGCGGCTTATCCACATGGACTTTGTCTGAAAATCAGAGGGTAATACAAGCATGGAAAATACTCATCACCATCACCTCCCAATGCATCCCAAGTCTTGCCTGGTAACTCCTAAAAGACTTTAATTCTAAGAGGTCAGCAGAGACGGTGATGGGAAAAAAAAAAAAAAGAGGAAGAAATAACATAGAGGCATCTCATCTGAACACTTACTGACAAGCCTGTGCACCCACCAAAACTAGGATAGGTTGTTGCTACCTGCTTTACTCTAGATGAAGAGAGAAGGGGAGATTGGACTGAGAAGAGAATGGGTTTATTTTGAGTTTAAAAAGAAATTTTCCTCCTCCTTTCTCCATAACGCTCCCTTTGGGGGGGGGAACAGGGTGAACAACAAAAGGGGTGATCTGATGATATCCAATTGATAACCAATTTCAAAACGAAAAACGTAACTTTCATAGGTTAATTCAGCTTATGGCCCAAATAAAGTAATGCAACAGAATTTCTAATTAAGACAAAGCTTGGCTAAGGCATAATAATTCCTAACATTATCCATACAAGCAGAAGTTACTTTCACTTGAATGTTTTTATAGCTTGGACAAGTTTGCAAACATGGCTGTGATGAGATAAGCAAATACCACTGTTTTTTCATGTATGCTCCTGAGCTCTTTCAGACCACTGTGAACTACTGGGGACCAGTCTCTTTGCTTTGCCAATCTTTTCAAGCCAGCACATGGGACCTGCTCCCAGAGGTGTAGGACTGTGCACACGTTTGTCTGTAAACTGGACAAGCAGAGCCACAGAATTGCTATATGTACTGCTATCGCTATGTAACAACTTCTGAGAGAGAACAGCAAGAGCTCTGAGTTACCCACGTGGGAACACGTTAACCATGAAACAAGAATCTGAACAGTGGCAATGAAGTTACTGAGACCAGGAAGATGCCTGTGTAAGACACTTGAAGCATGGGAAGACAAGTCCTGAAGGTGTGTCAGTCTCATTCCAATACACCCAACATGTTCATTTTGGTGTCCTCCTCAGTCTAAAATATCTCTATAATCTTGGTACCGTACCTGATATTTATTTACTACCACATATACAATATATTGCTGTTCAATGAAAAGCTTCTGGGATCTATGAACAGGTAACTGTCAACCAGAAAAAGGCAAATCTTAACTCCATTTAACCAATTCTCTTAATTCTCCAAGTGTTCCCAAAACAGCACCTATAGCAAGCAGCTGTAAATCATCAGCATAATCTGTAGTCCAACACATTTTGCACTGAAAAAATATTTACCTAGAGCATGAAATGTTGTTTAGCAAAAACAAAGGTTAATCATTTGATGATACCAGAATACCTGAACGTAACGATATTGCTTGTTTCCCTGAGCACCACTTCTTAAACATGCATTAAACAGATAAGAAAAGAAACTGTTCTTTTTTTTCAGCCCAAATTCACCCAAGTTTCATCATTCCTTAGACATATTCAGGAAAACTAGAAAAAGAAATTAAGCAAAACATTAAAGCCAAGTCTTCAGTAAGGAGGAGAGAAGCATATATCCAGCTTCTTGTAGCTACAAAGAGCGGCAGTCACAGCAAGGCAATCGAACACAACCATTTAAAAACCAAGAGCTGAGCAGTTCAGGGAGCCACAGAACAGAGCAAAAAAGGCAGGCGGGGGGGATATGGAGGTAGAAAGGGAGACGAGGAGATCCAGAAAAGACAAGCTGAAATCCAAGCGTCAATTAGTCTTCAAATGCCTTTGTGACTTCTCAAGCATTTATTCAAATGAAGGTGTCTCACAACAGTCAACCTCTTCAGCAAACACCTTCCAAAGGCTGCCGCAGCAGCTCTTATCAGCCAAGCACAATGCTGCAGGCTAGTTACACCTTCGAGTATCATAACGTCGATCTGAGCATGCTGTACCTGCTATTGTTACAAGCGACTAGTAACATGCTTGTAAGTGAGAGGAGGTGGGAAAAGATCTTTTGTTTGCATATACTCTTCTTAACTGTTACTCACCTCATATTTTAGCTCTTATCAATGAGCCACGCAAATTTAGGTGTGTGTTCACCCAAGCTGCAGGAATTATTCAGCTAAGAAACAAAGGCAGAAAAGAGAGGATGTTGAAAGAGTTCTTTGTACTAAAAGGAAGAAATCCTATTGCATTTTAAATCTTATGTGTGAACAATGTGCATGTCCTTCTCTTCAGCTCTGTTGAACACTGCAACTCACAACAGGTCTTTGCCAAACTGAGATGTTTGTGCACAACTGAGGTCACTGCTCTTTTCTCAGGGCCTGCGCAGGAGGCTGTTTATCAGTCTTCACACTAGAACAGCTGAAAACAAAAATGCACCGCCAGAGTGAGTTCAGGGAAAAAGAAAGATAAGAAAAGGCCCTGTCGGTGTTGGTGCTCTCATCTATCAAGCTACTTCTACTATCAATAAGGTAAGCAGAAGATATAATATTAAGGAGAGAACGTCTTAAGACCAGGGGAGATTCCAGGTAAACGGAACTGAGTCGATAATTGTATGATTTCAAGTAAAAGTCATTCTGAACTCTGTAGTTTGGTGTCTGATTTCGAAGCTTCATGGACTTGCAATTGTGAAATTTTTCTTTGTTGTTTTAAAAGATAGAATCATCGGAGCGTTACTCTAATTAAAGTCAGGAATTTTAAATTCAAGAATTTTAATTAATTTTAAGAGCTTAACCTTTGAAACAGTCATTAGACAGCATGAAACCTATGAAAGGAAGAGCTGTTAATAGCAACATCTCTTTGAAGACTATTTTTATAAATTCTTGTGTATGAAAAGGAATTTTATCACAAACAGCTGATAATCCCCTGTCCCCCCACTGGCATTCTTATGCCAGGTATCAGCACACTTAACATCTCTATCAACTAATCAAAACTGCCAACACCATTGCTAAGCAAATCTTTTACTACAATACAGGCATATCCCAGATGTTCTCTTGCTGTTTCTGAAATCTGAGATAACAAGCAATAAAACAGAGCTATGTTTATGACCCACAAGACAGAGCTCAGCAAATCAATTCTGCTACTGTATTTTATTAACGTACTTACTATTGGGGGACAAAAAAGGGAAAGCGCCACCAAGACAAGTAAGTGGGCATGAGATTGGGAGAGTGCTGCTTTTTATTAATCCCAATGTCATTTAAAAGAAAATTACTAAAGCCATTAATTGTAAGGTATTTCCTACGTTATACCTTAGAAAGTCTAAGTTCAGCTTTATTCTCTGTTCATGTATTTCATCTCTTATACCAGTGCAAAATGCACAGTATAAGAGTCTTCAAACTTCATACTGGGGAAAGAATTAGAGGTGTAGTGCAATAATGGTGATTTCGGCTTCAAATAGGCAACTCGTTTCTATTTGCCATATTCTTTTGTTAGTTCACTGAAAGGAAAATTCAGTGGACTCTGAGCACAGAACATATGCATATACACAGCTTCTATGAGGTAATGTACATATAAAGTGGGAGACGGAAGGGAATCAAGCTTGCCTACCAATCCCATCAACATTACTTCAATTAATCAGAGCAAGCACATTTCAGAGCACTGAAGCAATTCAGAAGACACAGCAACTATGAAATCCTTAAAGCATCTTTAACGAAAATGAAAATGGCAATTTTTCTGTTTGCTTTATTAAAAAGCCCAATGCATTAAAAAAATGTTTATTTTCATTAGGCAACTATTTCTACTTCTTTGGATCTAATTAATAAATAGTTTGCAGCTACTAATTTATTGAGAGAAGTACAAGCCTGCCCTCTACTGACTTAAATATGCAAACTGAGTGATATAAAAGCTGTATCCCCCCACCTTTTGAGCATAAAACCATTTGAATCCTGATGTTTCCTGCTTGTAAGATAAAAGCGGGACATACAAAAATGTATGTAAGAAGGTTGGATTCACACCATAAAGCTGACCAGTGGAGTTTAATAAACTTGTTCTCATCAACAACAAACTCAGGCCAGTCCAATTTGGTTTTTTATTTTGGCACCACATTGTTTGTTAGAGGAAGGCAAACAAACAAAAAACCTGAATCTTATAGGAAGGTCTTGGGCTGTGTGGAATGCCAAAAACATGTAAACTGCTCTAGGTAAGACAGAGACAGTAAATGAAACACACACACACACACAACCCCATCAAAAAAACCCACAAAAACCCCACCCCTCTCCCAACAAACCAAAAAACCCTAAACATACACACACAAAACCCTCGAACAAATCCCACACCAACCTGCAAGTGGGATTTGCTCTTTTTTAGGATTTGAAAAGAAACATAAAATTCAAACACCAGAAAAAGGAGATCAGAGGAACTGGGTTTTCAAAGGCAGTACATGTTTGATTCGAGGTTGAACCAATTTGGGAAAAGGAAATTATCTCCTCATAAATTATAACTGTATTGCAAAAGCAAACATTTGGCATTGTGAAGTTACAGGTTAAGGCCAAGAATGCTAAAGCACTACTGGCCAAGTCGTTTCTTCAGGTGTCCTGCGGGAGATTACTGAAGAAACAGTTCCTGAATCCTGATCTGATCCTCTTTAAAGATCCTCCTTCATGATGGAATACACTTGGCAGGCTGAAAAGCCACCCTGTGAATGGAAACAAACACCTTCACCCACGCTGCCAGATTAATGAGCTTTATAGCTCGCTGTGTAGTATTTGGCAAAGTAGCCTTTCATATCTCCAAATCATATTCTATGTTCAACTCGGGCACACAGATATGGAAAAAAAAAAAAATTATTCCATTAGCATGTTGCAAATTTTTGAAATCCAGTGGCTTCTGCTTTCCTTCAGAGGAAAAGGTGACAAAGCTCACAGATGCAGAGGAATGTCTAAAAATGTTAAATCACATGCATGGGAATTAAAAACCACAAAGTTGAAAAGGCATCCTTGTCCAACTTCATTAAAGAGAAGGACACATTGGCAAGCAGCCATTGTGCTTGGATGCCCCTTGGTTTTGTGTTGGGTATTGGGTTTTTTTGTCAATGGTTGGAATTGGCCATGTGCTAGAACGAGAAGGCTCAGCTGCCCACTGTATCAGTATGACATCCATGAGTTCAGGATGAAGCTGTAATACAGCTTACAAGCCATATTCATTACTGCACCCCACCCATTTGTAATAGAATTATCTAGGCAGCTGAAACTGCCCTCCTCATCTGCTGAGGAAGGATCACTGCATATCGAAGGATGACATGGAAGGATGACATGGAAACTCCTGGCCTCCAGCTATAGTAAAGTGTTGGGCACAAAGCAAACTCCCTGGCCAGAGTGTGATGGAACCATGAAGATATTTAGAGAAAAACACTGGGAAGGGCTCAGATTTCATTTCTATAATCTCAGTACCTGGGGGGGGGAATTTTCAAGGCTCCTATTTAGTATGTAATATACAAAATACATATGTAAAGTTATTGACTACATACATGTTGTTTGTATTTTGTATATATACATATGCACACAACCTGAACAAGAGACTGCAAAAGAAGGAAATTCAAGCTTTCTGTGAAATTTGTATACTGCTACTTATACTCCACAAGACACCTTTCTTGTTTCGTTAAACTGTCCAGTCCTCCCACGTGCAACAGCAACCTACATGTTATTTAATAAATAAATAATCAACACACTGATGTCTCATTAATTCTGCAAACAGTAGTAACGAGGGACATTTCAACTCCAGCACAGATGTACATGTACCCCTTTATTATTCTGAACAACACTCATTTCAAAATCTCATCTGGATTTCTTGAACGACATACATTTTAACTGCATTGTTGCCAATTAAAAACTTTGCACTGCCAAACTGCTATTTACTAAACAAAATGGAGAAAGTATATCTGCATGAAATTGCATTAGGAGTAAATACCCTTTCCCTAAGTACACACTCCTACAAGTACCGACGCAAAACTGACATTTTTTAACTCGGATGATAATCTTCCTGTCAGTGCTCATTTTAACAACAGAAAAGACTTTTATTAGTTCTTAGTCCTATTAGCACTGCCGAGCCAACAGAACAAGTGGCGGATAAACAGATCGCAGCCTCAGCTCTGCGTCACCAAAGCTACCCGCCAGGTTTTGTCTGCAAGACCAGTTTCTGTGCGTGACCTGTTTCCCTTCCTCCCACACTCAACCCAACGGGATAGCAGAGCTGCCAGACAAGGCAGAACCAGGCCTAAAATTAACTTTATCAAGCACAGTAAAACCCAAGGAAGAGCCCAATTAACTCAGCTACCCCAAGCAGAGTTGAGCAGGACAAACAACGCGCATTCCTATCATTCTTCCAGCTTTTACATTCAGCAGATTTGTCAGAGAAACCCTGCAACTAGCCTGCAGCCTGACAAGCCTTTTTCATTTGATAACGCTGAATTTACTGGGAATTCCTGAGCACTCTCTTCCACCTCCCACTGGCCTGCTTCCCGAGGTAGTCCACACCCCAGCCAGATCCAATCCACACTTCCAGTTTTGCAGAAGCATTTTGGTGGAATGGATGGATGGACAGGCAGGTGCACAAAAATCGCTGAAGCACTCCTATGTCTGGAACTATAACCATGCCATTTAATAAGCTAAAGTAACTGTGACTCTAGATGGTTAGTGCTTGGGAGTACAATTTAACTTTCAAGGCTCATTTGTGCCATGTTCAGCTCAACAGGATCCTTAGCCTTATTCAATTCTCTTTTAATGCTGAAAATAAATTGGAAAAGCATGACTGTGCCCTTAGAAAGAAAGAAATAAAATTAATGATAAAATCGTCTCCATTGTTTTGTTTTTAAACTGTCTGACAGACTTTAGTATTAAAAAAATTGGAACTCTTTCACAAAAGACTGGAAAACAGCACAGTGAAGAGAAAAATTATGGCTATGAATTCTTCTTAATCCTACATAATACTACTCAATACGGGATGATTATGCATGAGGGGAAAAAAAGGAAGAATTAAAAAGATGTTGTTAAATTCTCTCACTCAAAATCTTCAAGCAAAAAAAAAAACCAAAAACCAACCAACACCAACCAAAACCCAAACCAAAAAAACCCCACCCCACCAACTATCACAGTGCAGCAAAATACTCAAAACTAAAATACCTTTCCCTACATAGCAGCTGACAGTTTCAAAAATCCACTAGAGTGGCTACTTCTATTTTCACACCTTGTGATCAACCCATATTACAAAAGATAGTCTAAATAATAGGCCCAGATAGTAAAAATATCTATGTACACACATCCGCAATTTAGCATTAAGAAATTATTTTGCCCCTAACTTGCTATTCCAGTACCAGCCAACAGCTTTGCAGTCTCTTATTTCCTGGCATACAAAAATAAATAAAATCTCAAAAGTGTTGCCCTAAGAGTTATCTTCAAGTTTTATTGGATAGACTTCCCACAGAAGCTCTAAAGTGGAAAGCTCTAAAAAGGAAAAAAAATGTGAAAAAAGTGAAAAACTTAGATGCTAGGCACATTGAGAATCTGGAAAAGTACAGAAATATGCACCAAATAAACTGCAGGAAAAATATTTGTCTTAGTTCAGGCAAAATTTGTTTTTCACGAGCTCTACATTTACCCATATTATTGTCTACATTTAGAAGACTGTGTGTATACCCTATATCAGGCTTCCCATGAAAGCCAGTAGCTATACACAGAGAGCAGCAGGATTAACCCACATATAAAAAGGTTACAATTGAGGTACACAGCAGGAAAAGAAAACAGTCCTTTTCCAAACATATCTGGTGTGTTTGTACCCATATACTTTTTCAGTGTATCAGCTCTGACAAAGCCAGTGGTCTTACTAAAGAAAAACACCCGAGTTACATTTCCGATCCAAACTAATTTGAAGGCAAATAGTGACTCTCACAGCAAGGCTGCCTTATTCACAACCCCTCTCCAGTCCATTTTGTCTCAAAATGGGAGACACTGCATTTAGATTAAGGAAATAAAAAATATTCTAAGTGTGATTACAAGGCCACAAAGATGTATTTAAAACCAGACTTAAAGCTGTAGAACAAAGATGAGGTTTTTTAAAGGTAAAAAATAATCCTAGTTGCTTTTGCTGTTTCACCTCAAGAATACAATGCTAAAACTACACCACAGTACCAAGTTTTACACACAGATTACATAAACTTGCTATAAATGTATACATTTGTGATGCTCTGCAATCTTTGATAATTTTCATCCAAATGTGCCCGCAGTTCTATTTTCAGTTCTTTCCTTCCTGTTCAGGTGGATTTGACAGTGTTGGGTTTGCAGCTCGACTCGACGATCTTAAAGTCTTTTCCAACCTAAATGATTCCAAGCTTGAGTCCGAGGTTCACGGAAGTTATGCAGAAGAGGTAATAGCTCAACTTTCAAGGCAGCCCTTGCATAAACTTGGGTGCAACAAAAAGGCATGCTGGGATGGGAACATCATCTTACTGTGGACTAAGTGGAGCTTTGCTGGCAAGAAGGCAGGTAGCCCATATGCCTACAAAAGGTCTCATGGCTTTCCGAAAAGTTTTCCCTATTTAGGTCCATGAAAACAGACCTGTTTGGATGCTGGTCAGTAATGGCGCCCATCCCTTTCAGGAGCCAGCTGTAGGAGAAAACCTTCCTACACAGGAATCCTCAAGGAAGCATATCCTCTCAGTAGGTACCACTCCACAGTCTTTCCCAAATTCTGGACCTTATTAGGTAAGTTTGTTATGTTTAGTGCTGCAAGTCATACTTGGCTTTTCCTGTAAAAAACAAAAGGCCACATGAGACTGGACACAGCACTGGAGTTGTTGAGAGGGCTCTACTCCAGTATCTATGTAGCTGTCACCCCAGGATGTCCATCCTATTTCAGCTTTCTGGAAAACAAGGGACACCACTAGTTAACTCCTCTGTGAAGAGTCCCACTAACACAGTAATAAGGAGCATTAGGTGTCAGCTAGGGATTACTACTCTCCATTGCCAAATCATGTCTTTGTTTCTGTACTATACAATAGAAAGTGGCTTTAAATTCACTGCAGGTGTAACCTTCTACGATGTAACAAATTCAAATTCAATGATAATTAGTTACCCAAAATTAGTTTCACCATAACAGTGAGCGGTAAGTCACAAATCACTTGAAAAATAACTCAAACTTAGAAAGGATGAAAAAAAAAATCCACTTTTTTTTTCAAGAACTGCTGATGTCTTGGGTCCTTCATTGCTTTGTACAATCACGAGATACAAGTATTTATTTTAATATGTAATTACAGAAAGCACGTGTATAAATACTTTCTTCCCTCCTCACAAAATGCATTTACAGATACCACAGAGCTGTTTCTTAAATACCACCATTAACTGGAAGGCTGACAGAGAACTGAAGCAACCCAAATGGGCTGAAGGACAATGTTTTCTTCTCCTCCATCAGTACCACACACAGACCTACTCAAGCACTGTCATCCATCAGTCCTGCACCTCTTCCTTAGCATGAGTGCCAACACTGTAAGCATCCCCAGCATATTGAAGAAAACCACCCTGGATAATCATGACTGCTTTGGGAGATTAAAGCAGTGGCTGGCCGTGACCCTGACAACAATTTCTGTGGTTATTACATTTTTATTAAGAGTTTCAGAAAAGCTACTTTTTAAAGTCTATGAGGTAGCACCTTTATCTCAGTTTCACCTGTTCAGTAAAGATTTCATTACTCCAGAATAAAGTCAAGCTCATTAGGATGGAATGCTGTTGCCTAAAGCCAGGCCTTCAGTGCCTATGAGCCCATGAGAAGTGCTGGAGTACCTGAGACCTCCCCAGGGGCTGGCAGATATGTCAGTGGACCCCCCAGAAGACACCCACCCTTTTGGAGCAACAGCTGGAGGCCGGACAGACCACGTGGATGGCCAATCAATACCCTGGGGGCAGGAAAATGAATATTACCCTTCACAGCAATGCATTTACACCCTGCCTCCCTCTCTTGTGGTCACCAACTTGCGAGCATTTACATTTGTCCTCCACTTCAAATACACAAGTGATCCTCGAGGTAAGCAGAAGGGAGTTTTGGTAGAGAAGTCATGCCTAAGTGTAAATATTCTCAAGATCAAAACTTAAGAGCTGTGGCCTTTGAGCCCTCGCTCCTTGCAGCACTTCTGCTGACCTTGTGAAACTTTGGTGAGACGGGCTGCACACAGAAGTCTGTCATACAAGCTAATTTTTTTTTTCCTTCAGAATCTGACTTTCAGCAGAAGGTGCAAACTAATAACAAACAATAAAAATTAGTAGTAGTGTTACAAAAAGGATAAAGACCAGGTGATAAAGAACAGATTGATTTTGTCTTGAAAGAAAGTAATAATCAGGAGAGCCAACTCTTTGTTCTGCCACAGCCTCTTATTTGAGGGCTGTAAAGCAAGGAAAACTGGCTATAAAATCCTGATTTCTGAGAGGCTGCCCCAGAAGAGGAGTCTTAGGGGAGCACAGCGCACTCTTACTAAGGTATCACTCCTTGGTGCATAGCCAAGAGATATGCAGAAGCCAAAACACAGCATGGTAGGAGTTGCCTAAAGGCAGTCTAACAGGGATGAATAGCTCCCAAGCAGTTCCAAAAATGCGTCAGGAGAAACCACCTTCGCTCTGCACGCTGCTCCAGGGCCAAGCACAGGCAGCAAACTGCCCAGTTGGACAAGTTATCACTGCAGTTAAAATGGGAGCAGATTAATTTTTCTTCAGCAGTACGTACATGAAACTTCCACTGAAGGAGATGAGCCTGCACATTAATACCAGACTTAGCCATGAAGGCTCTTTGGTTATTTTATACTGAAGAATGGTGTTTCTGTCTCAAGATGACATGGTAATACTCAAATCCTTTTCCTAACAGCACATTTTGAAGTTACAGTGTGTTCTGAGGACATTGTAAGGCAGTGCAATTGCATCGTCTCATAATTAACTGTAATTACTCTACGATCATTTCCAGACTTAAATGGAGTTAACCATTAACCTGTATTTGTAGACTGTATTTGCTGAACAGCATGGTATGTTCTTTCATTCCCCAATGCTATGTAATCGTGCAGTTATAGACTCTTATCAGAGTGGTCAGCTAAAACAGTTTCTGCTGGGGTGAGATGAAAGGCCATGGATATCTAGTTATTATTTAAACGTTTTTTTAATTTTAAAATGCCTTTTTTTCCATGAAACTTTGTCAGGAAACAAAACAAATTAACATGGGACTGCTAATTTTCACGTTTTCTGGACACTCCCCCCCCCTCCATCTCCAGTCCTTGTGCCTATGTTAGTGTAGGAAAAAGTGGCATCAAGACAACTCTTCAAGCTTCCAGCTGGATTTCCTTACTATGCCTTACCTGTGTATGTACATGTCTATTAAACAAAAAAAAGCATACTTTGAGTCTCCAACATAGTGTAAAAGTAATTTAGTTGTTTCTCCCATAACAATGGCTGTATTGCTGACATATTTGTAAAGCACTTGCAGTAAGATTCAGCTGTTGTGAAAAAATAATACAACAATATAAAGAACACTATTCAGTACTTATTACCCACTCTAGCAGTACAGACAGTCAACAGCAGAACGCTAAGGATGACTGCAGAAGTGTTGCATATGCAAAATCATGCATATTAAATCTAGGGTTGCTTTTTCACTGTTTGTTTTTTTTGTTTGTTTTCATGGTTTTGGTTTGGTTTGGTTATTTTTAAATGAGTAACAACAGCTTTGTGCAATCACATCTATGGAACTTGCTCTGTATTCTGTCACAAATTGAGGTATTACAGAGCTCTACTGCGCTTGATGCAGAAATATACCAGAGGATAATTGAGATAACCTGTCAATCACACAGATGTAATGACATTTATTTGAATATAATAGCCAAGTACTGTATTTGAAGTGTTTTGCTGGTCCTTTACATTTGAGAGGGAAAACCAGAAACATTTTAGAAATTCAGAATACTTATCAACTAGTTACCATCAGGACTCACTTCCACACAGGATCTGCTGCAGCCTAAGGCTGTAAAAGCCCCGCTACAAGCGGTCCATCTCTTTGGAAACTTAAATTACAACATTCAATTGCTTGAGAAAGACTCCTGGCTGCCAGCTTGGCCAGTGTGAGGTGTTAGTTTGAGGTCTCTAGCACCACCTTATGCAGAGTTTCTGCTGCAACCTCAGTTAGAGAATACATCTGTATTAAATAAAGACAGATTCTTTATCCTCTTTACTGCACACAGAAAGCACATGTGTCATTTTATCCAGCATGATGCACTGGCACAACCCATAAATAGATTGTTTAGTTGCAAATTACCTGGAAATACTATGATGGAAAGGAGACAGACAGATTATGACTGATTTCAAAGGATTCTCAATAAACCAGTGAAATCAGCACAGTATCATCCTAAACTGAGGTATTAGTACTAACAACTGCTATTTAAGTATTTCAGCACTCTTTTCCCATACGTTTCCTGTTCTGAAGACCAGGAAGTGTAAAGAAGATGGTAGGAGTTTGGTCACCCTGGTTAGGGAGGACTTCTTGTGCACCGTAGGGTGGCCTACGCAGTTGCTACACAATGCACTGAAACAGGCTTTTATGCCAAATCCAATTCTCAGCAGTACAAAAAGCATTCATCTTAAAGCAGCTTTGGGAGGATGAGGAAATCTAATCCTAGAGGGAACCCCTGTGCCCATGTACAATAGAAATCCCACCCACACCAAAACAATTTTCTGGATGCACATCAAAGAACATTACCTCTTCAGAACGAACGCTAAATACACCCATCTCGGAACTGTGTCAATACTGGCAGTAGGAAACAAAACCTCACTTCTAAAACTGACACTGGGAATGACTCCAGTTGTCAGAAGCTTCATGAAAGCATGAGGGCAATGTTACCTGTGCTTCAGCCGACAGTAATACAGGTACAGACTTTCGCAAAACACAAGGTTAAGGCATGAAAATATCCTTGGGGTTTGCAGGACCAGTTAAAAGTTTTAGGAGCTCTTGTTTTAAGACATGTTCAGTTTACAGTTATCTAATCCAATACATAAATGAAAAAGGCAAACTTCTTTCAAGGATATCTGCAAACTGTCCTCAACAGAATTTGACCTTCATAATCAAACACTTGTATTTGAGGGGAAAACTACTGGAAGCAAGTAAGAATTATCTGAAGCTTTACTTCTTAACCCTAAATACAGTAACTGGTGTAAGTAAAACCTTGTCTCAAACAAAATTCTCATCTTCATTCAAAAAAGTTTCTCAGACTCTCAAGGAGTTTGTGTTGGTTTCCTCCTCCCTGCCCCCCACTAAACAAACAAAATGCAACCCTCATTATCTGTCTCAGCCCACCATTCTCAGTACTCCCTTCCCTGGGTGTCGCACAAGAAGACATAACATTACAAAGTACACCAACTGACCACTCTGAAAATTTACTATGCTAAGGGCTGGAACAAAGAACTACCAAAGTGACTGGCTATTCTATCACCATGTGATGGTCAATGAGCAAGGAAGAAGCACAAACTGTCCCGCAAGCTAGAGGTCTGCAGAGGGACAACAGCACCTTGCTCAGCCTTTTCCCTGCCACTGTCCGTACTGCCACTTGGTCCAATTCAGCCACTTGAGAGAGGAAGCTGCATATAAAATACACCACTGTCACTTGTGCTCCCGACCGCTTCAGCAGCCCAACTAATTCCTGAAATGCCAGATGCCCTTGCAGCTGATAACCTGTACACATCCCAGCACGCCACTCACGGCCCGGGAGAACAAGAAGAGAGAGGAGGCAGAGGCCAGGGTAGATAGGACTGGCACACATGCACACACATGAATGCCTCTCCCTTTGCACAGTTCTAAATAAAATTAAGCTGCTCATGTCATTTCCACTGCCAGATTAGCTCAAGCATGATAAATTTCCAATTCAGCTCATTCACCTCACTTTGATCCATGCTACACGCTGCCTTCTATTCACATCTACAACCATCATTGACAGCAGCAGGGAGAGCAGCATAAATCCAACAACAAAACACTCTTAAGAGTGAGAACTTAATGGGAACTACAGGATTAGGGGTTTGGTGGTTTTTTTCCTTTAATTTTTTTGTTTGTTTGCTTTACATTTTACCAGTCTGATATTAACATGTTGCAGCACAATTTTATTTCTCTTGCTGCACTAAGAGATAAAAGCACTGAATTCACCCAAACAAAGTCTAAATAGACGGTGATCAGCTTCTTCCCTATCCTTGCCCCTGAACCGTCCTCCTTGACCTTTCAATTAAGCAAGGCAAGAGATCTCCTTAGAACTATAGCTTTTAAGTAAATAGATAAATACATGGAAATCTCAGAAATCAAATTACACCTAACATTCAGTGTAACAAATAAAATAATGAAGCAGCAACAAAAAGGATGGAAATTATTTAAGCAAATGTCAAAAAACAGTTTCCTCATCAGTGTTGTCATACTTCATTTACAAATCATGTGTAGTTTTAAATTACCATTCATGCAGTTTCCCTTTAGATCAGTACAAAATTGCTATAGCATAGCTTTTAAACGTACAAATCCCAAAGTATGGGGTCTCGGGGCAGAAAAGAAGGTAGGGAGGAAGGGAAGGATGCTTATGTATGTATGTCAAGGTATGCATATTTTGAAAGCAAGAGAGAGAGAGCAAGAGGTATAGAATGTTTACAGATATATAAAGAACTGTATTACATACACATCTTACATACATAAATAGAAAGTAGCTGAAAAGCCCGTGTAACAGCTGCTTTTATATCGTGTCTTTGCGTCACATCCAAAGACTAAACCCCAACATGCTGCTGTGTAAGCATAACCCTCAAAAGGGACATACGTTTGGGTCAAGAAACTTCTAGTCCTGGTTTGCAAAGAATCAATCCAGAATTGCATTTTTGGAAGCTAATTCAGAAGAGGTTTGGAACTTGTTAACAAGTCTTATGTATTTCAAAAAGGGAAAACTTTAGCTGAAGAAGACTTCCAAACATGACAGAAGTAGAAAGGCTGGTAGGCCTGATCCTTACTTAAAACTTAATAAACATTACGAGTGTATACCTACTTTTAAAACAGGACTAGCACTATCCTTACCATGAACACTGAAGCACTCAAACATTACAACTTCAAAGAATAATATAAAATCTTCACAAATCAAGCCACAGTTCAGGGCCAAGTCTCATCTCTATGGGCTTCCTGGCTGACAAAAATAGTTTTGAAAAAATAAGTATCATCAGCCATGTGCATTATTGTTTTATCCAGAACCTGCTTTTCACCAGGAACTGGTCATATTTAATGGAAACTAATGATTCTTCTCAGAAATAAAAATGAATGTCAGAGAAACACATGGAGCAACAACGGTACCAGATCATCATCCAATTACCTTTATAAATTAACTACACACTTAGTACAGACACTGGCAAATATATGTTTATGAAACTGAAGCATTGTTTACACTGTCTCTAAATGACACGAAGAGTATTTAATCCTGTATATCATAGGGTGAGCGGACCCTCTGAGTATGCAGTGACATGGGTAGGGAGTTTGCAAAAATTCTGCCTGGGCCTTAATTCCAACATAGTCTGCTCAAATTTTTTACTGCCCAACAGGATTCATCCATCCATCTACTAGATGCAAAGAAGAGGCAAGATAATGTTATGCTGCTGGTGGTTTGGGTGGGGGTTTTTTTGAGGTTTGGTTTTTTTTTGAAAGTTTGCAAAATAAAAAGTTGTAACAGCAGAGCTTGACATAAAACCAGGTATCACTTGTAGTCTGATGAACAAGTAGTACAAATTGTAAAACTAGCTTCTTAACATGTTCGTTACCTCAATAAATCCACCCTGAACTTTAGGAGGTCTGGACCTCTGTTTTGCAAATGCTTTCAAAGTATGTATCAACAAACCTCCCAAATTAGTGATTTGTAGAGGTATGTTATCCTGTAACTACTTCAACTCAAACTAAAAAAAAAAAAAAAAAAAAAAAGAATAAAAAAAAATGTTAACACCTCCTTCACTTGCGAGATACACAACTCTTATTTTGGTGCATCTCACTGAGTACGGACCAAGAACAGCCCTCTCCTTCCCGTACCAGCTCTTTACCTCCACAGCTCTTTTCAGCTCCGAACTACCTACCAGCAGGCTAAAGGAGTCATCTAGTGGCCACAATTAATTCCTGCAGCCTCACCAGCTTCTGCAGCCTGGCTGTCAGGGCAAAACACAAGATTTTTGAACCCTTAAAGCACAGGCAGCACTGACAATTGAGTCCACTGAAGGTCCAGCATCTGAACCGTGATACAGTCCTAGCAGCCATGTTCCACGTTCATGTTTCCCAACATGCCCTAAGCATTTGTTTCCCACTTCTGGCCCACGTCAAGGCCAAATTCAAGTTCTGTCCTTCTTAAACATGCTTGGGAGTAGATAAGGCTGTGTTGTTTCTAATCCTTGTGTAGCTCACTGTTCCTTTTCAGGAGCAGGCAAACCGATTGTCTGAGTAACGTCGCTCCATAGGCGAAGTATCAGTTCAAGCAACACTCTTGCCCACCCATTAAAGGGCAAAGCCAGCAGCAGGACAGCAAGCTAACTGATTTTACTCAGTTCCCACCCCTCTTCTACCACAAACTTACTTGCATAGGTTTGGACAAAGTACTTAAGTATTTAGGCAAGGTACCTCTTAGTCTTGGAAGAACCATCTGCCTGATAACACGCAAAACTCAGTAAGAACTGAGGTATTCGAGGTATGATTTAAAATAAAACTTTGACAAACAGTACTAATATCTATGAAAATCTTATTAGGCTTCAAAAAATTCGTAATGCTTTATCAGTTCTCTGTTCCAACACCTCCAGTCAGGTAAGCTCCAGAAATTTAAGGCAGTGTAATTTTACTGGAAAACCTCAAATACTCATCCCTCAGATGAATGGTCATTTCAACCACATTAGGAATAAAAAAGTGAAAAGTCAATACTGATGTTTCACAAACACCTTAGTTTGTTTCAAACTCAGATCCTGATCAACTTTTGTTACTCTGTGTTAATTTGTGTCACCTGCTGAGTGACTGAACTGCAGGCACCTGACCAAAGAGCAAGACTGTCTGGAGTTTCTTTTTGTTTCTGGAAATCACTTTACTGCTACACTAGTGCTAGGCTCTGCAAGAAATAGTTGCTACTCTTCCTTCACAAAGTAGAGACTATTTACATGTTTTCTTTTCAAATGCTTGCATTCTTGCTTAGAGATGAGTCTAATACAGTGAGCATCAGGTGTTAAATATCCCCCCATCCCCCCCCCCCCCCCCCCCATTTCCAACACCCACATACTACCTATGTGGTTTAACATTTTTTAACTTCATCTTGGCAGCAGTAGCCCCCCAGCCCTGGAAATCAGGAACTATAGGTTCTTCAGACCTCTCATGGACAAGCCAAAAGACTTCCTTAAATTCATACTCAACCTCCCTGTGACTCAGAGCCTCTATCTGCCTCAATCACCTCAGTCAGAAAGGTTCACCTAGCTTTCTTCATCAATCCCATAATCACTTGGGTAATTCAAGTGAAAAGTCATACAGAAGTGCAAATTATTATTATGGTATTGTTAAGGAGCTCTGACCTATTTCAAGCTGCAGTTGAAGGTGGAAAATGGTGGTACCACAACTGTACCAACAGGTGAAAGAAAGACAAATGAGCCTTGCAAGCCTGAATGTCAGAGTTAAATAGAGAAGGTTCCTTCAAAATAGCCTGGCAGGAGCAGCAGCTAAGTGATGTTTAAAGCTAGTATTTAGCTCAGCCGTCCTCTGATCTCAGCAGGCAACACCTCCACCTTGCCTGTTCACAGGTCTAGCAAATTAAGTATTGGTAAGATCTGCCTTATGTGGAGGACCTGGAGAAAGACTGCCTCTAAAGCACGTTTATTTCTGTAAGGGGTGGACGCCTTACCCTTTTAGGTCAGTAAACCACTAAGAGCTGTTTCTTGCCACTCACTGCTCAGAGGCCTAGTCACAGAGACATCTGGAAGTTAGAAAACACTTCTGCAGCGCTCCATGGTTTGCACAAGCACACCCTAGATCTGGTTTTCGAGCTTTTAAATGGGCCTAATTTGTATTGTCAATAAAAGTAACATTGATATTCCGCAGTCTTAAATGGCCAACATCATATGAAGGGTAAGATCACTTTTAAGACTTTCACACAAATTTAACTCACTCTATTTATTTTATTTGTGTATGTTACACGTAAGATCCTCTTTGGAAAGAGCAGTGAAAAAGTGGGTTTGCTACTGGTCTGAAACAGCGTGCCAAAAAGTTTCAGACGAAACGAGTAGTAGAAAGTAGTCTATGTCTACTGATGTATCATGTTAGGCCAAGTCTCATTGCAGTTCTCTGAAAGAACCGTGTGAGACAGGGCAAAGAGTAGATGAGGAACAGCAACAGTCATTCAAGCCCACTCTGTCCCACTATTACAAGAAAGAGGCACACACTTTCTGTATTACACACATACATGCACGCACAGATATACGTGTTTATGTATCTATACATACTTTATTGCAGGTGCATGCAAGATAAAAACAAACACCACATAGCAGGCTGGTTTGCAAAGTAGCCATGCAGAATAAAGACAGTGGCAGACTGAGATAAAAAGACAAGAAATTGCAAAATACCACAGCCAGTCTTAAAATATCTACCTTCCTTTCTGCATTTAAATTAAAATGTGAAGCTCCTTCTAGAGCTTCTACTCTTCTACTACTTCTTAATATGCAGTTCAGCCAAAGCATGGCTGTACTTTGTCAGTACTGTGAATACCTGGGTTGACATACTTCCTTCAACAAAAGGTTTATTATACTGATCAGCCTTTTATCACTCCAAAAGACAGCCATAATTTGTCTTTCCTAAAGGTCTTACCACAGACTACCTGGGAACTTTGGTTAGCTGGGTAGCTGCCCCTCCACCCAGAGATGTTTCACATAGGAAGCATATTTTACTTATATTCCAGAGATGGCACAATGTTCCAGGATTATTTCCAGGTATAATTCAAGGAAACTGACCAATCTTAAAATAGACACGTTACTCACTGAAGCACAGGCATCTCAAGAAAACCTCTCTTTGCACCCTAATTACTCAGCAGAAATCAGCTAAACAGTATCAGTGAAACGAAGATGCTTTTCTCTAAGGGCCCTGCCCTCCTATCACTCCTCAGCTTTGGTGATCTACAGGACAAGCTGAAACACCTCTAAGAACTGCCAGGAGCAAAGGATTTATATGCTTTTATGTACATTTGTCAACCCATACTGCAGCAAATTTAATCAGAAGCAACAGTGTAAACTGATGATTAAATATTAAGTATATTCACTTATTCTGAAAGCTCAGCCAGAAAGTACCTCTTTTTCCTCTGCCTAACCACCACTTCACCAACACAGTATTTTGGATTCCTTGTCTCGCTAGAGGTCCACCAAAGAGCAGCTGTCCCTACCTGCAGCAAAGACTTCCAAGTAGAGATGCAGGATTCACAGAGCAGAGACTCAAAGTCATAAATTCAGTGAAAGCCCAGCATCTAATTCAGAAAGCCTCTAACACAGTCTTACTCCTGTGAACATTCTGAATAAACCATGAACACCACCACAGATGGGAAGGCCTCAGTTGTGTTGTTAGAGTATGTCACAGTCTTTTTTTCAAATGGGGCCTGGCTAGCTGGCTGCCTTCTAGCAGCCTTGAAGGGGGAGGAAATAGCTTAAATCTAGTAACTCTTTATTTGCCCTGACTAACAAGAACCCGTTTCTTGAGTGAGTTCCACCAACATGGGAGGTATTATTGCTGACTGAGATTTTGTCAACGCACATAGGCCCACATGGAATTTGCTTGCAGTTTTACCCAAGAAACTTCCAGGTGTTTACACATCTGATTGCTACTTCTGAGTTACTCCATAGATCAATAAGTTTCAAGTGGCACCATCAGTTACAAAAAGAAATTTAGTCAAGTATGGAACACTTAGAGCTACATTATTATCATTTTAAACCTTGAAAAACATATATTCTTGTAGCCAGCTGGGAACAGGAAAACTAAAATTATTTTCACTTCTCTCACAGACAGTTTCACTTTGAACTAAGTTTGGAACCCAACATTTTGCTTTAACGTCTGCATAAAGATATTCCTTCAATTTGCAAATATTTTAACCTCCTGATATCATACGAAATGCCTTACCATACAGTAGTGATCTAACAGATAAAAGGGGAAGGATCCCTTTTCAGTAGCTTTACTCTGCAGTGGATCCTGCTCATCTTTAGTTGAAATACACAAGTTTTTCCGTTAGCATTCTTTGGGGCTTCTTTTGAAAAAACATGTCCCCTATGAAGCATTAGGCCTTGTTACAAAAAAGACAGGTCCCGCCAGACTTAACTTTCACATCTGAAAAATCCCAGATCCTGCTAGGGTTAGCTGGCCATCAGGGAAGACTATGTCCCAAGGCAGCACACCACACCAGTTCCTTGTACCATCCCTCCACAGCTGTGACAGCACTTCCCAGTAAGGTTCTGCCAGCATCATCCCAGACAGAAGTCCATGGAGAACACTGCTGCCATTATACCATGTCCATGCAGAGGGTGGACACAACACTGGTAGAAGGTGCTGCAACAGAGGCAGTAACTACACATCCTCACCAGCAGGTACTTACAGAACCCTGGTCATGGCCCACCTGCATCAACTCTGGAGGTGTTAGGTCCCTTGTATTTTGCTGTAATTTTCCTAACGAAGAAAGCATTATTATTGTGACTTACTCTCATTAACTAGCTTCTCCACTTACAGGAACAGGAGAGACACATTTTCCCCTCCAAAAGAAATAATCAATGCAAACTACCAATTTTTTTTTTTTTTTTTTTTTTTTTGCTTGGGATTCTATGTAGTTCTTTCAATCCTTCTGCCTTTATAAAAGCCAACTGAATTTCATGCTGTGAAAGCCTGATAGGAACATTTAAATAAGTTTTCTTTCTCATCCTGAAACTATCATACCTTTTGTTCGTCTCCCACAAATACAATTTTTGTTCTGTATAAAGTTTTCATTGGACAGCATCTTTTTGTAGCTTAAGGTACTCTAAAGCATTACTCAAAAATCTGAAGAGCTGACGTGCCACACTTGGCTAAGGGTTTTCAGTTTACTTTGGTAGGGCAAGGGAAGGAGTAGAGATGGTATTTTCAACTCTTAACTCTACTATCTGAACAACTTCCAAGCAAAGCAAACATCGATCCTTTAATCCCTTGTCAAAATCCACTAGCATGGATTCCTGTACTTGCATGGAGTCTCACAGAGGGTAACAAGGCTCTGAACAAATGCATGGGTCTACACTACCAAATCTCAAAATTGGATCTTTATCTTGGGATGTAACATTCAACTACCCTAGCCAAAACACAGCCCCAGGGAATTCATGTAGAAATATTTATTGCTGCTTTTCGCCAGCTCCTAACACACATAACAAAAGCTTGAAAACCACTAACAAAAACTTCCCGAACTCCACAAATCACACACAAGCAACAACAACTATCCTGCTATTTAAAAAACAAACAAAAAGTATTACAGCACTGGCCACAGATATGTACTCCTCTTACAGTCCACTGGAGGAGAAGCTACCTTCTCTTTTGGTGATATTCTGCCACTAGTCAAAAAATCTCAGAATAACTGATCAACAACTTAGAGCAGCAACTCTGGACTTAAAAATTTCACCAGCATCTTGCATCTGTAGTAAACTGGTATTCTGCATCCAGACAGAACTACCTTGCTAAAATCACTTATCAAACACACTCACTGGAAGTCCCATGCAACCTTTAAGAACAGCCTGACACATAGCATGCTATGCTGGGCCACGCAAAGGAAAGCTATGCAAGGCAGCACCCACTTCAGAAAGGATCACAGGAGAAAGATAAAAGCAACATCACAATTAAGACATCTTATCTTCGGCATCTGATGCTATCTAGACTGGAAGCTATCCAGACTGCAAAATCACGTTTTGCAAAGATGCATATATGTCCCCAGTAGAAGAAATATTGACAATAGTGGTCTATTTCTGGAGGTACATCCTCCTTCTCTTGCATTTTACTTAGCCTGCCCCTCAGACTCTAGTTTGACAAGCAGTAACATAGCATAAACCAGCTCTGAAGCCAGAAGCAGGACAGCGGACAAGACTGCTTTTATTCCCCACACTCCTGGACCCCTTTTTTGGGGTAACAGAGCTGTTCAGTTCTCCAGTCCTTGTTGTCCCACAAGATGGGGGACAACAGGCCCCGAGCCTTACGAAAACCAGGGCTGAGCTTGGGCAAGAAAAGGAGACAAAAAAAGAAAAAAATCCATTGCCTCCAATCTGATTCATGACACACTATATGATCCACTCAACGGTGGTCAGTTCTATCTTTAGTGGACAAAAAAAGCTAAGCTAAAAAAACCCCATTAATATTAGCTACAGTCAGTCCTCCCATCCAGTTCATTACACAACTGCAAACACACTAGCACGGCCCCATGGGGTAGGATGCAAGCGCCTGAGGCTGAGACTGTTTCTTTCAGTGACAGTGCTGCCATTTAAACATGGTGCTTGGCAGGGAGCTGTAGCTCAAGTAACGTATTGTATCTTCTATCTATGTTGAAGATGGAGTCAGTATTACCCATGTGATGAACTGAAGGTGAAAAAAGACTCTGGGAGCCATACCTTTCACTCTTCTCTTCATGCCTATGAATAGAGAGCACTTATTAACACCCTTGCAATCTCTCCAACAAGGAAGGATCCAACTTGCAGACAGAGCTCCCCATCCCCCTTCAGTGCACTCTGAAATAAATTAACAAATCTCCACAAGTTAACAGAAGACCAGGCTGCCAAAATGTGACAGAGAAGTAGCAAATCCTTTGACCCTAGCTGTCAGCAAGCCTGGCAAATCTGTTATAAGCACAAAATTTAGAAACACTGGTAGGAAACCTTGACTCTACTGATACTGGTTGGCTTTTTTACAGCAACCTCCTATCAATCAGAATGAAAATATTGAAAATAAGTACAAAATGAGTAAAACAGCACAGAAGTCCAGCAGCTGTTGGGCATGATACTTTTAACATCATGCCCGTGGTCTCTGTGCTGCAGAGTTTCTCTACTGGCAGAACACGAGCAAAAAGGTAGTAACTTTGGCAAATAAGAGTTGAGTACTTGGGCTCACATGAGAAATAGATTTGCATCTACAGGATAAGCACATTTCTCACACATTTCTTGTGGCAACATTGGCATTCTCTTTAGAATCCACACACTGAGGCAAATGGGCACACATCATGTTTCTAACATACTGATGTGAGCAGCTCATAAAATGCCTTTAATCACAGTTTTGTCTCTCAGAGTAACGACGTAACGCAGGGCTAATTCTTTGAGCACGTCTACAGCGAGAAGTAGATTTAGCAGCAATGAATTCACGGATTGCATGGAGGCAAAACCACCAATACAGTATACCCAGCACCTGCAGCCAAAACCCAAAAGATACAAGTTTTATTATTACTTCCTACACAATGCTCTTCCATCACTACCACAGAAAGCCCGCAGACTGGGCAACAGAAGTGGTTCGTTTTCTTTCGACCTTACACATTTATCTACAAAGCTGTTCAATTACAAGTGGCAAGCATGGCCCAGTAACACAACACACTCTTAAGAAAATATGCTCCTACTTGCCCCACAACTGAAAGAAGTAGTGGGCCTTTCCACCAGGGAAAAAAGGGAAGTCAGTTATGCCCAAAAACACTACCACAAATCAAACCCCCGTTTCTAATTTACCATATTTCTCCTGTTTTCCATCAAAATGCATCAAACTGAAAATGCAGTTTCCCCAGAACTGCTTTCAGCACAGCTATCGAGGATCTTCACTGAAGAGAAGCATCCCCCACTCCCATAACTAATCCAAGACTAAATTTGTTTCATTTTATAGCAGAACCAATAAATTCAGCTCAGCATCACAGAGAATAGCTACTCAAAGTGTGCACTCTGGTCTGGACCAAGGGCACAAGCAGTTCTGGTCAGCCCTCAGAGCTTGGGACACACCACATCTCCCATGATCCTGAGCAAGAGCCTTGATTTCTTCCTGTTGTCCCTTGTCCTAGGAGGAGCAGCCAAGACCTGCGACAATGCCCTGTAGCTGTGATGGCTACATTCAACATCGGCTGGCCCACCACAGCTATGCTTTTTTGAATGGCTTGTTATGAAGAGCCTTCCGTAAAATCACTCATGTGATGAGGTTGTCCCATCAATCTGACAGTTAACAGGCAGCAACAGGACAGCAGCAGCAGCAGGACCACAACACAAAGTAGCAACCTGCTACCAGTTATGAATTAATGATTTTAGAGCTCCATTAGAAGGTAGAGAGTGAGCGATGCTCAGCTGTTTAAAAAGCTGAAAGTTGGTTAATGAACCTGGACTATTTACATTCTTCACTCCATAAAGAAAAATAATTAAACAAACAAAAAAAAAATTTAAATTGCAACAATGTGAGAAGGCATGTTTCTATACAAGTTGGCCATTTGCTGCAAACAATCTGCTTTCTCTCAACCACCCTGTAAAAAGCATTTTGTTTTGTTTTGTTTTTTTCCTTTTTGTTTTTCTCATGTATAACTTTATTCCCACACACTATAAAATCCTCTCATTCCCTCATATACATCACATTATTCTAGATTCACAGTGATTACCTATAAAGTGCCTTTCTGGCATTATTCAATCCATCAAGAAGTTCTGAAACTACGGAATTGGGTGTTTTTTCTACCCTAAGCTGTTTGGAGTGAACCTCACCTTTATCATCTGTCCATTATGGCTACATTTGTACCATATCTAGCTACGCTTCTCCATGAAAGAAAAACAAAAATTTGCACACTATAAACTTTCATTGACCACAGTTCTTTGCCACAGCACAATCTATCATTTCCTGAGCATACTCCATTACAGCAGGAGCAAAAGCATCTGACGAGGGAGCGGAGCCGCAGAGTTGCTCCTTTCTCGCTACCGGGCTGTGACTCCCGGTTCCACCTCCAACAACTCCCGGGATCGCGGCGAGGTAAGACCGGCACTCACCTCCTTCGCCTCCCCCCGGCCACAGACACCCTTTGGGTGCGGGGCTCTCCCGTTCTGCCTCGGTTCGCTGCAGCGACACACGATCACCGCGATACTCGCTCCTCCTAGCCTGCAGCCACCTCTAAAAAAAAAAAAACCAAACAAAACCAAAACAACCCAACAAAACCCCAAACCTCACTCCAGACCGGTGAAAATAACTCTTTTCGGGGGGGGTGGGGGGGAAGGCGGCGCAACGCCGGGAGGGAAATGAGGAGCAGGAAGCTGATCTCGGCGGGGCGGGGCGGAGGCGCGAAAAAAGCGGAGCGGAGCCGAGCCTCGTCGCTCCCCCCCGCCCCCTGTCCCTACACGGACGCCCCCCCCCCCCCCCCCTCGGGGGGGGGGGGGGGGCGTCCGTGTGTCCGTGTCCAGAGACCGGTCCCCGTCCCCAATTTGCCACTTCTTTCATCTCTTTCCTTCTGTCTGCTCAGGAACCTGTAGTAGGTCTTTAACTCATATTTGGAAGATTCCCATTCCAGAAGTTCACGAATCCCAGCAACTTTTAACAAAGCATTTCATGACTCCTTTGAAATTCACAGTGCCTGGTTCACTTTTTCACACTGTTTCGAAGTACGTCCTAGGCTCAGCCTGCGGTCAAACCCAGACCGAGATGGAGACAACCACACCTCTCTCGCCCTACCTCCCTACAGAGCCTGATGGCCTTCCCCTCCACGAGTGGACACACAGGACTCGTGCCTTCGTCTTCAGCCTCCCCAGTTCACAACCCACCTTTGGTGACTGCAGTTACATTAACTCCTCAGGCTGTAAGTTGAAGGTCACTGATGCAGACGTACATCCCTGTCTACAGCTACCCTGATGGAGTAGTCAGCTCCGACGGAGCGGATGCAAAGCCTCATTGCAGCAGTATCTTCAGGTGCTGCAGCAACACCAGCAGAGCCACAAGGAGACTAAAGGCAGCCTAAATCTCAGCATGCAGGCTAGGCCAGCCAGGGTACGAGCAGCAACACGCCAGACCCTATCCACCTCAATCTCAATGCCATTTCTGCACTAGTGTCTCTGTAGTTTGGCAGCTATATCCCTTTTCATTCATACGCTGAGTTACTCTAGTTCCACTCTCAGAACCTACTTGGTTCTTTTGGGGGAAACTATTAGCACTGAAGTGACATACAGCTGCTTCCTTACTAAGAAAACATATAGTTTAAAGCCAGAACTATATTGGAACTTGGAATGTAATTTATATACTCAGCTGAACAGATTTAGTGAGTATTAAAACCAAGAATCCATAAAACCTGCATGGGATATTGCGCTAGCAGTGGTGTGCAGACCAACAGCAGGCAAGGTTAAAATACAGGTAAGAGCTGAGCTTAAGAAAAACAGCAAAAATATTGCCAAACCTTTTCAGATATAATTGCTGTTACATAAATGCCTGGGCTTCTCTTCAAATCAAAACCAACACCTCTATGGCATCACTCACAGCTCTGGGAGTCCACCACACCAGAGATAAATGAGCTCACAAGCCCAGGATTATTCTGTGTATTTCAGAGAAGCTGTTTCCTACCTGCTTTACAGAAGAGAGATTCTACGGCACTAAGTACTGTTTTTTCCCTACTATTCAAATTGATACTCAGTTTTGAAAGGGCACTTCTCAGTTCTCACAAATACCAGCCAGGTATACTGTTGCTACAGTGTACCAGCCCGCTCCCTCCTCTCTGCTTCTTCAGTTCAACTACACATGTACACCAGTGAGAGTATTTAATTAGATACAGAACAGTAATCTCTGGCACTCTTGACATGACAGTCAAAGACAATTTATTCCAGCAAACTAGAAAACACTACAAGCACTTTAAAAAAAGAAAAAGTACTCATAGTTAGTAAATAAATATCCTTAACCAATTTATGAGGTTGACTAACAAATCACCTAAGGCACATCCTTAACTCCAGCAATGCCCATCTTTAACAAAGGCACATATTTAACTTCAGTCTATCTTGACTTAATAACAAAATAAAACACTCTCATGCATGGTTTTAAGTAACTTGCTATTATTTATTTTGCAAACAATTTTTTGTAAGTGTCCTGAAAGACCCTCCTCTATCAGCCCACTTCGGACTTTTACTATTGAAAGCGCTTAATCCTTTAGACAATATGTCATACAAAGAAAAAGTTGGAGAAACACCGGCTAAAGTATTGCATTGTTTTCAGTAGAAAAAGCTCTTATTTCTTTAACCCTGCCTTTCTACGAAAGAAACTTCCTTGAGAAAGCAGAGTGGCATCTGCTTGTACTTCAAATAATTATTCTATGCTTCTTTGCCCCTCCCAAGTTTCCTTGACTGAGGTCTTCAAAATAACAAGTACATTTCAAAATCAAAGCTTACCATTTGTAGGATTTCAGGAACAGGACTGTGAAAGTCATTATTAGGCAACCATTCTTCTCAAAAAGAAACAGTTTGTGCTTAACACTACCAGTCAGACTTCTGTCACTATCTTTGCTGCCTAGTGTTATTACCCTGCCCAGAGGTCTCTGACTTCAGTACAGATACAGTGTTAGATCAGCAGTTTTTACACTGCAGTCGTTATTTCCTACGGGTCTGCAAGACTAAGAAGATTAGTCCACTGTTGGTAGGCTTAGGCATCTGTATCATCTACAGGACACTTTAAATTCTAGTGTTTTTAAAGTAATAAAAAAAAGCTGAAAACCCTCTACTTTAAACTGTGTCAGCTTTTTTTCTCACGGGGAGAATATAAATTTTTTGAAAGCTTGAAAATGGTCATGGAAATGGATTATCTCATGTATAATCATCCTTTAGCTACTAGACGAGATAAAAACCTACCTCAGAAAGAAGGCGTGAAGTAAGAAGTGACAAGCACCTACAAGGGTACACACTCCTGTGCTTTAAACTCATTCACACACACTTAGAGGTCCAGGCACTTCCAATCAAGTAGTTATTCTGTACTGTTTTAAAATTAACTTGAAATCTTTGTACTGCTTAAGCTACAGTTGTCAAAAGTCATTTATACGTGACAATTTCTAACCTCTCATCCCCTACATTAAAGGCAGGTAGAGATTAGGCACCAAATTATATCCATTTAAAACAAGCCAACCCAGAGATAGTTTGATCAAATTTCCTCACTCCATCAGCACATCTATCTTCTCCTGAACTGACATTACAGGATGACTTCTCCTGGATTGTTACTCTGGTACTTTATGAGCACTAAAATTACTTAGAAAGTGACCAAGACTGG
Organism: Leptosomus discolor; assembly: GCF_034619465.1. NCBI lineage: Eukaryota > Metazoa > Chordata > Aves > Leptosomiformes > Leptosomidae > Leptosomus > Leptosomus discolor. The sequence continues at coordinate 122,239,405 of NC_141391.1, forward strand.
GAAGACCTGGTGAAAGAAGATACAAAGGGAAAAAGTAACACTGATTCATCTTGCATGGCTGAAAGCTTTCTTCTGCTAAGCAGCAAGGAAATATAACAGCAAACAATCAAGGAACCAAACAAACATTTTGAAAGCATATTTAAAACACGCCAAAACTTAACCTGGAAGTGACTGTCAGTGAAGCCATCCAAACAACTCCCCAATCAATCAAATTTGCAGTATCAGTCTACTATTGTCATCTTGCCTCCTGTAAAATTCACAAAAGAACTGTGCTCACATACATGTATAGAGTTTGCAACAATATCAATAAATTATCATCTCTATTGAAGCTCCACATTTTATTCCAATCCCATGAAGAAACACAATATTAACCACTAAATCTTAACAAAGTCTCTACTCAGCTCAAAATGGATACAATCTCCCAATCCAACACTTATATAACTCTGCAATACCACACAGTTAATATAACACTAAGCAGATAAATTAATTCATACAACATTCCAGAAAACACCATCAACAACCTGTGTACTCGGAAACAGCAGAATCACCATTTTAATGATTCCTGGATCTCAGCACTTCTTAGAAGTTGTATCAAATATTTTCATACATGCACATGTACACACAAAAGCTTTCTGAGCTATGCAGTACATTAACAGCATACATGCAACAGTGGATTTCCATCACCAGAAAGCTCCTGCCCCGTTACCTACGACACACACCCACACATCACAAGTGTCAGAACAACTTCAGGTACAAATGACATACCTAAATAATGCGTAAAATACACAAGCCAAAAATCCTACCACAAGCAGCATGCTGTCCCTTCTTATCCCTCCCCCACACTGTTATCCCAAGAAGTTAAATCCCAGCTCCTCTCTGATGTAGGTGGAAGGCACTCCAATAATATTACATACAATGTGGCAGAATAAAAACCTAACACTGTTTACCCCCTTTTAACTTTATTACCAGAACAAGATACTGGCAAATTTACAGATGGAGAAGTTTACTTCTCACAATGGAAGATCATGCATTACCTGTAGCACAAAACCTCACCACATCTCCAATATCAAAATTTCTTAAAATTAGGAAGGTTTTGTCTAGTTTTTGCTTTAAGAATAATGAGAGCTGTTCTCCATGAGATTAAAATGCAAAACAGACTTTTAAAAAGAAAACTGCATTGGTATAATCTTCTCTATTTTCTAGTCTATCAGAAACAATTTATTAGAAAAGACACCTACATCTGTTTTTTAAAACCACCAGTTTTTTTCCTAGATGTACTGATGCAATACTCTGTAAGCATATTCTTAAAAGAGATGCAGAGGTTCAAAGAGCAGTTGCAAAGAAAGCTATTTCACTCTGCTAATTCGCGTCAAGTTTTATGGTTCCTATCCTCCCTCCTAAATGGAAAACTAACTGTGATAAAACATCAAGCCCAATTAGAAACAGCCACTACACACAACTATTTATTTGAATTATTTCCTTTAGAGTACATGTAATTGTTTTTACAGAATCCTTTAGAGTTTGGGCCAAATATTGTCATCTTTTTTTTCAAAAACAAAACAAAATTTCCTCCAGCTTCACATCTCATTCACCAAGTACTTAATTGAATTCAAATCTTGATACACATAAAAATAAATCTTTCAAATTTAATTTTTTTAAATGAAACACTGGCAAACCACTATGGCAGCCTGAGTTCTGCATTCAGGATACACTTGTGATTTTCTTCAGGTGACAGTATTAGCTTGCACATTGGAAAGCCGAAGTTTGGCACTCATTTGAATATTAATTATTAAGATAGTGATCAAGTGCAATGTAAGACTTTAGCGCCAGAACTAGACCTCAGATTTTTGGAGCTTGGTCACGCTGGTATCATGTTTGCCAAAACCCTGAAGTTTAGCTTTGTTTTGGGTGTAATCTGTGACCCATTCCTTTTAGATTTAAGGGCCAGACCTTTGCCAGACTTCTGTAGGCACTGAAAAAGTTGAGGAACAAAGAGGGCAACATTTAGAAAACAAGCAAGTGACTTAAAGAAATGTGGTTTGTCCACATCCATGGACATCTGGCAGCTGTGCCAGCCACGGCAGGAGAAGGATCAGCCTCTGTGGCAGCATCAAGCGAGAGATGGAGCGAGCACGGAGAAGAGGTCAGGTCCCTGCAGGTGGGCTGCCAACCCTTTCTTGGTGTATCCGGGTTATATTTTCCTCCACCAACATGCTTTCTGGATAAAGGGAGCAGGGCAGCAAAAGCAGCAGGAAAATAATTTTCATTTAGTTTTACTTAAGAGCAAACCCAGCCTGACCTTTAACTGTCCTTGCATTGCTTTAACCTACGGCTGCTCTCCTACCTCCGCAGCCTCCTCTCCTGCCCTTGCACTCCAACAGAGGGGACCCAGGCGCCCCACTCCACCCCAGGGTGCCCACCCCACCGCAGGGGTACACCAGCACACACCACAGCTTTGGCAACAGCCGGGCCTGGTGCTGCCACCCCTGGGAAGCAGAGCTGCTGGGAGGACGGCTGGCTCCAGCCAAGGCCATCGCAGCTGTGAGCAAGGACAGAGGACTCCTCCCTGGAAACATGAGAGAGGGGCTTATGCCAGCAAGAAAGTGCCATGCAAATACAGTATCTAACGTGCAAATGCAGCAAAAAAAGTAAAATTTTCAACCATCTCTGTGGATTTGTGAGATGTCAACCGATCTTTAGTTGTTCTTTTGTTTTACCAACAGCTAATGACTGCGAACAAACTGGACTCAAGGTGCCTCTGCAAAACTATGAATTAGCCTTGCCTAATTGCAAACTCACTTTAAAAAAACATATCATTTAATCTCCAGTAATAAGCATTACTTAGGGTTTTGCACACCAGAGCAAAACATTAGCTGTTAACAACTCTTGTGATGATGTCCACTCTTATCCAAAGACCTGACACCAAAGCTGGACATGTGAATCAGTGGCTGTCATATGGTCTTCTCTAACTAAGAGTTTCTCTGTTTTGTCAGCATACTATCTAAAACTAAATGAGTCATCTTTCTCATTCAGTAAAAAAAATAAAAATGAGTCTTTCTTCTCTGGTCTGTGGTTTTCTCCCCAGTGTTTGTCTGGGACTCTACAGCTAAAAAAAAAAAGTTTCTATTATGAACTACTACAAAAGAACACAAATGAGATTCTCAACATTCAAAATTCACATTTTACTTCAAACATGCAACCCTCCCACCCCCCCGAAAAACAAACAAACAAACAAACTTTTTTTACATTCTAGGTTCAGCCACCAGAAGTCAATGCACTATGTAAAGTGCTGACTGATGCACATATAAAACACAGCAAACCTCTTCATCAAGGAAAATCATTCAGGTTTCTTGCATTCAAGTTTAAAACACACCTGTGGGACACCACAGAAGAGGCTGGGTCCCTTCCTGCCACTCCAGCATCAACACAAGGAACACAGATGCCAATCTACGTATTAGCTACCTGCCTGAATAAATACAAACACCGTAACAGCATTAACATATTGGCCCTTCTGTAATATACAAGCAGCTTTTTTGGGTTTTAGTTTTTAATTGACAGGAAGAAAAGGTTCAAGATAAGCCATCCTTTGCCAAAGGATGCAATGCTTTATAGATCCAAACTATGTCCCTGGTCTACGCAGAAGAGCAACAAACACTAGCCATTAGGGTACAACACTGGCTTGCCAGTAACACAAATTCTCCTATTCCTGCATCTGTCCTGCACTTCTTAAGTTAAACACAGGTTAACAGTAACAGCTATTTACATGAAAACCTCATGCTGTGGAATGCAGTGGCTGCAGAGCTGACCCATTGCTACTTTTGCTACTGATCCGTTTTAAACTGTCACAGAAAGGTACGATGGCCCATGGGGGACAGCAGAACTTCCAGCTGCTCTGTTAAGCTTTAGAGAAGTCATCAGTTGTGTCCCTGCGTTTCTCATCTAGCTGACCACCACTGCTGCTCTCTGGGACCCTGCCTGGTACGGCCCAGGAGAAGGAAGGAGGGTGAAAGCAACTGCTAGCTTTGGTGCTGAAAAGACCTGAGAAAGGGCACTGCTCTAGAAGCCAGAGGCTGCTCTAAGAAGCAGCCCGGAGAAGTTCAACATCTTCTCCAACATTCACCTTTTTGCAAAGCAATTCCACTATTACGACTTGATCTTCTGAACTGGGTGTAGATGTGGGTTGTGAACTTAACTGCATCACTTGTAGACCAATGCAGTACACAAACCACATAGACACAATAATAATTCCCTGTCAACAGACACTTATTTAAATCTTCAGCACACTAAATGCTGTATTGATTTTATTTTTTTTAAATTTTACTTCTATAAGAGAGTGAAGGGAGGATGGGGGAGAATATTAAACATGGCCTTGAAGGATTATGCTGGTATAAGAGCACAAGGCTTGGCCCAATAATTGGAGCACTAACTAGTCAGTCATCTCATTCACGGTTTCTTTTAATTTGGACCCACCCAACTTCCTTGAAGTCACTAAAAGACAGCTTGATCCATTTAAGGAATGGGTACTAAACAGATACTAAATTGACTGGCACACACTAGATACTTCAGATAAACACAGGTAACTTGGCATCAGTGTTGACTTACTTCTATATTTCACCTACATCCCCCAGTACTCTAGTTTTCAACTACAGCTTCTTTAAGGAAAGACAGAAGAGCAGGGCAAAAATTCTACTCTGAGCACCGAAAGCAATATATGCTTTTCCCCCTGCCTCTCCCACTCCTATAAAACCCAAGAACAAGCCCTCTAGTAAGCAGATCTCATCCCCAACTAGTTTTCACTTTCAATGACAACTAAACTTAATTAAAAAAAAAAAAAAAAAATCAAGTTAATTGAATAACGATTTCCCAAGAGGAAGTACCGTTTTCAACACCCAGTGCTGTAAAAGAAATTCATAAACAGGATTTGCAACTCGCTAGCGTAGGAAAAGTTGCTACTGCATCCTAACCGGGTTTTGCATCTCGAAGGAATGTCCCAAGATGTGCCTTCAGTATACAGCACCGACTGTCAGTGACTGATCCCAAAGACTCCAAATTATTTCAGCAGCTCTATGCTCCTAGATACAGAAACATGATTTAAACCAACTAATTGAGTACAAGGAACTCAAACTATAGCAGCCCAGCCCAGCCCTGCACAAGCTAACTTACCCTTACTCAGTACAAGTTAAATTGGTGTCCAAAGAGCCCCATGCTGTCGCTGCCAAACCATTTCTGATACTTGTTCTACCATACTGAAAGCACACTCAGGTAACTACAAAACACAGTGGTCTACAATGTACACATACCCTCCAGTAAGGTTTGAGATTATGACAGGTTTTATGGAAAGGTTGGATTCTAAAATACTACATTTTAACAAGGTGCTTCTAAAAAGGTGGTAGTAAAGATCTTTTGAGTTTTTCCTGTAAAAGAACCTGCATACTGCACAGCCAACTCTCTAGATCTCAAAATCCCTCAAATCCAACTGCAAATCAGGCTTGTGAGAGATGCAGAAAACTCTTAGCTTTGTTAGTAAACAGGCAGTACATATTTGTCTGTTTGGCTGGGTGGACTCTTTAGTTGAGTTGGGCATTTACCAGAGGCCAGTGATGCCCTGCATTCCCAAGGAGGTCATCGAGAAGACAAAGCACTCAGCACCTCGGCAGGGGATCTGGTGGATGGGATGACTCCAATTGTCCCTGAATTAACTAAAATCAACAGAACAGTCGAGACATTTAAGACAGGGTTTGGCAGATAGGGAGAGAAGACCCCGGGTTTCCTGGAAGAAGATACTTACACTGGAGAGGCACGTGTCCTGTGTAATCCTCTTCACCTCCCACTTCTATTTCCTCTAGTAATATTGTGATTAATTTGGAGTTATACAGCAATTGCCACCAATTGCCAAACTATTCAATAATTTTTACTAGTCCTCCCAGTTCACTGTAATAATTTTAAGTACACCACAAACCAGAAATCTCTCACAATAATTTATTTATCACTGCTGAGAAACTTCATCCAGCATCCACTATTCTCTGGAAAGCTACCACTCTGCCCAATAAGGCATACGTCACTGTACACTCTGGACTGTTCTTCTGTATTGAGCCTGTGGTTGAATTAAAGCAAGTTGCTTGCACTACACTTTCTACCCCTGGTATTAACATGATCATAGACCTTTTGTGCATAAAGAAACTTAAGAATCAAATTGTACCTTGCTATAGCATTGTGAACGTGTAGCAGTAGCAAACTCTGTGCAAGCCACATTAAGGTCCACACGTTTGTAGCACACTGGAACAACACTCACAGCACAGTGTTGAACACAGACATACTGATAATCTCCCATGATCTCCCATCCTACAAGTTTAAAACTGATTTCCTTCAGCATATTTACATACAGGTATGTGGGGGAGGGTTTTGTATTTCAAGTCAACGTAAGTGACCTGTTGGTTCCAAGTTGCAATGGGAACGAGGCATCTCATTTGCATGACTGAAAATATCAAAGAGAAGTAATGACAGATATAGCTAAGTGTGTTTCAATAAGCACCAACTGCTTAATAATTCACAGCTGACAGACATTTAATTTTAATAGTAACTGATAGTCAGTCCAAACCTATTGGTACCTGACTGTGTAAATCATGCACTTTTTCAACTGCATAGAACAGATTTCAGCACTGTGTTCATCAAATACTGAATCCTTGCTTAATTATTTACTTCTCTAATCATTATTTTAGGATGTTTATGTAAGAATTAAAATTATTTTCAAATTAGAGGCAAGTGAAACCATTGGAAATCACAAAATTTTCACTTTGGAATTGTATCATCTGACTGCATCCACTAAAATTATTCAGGTCAGCCCTAACAACAAAGATTTTCCTAGATTTCATGCATTCCTGCAAATAGGTGTATAAAGGGACGCTTCTGAAGGTCCTGTATTTTGGCAAGACCATGGTATATGCTACTCTTGTGTGGCAGCTGCTGAAAACATTCATTTCTACATCTTGTCCTGTCACCCCTGTCAGTAAAATGAGGTGTAGGCATTTTACTGAACAATGCATGTTACTGCAACAGGTCTGGAAGTCACTACAGAGCTGATTTTAAATGTTCCTAAGTTGCTTTTATCATTGCTAGAAAAAGAAACAACACTTATTTCATATACAGGCACGGAAGAATTTTCACTCGATTCACCTCATACAGCTATTCCAGATATCCCCATCATAAATGCTTAGATTCTCTTTCTAAAGTGTAATGACAAGCAATTGACACTAAGTGGGATGGGAGAAACTGAAATTTTGTATAAGAATTGAATTATTTTTACTCCTAATATCTGTCTCCTGGTTAAGAAAGCTAACTATTCTCAATTTCACCTTAGTCCTACTGAATTGCACTGTCTGTCCACATAAACAGGGTTGTCCAAATTCCCAAATACCTAGCTAACATACAGATCTGTCTTCTCATTCAAAAATAAAAATAGGCATTTACTGATTTAAAATAAAATCTCTTAACATAAATCAAGAGATTCACAAGTCTCAAAAATCAACATTTTGTGGTCCACTGAATCAGAGCCAATCACTCAATCTTACTACTGTTTTGTTCAGTGTTATTTCTGCCAACTAAAACCCTAAAGTCCACAGATTTCTTCTAAGGCAGGCCAGAGAGACTTTACAAAAATGAGACTTAGAACTCAAAGCACAAAGTTAAGCAAGCATGAGCATACAACCACAGGTCTTGAATCACGCCTTCTACGAGACATACTTGATTAACCTTCTTGTTCTTTTGCAGTGCTTTACATCCTGATCACAGTATGTTTCAGGAGAGCGCTGACCATCAGCAGGTAAGTGGAAACAAAAGCAAGAAAAAAAGTGAAACAAGAACTCCAGCAGCCTAAAGAAAGATCAGGGCTCTGGGAAGAGAAAGGGATAAATTTCAGCCTTATGCTCTATATACTAGCCAATACAGTCTCACACTAGTTAGAATGAGCTACTTTGATTACTTCAATAATCCCCAAACTTGGATACATTTAATACCATTTTAATTCTTCAGTGTTCCCAAAGAAAAAACATCTCTACTGTCCCACTGAAGCAGCAGAAAATTCCTTTACTTCCACAGCCCCTCAGCCCTGGCTGCTGTATCCCACCTCGTGATCAGCATTACCACGATGTCAAGGTGAGTTTGCAAGTTAAGAGATGCTCACTGCCAATTTCTTAAACTCTGAACCTCATATGCCAGCAAGTTCCTGCATGGCTTCATCCCTGTTCTCCATTCACAGCGATGATGCACATTACAAGCAAATTACCGCCACCGAGTGAAAATAAAGGTCCTTTTTATTGACAAAGTAAGAATGCTTGAACTCTCTCTTTTGAAGCAAGATTCTTGAGAACAGAATCTCATTCATTTGCCCAAATTATTCGGAAGTCCAAGAAATACCCACATAATCTGAAATTCTGATCTAACTAGCTCATGATTCAAATGCATGCAACTAGCAAAATCAGTTTATTACCTTTACTTTCCTTCAGACCACGGCTCTAGTATAGAACAGTTAGCTCCTGCCACCTTGTGGGACTCCATGGATTTCCCTGAAAGCTTGTTTCAGCAGCAAGCTAGTCAGTTAAAACAAATAAACATTCAGGAATTACTTTCCTTGTGTTTCAGCACAGTGAATAATACAATAAGAAAGAAATATTTATGGAGCGGGTATGCCATTTTGAGTATTTTCTGCTTCATTATTCCTAGCCCTGTTTATCTAGTTGAACTGCTGGATTTAGTAATCTTATGGAAGGTGTTTTAAATATTTAAATATCTGTCAAGAATCCCAAGTTTTGGAAGCTGATACATCCAAGTTTAAAATAACGCTATGATCAAATACTTGTCACCAGCAGTAAGTTTCACATATTTGAAGCAGATTCCACATAGAAATAATACGAATTTAGGCTGAAAATCCTTGCAGTCTGGTGCAATTTTGAAACCAAATAATGATCTCAGTCTTACAAGGAATTATGCACATGCTTAACTTTTAATATGGTGATAACACATGTCCAGTTGTCCCAGATCTGATGCCAAGCGATCACTTTTTAACCGCAATTTGACTTCTATTTTATGTTTTTCCTCTCCTCATCCCCCTCCACCCCATCATACATGGCTGACTTAACCAGTGAGTGAAGTTCTCCAAAGAGGAATCAGACCATCAGAATGGAATAATTTTTTCAACACAGTAACAAGAGGTGAAGATCCATGGATCTCCATTCTCATGTCTTAACATGTTCTCTACTGCCCCTCAAACAGGTAACTCATCATACCTACTTCACGGAGGTGCAAAAGACAACAGCAGCTGCAAACAATAGAGAAGAGTTATTTAAGGAAGACCTCTGCTGCTCCAGATCTCAAAACTGAAAAAGCACAGGAGTGCAGATGATGTGACTCCACAAACGTGATCAACAGCCTCAGTGAACCTGCTCCTTTCTATTCTCAGAGCTACGTGATTTGTTACAGATGCACAGAAACACAAGAACAGTTAGGAAGCACTTCTTCACCCTCATCATCCTGCAACTGCTTCACTGAACCTGGTGGAGATCTACCATGCTCTGTACTTCATCCCAACTGTAGCAAACTTAACTCCTTGGAACTTCCTTCTGGTAAAGTAAAAACTGTCAACAGACTCAAAACAGGAACAGCTCTTCCTGACGTCACAAGCAAATCATCTCTAGTAAAACCTTAGCAGCTCACAAATAAACTCAAGAACAATAATTACAGATCCACAGCCAAAGGAAATACAGCAGGAATGTCCTCTTACATCCATAAGCAGAATGCCCTTTTGCTAAAGAGTGAAACAAAGACAAAATGTTGGCCTTCACTGCCAAAGGCAGTAAATCAAGTTGACACAGTACACCTGAGGGACAGAAATTTTGTGTTCTTGATTAAAAAGTTTTACAATCTCATAAGGTTCCCTAGAGACTTCACAAACGGGGCTGTCTCTGATAGTCACCATATTCCTCCCCTTGTTTGTCTCCCCCTATATACTTTTAAAGTCCTAGCAGCCATACAATTAACTTAGCAGCTAAAGTTCAGAGGTGTCCACGACAACCTCTGACCACACCTCAGCTCCACCTCGGAGAAGCCCTCCCAGACTGAGTTGTGTCTGTGTCCTGACTGTCCAGAAGACACCAAAATGTTCCTCACAGTTGTCTTTACCTATTCCAACCTCCACTACTGGAAACTCAGACAAATAAGCAGGGAAATCTAGAAGAGAGTCCTCAATCTGGATGAGCAGGGAACCAGAACTGCAGGACATACCTTACCCACCCTAGATACAGCCAACACCTTGCAAGGACAGGCCAGGTATCACTATACTCTTACCTCACTCTGAGTATTAGGAATACAAACATCTCCTCATCACAAGCTACTGGGTTCAGCCTTTTCCCTGCTCTGGAGCACCATGATGTTAAGTCAGTCTCACTGTGACTGCAGACACGTATCTAAGAGCCACCTTCAGTCCTTGGCTACAGAGAAAAAGAAATAGCATGCTCTAGCACCAGAATGGATCAGATCCAACACCCGCTGCAGGTCTCAATAACACCATAAAGCATGAGAGGAAAATACTAGGAACCCACAAGAAATTCCACTTTGAAGCAAGTGAATCATATCCTGCAATATCCTCTTACTCCCATTTTATTTCTCTACTAGTCCTATATCCTGCAGTATTACCAATGCAGTGCAAAGATCCTGACCTAACTTTCTGCTTGCCTACATGCCCATAGCAGTCTAACTGCAGTACCAGGGAGCTGAGCTACTACCTTATTCTTCAGGATGGTTTGAAACAAGTGGCAGCACAGACACATTTCTCATACCCTGACTAGAAGTCCTCTTCTTCGTGAGTGTCACTTAGTCGGACCTGACAATAACAGCACTCCCAAGCAGCAGCAGACTGAAAAGTACTTGATGATTTTCTCACTGTTGTCCACAGCATTCTGAATGCCAGCAGCATTTTTGCTTAAAACTGCAAGTTCTCTTAAGGAGCCAGAAGCATCTGATCCAGGTCAAGGAAGCGTCATGCCATGGCTTCAGCCTGGTTTCCATCTGAAACACTACTCCTTAGCTGTCAGGGTAAGATTTGTTTCACTTTTCCTCAGAATATTATTTTTTTTCCTGCAAAAACATTATTTGACTTTTGCAAACTTTTGTTGAAGGAAGTTCCCAAGCAGTTACATAAATTAATTATTTTATTTATGTATTAACTGGAGGAAGAAGTAGTAACAAAAAAAATAAAGCCAAAAAAAACCCCACTATTGGGCCACTTATCCCTTCTGGGTTTATTTTATATATACCCTTATTGATCTCCTTTCACTGTCAACTGTTTGTCAACTGTAACTGTGCCACATTTTAAGAAGAAAAAAGGAAAGTTCTGAATGTAACTGCCTCTATTTCTTGAGAAACATCGCTAAAAATCACTCGGGTTACAGAATTTACAAACTTCTGTGTGTAACAAGTCTTATCAGATTCCCAAGAGGAACTTCACTGCTTCATAAACCAGAATCCACAATCAGATCCACCTTCACCAACTGTTTCATTGATGCCAAGCCACAACAGCTTACCCAGAATCACGCACATGCCCAAGCATCTGTGCCAAAATGTCTCAGAGCAGGATCACGTCCCTGTAAGATTAGCTGCATGTAGGGCTTCAATCCTGCAACTGCAATAGCTCAGGGAGACTGCTATGACAAAGGCATTGCAGGACTGTGCCCTAAAATAATCAAGTATATAAAGATCTTTGTCCTCTCCACAACTGAAGCACAATTCTTAAAAAACCAACCAAACAAAAAAATTTGTATTTGTGAAATAAAAATCAATTCTTTGGATGGCAAGCAGGACCAGCATTCTTCAGGCCAAGCTCATTAAGATCTATAGGCTGTTTCCCCATTTTTTTGTTTTGTTGGGGTTTTTTAGAAGTTGGTTTTCAGTTTTTCTTTTTTTTCTTGATGGTAAGTATTTTCATTCCAGTAATTCTTTTCCATCTTCCTCAGATGAAAACCCTACACAGCTCTTGTCTAAAAGGTAAGCCAAATACAGGAAAAACTCAGTCCAAAAGACGCAAGTTTGGCAGCATTTAAGAAAAGGTCAGCAGTTAAAAAATCTGATAGTTCCGGCTGGAACCGCAAAGCAAGGATGGGCGATAACTCCCTTTGGATCTACAGATTTCTACCAATTATCTTCTTAGTTTTCTGTCATTTTATTTCACAGTACAGCACACAGATGGCTGGATTTGAAATCAGAAGGTGAACAAGGTATGAAGAATTTTCTGCAAAATCAAGTTCTGGTACACTCAAGACTGAGAACCAACTGTGAAAGTGGAACATGCTTAAAACCCTAGGTCAGCACAGAAGTCCACAGCTCTGAACAGTACTGACCTAAGAAAAGAAAGCACAAGATCCATGGATTCTCTGTCTAATCTGCTTTAAAAGACAGTCATTAGGCTTCCTTATTACTGACCTACTATGGAACTATGAGTTTAAACTTGGGACCTGAACTACAAAGCGCCCCACAAAACTCCACATTGCCACAACGCCAACTTCCTTCCAGACCACTTGTGCCAATCCTTAGAGCAAGAAGCTCAGGCTAGAGAACTGAACACTCTGAAATATCTAAGTACGGACTGAGCCTGGCCTAAGAAGCCCTTTTGAACAGTAGGACATTTTAGCTCATGCCTGGAACCAGCATAAATACGTTTCTATCACCTTCATGCATCTCAGACCCCAAACAGAGCACGCCTATGCATCCTTGCAAACCTCACTTTCAGAGAAGTAGGAAGAACGGAGGGCAATATTCACACAGCACTGAGTTAAGAAGAGAAGCTGGGCTGAAAGAACAAAACACCAAGTCCAAAAGCTCTGACCTACAAAGTTATGTTTCTCTCATGCAGCACAAGCTCTTAAATGTAAAAGAATTCTGAATTGAACCTGGATGCTAACAGATTTGGTAAGTTTGCAAACAGTTAACCAGTAAGCCTGAAATCAATAGACGACAATTCACTATAATTTTTTTAACCTACCAATATGGAAAAGCAACATGTGTACACACACAGGGCAGATGTTTTAGTAACAAAGAGGTAGCTGGTGCAATAAATTTAACAGCGACATAGACACTTGCAGGAAGTTCAGCAGTTCTGTACTTGGTTCTGCCACCAGCCATCTGGTCTTACCTGAACATCCCTGGGTCTACTCTGCAATCTGCAAAACTGGAGTGGACACACTGGGTCTGAAATGTTTGTAAAATGTAGTTAGTTGATGCCTGTAAAAAGTACACAACAGGAGAGCAAAGTGTTATTACACCCTAACAATATGCTGTTTAACAAAATATGTAACACAAATGACACCACCACCTATGTTCTACAGCACACACTCTTAAAGATTTCGTTTGTACACCTGTTTAGAAAGTGAACTGTTTTGACTCTCTGGTAGGATGAAGTGCTTTTAAAAGTCAACCTGAAGTCCATCTCTCTAGAGAACCAAACAGGTATCTTTTCTAGATCTTCACAAACATCAAATGAAACTAAGCCTCAGTGTAAAATTTTCCCCAAGTATTATAACACCACCACAATTAATGTAACTGCTACTCTACCCTATGATGGAGCCAACACATTGTAATAAAAGTTAAAAAAAATAAATAAATACATCTAGACAACTCTTCTCTACTTTCTGACCCTCTACTCAGTAACAAGTTTTTCTTCCAGAGATTGCACAACACTTTCCCAAGGAAGAAGCCATCGCCATCCCAAGTTTGTAAATGGAGGAACAGAAAGAGAAAGAAAAGCGGAAGCAATCTGCCCGAAAGCATGAAGCAAATTAAGGGTAAAAACTGCAACACCAGCCAGTGGTTTTTCTCCTGTTCCATCCAGCACAATTTTCACTCTTTGCCAGAATCCTAGAAGGAAGTGCAAACCTTTCATTTGCCTGCTAAAATGTAAGTGCAGAGTTGGAATGTGTTTTCACCCATCCCTCTGAATATATTTGAGCTTAAATAGTAAATTGTACTAGATACATTGTGTATGCCCCAGGTCATACTTAAAGAAATTCATTCAGTGTCTGGGACTCATTTTACTGGAAACTCACTCTTCTTCAACCCTAGCACCATCAGAGTATAATTTATGCATTATTCTATGAATTTGGCTACCTTAGAAGATAGCCTTGTTTCAGCTACAACAGAACACAATTGGACTAAGTACTATGGAACCAGGACACCAGTCTATATCTAGCAAGTCATTTTTTGTGTGTGCATGCTTCACTTCTACACCAGTTATTACACCAACACACCTCGAAGGGCAAAAAAGCAAATGTCTAGAAATGCAAGCACACCCTTATGAAAGGGACTTTGCTGGTTTCTTTGGTGTCTGTAGCTGAAAAAGTTGTAGTGGCATACTGTACCTTTATTCTAAGGTTACTGCATCCATGCTCATATTTTCACCCATATTTGCACAACAGCAAAATTCACACCTATCACCAGTATCGTTATACCAGTAAAGTGGAGATGATCCTTCAAGAATTCTCAATGATATTCATGAAGGTTTTCTTACAAGTCAGAACTTATTTTGTCAATAGCAGAAGTCAATAGCAAAGTTCTCACTGAACTCAGCTTGGCAGTGATTAGACTTAATGGGGCAGAGCTCCCGGGTAACGGTGTAGTTCCTTTTTGGATGGGAAGTGGGGGAACAACATATATCATTAGTTGCCTTTGTCACTTTTGGGGGTGTGCGGGGAGAAGCAGCTGGGAAGTGACAGAATCTATTTTGCAGACAGTGAATAATACGCACACTTTGCAAAGGATATTCCCCTGCAGCTTACCTTACACAAACTTGGAGTGCGCGGGCTAAGACAGCGCACCTGCCTTTCCACTCCCTCTACGCTTGGCTAGAGCTGCCATGAAAGCAGACTGCTTGGCAGTAACACTAGTTTGGTTCAGCACCAGCAGAACTGCTTCTGGTTGTGAAGATATGATTTTCTGGAGGTTCCCGAGTATAAAATTGTTTCAAGAAAAAGGCTGGCCTGTCATTTAAATATGGGCTGTTGGTGGGATTATTTCACTAAATTGATCCATCTGACTAACTCCCCAAAGCAAAGGGAAAAAAGTGAGCTTTAATTGCAGTGATGGGACCTAACCCTCTCCCCCATGAATAAAAAACAACAAGGAGTGAGAGTGTCTCATTTTATTCCATTACAGCAGTATTTTAAACAAGCACTGCTCCTAGCTGGTTTTGCCACAATTCCCGTGACTAACGTAGCCAAATTCTGTTCAGTGGCCTTGGTGGAATTGCACAAGCTCACACCAATTCTGAATTCAGATCAAAGTGAATTTTATATCCATATTTTTTAGCCTGATCAGTAGCCCATTTCAAGGTAACCTAGCCAGAAAACACTGCTAAGGACATGCTGAGTAACAGGCTTCTCTGAGACATCTCAGGCAGAACACCCTCAAAGGTACCAACTCTCCTGAGAAAAACTTGGCTCAAATACATGTCAGGGCGGGGGGGGGTGGGGGGGGGTGGGGGGGGTGGGGGGCAAGTTAGAACAAGAATAGTTCAATCCTATGGAAATGCAATAAAATCAGTCATATTAGTAAAGCATTCTGTTTAAACACTTATGCTAAACAAGAGCTAATTGTTTTACGGCAGCTTCATAAAACATGAATGCTTCAGCAATAAACACCTTCCATCAGAAAAGTTTCCCAAATATGCAACTACTTTATTTTCTTACTAATCTTGCACCAAATGAATGTGAAAATGAAAACGACGACCCATTCAAGACGAGTGATTCATCTAACTTTGGCTTGCTCTCTTCTTCAGGAAAAGAGTAGGTAATACTCGACAAAGACAGAAGCATGAAACCCATGTTTGCGCTGGGGAGAGAAGGTCATAAAAAACACTTCTTGAAGCACATAACTCCTCCCTCGGGGGGGCGGGGGGGGGGGGTGTGCAAGTGCAAAATTGCAATATATAAGGAGTTTGTATAAGTGTACCACCAGGCCTCAGGCACAATCTACATTTCTGAGCACAACCCTTCTGCTACCTGAGGTCTATCTCTGCATTCCTTAATGGTCCCAGATACTGCTACACAGTTCCCCTCCTCCAGAAAAATTGCATGGAGAGTCAATACATATTATCAAGCTCTTTGACTCTACCCAGATGCTATTAATATTTTGGTAGGGTGGGGGTTAGAATTCTTTACCTGTGTTAGCCCACAGAGTTGCTATGACATATTTACCAACTTCATTTTTTCTTCCTTGCTCTTTCTTCATCTAATACATTAGTAATAGATTTAGCATCTAGTACCCAACTTGATTTCAGTTCTTGGTTTCTGGACACCAGTGGTGCTAGATTCATTCCTGGAAGTTATAAAGTCCCCACTCAACCATTAAAGTCACTGTCACACGACACATAGTCTAGAGGAAAGCTTGCAACAGCAATTTTAAAATAATCACTTCATTTTTTTTTTTTAATGTTAAGTACATATCTGTGTAAACAGAGAGGTATCTGTCGATCCACATCTGCTGGAAGATAGAGGGGTCTAGCCCTCACGAAAAAAAAAAGAAAAAAAAAAGGTTAATATGGGCATCATGTCATCTAGTGAACTACTCTGCATTCCTTAATGGCAGAAGATACTGCCCAAGGCATCCATTATTACAAACAGAAACTCTGGATAATGGATAGTGAAGTTGCCTGAGAAAATATATTCAGCTTAACAGAAACAATTACGGTTACAAATTAATCCTTTCTGAACAAAGAAATCAGATTCAAATTTCAATCAGATGTTATTGATGCTAAATGTATTTTAATAAAAAATATCTAATTGTAATTTACCTTTAAATTATGACAAACCAATGTTAAATCCTACTGTAATATTATAGAACTCAATTAAAATAAATTGCAAATACTTGATGTCAAAACTGTAAACAAAGTTCAAATACTGAACAGGTAACTCTTCATCAAAGGACTAAGAACAAGTATTCGGTTTAGAACTAAGTTACCTGAAAGATGTAACTTCCATTGCATTTGCAGAGAACATGGCTTTGCTAGTGGAGTTGGGTGCAAAGTTGAGAAACTAACTGGGAAATGAAAAAGCAAGATTATTTGTTTTCCTCCTCATCTGAGCAGAGATGTTTGAGTTCTGCTAGTTCTAAAAGCTTGCGCTCAGTTACAGCAGAACTGGTTACCTTACTAGGGATAATACTTCACTCATATTTAAAGAACAAACGCTATTTGCGTAACTTGTATATATGTGTGTGTTCGCCCATGAGTGTGGCTTTACTAAATAGGGCATTTTTGAAGGCCACAATTAAAAAACAGCATAATTTTCATCTCTAAATCAAAACTTTCTTAACAGTTGCAATCTAAATAAATGCATGTAAGCCGTGTAATCACTTAGAAAGTGTGCAGGCATACAGTGCATCCTCCGAACTAACAAAAAAGTAGTGCCAAATTTAGTGTAAAAGCTATATTTAGCAACATATTTTAACGGTTGTCTACCAATAGAGATTGCTTCTGAGAGAACAAATACAAAAATACCAAAGCAAAATGAGATTAAAAGCACCAACTTAAATCAAGTGTTTATTGGCCAAAATTACCATTTAGATCAGTTCAATAGGTGTAACTGGAATGTCAAGGCAGCACACACGTAAGTGTATGTACCGAGTGGCTCACAAGGGCCAGGAATACAAGGTGTAAAAACCTCCCTCCTTTCACTGTGCCTGCCCCCACTCTCTCCTTCAGCCCTGCTCAATCTCTGCAAAGCCTGTTAGCGCTCCACAAAACACCATCCCCCACTCACAAAGATTTTTTTCTCTTGGATCCTTGGATAAGAGAACACATACTGTCCTCACTGGAAGACCTGAACTGCACCCTTCTCTCCTGCAACCGACTGCATGGGGATGTCTGTGATGCCTGCCTCACCTCCCGTTTTGATTTCTCTCCTTCTGTCTACATAAGTGAAGAACAACAGTAAACTTCAAATGCAGCTCTGTGGATCCATCCAGGAAAGCAAGATTGCACACAGAAACTAGATCACCCGTGGCACAGAAACCAGCAGGACAATTCTTAGACAAAACACAGTATCTGGCCAGTTTTCTCAGGTGCTTCCCTCCCAGCACTCCAGCATCCTCTCACTCGCTTTGGCCCCACTGCCACATGGTGCAGTGAAACAGAAAGCTCAACAGGGACATCCTCAAGAGTCCACTTCACTATATAAATAAATAATCTGTTTCCTCTAGACATGTCTCTCAGGAGGGCAGGATCTTCCTTTGCTGATTAAAAACCAGGAAGACTTTGCAGGCATGCAGGCCCAAAGCTTTGTTTGGAGCTCCCACCTGAACAACACGCCAGCCTCGAGTAACAGCAAACTAAAGGCAGATTTCAAAAGCTGCAGCTGAGCATCCAGATCCCTTCCACAGCTTCCTCCAAAGGAAACTGATGGGCCAGACTGTCCTGATGGCCCTCGCAGTGTAAAACTCTCCCTTTCGTCACTTTTAACCATAGACTTTATTTACCTCCTCCTGCTTTGGCACACAATGCTGAGTCGACACATATGAGCGCAAGCAGGCACATAACAAAAGATGCAAGGAAAATACTGATTTACTACTAAGGGAAACATTTTAAAAAAAAAATTTTCCCCCTCACACACACATGGGCAATTCTCTCTCACATTAGTGGAAAGTCAACCATTCAACCAACTGTTACACTTAGCTATCCATAATTTACCTCCCTTATTTAAAGTTTTCTATACTAAGAAATAAAGTTACAAACTTCCTCCTCTTGCTCTAGTTCTGACACTTGAGCTCTTTATTTAGTCCAACAGTTTTAAAAGAATTATTCTGGAGCTTCTGCTTACTCTTTCGGCACTGGAACCCATGTTTAATCAATAGAATAGAGGAAGTAAATTGTTGAATAGTTACTTCCATTAATGTATTTGCTACCACTTTTGTCACTCTTCATCTTGTAGAGACCAAATTTCCTCCTATAAACACCTCTGTTTCTCCAAAAGCAGCTGGATATTAATGATGCTATTTTTATTTTCTTATTAATTTGTATGCCATAGCTCTGTAATCAGTGCTGGATCATGCTGCAATTTTGCATACTTGTTTCAAAATATATTATGAGCACTTGATGACTGATGTTTAACACAATGTATGAAAGAGTATCTCAAACAAATTAGAGGGAAGAAATACAAATAAAGACACTTTACTTAAATGAGCAAAAAAAAATTACAGAAACCCACAAGTTTGTGGCACAGAGCACTCACTGATTAGAACTGAGCCAGGCAAGAAGTTCACACTATTCAACATCAATTTCAATAAAGAAATCTTTTGCAAAGACAAAGAACATCTGAAGCCAGACTTACCAATGAATTGGAGGTGATAATTCTACTTCTTACCAAATCCATCATCTCCAACCACTGATTTGCAGTACATCAGAATGCTTTCTTTGCTTAGCCATATAACCAACTTGGGAAGAAAACATACTCGAACAAAATGGCACACATGACAAAAGATGTACCATCTATCAAATGGCATTCTCACACTTCATGCTCTTCTACCCTCTTCTCATTTATGGGAACTCTGCATATTTCAGCAACGTCGCTATTACCAGCCCTTCCTGCACCACTCATCATCAGGTCAGGGACTGCCTATAAGCTCATGCAGCGATCACCGAGTACAACAGGTGCATGACCCCGGCAGGACTACCTGCACATCAGTAATTAAGAATCATGTGAAATCTGCAGCTTTCCAGAGGAATTGCAGGCCACCAGCTACTTCAGGCAGCAGATCTGTGAAAGGGTGTACATTGCTGATGCAACTCTGATTCTGGCTTTTTGTTCCAAGAATCCAACTGCACAGTTGTAGCTGGCGGATTGAGCTCTTCAGTAGTTAGGACAAGACACATGGATGTCCCTGTTCTTTATCCCAGCACGTGGAAATCAGCACAATGTGGCTCACTGTAGAACTGCTATTGCTCAAAGACCACTTGTGGAAAGAAAATCAAACATGGCCAACTACAAAAAAGCCTTTTTCATCAACCTGGCAAAAAGAGCAACTTCCACAGACAGATTTTAATGCAGAACATCACAACATTTCAGCTTCACTGACTTTTGTGGAGCTACTTCACACTGAAGAGCCTAAAATAAGGTAAGAAATCAAGTTCTCCCTCGCTCCTTCCATTCTCTAACAAGGTTTTCTTTATCCAGCTTCATCTCCAAATCTCTCCTGATGTTTTCTCTTAAATATTGCTTTGACAACTACAAAATAATGCATTCTCTCTCGCATGCCTTACCCACTCCCATTGCAGGGTAAGTCCTGATTGTGTAGGACATGGGTACAAATGAAAAACAAAACAACAAAACAACAACAACAACAAAAAGACACACAATTTCTGACAAGGCATATATTTAAAAGCACTTACATAGCTGGCAGAAAAAAACGTACTGGGGAAAGAACTGTAAGGCACAGGTTCAAAACCATCAACCCAACAGCAATAAAGGACTACCTGGCATGCTCAGCCGTACGGTGTAGTCCCCAACCCATGACCCAGCCCATCAGAGGCCCAGGAGCAGGTTTAAGCTTTCCTCTCTCGAATCCTGCCACAGGCCAGTTCAGCTTTCATCAACAGTACCAAGGAGCAAGCCTTTAATGTGTGCGCCCGGCGCTGCCATGGGGAACTCCAGGTCTCAGAAGAGCAGCACGAAGCCCCTCCTGAGAGCATGGATACCAGATATATTCCTCTTGCTACACTTGCATAAGAGGAGAGTAACTCCACAGCCAGGCACGCACATCACGTGGTTTCACCATGCCTCAAATCAAGACTCCTCAACAATTTCCTACATACATATTGCCTTTCAGAAAGAAAAAAGTAATAATAAAACACAAACAAACACGAAACCCCAAAAACTCAAAACAAAAAACATCAAACAGGCAGAGGGAAGATGCACCTTCCCACTCCCCTCAGTAAGGGAGAGTGTAGACAGGACTTGTTAAACTTCTTGTCAAGAGAGCTTCCACTTGAATTAAGTTCCATAGATCCCATGTTGTGCAAGTCCACTGAATTATTTTTATCTGAATGAGGCTCTCTGTGACAGGAAGGGTCAATAAAATCCTGTTTCTTATTTTCAGCGATTGCTACATATTATAAAATCTCTTATATCGAAACACCCACATAGAAGATTTCTGACAATAAAAATTCCATGCTTCCTAAGCAACTGATTTTCTTAGTGTAGTCTCATAAAATCCTGTTAACTTTCCTTCCCCTCGCTAAAAATTGAAATTTCATTGTACTAGCTTTCTTTGTACACGGATATGCCTGAAGCCAGTTTATTTTCACATGCTGAATTGTCCATGCTCATAAGGACTTGCTATTACATTATGCATTTGTGTGCTATAAAGGAAAATGCACGAACACTGGAAAGTGTCAAAACCATGCTTTTCCTCTTCGTTGATTCATCTTTTATGTAATTGAATCTATAAATATTAAAAATAATAAAATGCTGCTATCATTGTGATAATACTACAATTAGGTCTACGCTCAGGCATTGAGTAAAAAACGTACGTTTTCCTCCTCAAATACAACTCTTACTTTAAAATCAAAGCCAACCCATATTCTCAATAACAAAACACTAGTAATCAGCAAATCTGAAAATCTTACAGAATGAGGTATGTTTAGCAGGTTTAGAAACAAAAGTTCAAATTAGTAAGTTACCCTATTTATCACAATACTGCCAGAGCAACTAACTGCTTCTGTCAATTCCATCTTTCACAAGAAAGCTAGTTGTGACTCGCATTAGACTATGAATATGAAAAATAACTGAATTGTAAAGAACTATTTCAGACCAATGTATGTTTTAAAAACTTTCCTATGAAAACCAGTATCTTCTTAGAGTTAATACAAGGAAGTTAGTATGAAATAAATAGTGTAATATACACAAGCAGCTTAAATACCACATTTAGTGGCAAAAACTCCTAAGTAAGCTCTCCTCCTACTTTAGACTCCCCTGTCAATAAATGCAACTGAATTCAAAGTAACTTCACACTGTTCTGAAGGTTGTGTTGTTTTAGTTTTTAAAGTAGCATTATGAATGAAAGTTCAGTATTACCAAATGATGTCCACCTGGCACAGAATTCAGCAAGACTACTCACATATCAAAACGGCCATGTACTAGGAAAACTTCAGAGTGGTGGCATACACCAAGGGAAAGGACATAAAATAGAGAGTCAGATGTGGATTTTATCCCATTCCCTGCCAATGGTAACCTGCTAAGTGACTGCAGGCAAGCCTACGCTCCTTCACTGCTTTGTATCTCAGATGCCTAAAACAGGGATAAAAATGATTGTTCCTTGTTTCAAGGTGTGTGATTTAGAGTACAGCGTATGTACTTTGCCAGACAGGACATAAGCACAGGAATAAGGCAATGCCTACAACTGCCAATTATTAATAATATAATTATTATTGAGAGGGTAACATGCGATTTTTTTTTCAATCATTATTTTTCCAAGCAATGCAATCTAACAGCAGCCCATCAAGCCATTCTTAGAGTAATCCTTATGCTGGTTCAGGTCTTACCCCTTCTGAAACTGTCAAGAAGTGTGACAGCTGTAGGAGTCTTTTGTGAAATTCACATGTCCACTAATATCAGGCTCACCACATTGCTCTCAGACAGAAACACTGTATTATTACTGATCTTAAAAAAAAAAAAAAAATAAAAAGGAAGTAAGTCCTAATAACCTTTTGACATACAACAGAATGAAAAAGCTTCTGACAATGATACCCCAGGAAAGGGGAAAAACATGGTAGAAGAAAAAGAAATTAAGTTAATACTACAACTCAAAGTTTACTTTTTCCTGTTTCTTCTCATGAATATTTTGAAATACAGACAATCATTATTTCAATTCAGCTTTATACACTCCTAAGTAATAAAGAAAACATAAATTAAGGTTACAGTAAGGTAAAACACTATCCATACTGCTTAAAAAAGACCCTCAAACTTAATTCACTCAGGAAAACCGTTCCAATATATGGGCACCATATGATCTAACGATCCAGGGAAGTATCGTTAGTCTCCATTTGTAGGTGGCAAAGGGACAATTGGCTGTGCTTCCAGGAATAAACTCTGACCCTAGAAGCCACCAGCAGGCCACAGCAGTGCTGCCGACTCCACCAGCGGCTGCAGCTGGCCACCCCCGTGGCAGGGCACAGGACGTCTGACTCAGGTCCAAAATTTGGAAAGTGGCCTCTAGTTTTGACTTCATCACTTGCCAGAGCTCAGACACAGCCTATGGCACACTCAGAAATGAAAATCGGAATTTCATTTCAGTTCTGACTGTCATTTACAGTACCCTCCTCCACCAAGGAGCCACGTTCAGATGAAGAGGGAGGCCTGAACGCTGTATGTGCCACGTACTGTCAAAAGCGAGGCAGCGTTTCACCTGCCCAGAACTCACTGCAGGTGCATCTACAACCTTCACACTACAGCAGAGCCTTGCACACAACAGGTCTCATCTACCTTACCTGCACCTTCCCCAACGCTACGTGCAGTGGAAGAGTTACTCTCCCCATCTCATTCGGTTAAAACTCCCTTTCTTCTTACCACTCCACTACCAGCTCTGTGCCAGAAGACTGCCCTGCCTAACACCATGTTCACTGAGCTCCAGAGATGTTGAGCACCCTCAGCCCGCAGACCACGGGCGGCAGCAACCTGGAATAACTTGAAGCTCTGAATGTGAGCAATCATATCAGTGAGTTTAACAAGACTTGTCAACTGCTTAAAGATATTCACATGCTTACAGGATTGCAAGCTATGGAACCACTAATTTACAAAGTGTATTAAGATCATTCTGGATGAAAAGGAAAAACGTTAGCTATAAAATAACTGCACGATTACCTCTGGTATTTTATGTGGAAAATTGACATTTAATATCTTTAATTATTCACAGAACAGCTATGAAAGAGAAAGGTTTTCTTCCTTGAACAGGAAAATAAACATGGACAAATTCCTCTCACCATCACTCCTACACTCCTCTCCTAAATAAACCTCCTGCTGAAACCAACTGAAGTTTTGCAGGCAATGGCTTTATGGCAAGCAACCCCCAAAAACTCAAGAGCATTGAGGGCAAGCTTCTTAAACACTTTGAGTTTACCTCAACACAGAAACCAGTTATGTTTGTGCTAAATTATGTGTCTGTTTGAAATGGTTTATTAGCTTCCTGTGCCGAGAGGGACAGTGGCATGCAATGAACTTTTGAGACCATGTGCCAATTTCTGAAGCGTTCACAAGGCCCCTTGCTAAGCAGCTCACCCCCTTCTAGCTTGTGACACACCAGCACTTCACCCAGCACTTGTTAACCAATACTAGAACCCAGGTGTCTCTCCTGTACATCAAGGCTGAATTACTAAACTCCATTCACAAACAGTTACTTTACTGAGAACTGTACTAAGAAAAGAAATCTCCGATTTTACCAAAACAAAAGCTCTCCACAGTAAATGCAAGTTTCTAGTCATGGACAAATCTAATGAAATCTCTATTCTCCCCTTAACTAGGCACATTATTTTTATTACCTTTTTTTTTAAAGCTATGAGGAAATATATTTCTCTGCATCCACCAAAGCTTCTATTATGCCTTTTTTGTCAAAAACATATCCTATGCTTCTTTTCTTTGTAATTTGTTCACACCAGATCTCAACATCAGGTGAGATCTACATTTAGCACCACGCACAAAACTGAGGTCCACGCCTCTTAAAGCTGCGGGCAGGTTACAATCACCACTTCATTTCTAGAATCAAAATTCCATGCATCCATAAGACTTCCTCACACAAATTCAAAACCAGATAATGACTGAAGATACTACCTGAAGCAAGGTCCCTGAGCTATTCTTGTTCAGTACCCTTTGCTATTACTCCAAATAAAGAAAAAGTCCTTGGCACTTACAGCGCTCTAATCTGACTCTTACCTGAAAACACAGAAAATTAAGTTCAGAAATCTGTGCATTTGTATTCAGCTCTAAACAACAGTTTGAAGCCTATCTGTTAGTTTTTGAATTTCCCAACGCCTTTTTACTTTGTAAAAATTGGCACACCAATTACTCAACACAGAACACGATCCTTGTCAGTAATGCTATAAAACTGAAAGCAATATTCTCCTATGCAACAAGACTTGCCATAAAGAATCTCAGTAATTTAATTTGGTGTTTATACTCTCAGACCTACACATATCAACCTCACTGCCCACAAAATCTGAAAAAACTGAAATTTGGGTATAATTCTACAGGAATTGGAGAACAGGCAGAATCCTCCCTTCGAACTATATCCTCACAGTGGTTATCCCAGCCGTAAGACTAGTTTTGTGGTCATAATATCACATCAGAACAGCTGCTCCCGACAGCCCTCTTCGAGCCAGCGTGTTTGGGACCATCACTTATCCTACGCCTGCTATACACTGACTGGAAAAGGTCAAGAGTATGTTATTAATCATTGGCATTTATGAGTACTAAGCTTACCCCAAATACATGTCTTGTCTTGTTTTTAATTATGCACACAATAGTACAAAAAAAAAAAAAAAATTACCTCCCACTTCCCCATTTTGGGCCAAATGCAGTTCAGTGCCATCATGGGCGATTGTACGAAAAGCGCTGCAAGTGCCATTCATTTTATGTCATCTATGAATGTGACCCCACAAATTTAGAACCTCTTCTTTAAACTACCACTTCTACTTCAGCTTAAAAGATGTCAAACCCTTCAAGAGGTGTCAAAACTTTTCCCAGCATACAAACTAAAAAAAAAAAAAAAAAAAAAAAGGTTGTGTACCTGAAAGCTTAGGAATACTAGATACTAGTACATTAGTCGGTAAGATTCATCTTTCAAATTGATAGGTACCTGCATTAATCAATGCCAAAAGGAAAACCAGTAACACAGAAAGAGCATGGATGGAATCCTAATTAGCTCTCAGTTTACGTGTTAAAACCAAACCAACTCCTGTTGCAGTAGTATTACAGTTCTGCTAAACTTCTCGCTGATTCTTGACCTCCAGAGATTTCTCATTACCTATTCTGTTTATATTTTCGTATTTTTCCTACCACTGAATTTTAAAAGGACTTTACATTCTCATTAAGTTTTCGACTTGTGTGTTGCACTTCACACATTCTAATGTTACTTTGGTTTGAAACTTTTGCCCTAAGTCAATCAGCCCATTATCTTTAAAAAGCAAGGTTTACAAAAAAATAAAAAACAAGAAAAAAAGAAAAGAAGTGAAGAGCGATCTAAATATGCAGAGCCTTTTCATTCTCAGGTTATCCAGACCCACCCCTACATACAAACTTTGTAATCTAGCAGTTGCTATGAGCACCCAGAGAAGACACGTTTTCTGAGGCGCTAAAAACCTGAACAAGCATCTTCCACGTAAAAAGTGGCAGTACGAGGACCTCTATCCTATCAACAAAAACCGAGTTCTTTTTCCGTGTGTACAGTTTACATACTCACCCAGGAAGGCAAATGGAAATTACAGACAGACGAAGATGAAGCTGTCTCAAAGCCTTTGTCATGTGATAGTGACCTATAAAGTATCAAATAAAGGCACATCATCAGCACACCATGATTTTACAATATTGCAACTCACCACAACGCCAACAAGAGGAGAGATCCCAAAACTTGAAACTTGCTTCCTCCTCACCCCCACCCCAGATAAGTTGTCACTAAAACAAGATGACAGTCGCAGGAAACCGTAAGGAGCAAACAAAAGATGCACCGTGTCTTTAAAGGGCATTAGGATTGGGCAAATGGAGCAAATCATCTGAGTGTGCATCAGCAGGGTGGGTTATTTTTCCTGTGTGTCTCTCGCACACACGGATGCACGTTTATGGGCGCACACAGATATACGTACGTACACACAGGGATGCACCGCATAATTATTTACATGCACACACTGAGAAACACGCACGCATTAACAAAATAAAAGGCACAAAGTTGACCACCATCTGCAAGGAGGCATGCATAACAATAACCCCCGGGAACTTACACAAGTGAGCGATCAATCCCCGCGCGTGGATAAGCCAAACAAGGCAAAATTAAGAAGAATAAGCCGCCAGACTGCAGGTACGAGATCCACCCGTGGAGACAGACAGACAGACAGAGAGAGGGACGGACGGACGGACGGGAGGCTGCAACGCTGTAACACAGTTTCAGGTAATGCCCCCCCGGCAGAGCCCAGCCGAGCCGCCCTGACTCCTGCGGCCGCCTAGCCAGCCCCTCCGCCGCCGCAGCCCGCGGGGAGAGCGGCGAGACCCCCGGTCGCCGCGGGGGGAGCGACGTTTGCAGCGGCCGCCGCCCGCCCGCCGCCCACCCCCGCCCGTGCAAAGTGTAGGGCCACCGGAATCCGGGCTCCGGGGTGGGGTGGAAAGAAAAGGTATTAAATATGGAGAAAGACCGCCGTGACCCAGGGTTTTCCCGTCTCCCCCCCGCGCCCCCCCGCCCCCGGTCACCATCAAGTTTGCATCTTAGTTACAAAATGTCGATCTTGAAGGCTGACAAGACACAGGGAGAGGGGGAGAGAAAGAGAGAGAGAGTGTGTGAGTGAGTGAGTGAGAGAGAGAGAGAGAGAGAGAGAGAAGAGAGAGTCCATCTTGCTTTGAGGGGGGAGGAGAGGAGCAATAATACAGCGCATAAATCTCACCCTCCCGGGGGAAAAGTCTGCACAACACCTTTGGGGGCGGGCGGGCGGGCAGGGAAGGGGCGGCGGCGCGGGGAGGGGGCGCGGGGGGCTCCCCGGCCCTCCCAGCTGCCCTCCCCGGCGGGATCTGGCTAGGCAGGCTGGCAGCAAACACCTCCCTGCTGCTCCCCTCCTCCTCCCCGCGGGCCCGGGCGATGATCCCGCTGCTGCCGCCGCCGCTGCTGCTGCTGCCACCGGGGAGGAGGTGCCGCCGCCGCCGGGAGAGCCACATGGAGACCGGCACCTCGTCGCTGCCCCGGCGGCCGGGCCGGGCCCCTCCGCCGCCCCGCCGGGCTGCAGGACTTGGACGTGTCACCAGCAGGACGGGCAATGGTTTCGGCGCCCCAGGCCCGAGTGACCACCGCCGGCCTGGCGGCGCCCCGGCCTCCCCGCACACACTCACCTCCGGAAAAAAACTTTTAACCGCGGGCCTCCCCCGGAAAAAGTGGCGAATCCGCCCCGCTCACGGTTCAAGCCCCGCGGCCCCCCGGCTCGGCTGGCGGCGAGCGGGGGAGACCCGGGCACGGTCCTTCCCCGCCCCGGCGGGGAGGGAGGGAGGAGGCAGGCAGGCAGGCAGGCAGGCAGGCAGGCAGGCAGGGAGGGAGGGAGGGAGGGAGGGGGCGGGCAGCCGCCTGCCGGTGCCTCTCGCCCCGCCGCCGTACATGTCGCCTCGGCGGCTCTCGCATCGCTTCGTTTTACCTTCCTCATTCAGTGGCGGCGGGCTGCCACCGATATTTCTAACGCAAACCTGCTGCCGTGCGGCGCCCGGGATTAACGCGATCGCCTCCCTTCCCCTGCCTCCAACCCTTCCTTCCCCGTCGTCCTCCTCCTCCTCGCAAACCTACACTGGATCGGCTCTCCTCACAGCCATGCAAGTTTCATACATTGCAAATAAACCCGAGAGGAGGAAGAGCGAAGCGGCTGGCGGGGGGGGGGGGGGGGGGGGGGGGGGGGGGGGGGGGGGGGAGGAGGAGGAGGAGGAGGAGGGCTGCTTTCTGTAATTTACCAGCGACCCGATCTCGCAGCAGCAAATAACAACCAAGCACCCATCCGGCTCCCGGCGGCGGAGAGAGCCCCCTCCGAGGCGGCCGCCCCCTCCCCGGGGCGCCCCTCGCCAAGTTTTCTGTCATCGCGACCACCCAATGTCACAACTTACCTTCAGAAATAGGGACTTCGCGCGGCCGAGGCCTGCCGCCGCCTCCCCCCACACTCCCCCCTCCCCGGCCCCCGCCCGCCTCCCTTTTCTCTCTCTCCACCTTAAACTTATTGACACAACATAATCCCACATCCACGCGAAACTCCGGCAGGGCCGCCCGCCCCCGCCCCCCCCCGCTGCCCACCGGGGCCGCCGCCGCCGCCCCGGGTGCATCGCCGATGACTACCGGAAAACGCACAGCCCAACTCTCCGGCCGAGCCCGGCCGCTGTTGTTGTCGGGGTCGGCGCCGGGTTTCTTCCTCTCGCCGCCCCCCCCCCCCCCCCTCCCCGCCCCGTGCGGCCGCCGGATCGGCTCCCTCGCCCTCTCCGGGTTTATACCCGCCCCCCCCCCCCCTTTTCTCCCGGCGGCGGCGGCGAGCCCCCCCAAGGCCGGCGGCAACCGATACCGATCCGCGCACTCTCCCCCGCGCCTCGCCTCGCCGCCCCTCGGGATGAAGTTTCGTTTCTGCCTGCCGCGATTTCCCTTGTCAAGTCCCCCCGGAGGCACACACCGAGCGGCTGCCGATGGCTAGCCCTCCTCCTCGCCCTCCTTCCCCTTCCTCCCTCCGCCGCGGCCGCCGCTGCTCTTGCCTCTCTCTCTGTGGCGGCGAGAGGTGCCTGGTTTCAAACGCAGCCTGGCACTGGCTGGCCTACCCCTGCCGCCTTCTTCTTCTGGGGTTTGTTGTTTGTTGTTTATTTTTTTTTTTTTTTTTGCTTTTTACATGCACTGCACTGTATTGCAATTCACCTCGTCCTCCCCCCAGTAAAACACCCCCCGGTCACCCCTATTCTCCCGACCGGGCAGAGGGCTGGCGGCACCAACCCACCCGTCCTCCCCTGCCCAAACTTTCGAACGAAGGCAGGGGCTGACGAGAGGGAGGAAAAGTGACTGGGAGCCGCGGCAGCCGCCGCGCAGGGCAGGGGAAGCTCCGCGCCCCCCTCCCGGCCGCCAACGCCGCGGCGGGGGGGCCGGGGGGCTGCCCCGCCGCTGGGGCGCGGAGGGGAAAGTGTGGGGCGAGGGCACCCCTCTCCCTGGCTGCCGCTGCTCGTCTCCGTCCGTCTCCCCGCCGCCCGGCGAGCGGCGGCGGGCGGCGCGCACTCACCTCGGTGGGGCCGGCGGGCGGGCGGGCAACGCGCCGCTGGGCCGGAGCGAGGCGCGGCGCGCGGCGGAGCCCCTCCGCCTCGGCGCCCGCGGAACGCGGCTCCACACAGAGCCATGCAACCCGGGCAGCGCCACAACACTCCACGGGATATAAGACGGCCCGCTATTGGCCGGCGCGTTGAGGGACGGGCTCGTCAGCCATTCAGCGGCGCCGTTACACCCGCGGCCCGCGAGGGAGCCGCTGGCGCACACACTCCCCGCACACACTCACACAAAGATCGTCGCGCTGCTCCTCGCAGTGTTCGAGGAGCCGCCGGCGGCCGTGGCGGTGCGGGGCAGGTAGCGGGGGCCACCAGTCGCCAGCCCCCGGCGCCGAGGGGAGCGCGGAGCCGTGCCGGCCACAGCGCCGGCAGCCGCTGTCCATTGGCCGCCCGGGCAGGGCTGCGAGAGTAAACTACGCCTGCCCCGGGCAGCGCCGCGGGGTAACGGCCGCGGCGGGGTGCGGGCGGCGGGCACGGCCCGGCACGGCGCCGCTCGGCCCCGGCCGCGGCTGCCTCCCGCGCAGCCCCCCGGTAACTTACTCTGTCGAGTTGGGCGGGTTTCATTGAGAGGCCAAAGCACGGCGAGCGGAGAAGTTGAGGGAGGCGGCGGTGGTGCATCCGCACAGCCCCTGCTCGGGCAGTAAACACGGGAAGGCAGCCCCGCGGCCCGGGAGGGCAGCCGGGCGGACGGGGCCGAGGCCGGCGATCGCCCCCTGACCTGGCGAGAGGGTTTCAGGCGGCGGCGCTGCGCGGGGATGCGGTGCAGCACCGGGTGGTGCCCGCTG
This sequence comes from Leptosomus discolor, assembly GCF_034619465.1. Taxonomy (NCBI): domain Eukaryota; kingdom Metazoa; phylum Chordata; class Aves; order Leptosomiformes; family Leptosomidae; genus Leptosomus; species Leptosomus discolor. Next base: position 122,270,231 of record NC_141391.1, read on the forward strand.
CCGTAGTAATCCTCGCCCAAACGTGGCGGAGAGGCCCTCACCGGCCCAGCACCGACAGCACGGCAGCCCTCGCATCAGCTTTCCATAGAGACAGCGGGCGCCTGTTCGGCACAACTAGTAAAGTTACAAGGCTGGCGTCCGTCGGCGCCACGCTCCGTGTCCTGCCCGGCTCTCTGCCCTCCACCTCACCGGCGTTACCAGCCCCATGGATGTGAAATTCATCCGAGAATTTGTGTGACTCGCAGGCTGACAGGGACAAAGCGACAGTGTGAGTGAGGCCAGCAGCTTTTGGGTGGCTGCGTGGCGATTGTGCTGACGGGTATTGGAAAAGCCCTGCGGAAACGTAGTCTTTAACTTTTTTGGGAAAAGCTTTCTCCCGCAGGAATCGGACACAACGGGAAAGCATACCGTGTACATTGACCCAGTGTATTAATGTTCGCACGGGTTTGAATATATGCGACATCAAGCCTTTATGTTTTTTAAGGAGAAAACACGTGGCACTTACTTGTAGTCAGGAAGCACTAATTTTTGTGCAGCGCTGTCTCCAGGTGGGACTTTGACTTCCAGTCAGCAACTGTCATATTAAAAAAAGAAAGGTCAGAAATACTAATAGTTGTAATGACAACGTAGGCTGAAGTACACTCGATTTTCCAGTAAAAGAGCAGTGTTTGTGCTTCACAAGAGCTTTACATATCGAACACTCCAAGGATGTTGTGGAGTTTATTCCATATGTTCTCTGTCCTGAGCTTTTTTCTGTTGTGATATGGTTGATTTCAGCATCTTCCTGCTGCTTGCCTCCTCTTTTATCCCCCCCTCCATTTTTCTTCATGGCAGAATGATGTTAAATAACTGTGAAATAATATTTCTTATGTCTGAATAAAATGGTGGGGTAAAGTACAAGCTGATTTCAGAAAATTAAACTGTATCCATGTTTCTGGCAGGTCATTTTAAATTAGCCTGCATATTTTTTTGTTAAGATGTGAGACTTCTGTATGTAAGTATTCTAAACGCCCCACAGTCTTGCTTGTAGTAGGCAGGGGTGGGTTAGTCAGTGCCTGAATAATATAAAAATAACAGGATAAACATATTCTTTAATTAATGCATTCTACCTCATTTTTTCATTTTCAGTGCTAAGAAAGCAGAGCTGACCATCCATCTGGTGGAAGTCAGGTGCACGTCAGGTGTCACACGTTGGGACGTGGGCAAGTGAAGGTACACAGATTTCATTAGTCACATATAAAAATGTTGGCCTAATTTTTAGGCAGAGCTTCCTCCTATCATTTCTAGATTGTGAAGTGCTTTGCAGTTGTAGGTAAGCAGCGTCTTTTCAGTATGCATAAGCAGTTGCTGGTAAGACTAAGAGGCCTAAGCCAGACAGTTAAAACTTACACGATATGGTTTCTTGCTTGTCAGTGTTAGTGCCTTGTTTCTTGGATTCTTTTACCCATATTAATAATAGTACACCATGGAGCCTCTCATACCTCTTCATTGCTAAAGTCCCGCCGAAGTAGGTAATTACTAGGCAATGTAAGTGATGTAGGTGCATGGTAGTACATATGAAGTTCATTTTAAAGGATGCTTCATTTTGTTGTTAACAGGACTGTCTGTTACACTTGATGCCTTTACCGGCCTTTTCAGAAAAGAGGTCAAGATAGGGACACCTTGCATGTAATGTAGTTGTTTACAGCTATACGAAAAGGATGTACAGTGCTACTAAGTACAACAGTCGTGTTCTGTGTCCACTTTGTACAGTTACAGATGGCTTCAGGAGTTGCAAGGCAGCCAGCTATTAGGCCTGTGGAAGCAGAAGTATTTTGTCACCCTTCAGGAGAGATGAGTAAGCTAAGGTACGAGATACAGTCAGAAAATAAAATGCTTGAGTTTCCACTTTCTTTGATTTATTGTGTCCATAGTGAAAGAGAGACCTGTATTTTCTTGGGCTGTCAGTCAGGACCTTCTGCAAACACTGAGGTCATGAAGGGGAGAGAATAGTAAATATTTCTCTATATATGATTTTAAGCAAATTAATCTCTTTGCATGCCCACTTGGAGGTATTTCTCCCTTTAGTCAGTCAGACTTTTATCAAGAGTTGTAAGGTGCTAGCCAGAGTCTGTGAGGATTTTTTTGAGGGACAGCAAGTGCTGAAATTTTTTAAATTGCTTGCTGATTATTAGTAGTTTTAAAGCTCCGCACAAGTTGCAGTTCCAGATTTTTCTGCAGAAACTTGTATTGTCAGTTGGCACTTTTCTGTCACTCCTGTGTAATCGGTATTAGTTTTTAAAAGAATGATGCCCCGCCCCTACCTTGTGGACTGTCCAGGTGTACTCTCATGAACAGCCAGCGCTCTGCTGGAGTTGATGCAGTTCGGCACAGATAAAGCAGGTTGCTCAGATGCATGCGCAGCAGGATTTGAGACCTTGAAGATGCACATTTGTGGCATTGGTTTGAGTTCATCTGGGTTTGCCTGTTTTGCTCTCAACTGATGGAGGAGTGTCTCCCTCCCAGCCGCATGTCCCCTCGCACAACATAAAAGACGTAAGTAGCCATGTGTCTCTGCTCTGTCAAAAGGGAAAAAAAATATTCCCTTGCCTTTGTTGTTATTTAATAATAACAGGAAAAATAATAGCGTTGATCTAAATAATAGTAATCAGGATTTGTTCTGTTCCCTTCCTCTGGGGCCTGCCGTGGAGCTCAGTAACACTTGGGGGGGACTGAGTTTGGTCCTTGATTACCATTTTCTCTCCTCCTCCTGCCCAGGGTGGAAGTTACCTGCTGGCTGTGGAACCGAGCTGACCACTGGTAGCTCTTCCGGGCTGAGACAGACGCATGCTTCCATGGCCATTTTAAATGTATTCAGATAATAAAAAGGAAGCTTGGACTAGCCAGCTGCAGCCTGAGCCTGCAGGCCCTGGATCCCTTTGAGCTGCTACCATGGCTGACTACAAGTGACGGTTGTCATGTGAGCAGGGAAGGAAGGCCATAAGGCAACTCTGGGAGCATATGCTTTATCTGTGTTAAGCTTTGCACACAGCCTGGGGAGAAGCATGGGGAAGAAAGGGTGAGGCAGATGCAGCCTTATGGAGCCTGTCCCACCTCTGTTGCTTTTTTCCTGTGGCTTGTGCCCACCCACAGTCCATGGAATAGCGTGGCATCCTCCAGGTTAAAAAACACTGGAGCAGGACAATGCATTAGTGGGCCTATTTTCCTCCCCAATGCACTTGTATAACATGATAACATTAATAGCAATTTATGTGCAAGCACTGAAGGGAGGAGGCATTTTATCTGAACTAAAGCTGCAGAATATCCACTTTAGAGTAGGAACAGAGCCGCAGGATCAGTGCAGGACAGCCATTCTTCAAGAACCACACTTATTAAGTTATTGTTCCCACCTCAGCCCCTTTTAGGAACACTTTCAGTTTCTTGAGAACTCAACAGAAGTTTGTAGAAGTCAAAGAAAGGGCTGACTTGTTCTGACGGTTTCTCTGTAGGAGGGTACAGTTAAACTCTTGACTGTATTTCCTTACTTGTATTATTTCACAACATTAAAATAACTAGGAAATTTTCTTCTTCGCAATTTTGAGATGCTGCTTCTGAATGTTCTCTTTCTATATCTGTGCATCTAATTCCCACTGTCTCCTATTAACTCTTTTACTTATTTTTCATGACTCTTTTTACTTTAGCAGAGTATTAACAACTGCAGCCCTCTGACAGAACCAGCCACTGAGAACGTTAGATCCTACAAGCAATCTCTGGCCTAAGCTGCTAGCAGTTTCATTTGGCAAGTTAGACAAGAGAGTAGGAAGGGGAACAGACAAGTGAAATAACTTGCTAGGAATCTCACAGTATGGAACCAGCGAAGTCGGGAATCATATCTGGACTTCTAACATGCAGTGCATTGCTCCATACATTTCTTTCTGTTGCTCTGAGATTTCTCTTTCATTTCTCTTTTTCAGAGAAATATTATTACACCTTGAGGAGCTACATACATTTTCTCCTGTTTCAGAAGAATTGAATAATAGGTTAGCCAGAGCATCCAGATCCAGATTTGAGTCTGTCACCTCTGTAAAAGTTGCTTCTGATTCTGCAGGACATTTAGGTATATGTTAGACTAATATATAACGACTTCACATACTAGCGTATGTGAAATGTACAATGTCTGCAACAATGACGCAATTGTCTGCTAAGCTCTAGACTCAGTAGATTTTCCTTGTCCTTATACAAGTATACTGCATTACAAAAAATAAGTAAATCAGGTCCGACCTGCTCACCTGAGGTTATGTAGCCCATTGAGTTAGTCTAGTGCAAGCAAATCAGTTTGTGTAGCCAGCGCCACACAGGAGAGCGGTGGGTCTATCATTCTTGTCCAGGGATTCCTTCAGACTTACTGACAAAGTCCCCGTTAAAAGCTGGGCCAAAGGATAGCAGCTTTCCCTCAACCCCACACTTTCGATTTTCACAGTTACTGCTTTAACTCTCATGTAAACTCCAATAATATTTAACTGCTTTAAGCATAAAATGTAATTGGAACTCATTTTTCAATTTAAGTTGTTTGCCCCTTATTACATTTTAGTGCTATCAAGTAACTGTCTCCCTCCTCTACCCAAGGGCCTCTTTTTCCTATCGCTGTTTCTGGTATTATTCAAACATTTGTTTGTTTATTTGCTTGTTCTCCCTTTTCTGTAAATGTTCATGGAGCTTTAAAGAAACTACAACTCTGTTCTAGTGTCCTCCTCCAATATACCACCAGAGACTTCAGGGCTACCTTGCAAATATATATTTACTTCCATCTAGAAGAACATGGACGATTGGGGAGCAAAAAGTTTTTAGCCTGCCAAGTCCACTGCTTAAGTGAAGAGGATATCATTGAGTTTGTGCTTGACAAGTGCCAAGTCCCTACAGTGACTCAAGTGAAAGAGCAGCACCCATTAGGTCTGAGCATGAGTTCTTACAGCTTGGTGACCTTCCCAGATGCACGTCTCATTGCCCCACTGCCATGCCTGTAGTTGGGTCCAGTTTGAAACCGCAGCACACTTCTTTGGCTGCACAGTGCTGCTACCATTTGTAAAGTAAACAAAGCAAGTGACCATTTGACCCTAAATAACAAGAGCATGCATTAGTCACGGAACTACTCAAAGACGTGGTATTTGGCTCTTAACTTGTTCTATCTAGGGAAATACAGAGCACTGCAGATTTGATATTAGTGATCTTGTTCTTCTCTGCAAGGGAGAGGCTTCAAAGAGGCAGAGATCAGAATTTTATTCCTTCAGGTAGCAGTCATGTGAGGACCCAGTGAAGGAGTCCTGGCTGAGCTCTTGGCAAAGAGGGAAGAAGCATCAATGCAATGGAACCCAGAGACAGGAGACCGCATCTAGCCTTCCCTTTTTGAGGAATTACTTTTGGAATTAAAATTATCAGCTTTGAAGAATGGTGTAGGGTGGGAACAAAGCTGGATGGATTTTGAGGCCTTCAAGGAGAAAAAGAAAAGAAAGAAAGAAGAAAACAATTCATGTCTTTGACTGGTGCAACCCACTATAAATATTCTTGCAGGAGCAAGGCTGTGCACTGCTTCAGTGCATCCAGGTGAGAGGCCTCACGAGAGGAAATTAATCGGAACATTGCATTGTTTCTGACCCACTGGCTTAAAATGGAGAAGGTGAAACTTAAGAAGGGCACTTTCTCCTGCTCCTCCCTGCTCCTACATGAGGATTGTTGGCAGGCCAGCCTGTAAGAACTAGCCCTTGTGCCTTCCCGCGTACCCTCTTAACGTGGCTTTCCCCCGAAGTCAGCAGGTTCTCATGGCCAGTGCCAGTGCCGTAGCAAGGAGGATATTTTACTCTATAAAGTAGGCAAATTCCACACTGGAGTCTGTCTGCCAGCCCTGCTTGGTTTAGCCCTCAAACGCCCATGGTGGGTGTGCATCTCCCCTATTCTGACTGCAGCTCTAGCTGAAGCATTTGTTTGTGTCGGGATCTCTGCATCACTAAAAGTTACAGCCTTCCATGGTTGTAATGCTGTCTCTCCTTATAATTTTGTAAAAGGTTAAGTGGTGGAGCTGATCCATATTTTAAGTTTGAACTTTATCAGCAAAAAATCAGTTTGATAATACTGGGCCATTTTTTTCAAATGATTAATTTTGTCAATTGCTGTTTTGGGGGATTATGTTTATGTATGTGAAGGGGAGGTATAAGCACCAGTATTTGCATGCAAAAGTTTAAATTTACAAATGCTTTCTAAATTAAACATTTTTGCTTTTCAATTAAAAAAAAAAAATCCTTAAAAATGCTAAAACCTGAACCATAGCATTTTTAGTGCACTTTCCTGGTCTTCAGCATCAATTTTCTCCAACATAAGTTTTTGAAGAATAATCCAGGTTAACACAAGTGATCTGTTGTCCCATTATTTTTTTTTTTTTAACTTCCAGCAATTTGAAAAATTGGTGGTTTGCATAGCCCTGTCTGCATTTTTTTCAAATGGAAGTTGTGGAAGGCATGCAGAGATCTACAGTGAGATTTATGGTCTGTGATGAACAGGGTGTTCATAAAGAAACCTTAAATCTGTGACTCTGTTGAAGTCCTGCTGAGAAGAACTCGAGTCGTGCATGCTCAGCAGTGCTCAGATTAAGTTAATAATTATTTCCCCTTCATTCTTAAATATCCAGGCTGACTTGTTGCTTCCAGTCTACTTTTCCTGCACATATAAAAACTTAATTTTGAGAAGTACTAGAACACCTTACATCCAAACCTAGGTCCCAGTCAAAGGGGGGGGTTATATACTCGTCTGTTGACGAGGGAACTGTTCACACACGTAAGTTTAGGTCTGTGCATGATCTTGATTCTTCCAAGAAGACCTGCCTAGGAACAAAAGACTATGGCTTCAAAGGTCTGTCGCTTCTCCGTCTTCCTTGTGAAGCTGGAGATTTGGGTTGAGAGATACATTTCTTGCTCCAAAACTTTACAATCAGTGAGTGAAATCCTGATAGTGTGAAAAGCAGTGACGGAGCTCTTCTTGACCACAGTGGGATATTCTCCTGCTGTCATCAGTTTATAAGTACTTGTCTGGATCTGTTATTTTGCAATACAAATGGCAACGGCTAAACTGAAGACCCAGCCTGAGATTTCTTAGCCAACCAGTGTCGCATCCCAAATTTTTGTTACTGGAAAGAACTGAGGGAATTGGTTGGTATAACCACATTTGCTTGTATAGCTTTTAAGTTTATGATTTTTTTTTTCATTGTGCTTCTGAGTGGGTTTGCAAAGTACCGAAAGCCAAACAAAAATTGCACCTCACTGGCACACCTGTGTCAAAGCCGGTCTCCACATATTTCAGTAGCAAGAAAATACTCCTGGTATTCATACTTTTGGAGTACAAAGCCATTTTTATCTGAGGTTGAAATGTTTTGTATGATGTTTGCTAATGGGGGTGGAGCTAATGTTTCCTTAGGGACAAAGCTATCACATCAGTGCTGACAGAAAACTCATTACCAGGCAGGGTAACGGCACTGGCCGCCAAGCAGGGTGGCATGTGGAGGTTCACACATGAGTGCATCCTCTAGAGTAGGGAAAGCCACTGTGCTCACTCAACTCCTTTTTCCTGTGTGCTGCTGCACCAGAGGCCCTCTGCATTAAATATGGGTTATAAAAGCAGATGGGGAAGCAGACAAATTAACCTGGGCCCTCACCCTCAAAGTGTATGAAGACAGCAGAATGTGATCCTAAGGATTTTGGGGGAAATCTGACAGATGCCATGGTGGAACAGGGTCTGAGGGAACTGGGGCTATTTAGTCTTATGAAAAGGAGGCTGAGGGGAGACCTTCTTGCTCTCTACAACTACCTGAGAGGACATTGCAGAGAGGTAGATGCTGGTCTCTTCTCACAGATAATCAGTGATAGAACAAGAGGGATCGGACTCAAGCTGCACCAGGGTAGGTTTAGGCTTGACATTAGGAAAAAATTTTTCACTGAAAGCGTTGTTAGACATTGGAATAGGCTGCCCAGCGAGGTGGTTGAGTCACCATCCCTTAATGTGTTTAAAGGTCATTTAGATGTGGTGCTTGGAGATACGGTTTAGGGGTGTACATGGTAGAGTAGGGTTGGTGGTTGGACTTGATGATCTCAAAGGTCTTTTCCAACTTGAATGATTCTATGATTCTATTTCAAGGAGGTGAAGCGACAGGTAACGGTGATATCTCTGCATGCTAACGGTAACAACAGTGTGCACATAAATGTACTGAGCTTTCTACAGAAAATTGGTGACACAAAGGGCTCGTAGCAACCTTGCAGGGGGATTTGGCATTAGCTTTAGTGGGCTGTGAGGGAACCTAGCAACCTTGCAGGGGGATTCGGCATTAGCTTTAGTGGGCTATGAGGGAACCTAAAGGTCTCAACAAGACCTTGCAGGCTTGAGACACTGGAAAGATGGAGAGGAGTGTGTGGCTTTACCTAAGCTGCCTTCTGGCTCAGTAACAGCTAAGATTCAGGACCAGAGTTCAGTCTTGTATCCTTTCTTTTACCCGTGGTGCTTACATGTGGATTACTGTATTCCCTCTGAAGTGTAGGTGTTGTACATTCACCTCATTTCCAAATGGTAAGAAAGTAGGTGTTATTATATCTGTTTTACAGGTAGAAAACAGGCACAAAGAGGAACAACATCTCTTTCCAAGCTACAGCGGAAGGTGGTGGCCAAACAGGAGATTAAACTAAGTTTTCTCCAGCCTGAAGTTATAGGCATATGTGCAGAACCATCCCTGTGCCCATGGGCACCGTGTGAACTGTTTCAGGGATCCCCCAAAGCCAGTTGTCATGACTGTTCTTTTAATGTTCACATAGCTTTCAATTTTCTGGCCTGTTCTCACCGTTGTCACATACCTGAATCTGTGCTCAAACTGGCATTCAGTCCTGTACGTTCAAACTCATGGTTTGGTCCTGCACCAGTGCGACTCCTCAGTCAGCTGGAAGCAGCTGAAAACAATTTTTCAAAGTGTATTTTTAAGGCACTTTGTGCATGCATTATTTCATGAATAATCATGAAATAAGGTGCTGACTTGTCCAAAAAAGTGAAGGCTTTCCCTGGCTGCACTCACAAACTGATACACAAAGTTAGCAATGCTGTGTGAACTCACTCTATGAAGGGTCCTGTACCAAACCACATCAAAGTTATTGGACAGGATCAGGTTCATGTCAATCAGTGCGAGATGGTTCTCAAAGCTCTGCTCTTCACATGGGATTGGTATAATTTAGAGCTTGGCGTCTTTGCATCCACACATGCAGGTGTAACGCGTGTGTGGATGAGTGGAGGAGAATCTGTGACCATGCACCCTCTTCTGTTTCCTTTCCTTACCGCATAGAATGATAACTGATGTGGGAAGTGTTATTTCCTTAAGGACAAACCCTCCTAGTCTTTCACTTTATAGTTGACAGGAACCCCTTCAACTTTCCAATTTCAAATGAATATGTTTCATTAGAAATTTTTGATATTTCTTGTGCAACATATACCAAGCAGAACGTTTATCTTCATTGAATTGTTTGCATTTACTATCAAAATTTCAAAAAAAAAGTGTAAGTGGAAATGTCATTTCCCCATGGACATTCTCATAAAAACAAACAAACAAGCAAACAAACAAAAACCAGATAAAACCCAGCCAGCTTCCTGACAAGAGGAAAATTGTATGGGTAAAAATATCTGCTTGCTTGATTCCATATGCAGTTCTCCTTTTCAGGGAATGGAAATGCTTCATTGTGGAGGCCTCTAACCGCATACAGGAAGAACCTGAGTATGCGAGGCTAGATCGTGGAGCTGTAATATGTGTTGGCAAGCACTTTCTCAGCAGGTACAATGGCCTAAGTAAATGCAACACAAATAAGATCTTCACAGTTCCACCTGCCTGTTAATATACTTACAAAGTGAACACTGGAGTGTGCTTCATTATACACACAAGTTTACAAGCAGAAACAGCTAAATACATGGAAATGGGGTAAGCACGCAAGACTTGAATACAGGTTATTGCCAGGGAGAAGTTCACTTACACAAAGTGTACATTCATCCAGTATGCTTGTGAGGTTCATCCCATGCACACGGGAATGAGCATGCCCAAAATACAACAGTTTTTCCTAAATTAATGCCTTTCAGCATAGGAAACAGCATGGGTAATACAGCATATATCCCTATGGATTTGAACATTCAATTGGTGAGCCCATTTCTAGAATGTTTTATCCTGTTTCTGAAATGGGGCAGGGAAGACAAAGACACCGTTAAGATATGGTGTACACAAATATAAAATGTGGACTAAAACTATTGTGTATCAATTGTGATTGGAAAAAAAATACTGGGAACCAGGACAAGAATCACTTCAGCTAGCTGCTAGTTCAGTAGTTTGCGATGCTTTACAATAATGAGTGAGGTATTGCCAATCGAAATGAACTAGCAGCAGTGGCCTCAAAATGGTGCTCAATGGAAGAGCCTAGTTTCACAGGTGCCTGACTGAGCTGCTTTGAACGTCAGTGCCTCTAAATCATTCAACAGTTAGACACAGCGTGTGTCTGGGAGGCTATGAACTTGCATGGCTCTTACTGGCAGAATGGCTAGAGAATAAGCACCTCTCCTTCAGCGTTGAGGTTAGGTCTAATCTGTCTGTAGTCCTATAGGAAGATATCTTCTAGGAAAATGAGAGTGCGAGGATGCCACCATGCATTGAAACTCTGTTGTTGGAGCAGGTGGTTCCATGCTAGAGATTTTTTGTAGTTCTTTTGTCAGTGTTGCCTCTGTATTAGCTTGGTTTGATTTCAGATAATAAGCATTGTCCCCCGAGGGACAAACTCTTGCTGACTGTTTTTGTGTTATGTTTTCTGCTGAGTTGTTCTGCTGCTGTAGGAAAGGATGGAATGCCCCTTGTTCTCCAAGACACGTTCAAGTAGGAATATGGGGCAGACTATAATGTATTTTCTCCACAGCCTTTACTTCTCTTTCTGTCTTTCCTCTGTCTTGGTTTTTTACTCTGCTCTCACTTGGATGGGTGTTGCCTCCGTTGTTTTTCCTGCTAGTTCATTTTATTGCTTTTCTTATTTCAGAATCTCTCCTTATGCTGAACACAACCTCAGTAGCACTTTTAATCAAGGAAAAATGAGTTTGTTCAAATCTATATTCCTTTATGGTGTAGGGCCAGTGACAGATACAGAATCCTTCCTCAAAAGTAGTTTTTATGTAATCAACTGCAGTGGTTTAATGAAAGGGCCCAAATAATTTTAGGCATTTTCCTTTTACCATGAATAATAATGCACTTTCTCCAGGGGTATGATTTGATTTTGGCTAATCTGTAACACCAAGAAAATTGTGTCATTGCTACCTTCCCCATTCAGCGTCTTCCCAAGAAAAGACCCAGATGGTGAAATCTCGGTGCTGTTTTCATTAGAATACCAGCTATTATTTAAAATGTTGGTTTGACCTCTTTTGTTCTCCAGCTTTGTTCAGAGCTTTTACAGTGACACAGAAGTAAGTCCAGGATGTGATTTTGTCAGGTTGTTGTCCCGGCACTGAGGTCTGTAGGGGTAGCCTGCTTTCTCGTGGCAGTAGCCGAGCAGATACATTGCCGCTGGAACTCATTACTTTCTTTTGCAAAACTTTTGTGTTCTTGGAGAAATTTGGTGGATTGCTAGATAGTCTGTTTTCACTCTGAAAAGGGGTGTGTGTGTGTGTGTGTGAAACAAAGAGGGGAATAATTTCCTACAAAATTCAAAAGTTTCAGTATGACAGTTGTCTTAGTCCACTTTGGGACTCCTTTATGTATGGTGAAGTAGTATTTTAGCATAATAATAAGATGAAGGTCAAATTCTTCAGGTGAATTAACTTTTAGAAGCCCTCATTTTCTCACTATCCATGGATGCAGAGATAATACAACAAGGATGCTAGTGCAGACTGTTTCAGCATTTACCCTTTCCCAGCACATGGTGCTTGATAATAGCATCCTGTTGATCTTTGTCCTCTGTATTAAGCTCTGTGAAAGGCTGTTAGGAAACAGTTGTGGTGCTGGGGACTGATGAAGCCATAGGATGCTGCTGCATCTTCATTTCAACTGGAGTTTTAATGAAAGTATTAAAGGGTTATTTCTTATCTTTGACCAAATCCGAGGTTTCATTCCCCAGCACCATCGAACTAACACCTTTCTTTATTATAATGCATACATACCTTTACAAATATTTTAAAACCAGTCATCCATCATGTGTTGTAACAGAAAACTAACCATTAAGAGGCAGACTTCCTTGCTTATTCTCCAAGGGTGGAATTCAATTATGCAGAGGAACAAAACAAGGTTTATGTACCATCCAAGTCCCTCGTAGTTATATTTGTGCTGACTCTTTACACACGGGTAAACTCTACTATAAAGAAACAATTTTTGGGTGATGTCTGAGTGCCACAATCAATTAAATTTTGTCTGTAGGACCCCTGTCAGTATTGTGCTTGGAAGATGGAAGAGATGCCAAGTGGAGTTTTATGCCCAGTGGGTCTGGCTCATGCCCAGCTGAAGTCAGTGGAACTTTTACCACTCCTTCCAAAATCAACAGGATGGCTCCTCCACTCACTCCCTATTTCTCTTCCTAAACTACAGTTTTCTGATATTTTCAGGCACTCATACTCATCAGCTTGGAATCCACACAAGGTTGGGTTTCGTTACAAAAGGCAGCCCTGATTCTTTTAAATTCAAGTAGACAGAAGAAAGCAAGGTGAGTCATTTTTTTTTTCCTAGCTAATCTTGATGAGATGCTGCAGGTTTGCCAAAGGTTACTTGAGTTTTCCTTGGCTAAGGTGTGAGTGAAGACTGCAGCAGTTTGAATCAAACTGGGTTGTTGTTTTCGTAGGTTTTCTTCTTAATTCACTGGAAAGGACGAAATGCACATGCAGTACTATCCTAGTGCCACTCCTTCAGCTGATTGCATTTTAGCACTGAGTGTCACCTGCATAAAAATGCTTTGCATTACCCTCAGTAAATGATCTCTCTTAGTCCAAAGCAATCTGTTGTTCCAGAAAGGTTCCAGTCTCCTCGTAGAAAGCTTACAGCACCTTGCAGGCCTGACACAGAGCCTTTGAAGTAAATGGAAAGTCTCTTAATGACCTCAAGGGTCTAGATAGTGAGCCCTGTGGACTGTACAAGACAGGTAACACCGTCAAAAGCACCTAATAACTACTGACAGTCAGTGGGTCTTAGTCTCCAAATCACTTGGATGACTCTGAAAATATTTATCCCAGGGCTGGTTGTACATTCTCAGCAGTATAGAGCACATGAATGGTGCTCAATGAATAATATAAAAATTCTTCAATGTACAAAAATCTCTCTGTTCAGGAAAATTATAGTTTTATGCTTTGCCATTTCTTTTGTGTCAATCTCTTTGTAAGCATCCCTTTGGCTATAGTATTTGCTTAAAGTATGAATATGTACTATGTGTCAAAATAAAATATTTATTGAATACATTTACTTTGTGTCTGTTGAGTTATGAGTGGATTCTGAAGTGCTTTGCTGCACCTGTTGTGGCCATTTTACATTCTTTTTTGGCCAGAGACAATGAAAAGTGAATGCCTTACAGTTCTGCAAAAAGAAACGGTTGAAGAGAATTCGAATTAAAATTTAGCACAAGCATTCACTGTTACTGGCTCTCCAGGACCAAACATGGGACCACTTAAACCTTCAGCGTACAGGTAGTTGTTCCTACCAGAGCCAGTCCTGACTTGTAGGTGGGCTGAAATGGAACAGTACTGCGGTCTGATGAGTGCAACTTGTCCAAAGAGGCTTGAGGTGAACTATGGCTTTCCCACTGTCCCTGGAGGGTGCAAAGCCTAGGGCTTGTTTTCTTTTTCTTCTCCCTTTCTTGCAATAATCCAAGCAGGAGAAGCGTGAGCCAGCGGAGAACTGAGTCTCTCACACCATGGCCTGTGTCACCTAGATACTAAAATTGAGTTTGCAGATAACCATGACATTACTGAAGGAATGTACCACTATGACCTCTGAGAAGAAAAGGGAATGTAACTTTCCCAACCTCCAGGGAGTCTGCATGATAGCTAAGAAACTGAAGAAATTTCAGGCACTAGCAGAAGTTCAAAAAACCAACCTTGGGTGCAGACAGGTAGTCCTTCCTCTCAGGAAATTTACTTCTAGCCAGAGGAACAAGCTGGTGTTCAGATACTGACAACAGCAGATGCTCATATTTCGTTTACCTGATGGAAAGTGAAACAGTTGATGACAGCTCATCAGGAGACAGGAGGGCACCTTCTCAGAACCTCGTTGTTCATGTTAGCACCTCTGAGGTGGAGGTGGGCATAGGAAGCTCAGGCCTTAGCTTTGTGTGAGACTCCCCATTGAGATACCAGGCACTGCAGCTACTGCCCTCTTCTGTGGTTGCTTCACAAGGTGTCCTGCAGCCCTCACTCAATTTCTTTCCCTGAATTTCTGTTGGAAGAGACAGCCTTGAGGCATCTTAAGCCTCTTGCAAGAGGTGAAGGACAAACAAAGCCATTGTTATTTAGTTATGTGCTTTAATTTGAGATAAAACCAAAACTTTGGGCACGTTTTTGAAGGAGAATCTATGAATGACTAACTGGGCCTGTGCACGGGCTCATAACCAAAGAGTTTGTGGATGGGGAGATTAACTTCTGTTGTAGCTGTCTCTTTGTGTGGGTGGGTGTGATTGGGTCCTTTGAATATGTAAGCAATAGCTTATGAGGCACGGAACAAGTAAAATTAGGTGAGGATTCAGTTTAGCCTAGATTGCCTTAGACTCCTCCTGTAAGTGTGAAGAGACATAATCACTCCCCTTGGACCTCTGGATTTCTTTTGGTGGTTGCTCAGCTCCTTTCACTGTCTATAAGCAGAATCTGCGGAGATTGTCTTTTGGCAGAGGTACTTAGATGCCTGAAGTTAGGTGGTGTCACAATTCCACTTAGCTTTCCTGTATGAAGACTTAGAAGAACAGAGAACCTAAAGAATGCAAATTTCCTATCCACCGGATTTAAATTAGGCATCCAGGGATCCCTGCCTCAAATAATCAAGTTTGTACATTTCAAACACATTTTTCAACCTGAAGAAAAGACCCAATTCAACAACTATTTTATTTCTTTGCCCCATTACAATCATTGCAACCATCAATACTATGACATTATTTTTAATCCAACACAGGAAAACAATTTTTTTTTACTGATTAACTCTTTACGTCCAGTGGGATATTAACTGCTAGAGAATGGGAATAAAGGTCTATCAAACCAGAGACCCAGTGATGACTGGTCTTTCAGATGATAACTCTAATTTCTTAGAAAGCAAAGAAATATCAACCTCCTCTTTTATCTTTGTGTCTTGTATCATACAGAAAGAGGTCTTGACACTCCTTGAAAGCAACTCAGAAGCTTCCACGAGGTGTGCATGAAGAGCTGCAGCCAACATATAAAAAGTCTTTGAAAACAATTCTGTGGATCCACTGGGATCGAATAAAGTTGTGTTTAATTATACCTCCCCTGAAAAGCTATGCGCATGCAGAATGTTTCCAGAGTTTGGCTCTATACCTTGAGAGCTGTTTGTGAAGACAACCCTTGTACATGTTGTAAATGGGATTTAGCCAAGTTACAGGGATGAGCTTATGCAGTTGCTTGTATGATCAGAACCAAAGACTCTGATTTTGAAAAGATTT
The DNA here is from genome assembly GCF_034619465.1 of Leptosomus discolor. Classification (NCBI taxonomy): domain Eukaryota; kingdom Metazoa; phylum Chordata; class Aves; order Leptosomiformes; family Leptosomidae; genus Leptosomus; species Leptosomus discolor. The sequence goes on from NC_141391.1 coordinate 122,285,893, forward strand.
AACGCATGTGCTTACTTTGCAGGCAGAGACCTATTCTATTGAAATAAATACACCTCTGTGGAACGTTGGGCATGTCCATAAGCTTTTGCAAGATAGGTCTGAGTTTGTGAAAGTGCACTGGGAAATCTGTGTAGTACCTCCTCAGTTTACTTCAGTAAGAAAGCGTGTTTAAAAGCCTATCTGTATTGCTGTAGAATTACACGGTTAGCGGTATTAAAAATAACATTTTCTTGCAAAAATTTTCTGGTTGTTTTAGCAGGTTTTGTTCTTTGACAGAAAATGTATTGATCGGATCCTGGGAAAGTGACTGTAGTGCTCAACAGAACAGTTCCTGCCATATAATTTTGATGTTCATAAGGTTGTGTAATATTTCATATGAAAAGCCTCTGTCAACTTCCACTGACTGTTGAATCTTAAAATGATTCATCCATACAAATATATTTTTCAGGAAAGCTTCTGAAGCAGGAGGCTGACCCCATTGCAAAATACAATTTAATTGAACATATGTTGATTTTAAAAGTATGTACATATCTGTATATGTTTCTTTTTTCTGATTTATTTTTGTGACTCATATGGAAATCCAATGTTTAAAAATATATGAACAAGGAAATTCATTAGAAGTGATACATTTTTGAGAACTTCCAAAAGCAGGTACTTCTATATGGTAACTTTTTATGTTTACATATAACCAAAGCAATAGTGAAAGTTAATATGCAAAATAGTTAAAATTGTCAACATTTTTCAGTTCTGAACTAAGGAAACTTTTTATTTCCAATAATCTCAGTCTAAGTTTGTATCTTCAGATTTTCATCTCAGTGTATCTGAATGTTGTTGCCAGACAGATTTCCCATGTATTAATGGAAAATCTAATTTCTATTCCTGCCATTTACAATTCCTGTTGCTCTTAATTTCATGTGAAGAACCATCCATAATAAACTAGGAGGGGAGAGACTCCTTTCATTGACACCGAAATAAGCTTTTCCAGTTAGTTCACTGAAGTTAGGGGTTTCAGTCTCAAGACATAATTACAGATAAGGGTGGACATTGGCTTCAAATGGGACACTTTTCATCCTTAAATATTTTATTTTGGTAGTGTTTTAAAATATTTGTGTGACTAAATATATACAAATACACACACAGAGGTTACTCACTCGTGTTCGATATGGGAGAAAAAATAATAGGCTCAAAGTGAAAGTGCACAAAGGTGTGTTGCTTTTTTCTTCTAAATAGAGAAGTAACTTGGAATGAAATTTTATGGTTTTTTGCTCTCACCCAGGTGAAAAGGACTTATTTTTCATGAAAGAGAGAGAAGTTTTATCAGCTTGTCTCTGACTGTGTTGTCAGGACCACTGCCTCACTCATGTGTGGTATGATTTTATGTTTTCCAAAAACCCTTTGGTAGGAACTAAACATAGAAACTTTGATTCATTTCTTAGTCCTACAGCAGTCAAACTTAGGACCAAATTTCACAGTGTTACAAAGATCATTGTGTTGCATAAATCCACAATTTCTCAAACATAAATATATTACTATTTAAAAATCTTCCAACCTTTAAGCTAAGCTTATGATTTTGTGACCTGTTGCACATGCACATGTTGTAGTATTCAGCTTGAAAGCTAAGCAGACTGGAAGTGAGTGCAGTCCAAACGTGCCAATCCTAGTGAGACCAATTTGGAAAACTATCTACAAAAAAATCAAAATCATAGAATCATAGAATAACCCAGGTTGGAAGGGACCTTTTCTTATATCTGCTCTCAAAGAACAAAAGAAGGGCCAACACAAGTATTGTACATTGCTAAAATCTCTTGACATGATTAAATTGGGTTTTAAGTGTTGTAGAAGCCTTGAAATGGCCTGATTGACTTAACCTTTGCTGACACTGGGGATTGAGCTATGGATCTTCAAAGTGAACCACCATAAACCTCTGCAAACCATGAAGACCTGAGAATTTTAACAGACGTTTTCCATGAAACGGCTGCGGGTGGAGACAAGAAAAACACCCTGATACCAGTCAAAGCTGTACTGGTATACAGTTAGTGTAATGCTTCTGCAGTAGCTGGATGAAACAAAAACCGCCACATTGATATGGATTCTAATAATCAAATGGAGAAGAGACACATATCCCAATACTGTCTGAGCCCTTCACTGTATAATTTTCATTGCCATTCAGAGCTCCTGATAAAGAATTTCAGTTCACAGATGCAAAACCCTTTCAAGAGAGCGATACTAGAAATTAGAGACCTCAGAAGCACTGACCTAAATAAAAGCTACTCCCTCCCTAAATGTAACTTTTGAGGTTTCTTTCTGATTTAAGGGCTATTTCCCCCTCTCCCCATTCTAATTAGTACCAAGAAAAGTGCTGAGCTGCCCAAGAGGAAGGCTGTAGCTTTTTGCTGAGTCCAGTTTTTCCACTCAAGCAGCAGTCTTTGGACATCTCCTGGTCCTGTTAAGTAGCTGTATGTTGTCTCCACAGAGCTATTGGGTCATTGATGTTGTTTTACTGTTTTCTTTCATTTTCAATTGCTGAATCACAAGAAGAAATGATATAACACTGTCCTAAAATGACTATTCCAAGTGAGCAATTGCTGTAGTTGCCATAGGGATACTGAATGAATGCAGATGAGGTAGGAGATATCCAGAAGGCTCTATGAGCATGAGTTTCTCTTTAGCAGCCCAGTGTGACCAAAAGAAGGGAGATTTCTGCACCTCCATAATGCTGGGCTGCAGCTGCTGCGTGGCCTACACTGAAATGGCCATCTGGCTGCCTGCGTGCTCCTTCAGCTGGAGACATGGGCACCTTGGTCACCATTGAAAGTGGAACTTGGCCTCTTAGGTGATTTTGAAAACATTACCACAAGTTCCCTAGGAGCAGTACTTAGAAACAGCCACTTACCACAAAGATGAAAATACCACTAATACTGCATTCGTAATAAATCCACCAAGGAAAACTGTGGAAGCTGCATACAGAGGAGACCAAGTGGTGTATTGGGGAACCTACAGAGTCTAAAATCAACTGATATTTGGAGAGGTCTAGCCCCTTCACAGAGGAAGGAGCTATTATATAAAAGTGTTCAACACTATGACAGGGGCAAACAATCTTTCCATGGAAGAGGACTGATAAGTGAGCTGTCTCTCAGGAATACTTTGGTTCTAGTATTATTTAACTTCTTGATGACATGGGGTGAAAGTAGTCAACTGCATAGAAAATGATGATTTTTAGTTATCTGTGTATTTGCAATGGTTCTAAACAGGACTAATTCAAGGCTCTATTCATTGTGGTTATAAAGTGTAAATGCAATGACATAATTGCCTTGAAGTCCTCAGAAAATGCTAAGGAACTTAAATGATAATTTGGCAACACACTATCACTCACAAATGCTACCTTTGGAGCACCATTTACTCCTAACCTACTTGTGGAAAGAGATGGATCTTGTAGCCTAAAGGTCCTCAGATTTGTGCTTTCCACTGGAAGCTACAGAGAAAGACTGATGACATTTGTGACAGCAAGAATCAACTCTGCCTTCAGGTGCTTATTTGCAGTTGTACATGAGGACTGAGTTTAGCACTAAATTATTTGGTTAAAAATACACGAATAAGTACAGATTCAGGTCGTAATTTTTTGGCACTGCCACAGCTCTTAATTATTATGGCAAGGCTGGAGCCTCAGCTATTGTGGATGGTTGTATTTCAATTGTCTTCAGAAAAACTGTAGTGATTTACTACAGGTCACTTAGAATATCAGCTCAGGCTTTGAGGCCCCAAAATGCAAATTTGTGCTGGAAGAAAAGCCATGCTGGCTGGGAGTAGGATGCAAATCTAATGCTCTTTTTGAGCAAGGTGGTATGATCCCAAGCACTGTGCATTGGATATATTAACAGTGTAAGATACTCTTGAAAGGATTAACTCTGGAAGGTATACCCACATTTGAGCCAGGCTAATTAATTTGAAATAGTGAGAGGTATAGAATCATAGAATCGTGGAATGGTTTGGGTCGGAAGGGACCTTAAAGATCACCTAGTTCCAACCCCCTGCCATGGGCAGGGACACCTTCCACTAGAGCAGGTTGCTCAAAGCCCCATCCAGCCTGGCCTTGGACACTGCCAGGGAGGGGGCAGCCACAGCTTCTCTGGGCAACCTGTGCCAGTGCCTCACCACCCTCACAGTGAAGAACTTCTTCCTAGTAGCTAATCTAAATCTCCCCTCTGGCAGTTTGAAACAGTTACCCCTCGTCCTATCACTACACTCCCCAATCAAGAGTCCCTCCCCACCTTTCCTGTAGGCCCCCTTTAAGTACTGGAAGGCCACTGTGAGGTCTCCCTGAAGCCTTTTCTTCTCCAGACTGAACAACCCCAGCTCTCTCAGCCTGCCCTCATAGGGGAGGTGCTCCAGCCCCCTGATCATCTTCGTGGCCCTCCTCTGGACCTGCTCAAGCAGGTCCATGTCTTTCTTTTGCTGGGGCCCCCAGAGCTGGACGCAGCACTGCAGGTGGGGTCTCACAAGAGCAGAGTAGAGGGGTAGAATCACCTCCCTCGACCTGCTGGCCACGCTTCTTTTGATGCAGCCCAGGATGCAATTGGCTTTCTGGGCTGCGAGCGCACATTGCTGCCTCATATTCAGTTTTTCATCCAACAGCACCCCGAAGTCATTCTCCACAGGGCCGTTTTCGATCCACTCATCGCCCTTGGGATTGCCCCAACCCAGGTGCAGGACCTTGTACTTGGCCTTGTTGAACTTCGTGAGGTTTGCATGGGCCCACCTCTCCAGTCTGTCAAGGTCTTTCTGGATGGCATCCCTTCCCTTCAGTGTGTTGACTGCACCACACAGAAGACCACCAAATTTGTGAGGCACAATTTGCCCTTAATGAAGCCGTGTTGGCTGTCACCAATCACCTCCTTATTTTCCATGTGCCCTAGCATATTTTTCATGAGGATCCACTCCATGATCTTGCTGGGCACAGAAATGAGACTGGCTAGCCTGTAGTTCCCTGGGTCTTCCTTTTTTCCCTTTTTAAAAGTGGAGGCTATTTTTCCCCTTTTCCGGTCAGTGGGAACTTCACCAGACTGCCACAACTTCTCAAATATGATGGATAGTGGCTTAGCAACTTCATCCACCAGTTCCCTCAGGACCCACAGATGCATTTCATCAGGTCCCGTGGTCTTGTGCACCTTCAGGTTCCTTGCATGGTCTCAAATGGTATGAATGGAATCTTATGAGAACAAATGTAAGCATTCCCAAATTAAATGGAATGAATTAGCAGCCAAGGAGGAATTAGAAGACACATGGTTCACTGATAAATAAATACACAAAATCTAACTTGTCTTGCTCAAGAGTTGACTAGATGGCTCAGTAGCTTCTCTGTTGCCAGTCATAAAAATGCTGTCTGTCCTTCCTATTCACACTGCCTTTAAGCTTAAAGTTCTGCAACTTCTTCTGAAATGTCCTCCCCCCTCCTCAATTTTAGGGTTATTATACTATTATTAATGCTATGCATTAGTACCTTTCAAAGTTGTCTGATTGAGGTTAATTAATCCCTTTTAAACCACTCAAGACTTAATTGAAATAAACAAATATTATCATATCCATCTTCCAGCTGAAGGAGATGAATCACAGAAAAGTTATAGTCATAAAACTAGTCGGTAGGCAAATCAGGGGTACAAGTAAGCAGCCTTGGACTTCTAGACTCCTGCTGAAATGCTTGCATTAGCCTGACTTCCTAGAACCAGTATGTTTGAATGAGATAATTTTATTCAAAAGAGTTCTCAATTATGTTCACATTCGGCTTGATTCCAGTATTACTGTAGCCAGTGGGAAAAGAGCAGCAGAAGATTTTGGTGCTAATATATTGTTTTCAGTGAAAGGAAAGACAACTGAGAGACAGTGTGAGTGAAATAATTTTCCTAATGGAGTATTTTTTTAATATTAGCAGGTGTCAGTATTATAAACTTGCAAGAAAAGCCAGGTGCTGTGTTCCGGTATGATCTCACCTTCCTTTGTAAATGAGCATTTAACAAGTCTCTAATTTCCTTGGTCAGGCACACCTCCCTCCGCCTACTCTACTGGACTATTCGGCCTTACCATATCCACCAATAGTGATGATGACGGGAACGCGGGGTTAATACCTAGGGCGCAAGAAGGGTCACTCGATGAGCCATTGCTCTTGCTGTGGACCCTCCCCTGCTTTCCAGTATTTGATAACAGAGTGTACAGAAGACAGGAGGGAGGATGAGTGTGGAGGATGGCTGCTGTTACGCGTGGGTGGTGATGCACCTCATGCCTGGGGGCTGCTGTAGCGGGGAAGGCCGCCGAGATCTGGTGGTTGTTACAAGTAGGTCCAGCCACCGGGAAGCAGCATACACTGCATGTTCTTTGGGGACAGTGGCGTTTGTAAGATTTATGCAGAATACCTAGCCTCAAACCGACCCCTGGGGCTTCACAATATACCGAAATAGCACGGGCAGCAGCTTTCTGAGAGGTGCTGGACATATCCTCCATCACCCTGAGAAGCAAAACCATACTGGGGCAGGTCTACCAGGCCTTCCTCCTGCTCCCTCCCTGAGGCAATAGGATAACCATCTGTATACCACTCTGATATGTCAGCACTAAACACCCAGCTTGTACATGACACGCTTTATCTACCATTCTGTACACAGCCTATTGACACATGACAGCAGCAGCAGGACCTCAGCGATTTTCCTGATTTCTCCTATTTATTCCTGATTTCTCCTATTTATTCCTGATTTCCACTGGCACAAGAGAAATGGATCATTGCTAGGCAGCTTTTTACAGAGTAACTGGAGCAACAGTGGGAGGAGAAAGAGCTCACATTTAATTTCTGCTTGAAAAATAACAGTGATAAAGGCCTTGTGCTAAACTTCTGTGGTGGTAGACTTTCACCCTGCTGGGAGTAGTTTAGACCAGACAATTGAATAACCCTTACTATTAAGAGCAGATTTAAAATATCTTAATCAATGCAATCATACACACAAAAATGTAAGTGTAGCTGTAAACTTCATTAGCACATGACACCATGCTCAATTTTGCATGCAATTACCTGGATAGACCATGTAATTATGCCACATAATTACTCATGCATTTTACAAATGAAGTTGCATGTCTGCAGCTCAAGATGATGTAGTTTTTTCATGTCAGCTGAAGTCCTCTGGCACATTTTCCACCTTACACACCTTCTGTTTTTTAAAAGCAAGGGTCAGAAGTTGAAACAAGTCCACCAAGAGCACAAGAGAAAATTAAACATTGTGTTTTAGGCAGTGAATTTTTCTTTAGGACTTTAGGACCAGTTGATGGAATTTATTGGCAGAAGCTTGTTTAGAACCTGTAAACTATTATGAATGTAACCTGTTATCGCTGGTGTCTATTAAACCTCCTAATATGCTCTAGGCTGTCTCTGAGGGCATAAAAGCCACAAACAAATAGGAAATAGGCAGGACATAATGCCAGGCTGTGTTCTTGGCCATATCTAAATCTACTCAGTGCAGCAAATAGGAGGAATTATACTGATGTTGGTTATAATTCCCAAATACTCTGTGATAATCTGTTTCAGCTCCGCGTAGGTTTAGCCATATACACTACGGAAAAGCAAGACTACCTCTAGAGGCCAGCTATGTCAACTCTGGCTGCTGGACTCCTGCCTAAATTGTATATGCAGTGCACAGGTATCACCCTTAAAGACAAAAGGCCTGATACACTGTTGCCTTGTATCTTACTTTGCCCTTTAATTGTATTTGTTTGAATAGAAGCAGGTATAAAATGCCACAGGTCTGATTGCATTGGTCTGCAGTACCATGCATAGGGTGGGAGAACAGTCTTATGACTGACTGCTCCTGGATTAATTTGTCATTCAAAAAGTAAAAAAAACAACTCAAAGAGAACTATATTAAAAATGTATCTCATATGACCTCACTAGAAACATTTATTCTGGGTTTGAGAGTTTCTTAAACAAACAAACAAACAAAGCAGCTTTAAAATAAAAGTGGTTTGGAGAAAAGAATTTAGGTGAAATAAAACCTACCAAAAAGAAATACAGTCATTCAGTAATGCAGTAAAACAAAGTCAAACTCACACCTTGTTTTCCATGTCCTAAAAGCAAGGTGTGTGCCAAAACAAATTTTGGTGATTAATATGCTCACCAGAAGTGCCAAGTCAGCATTATTTTTAGTTAGTAACATAGCCCTTGTGTTCCTACAAAACAAGGCCCATTGCAGAGCATACAAGCTGAGCCCTAAACACACGGGAAAAAAGGTAAATGGTATAGTAAGCCCCATACAGAGCTATAATCCCAACCACTGACATGGCCTCTAGAAAATTAGGCAATTTTAATGGATCTGCTTTCCCTAGGAAGTGTGAGTAGCCCAGTTATTACCTGTGTGAGTATCTTCTAATGCTGGCAGGTAGCTGCATCTTGCTCTCTGACTGGGGTGAGGGTATTTGGACAAGATTAAGAGAGAAAATATACAAAGGAAATGTATATTTCATTTATATGAAATGAATAGAAATTGTACTACCCAGAAATAGAAATTGTACTACCTTGTCTGAATAGTGTGACAATTAATGTCAGTCTAGAAATCTTAATGTTTGACTTTGTGTTAGCTGTGTGCTCTTAGTAGCCCATTAATGAAAAATTAAGTAAGGTGAACTACCATCATGAGTTTTCTCTTGGGTGCTAAATCAGAGCCAAGTCAATTGAAAATACAGCTTCTTTAATTCAGAGGACACTATTTGTAGCAAATTTGTAGTAACCTAAAAATCTAAGACAAATTATTTTGCCATTTTTCTGTGAACATCTGTTTGCACTTAAACTTCAGAATTCCTGAGCAATTTTGTTCTAATTTAGATTAAAATTTCCTCTTTTTTTCTTTTTTTTTAATTGCTAAGGCTGATACTTAAAAAGGCATTTTAAGTGTTTACTTCTTAAACGCTTTTTAAAAACATACCCCAAGGTCCTGTTGCCCATGTAGAAATAAAAGTATACAGTATCATACTGGGTAAAGTTTACAATGAAATCTCCTGTCACTAAGTTTGTGGCAAAGCCATATTATCTATTTCATACAGTAATTTAAATATGTAGATATCAAAGCCTTTGAGGAAAAGAGTTGTAATCATCCACATTGATGATCGCTGCTGTCGGGGAACCTCAGGAGGTAAAGGGGTTCAGTAAATGTTGTCCGGCACACCAAGACCAGAGCTGCACTCTGATCTCCTTGGAGCTAGGCCAGCATTCTGTCCTATGGGTCATACTGCCACTTTATCAGGTTGGGTTTTTTGGTGGTGGGTTTTTTTTTGCTTCAGGTGGTTTGGAGCTAAGAGTGCCGCATTCAGTCAGAGTGCATGCACTTGTTTCCCCCCTCCCTGGGCTGTCTTTTCCTCTCCTCCCACATTTAATGTCTGACATAATTTTTTTTTTACAAGGATTTACTGGAAGCAGTGATAGATAATGGCCAAGCACTGTGAAGGCTGTAATAAACAAAAGCCATCATTCGGGTTTAAGTGAGGTATTCATCACCTTGCTTTGCATAAAAATCCTTTCATCCAGCTCTCTTCTATCACAGGCAAACAGGTCATACCATCTCTTTTATAAATGTATCACTTTACTGGACAGATTTCCTTCCCTCATCTTCCTCCTGGAAGGTTGCTCCAGAGCATCTCTGATGCAGGAGGTAAAAACTGTTGTCAACTTATTCAGAGCTAGTTTTGGACCATCTGTTTCCATGCTAGCATTGTCCTTTAGGTTAAACAAGCTTCTAAGTTTTACATATTTCTGAGTGTATACCCCCCACAAGCCTACATTTGCTATACTGAGTAAGAGAAGCTATATAATGCATTAATCTAAAGAACACAGGGAGAAAAAAGAACTTCCTCTACTTCCCTTATCTCTAGCAAAATACTATTTAGACGGCTTAAGTAAGATATAAATTATGTAGGGACTCTTGGCAAAATTTAAATTCATTCAAGTTTGTTACACAGTTATAAAAAAATTCTCCTGGCTAGACCTGTTTGAATTTTTTTTTTAGTAAAATTCTTTTATCAGAGTCACAACAGTTTGTTGAAAAAAACCCAAACCCAGACGTTCATTGAGAGAATATCCTGTCTTTTAATGTTTTGCTGTGAAAATACAATTTGAAACCACCTTTTGTATAAAAAAATACCAAATATGCAGCAAATGTTATGGAATTTTGAATGAAACCCTCCCTTTTGCCCAGTAACATTGCCTCCCTGGGAAATTCTGATTTTTTGCAGAAAATGTCAAGTTCCTTTGAATTAATTCTGGTTTGTCATGAATAGGCCTTGAAAACCTGACTGTTTCCATGGACAAGAAATTCTGTTTCCTTGCAGTTCTGTTCCTTATTCTCTCCCTCTTCATAGATCAAGTGTAGATCTATGGTAGTGAATAAGACTACACCTATGCTTGGACACAGGTTTTAGCCTGTGCTAACTATTTAAAATTTGTTAAGAGGGTTTCATGTATGCTTGTTATTGGCAGTGTTAACAATACTTATTATTGGCAGAACTCCTGCAAGTAGGAGTGGTGAGGGAGGAAAGGCCCATGGAGAGCTGACTTCACAACAGAAGTTCAAGCAAGACTGAAGACAATGCACAGAAAGTTTATAAGACAGAAAACCACCAAACGTAGGACCTTGCAGTCTTAGTCTTCCATAACATTTTTTTACAAGAACTGGTAGGTCTGTTGTTCTATGCATGGACTGCTTAGACATCCATGGGAGACAGCAAAAGGGAGATATTGCGGGAGTTTGAAATTACCATGATTGTCATCCTGCTCTCTGATTATGATTTTTTCAGGCAGAATCAGTGTCCTTCCTTCACCGCCGTAACACAAGCATGGATCCATCGTCCCTCTCTGCCCTGGGTTGCCCTCTGTGTGTCCTTGTAGTAGTTAAATGCCACAGTTCCCTTTGTGTGCTATTTGATGGAGGGCTTCTGTAGCTAACTTGGAGATCCTGCTGCCTTGAGGCATGCTCCAGATTCATTCTGAGCGCACTGTCCAGGTATTTCCTGCTCCTTTTTCTCTGGATGACCTAAGAGCCTGTGGAGCTCTTTGCTACAGCGTTTGTCATGAATTAAGTATATCTAATAGATAGTATTTTCTCTGAAAAATTTGCTTTTGAAAGTATTTGACCTCTGTCTATGCCTTTGGTGAATTTCTGACTCTCACTGTCATGTGTTGAGATAGAGGTAGTAGATTGCATTGGGTATCTGTAGTTTTGCGCTGGAAATCTGTAAACTTTTTCTGACCAAATCCTATGTAAGCAGGTTAATATATCTCCCTTATCTCTTATTCCTCTGGACATTTCCTTGGCATTACAATGCCTATTATTAGATTTATTTACTTCTTGTATTTCTTCTGCCTTCTAGTAGCATACCTGAGTCACAAGGGAACGAGTCTCCAATCTGCTCTTTGAAACAACTGGCTGTTCGCCTCATCGTGTTGCTGAGCTCTCAACTTCTTTGCAGGCTTTTTGGGCTCCATCATCAATGCAGTTTAGATACTGTGAAATATAAGTACTGAACTTCAGAGTGTTTATGCCTATGACTATATGAACTCTGCTCAAACAGTTGTGAGGCTACAGATAGAGAGAAAATTTTGCTGCATTAAGATGTGCTTCATCCTGATGAGAAGTTCAGGATTCAGAAAATGGTGAACCAGAAGAAAACATAGATAGCCCTGCGCTCTTGTTCTCAAGAGACTAGGAGTTATTAAAGAACAATTGTATTTTAGAACAGAAAACCAACACTCCAGCAGAAAATCCTTACACCTAGTATACAATTCCAAGCCAGCAGCTGACTAACCCCATCATCAGCTCCTTGGTAGAAGAAGAAGATTTGCTTTTGCTATTTTTTTTTTATGATTCAGTGTTTATTATCACCAGCATTGCTAAGAGGAAGAATGAAAAAGGAAGAAAAGAAAAGCACATGTAAGAAGCAATTTCACACAAAAAAAAAAAACATCAAAAGATGCAGTCACTTTCCTTTTAACAATGGAGAATATTTGAGGATGAATACCAAAGAAAGCCAAAATCAATGGAATTAATGCCTTCACCAAACAGTAAGCGTTATGTTTCTGGAAAGCTGCTATGACAAAGCTATCAATCAAAGGTGGGCGCCATCTAACTTTATATAGGTATCTATGGTGTAGGCATCTCGACTGCAGATATCCACAGCTGAACAAGTCATTTCAGTCTTCCTTTGAGTCCAGGAAAGAAAAATAGGCACGTCTAGGCTGTGATTCATTCCATCTAAAGTAGGTCTAAAATAGGTCATATGAATCATGTCCTATAAGTGCCTGATTCCTTCCACTGACTGTAAAGAAAAACTAGCCTAGATCTATACCTTGTAGGCCTCTGAAGATACACAAAATGGTTATCAGTTCAGATTGACACTCTGTTCTGATACAAGGAGTTTCAGAGAGAAAATCTGGAGGCAAGCAGAGCCATCAAATATAGGCAGGAGAGATGTTAGGACAGGTAACTGAAGACATTAACAGGCAGGTCAGAAATTAGCCAGAAAAAACCCCATAAACTGCAAGGCATTAGAATTTGTACCATCTGACCGTACAAAATGAATGTGATGGATGTACTGAAGAGATCAGTGTTAGTAGAAGATGAAAAAGTAGGGATCTCCCTGATTTAATCTGTGTCCGTACATTCCTTCAGACCTGAAGCCAGACTTTTACCTCGTTATTACTGGTTTTGGCAAGAATTAACTCAAGTCTGAATTTGATCTTTTGGATCAAATTTTTGCAGCTCCACCGAATCCGGACAGTGTTTTCAGCTGATCCAATGCCAGTTAAACCACCGCAGATCTAGATGGATGTAAAATGTCCTGATGTCAGTGGAGGTATAGTTTTTGCCTCATGTAAATCCCCCATGGTCAGTTTTTGTCTGGTTACAGGTTCTCTTGGGATTTATTCTCCAGAAGTGTTTCTGCTTCTCTGAGGGTGGCGACACCAGAGAGCTACCTCAGTAAGGGAGACCAGAGCGAAGCTGTTGATGTATGTGTCACATGACTATAGAGTTCACCACTGAATTTGGCCCAGACTATGCAAAAAGAAGTGGACTGTTTATTAGGGAGCTGTCCTGCAATGTACTGTCTCATAGGAAATAACCTTAGCAGGATTTTGAAAATATTAATGTAACTGGATTGGTTTCTAAATGCCTTCAGACAATCTGCATAGATGCCATATAACATATGTCATATAACGGGGAGCTTGAATTTATCTTAAGAGACTTTACTTGTTTTCCCCCAAGAAGTAAATGTACTCACAATAGATTTTCTTTCAGAAAATAATTAACTCAGTCTTAACTTGTGCTTCTGTTTGAACTGATGGCTGTGTTTACTGTGCGTTCTTTTCTACAAAACCACTCGAGTAGTTTCATATTTCCAGAACAGCTTTTTTTATTGAGACCCGTTTGCTCAGAGTACTCTTTTCTTCATGATTTAGCTACTGTTTTAGATCATTTATTTTTATTGACAGTGAGAGTAGTCCATTTGGTTGACTTTCTCAAACATTAACTTCTATAACTTTCATTTAGGCTGCCAAGGTTTCCTCATTTACACATGAAATCATCCCATTCACCTCTCTAGGAAAAGGCAAGTCAGACCTGGTGTTTCTTGCTCTCAAGGAGAGAAAGAGGAGAAATGGTAGCACCACCTCATTGGCTTTGCTCTTTCTGATTTACAGATGTCACCACTGAGGACTCAGGGAAGACGGGCAAGGGCAGCCACCCTCCATGTTATCTCCCCAAAGCTTCTTACAAAAAATGATGCTGTATCCTTTAATCAGAAATTACTTCTTACCGGTCCTTTCTCTGATTCACCACTGAACTACAGCAGAACACAATCAAACTTTGGGCATCTTCTAGAACATTTGTGAATCAAAGATTTCCGATGAGTAAGATGGAAAAGCCAGGTGTACGGAGGATGTGGGATAAGCAGGCAGTGACAACAGCTGGGTAGCTGCCTGTGATTGCAGTGGATGGGGTTTGGTGTCCACAGTGGTTCCCTGTTCTCTGTTTCTCTAGCTGGAAGCCAGAAAATCAGGTCTGACTCTTCAGGGAAGGAGGAAGAATAGCTTTAGAAAACAGACTAGGTTTATCAGCTGTAGATAACAGTGATTTTCAAAATATTTTTCAGCGCCCTAGTTCATGAAGCCACCACAAGCTCTTATTAGGCACAGACCAATGGGCACAGGACAACCAATTAAGAGTATCAGAAAGTTCGCTTCATCTCATTTGATGACCACTCTGATCACCTCACATAGCCTTCTCCAGGGGAAAGGCTGTAAATTATTAAAAGTGAACAAAACATTTGAGTTACTAGGTTTTACCACTAGGAATTAGATTTCTATTTTTCAAGGATACGTTTTTCTTTAGTTAAAAGTTCCTGGAAATAATAATTGGGTTTGTGTTGCTCAGAGACTTCTATCGAGATAATTATTTCTTGCAGATAAGGCATCAATTACTCGATGACTTCTGCCCATTTTAAACCAGCAACTGATAAGCACTATTAGATGTTGAATCAGAGGGAGCCTTAAAGATATGATCTAGATGCTATGCACCTGTGCCTGATCCAAACTGGGAAAATCAAAAATAATCCCAAGAATATACACCGTTAGAAATAAGATCAGGATTTTCCTCTCTGTTTCATGTCTGTGTAATCTTGACTAATACTCAAATTGAGGGACTAGGTCTACTGTGTTATCTCTGCTTGTGTTTTCTATACTTTTTTCTACTTTCCACTTAAGAAGGATGCACTGAAAATGCAGGGCTGGACCTACATTTTATATAAATATAGCTCCATTGAAATCAACAGAGCTATAATGCTCTAAAACTGCTAAGGATCTTTTCCTATGTCTTATTTATACATTTTTGCAATGGCCATAATATCTTAGTTCATATTAAAGTGTAGAGTTCATCACAGTAGTAGTCTCTAAGACACAGGCCTGCCTATCTTTTATAATGAAGGAATTACATTTCTTCTAGTTGTGATGATAAAAATCTACTATTCCTGGGAAGATGACTTGCTGGAACCTGGATAAATTGAGCATACCCTACTCTGTGCTAGTAGTCAAAGAGATGTGATTGCTGACCTAACCGGTCAAAGAGGTCTCTGATGTCAATGCAGTTAAGCTAGCAAGACTATGTTGGTGTCACTCAGAGGTGGAGAGTGTTGGGTTTTTTATGTGCTGATAAAAAAAATATACAAGTTTGTTACTATTATTGTGGCCATGCAAAATGCACAGATCCAGTACAGGGTGCCAATAAATTGCCACAGTATATATAGTGAAAAATAGAATAATTTCCAGTAGGCAGAGTTCAGCCCTGTCACAAGACTTAATCCAGTCCATTGCTTGCTCCTTGTTTTTTCTGAAGCCTGTCAAATGTGGAGAGGGAGCAAATAATGTTCCCAGCTCAGAGATTTGGTATCTCTCAGCTTGCTTCCTGCTATCCTCTTTCTTGGGGACCTGACGCTGTCTGACTGCACTAAAAACATGCATTTATGTTAAGTGCCCAAAACAGAGGTGTCCCCTTATTCATGTGGTTGACTGTGGAGGTGTGTCAAGTTGTTCGATAGGGCTGTATGACATGCTCCTCAAGAGTTGGGAAGGCATGGGACCGGGAACACAAGACAGAAAATTCTCCTCATTTGATGAGGTGGCAGGTACGGTCTGTTGTGGTCAAAAGGTTGGACAATGTTGGTGCAAAGAAATGGTTCTCAGGCAACGGCTTGCAGGTAGCACTGCACCTTAAAACTGAGGCTAAGAGCAAAGTATAAATTGCCTGCAGCACATCACCTACTCAGCAGCTTTGCCTATGGCTCAGCAAAGTCATGGGTCTCTGGCTTAACGAGTAAATATTCAGTCTCTTTTGGAGAGAATGTGCACATAATTTACTCAATTATCAATTTTCAAATAAATATTTATTTATTTTTAGACTCCTGAGTGCACTTTCTCTTTTTATTGATGTTACTTCATACTACTAAATGTCTGAAATATTTCCAGTTGTAATTATGCAGCAGAACATTTCTTTGCTGTTTCTGTTTGAGCTTTATGGTCTGGATAACATTTAGTCATAGTGAATGCCTGCCATTTATATTCATTATTTACTGTTTGTATTACAACAGGAGGGTATGAGAACTGGACAGCTAACACATCGGATGACTTTGCCAAAAGTGGAAGTACAAAGCCTTGCTCCAGATGATCGTTGAGGACTTCTCCAAGTCAATGCTGCCAGGAGTGAAGTCAGGATCTCTGTGTGCATGGTGCGCGCTGGTATGGATAGAGCTGCACGGTTGAGCAGGGAGGTGAAAGCCCCAGCATGGGGTGGCTGCCAGCCTGCTGCTGTGTGGCATGATCCAGCAGACACAAGCTCACCTGTATGATCACAAGGGAGAGGAAGAGTGAGCCTAAAACAATTTAGGGCTTTCTAGCTAAACCATACTTTGAGAAACTCCAAAAGGGGCCTGGAGAAGCCAGCACAGATGAAATGATTTCACTGGCATGAACCTTTAATTGCCATTAAAAGTGGGAATAAAACGTAGCTCCTTGTGTTCCCAGCTCAGCATCGTGCGTACTCAGGGACACTCTGTCCTATTTGCTCAGCTTTCCAAAATGGCTGGTCTCACCCCACGATCACCCACCCCCCAATGAAGTAGCAAGCCACCTACAGTCTTTTTTTTTGCCCTAGTTTCTTTTTTAAAAAAAATCACAACACCGCCAACCACTTTTTCATGGCAGTCTTGGTCGTCTTTCACTATGCTGGTCCATCCAGCCTGTTATTTAAGTTCCCTCTGAAAAAAAACCCCAACACTTTCTTCCACAGTGCCCACACAAAGTGAGTCAATGTTCTTTTCCATTCATCTCAGAGACCAGGATTGTATCCAACATGTTTTCTTAAAAAAAGAAAAAAAAAGAAGCATGGTTAAAACCACCAGGACATTCATAAAAATCAGATGAATAGTTACGTGACTGTTTCTACAAACCTTAATCTTCCTCATTCACACTATCCCTACTATCACATATACCATGTGGGCCTAGCTGGTTAACTATTAACTGACTTTGTGCATAACAGAATATTAAAGAACCCCCACATAGTAGCAACTTTTTTCCCTATGTGATCATGCTTTTCTTCCTGAGGTGGATTACCCAGTCAGAGATTTTGAGTTAGAATGTCCCTCTGCTCCCCTATAGAAATGTAAGCCCTGGCTGGTGGCTCCATCTCTGCAATGTTTGGGCTCTTTACTTGTCATATTACAGGCTGTCGTGGACTCAGAGAGCAACGAAGTGCTTGATCTCTTTGATATCAATCTTGCTTGTTCCTGTGTTGTAGTTAGGTTCACCCTTGTCATCTGTAAGTCTTGATTCATTTGGCCGTGGTACCCCTCAGTGTTCAGGGCGAGGAACAGTGTAGCCCCTGCCACAGACACTGGTGTTCGGTGCCATTACTGGTTTGGGGCAAGGTCTAATGGTTCAGGAGTGACAAAACACCATCAGGTTAAAAAAGTGGTATCAGATATGCTTAAGAGTTTTTCTGGATTTTTCCCTGGATTTCACCCAGAATTAGCATGAAGAGCCTTATTTCCTGTCGCTGAGGTCAATGATGACAGGTTAACTCGCCAAGGCAGTGAGACTGCTTTGGATTTTGTAGGATGCTGGGATGCTCAATGACCTGTCAACCAGCTACAGGCTGCCTGAACATGTCAGGCCTTCAGTCTCCTTCTAGCAGTGGCTTTGGAGCACACTGTGTTGACTCTGGGTATGGTGAACAGCTTAGCTGCTCGCAGCATTTTGCACCAGTAGGGTGACAAGGGTAGAGCAGAAGGACTTCTGCTGCTGTTGGAAAAACCTCAGTGCTTGCTGAGACAAAAAAAGTTGGGCATTACTTGTTTGGTGTTTTAATGGATAGATTTCAGTAGCATCTTTATATATCTGAAAAAGGATTCTCCAGAGACAGCTTCACCATGCTTTTGTAGTGATATATGTCTGAGGTCCAAGTACTGCCTCAGAATGTAGATTTTTGTGTGGTTGTACTGGTAAGTGACAAGGTGTGACAGTAAAGACAAGGTTTCATTGATACAGTTCTTTCTTTTTGCTCCAAGAAACCAGCTTTAAATACCATTAAGGCAAGTTAAAGGCCCATACTTTATGGAGCTGCTTTACTTTAATCACAACAGTTATTGAGATAGCATAACTGAGCAAATGATACAGAAGAGGCTTTCACATTATCACCTGCAGTCTCTTCTCCTAAACCAGAAAATAATAGTAATAAAAAGGAACATTTTTTCCTAGACAGACTTTTTTTTTTTTTTTTCCCATGGGTGAAGCCTATCAAAAGACCTGAGACCCCCATGGTCCTGCAAGCAATCTTTTTCTCTTGCTGGGAGACGCACAGGGGTCAGGAGGGGAACAACACGGTGTTTCTGGACTCTGCATGTCAGGGAGCTTCAGACCTCAGCCGGACTTTTAACAGCCTTCCTGCATCCTCGTGGGGTTTCTTTCCATAAGGTAGAAGCAGTGCCTTATTCCCATTTCACAGCGAAGATGTCAGGCTGCTAAGCGTCTGTGTGCTCTGCGCCTGCTCCTTCAGGAAACCAGAGAAAAAGAGAAACTTCCCACCCCCACCATCTTTGAAGACCAAGGGGATGCTTAGGCGAGGCCCAGGGGCCATGCTGGCAGCTCCGCAGGGCAGGGTGTGGGGGGGCTTGGCTGGTCCGGCGGCTTTGCGGCGGCCTGCGGGGAGCATGGCTCAGGGGAGGCCCAGGCAAGAGGTCTCCCGGGTGCTGGTGGCGGTGGGTGGTGGGGCTTAGCTTCACATGCTGCAGCTCTCGCGTCCCCTCAGCACAGAGCTGGCGGCTGAGCAGTGTTTCTGGGGAAAAAATAACCCACAACAACAACAAACCGAACCACCACCCACAAAGACCCAAGCAGCTGTTTATTTTAAGCGCACAAATGGACTTTCAGGAGCCCAGCTTGGTTTATAAAACACATGCAGATAAAACAGAACAGCAGCTGAAACATGGAGATCTCAAAGCAGGATGTTTCCCATCAAGATTTTTCAGAAACCTTACATTCAGGTAAATTCTGCAAAACCCAGACACAAAGCTCTGCAGAAAGCCCCTGTGACGGTAACGCACCCAGTTTTTGAGTTGTTATGGTTCCTAATAAATTTTTGGCTTCCCTGAAGTAAAATTAAATTGCGGAACTGATTTCCAAATGATCAGGATTTTGTTCATAGGCTATAAGGCAGCATCCTTGCTTTTGACAGACTTAATTTTCCCGGTGTTCCAAGAACAGTGTAACTGTTGAGGGTTTTCACAATTCAGAATAATATAATGCCAATTGCATTCCAAAATAAAAAGGAAAGTTTAAAGCTGAAAATAATTTGATGTTTTTAAAACAAATACACTCACCACTTACCTCTGCATTAAGTCACAATCATGAAATAAATGTGAACCGTTATAGCTCTTCTGCTGTCAGGAACTAGAGCAACTGTATCTGAGTATGCTTAAAGTTATACCAGGGTACAAGACATGCAGATGAAAACAGAATCAGGGCCACTGAATGCAAAAACATTATGCTAACCATTAATTTCTGAAGTAAGAACAGACTGCTGGATTTTCAGAGACAACATGTGTGTGCTAAAGGAATTGATGTGCAGCTGTGCTGTAAAATTCACCTCTGTGTAGAGGGCCCTATGCAATGCTTCTAAAGTGTGTTTTAAGGGTGAACTTTTGCAGATACTTTCTACTGAGCCGGAGGGAGGATTTCATCCCTTCCAAGCAGAGACCCCAGGAGTGATCTCCCTTTACATTGTCTCTAGCCCTCCAGCAAGCCAGGAAAGACAAGGTTTGATTTTAAAAGTAAACAGATCAGAGTTTTAGCTGCTCTGGGCTGCCAACTGTCTTCACTGGGTAACCCACTGGAGCCTTCTGAAAGTGTCTAAGCTTTGCACTGGGTCTGTACATTGTTTTAACACTGAAGTGTGAGTGAATCACAGGGAAATGATAGGCCACAACTTAAAAATAGAAGGAAGGAGTCCTGCCAAACAGGAACAATTTGCTGCAGACATGAGCTTTCCTCAGTCTCTGGCCCATTCATTCCTGCAGATCAGCTCTACAAAAGCATCAACATAAATTTGACATTCTTATGGAAAACCACCTCTAGGTGGAAGTATTGACCCTGCAGACGGAGATGAGATCATAAATATCTATGTGGCAGAAGTGATGGCAACGTTTTTTTTAAAACTACTTCCTCCAATATTTTGCTCTTGTAACTGTAGTTAGATCAAGTGCCTTGAGATTTATATACCTGAGGGCAGGTTGCAGAGCTCACTGGAGCTAGGAGTTTGTTTCTTTCTTGGCCCAGATCCAGAGACCATGGTTCAAAGAAGCACTTCAAAGGTGCTGGACATTCACCATCCTTTGGTGAATGTAGCAGTGAAGGGTGCATTCTTGGTTTTAAAGATGTGCTTACATGCAGTCCCCAGATCTGTGCTTGCCATCTTGACCATATTTTGATCGACATTGCGGCCTGAACCTATGGTTCTTGGCTTATTCAATGTAACAGAAAGTGTTGATTTTAACTAGACAAAATAAGAACATCGCTGCTACTTCCCTTTCCCTCTTTTGAGAACAAATTGTGAACTCCTGACTTTCCATCTGAGTAGGTCATTCAAAGGATTAGTCCTGTACTTTGAGTGCTACGGATTGTAAGACTAGGTACTGTCTCTACTACTGCTTTATAGAGTGAAGGTGTGATGCACAAAGGATCCAAAACTGTCCTGCTCAGACTAATTTCTGCACAGATACCAGAGTAAGAAAGATGACTGTTTAGTTCACTTGTCCAGATGATCGTGACACTTCGTCCTTTCTCACTGTCTAGGCTCTTTGTTAGAAATTACGAGGAAAATTTTCAAAAGGCATGGAAATGCTGACTTCCACTGAATATCAATAAGAGTCAGATGCCCCACCTAACCATTGCACTCTAAAAGTAAACAATAAATCATTATGCTATCAGAAAGGTTTCATTTTCTTTCTTTCTTTTTTTTTTTTTCCCTGGTTCTGTTTTGTGCTGGAGCCTGCTGAGGATTTCTGTTGGGGTAGGCCAATATTTTCATAAATGGCTAAGTGATGCAGGAGTAGAGCTGAGGTGGGTCTGCAGGTAGGTTTTATTTACTGTCAAAAATGTTGTTTACATCAACTGAACATCTCTCACTGACCATTTGTCATGCAAGGGAGACGCTGAAAGAGAGGTGGGACAGTTGCTGGTACATCTTAGACCTCTATGGTTACAGCTCGTACCTGCCTACAGGGACTGTGGTTCAACTCCTTTTTCTGCCTGAGTGGCTTTGTTTGTGTCTCCCACCCATCTGACGAAACCCATACCCTAAGATGCGGCCTTGCTCATAACTACTGGAAGATCTATTCCTTGCTGCCTGCAATACTCTTCTGGATTAGAGAGCAAGATTAAGCTGAAAGCAAGGTGCCAATGGAATAACTTTAGATCTGAATTCATGGCCATGTAGAAAAGATTGTGCCTAATGCTTTGTGTATCTCCCGAGTACCTGGGAAGGGCTCTGCCATCTGTGCAGCACCTAGGCAGTGTTTCCACCAATGTAGTTACTCCTCACTATCTTCCAGTGAGGAAATGTTTCATTTTCTCACCATTGCCATCAGGTCATGCCTTAATCTGAGTTTCCTGGGTTCCATTGAATTGCATTCTGGAAAGGTGTGTGTGCATGTGAGCAGCCAAGTCAATGAGAGAATTGATTTCCATCCACACTGGAATGTGACATTCGTTAATTTAGGCATAGAGCAGTATAAGTGATTTGTTCTTTGGAGGCAGGTGACCAAAAGAGGAAGAGGGAGAGGGCTAACCCAGCAAGCAGAGGCCAGCAGAGACTGGCCAGCTCTCTGAAGGGAGATGGGAATTGCTGCACACAAAAAATGTTCTGTAGCCCATCTGTAAAGAAGGATAGATTATATTTCTGCATATTCTATATCTTTGTATCTATATCTATTCTTATGCATATTTATACATAGATAAATGTGTATCTTTCACTTTGTATCTTTCTCTACAGATTTATATATCGGTTACATATAGCTAATTTCCTTAGTCACAGAATCACAGAATGTCAGGGGTTGGGAAGGGACCTCGAAAGATCATCTAGCCCAACCCTCCTGCCAGAGCAGGACCACCTAGAGTATGTCACACAGGAACGCATCCAGGCAGGTGTTGAATGTCCCCAGAGAAGGAGACTCCACAGCCTCTCTGGGCAGCCTGTTCCAGTGCTCTGTTACCCTCACAGCGAAAAAGTTTTTCCTTACGTTAATGTGGAACCTCCTGTGCTCCAGCTTGCACCTGTTGTCCCTTGTCCTATCATTGGACATCACCAAGAAGAGCCTGGCTCCGTCCTCCTGACACTCGCTCTTTACGTATTTGTAAACATTATCTTAGTCAAGACAAGCTCAGATCCATTACAAAGACTCAGCTGTATCATGAACACCTGTAGACTCTCCATCATGATGCACTCGGCTGCGATGGTGTGTGGACTGGACCAACAGTTTGAGAGGGGCAAGGAGATTGTGTTACTTGGCTGAGTTTAACTCTCTCTGCCAGAGGATGCCAGGGAGGTTGACTGTTAGTGGACTCCAAATGCCAGCTTGTCCTAGTAACGCTTCTTGCTGAGACTGACCACTGGTCCTGTTAGAACCAAATGTGGGCACCCTGTGCAAGACTGGAGCTGGGAAATATTTTTTACCACCCGCACCAGATGGAAAACCAACACAGTGTTCTCTAGATGCTCTTATTTTCAAGTAAAGAACTAGATGACCGTGAGAAAAATAACGTTCTTATTAAGAATGGGTTGTGAATGTAACTTTCCTTCAAGCTGCAATGGCACAAGCCTGTGCACTATGTTTTATATAAAAGATATAATTTTCTCATAATCTCTTCAAGCATCAGGTACAGGGAAACGGCTTCTTGTTCTCAGGGCAGCTCACTGATTGATTATATGTTCATACAGGTCAAAGTCTGATCTTATTTATACCACTGTAAACCACATGAATTGCTACATTCTTTATAGAGGAATATCACTTTAATGTTAATCTTTGTTACCAATAAAATGTTTGGACTGGTCACCACTGATTGCTTGGAGTTAGTCTGGAAATTCGATCCTTGCGTTATGCCTTTTTTATCCAGTTATCTAAATGATCAAGAAAGAAGCTCAAAGATGCAGTTGTACACTTGAGTCTGTGCTTTGGATTCTGGCATCTTTTTTGCGCCCTTTCTTTATTAGGGAAAAAAAAAAATCTAAATGGCAGAGCATACATCCTCCAAGCATTTCATTCCACCCACACAGTTCTTTTTCTTTAAAACAGTGGCTTATTCCCAACCGGAAAGGCAGCAGTCTAGCTAGAAGACAGGTTATGTTCAAGAGAGAAAGGAAGGAGGTAGCTGAATCATAGCAATTTAACTCCGGCTGGGTGGATGTAAATCCAGCCACTGGTTGCTGCTATCACAAGCATAGTATGATTTCGGATACAGGGAATGGCATATTGTTCTGGGTAATGAAGGCTAGAGGTCAGAGGAGGCTATGCATTTGCCTTTATTGCTTGCACTCCAGCAGGTGCAGTATTCATTGCCTCTGCTCTGTGCACAGCCATCTCTAGCATTACTAATGAAATGTCAAATCATATTTTTATTTACTTCCTTTCTTCATCACCTGCAAATAACCACATTGACAATCCCCAAACTGATCATTTGGGGGTTTCTAAGAATGCCATCAGTCAGTCATCAGTAAAGAGCACCGCTTTCTGGAAGGAAACTAAACAGGTTCGTCTGAGGCTTTTCATAAAACAAATGTTGCAACAAAATTAATTTGTCCAGCATTAGTCATCACACTTTCTGCATGTTGATACTGTTTCTTCCGGAAGAAACTGGATGTTTTTGGTTGAAAATATCCTCATCAAAAGGCACACGTCTGAGTGTGTCATATTAACATGCTTCACATCCCTCATGGCCAAGTCATGCAGGCTGGTTTTGGTCACAGATCAGTTGTTACCGTTTTCCCGTGAGTAGCTACTTATACCTGCTGTCTTGTCAAAATCTTTGCTGCAACAGGCAAGAAGATGGCTCTCTTTTGTGTTGATTTGCCTCAAAACCAGCCAGCTTCTAAGGAACATAAACATTTAAGAGGAACAACCTTTTCAGGAATGTGGTAGAGTCTCCATCACTGGAGGTTTTCAAGGTGCAATAGTACAGACTGCTAGGTAATCTTATCTAGGCTCCCTTTCCCTCGAAACATTGGACCAGATGATCTTTTGAGGTCCTTTCCAACCTGGGCTGTTCTGTAATGTTGTGATTCTGTGATTTGGTCAGATTGTACCTTTGCATCAAAAACCTTCCAAGAGAAGCAGTATTTGGTGAGTTTCATTCCCAGAGTAAGTTTCTCCTGTGATGCATGCTGTGCTAACACAGGTGTCGAAACGGGAGTGTGGAGGAATCTCCTCTAGACTCATCCCCTCAGCCTCCTTCCTTTTATTCCTTTCTTCTGGAGTTTGGCCTTTGCTTATTACGTTGAGAGATTTTTAGGGAAGGGAGTGTTTTGATCGCAGAGGGTTGCTCAAGAGGCAGAAATTGATGTCGTAGGGCTCCTGGTTGCTCCTGGGGAGCACTAGGTTTGTGCTGCCTGCAGAGGGCAAGCAACTTGCCAGGGTTCATCTCCAATAGCTCAGAGACTGATGTCTTCTCCCCATTTGAATGGCCTCATGTCTACTTATGGTTAGAAACAGAGAATGGGAGTTTACTCAGAGCTCTTGGGTGGGACATGTTGCTGCCTTTTCCGTTGTTTAACCCCTGAAGACTGATGACAAAGGGTGTTGTTTGGGGCTCTTGTTTTGTTTGCAGATATGGGACATGAGAAAGGCAATGTTTCCTCCAAGGAGGTGAGCAATCTGTCTGTACCTACAGGTCTCTCTTTGATTACAATTAATTAGTCACAAGTACATGTTAGAAATGTGCCAAGCACTCTCTGATCGGAGAAGCTCCCAGTTAAAGACAGACACATAGACAGAATTTAGAGGAAAGCCAGGCATTATGTTATTATTTATGGAGTAGCTGCTGCAAGAGCAAATGCATAATATTTCAATCTTTTGGGGGGAGTACTTCAGGAAGCCTACAGAGGATGTCCAGTAGGATTAGAAAAGTACTTCATAGTTTCTGATGAAGAGGATGTTTGATGTCCCAGCTTTTTCTTCAGCACCTGTTGCTTTTCCAACCTATGCCAGTCCAGCTCCTGCTCAGAATTACTGTGGCAGGTAAGAGAGAAGTCACAACTTTCTGTCAAGGTGTGCTGAGGATAGTTCACCTGAGTTACATTTCAAAGTGTCTCAGACTTTTGAATCAAGTAGCGGTTTCTTAGAGGGGTTTAGACATATCTGTGGCTTTTTTATTCTGCCCAAGAACTTGCAGAACATGGGAGATGTTGGACACTTACATTCCTCTGGTCTTTCAGTTTCTCTGTCCTGGAAATAGCCTTTTGTTAGGTAGACACATGAGGAAGGGGAAGAAAAGTTTTGATTAGTGACCCACTCTGTTGTGACTGTCTGGAAGGGTGATGGCTACAGGCCTGCCTGCAGCTCCCGCTCAGAAGCAGTGCATTCTCCGCTTTGAAAGGAGAGCATTAGCCTGATATTAGATAATTTTAAATGTAATCCTGTGAGGGCTTTAATGTTTTATATGGGTTATCTGTATGTCCTTTTGGGTGCAGAATTTCATAATCATTGACCAGAACTGCTTTCACAATCACTGCGCTGTTCCTTGGCATTGCAGAGAAGTTTCGCCAGCTCTGACCTGTCCTTTGATTGGCATATCACACATTTACTTAGGATGAGACTTAACTACAGTAGAGACTTAAGTACTTATGCCTAAGTGCAGACTGATAAGTGCCCACCATAGGTTCTGAGCACTTGTTCTGTAAAGTTATTAACAATATTAGCAGTATTCCTGACAAACTCCATGGGATTCTTGCTTCTGAATGTGGAAACTCTTCTTAGAAGGACTGGAAAAGATTGTAGTGTGCTTTTCAGAGGGAAAGAGGTATCAATAATGTCATACTCAGTGAGTTGAAATTTCTGTGGAAATGTGACAGCTAAAGCACCTTCCATGGTGCTATAAGACTCTTTTCTTCCAATGATTTTAGTCTTTATTAGACAGCTAAAGAATTTCCAAGTTCTGGATAATAGCACGCCGCTGAATTCATGTTATTATACATAACAGAAATGTTTCTTACTTACTGTGGAAGGTCATGTGTATGTGTGCTCAGATTCATACAAAATGAGGATCCTCTTTGTACAGACCTCAAGACTTTATTAACTGACTGCAGCTGACCTGTTAGCTCACAGTGACAATCAGCATCAATGCCTACAATGTGCTTGCTCCCCTTTAGGAGATGTCTTGCCTAAAGCTTAAAAAACCTGAACTAGCGACCTTAAATTAACTTAATTTTTTCCAAATTAGAAGTTTCATGTCCTACATGTCCCACAAATGGAAAATGGAATAGAATGATAAAATATTGGAGTGATGATGTTTTTTGAGAGAAATACTAAATTTTGAAGTTGTTTCTTTCCTTAATTAGAGGACCAGAATTAATTTCAAAAACTCATCTTAGAGGGAACATCAGTGTTTGAGGCCAGACCTAACAAAGAAGCTGACCTTCTGGTGATCTCAGAAAGAAAGATCGAAGATGAAATTTACTTCTTCTCCAAGTGCTTGTGTGCAGCACCATTCCTAATGTGTGAGTACATCAAATTTCAACAGCTTAGCATCATGGGAATGTGGAAATCAATTGTGTCAGTCATTCACCCTGATACATATATCTGTATTATCTTAGACTACATTTCTCCACTGACCAAACTCTGGTGGCTCAAAGGATTGCTTGCTGTGTGGGATGCATTGTGAAAATCAATATTACAGTTATAGTTCAATGCATTATTTGATACTAAGGACTCCATTACAGTGGATCTCTCTCCCAGAAAAAAAAAAGCTAGCTTTTTTTTTGTGCTTTCCCTCAGGAGAGTGAGTTTGGTGGGAACAGCTGCTAAAATTGTTAATCCACCAACTGACTGGTCATATGACTTCATGGAGACCTGCTGTTATTCGTATGCTATGTATTCTTGCTTTCTGTCTCCATGCTCTGGGTTATGCATATCTGACATCAGTACTACAGCTGTATCACACTGATTGCTGTTTATTCTGAGACCTCACTTCTAATTACTAAAGAAGCAAAGAGATCTCTGCCACATATTGTTGGAGAGGGAGCCAGGCTGCAGTCCTACACTGAGGTTAAATCTTTCGTTCAGGCTCCCCATGATCTGGTCAACAGCAGACTGCTGACATGTTGCACACTGTGTTTTGTTGCCTATCAAGTTAGCACAACCCTTTCTTCTTAAGACCCAAGTTTCTCAAGCCTTTCCACAGACTGACCATGGCTGGGCACATCAACTTTATGGATGCCTGTCTTGGATGGACCTGAGACCATGTTTTCAGTAGCTTGAGAGACAGAAACCCTATAGCAATGGCCAGGGTAAGTCGCTATGGATGCGTGGTGGCTGGAGGTGGTCATACTTCTTCCTTGAGGCTCATGAAGTACAGTAATGCTGGGTCTGTCAGGGCATGTGAGGCAGGCAAGGTGTTGGTATATTAACCACTCCAAGAAGAGGGGCAAACAGAGCTTTCCGGAGCAGAGGGGAGATAGGAGCATGTTAGATTGCCAGTGCAGCCTGGCATGAGGATTTTGGTGCTTCTGGCTAGGATCTCTGGGAAGTTTCAGAAGCAGGCTTGGTCTGTGCTAAGGTACAAATCTGGATAGTACAGAAAGGAGTAAGATTGATATTTGCTAGTACCATTTCTATTCTGGTCCTTACAGGGACCATTAATCCTCTTTCTTGGCATGAATGACAGAGGAGGTCAGGAATGCATAGCTTGTCCTGTAGCATAATATTGACCACCTGACGGGTTGAATTATGGGGGAATGTCTACCATTTCCTCTGGAGCACACTGCAGGGGCCACTGCGGGTGGTACACGCTGGGCTCGATGCATCACCGGGCTGTTCTACACGGGCAGCTGCGGTGTCCCTCTGAAAGGCAGCATGCCCTATCCCTGTGCTCTGCCATTTGATATCCCTTCCTCCTCTCCCCTGGGAACAGCTTCACAGCTTGTCACAAGGGTGACCAAGGGAAAACCAGATGAATCACTAAAAAGACCTCTGACTTCTTGAAAAAGAAGTGGGTTTTAAAAATACAGAGCCATTAAGCTGCAGCACCATATGCATTGAAAAAAAGAGTTCAACCATTAACAGTTCAAGACACCCCTGCAAGGCAGACACACCACTATTTCCTCCATACTGCACAAGTAAGGAAACTGCAGCATAAGTGACATAGCTGAAGTTTAGGTGAATATCAGAGAAGGAATTAGCATTTATGCTCCTTAACTTCCAAAACGGGTGTTTGCTCTTCAAGGCAACAATGCCTCCAAGGTCTCGTGTTGCAGATTGAACAAAACTAATGCAACTTTAATAATGTGTATGTATATTTTATGCATCCACCATAAGGACGTGGATTCCTTAGGCTATATGATTTTGACATATAGTCGAGTGCGGTGCAGATGTAATGCAAGGAGATAGTCATGCCATAAAATCTGTAACAGAAGAGTTTTTCCCTCGCTATGCATCTGATTCCTTTCTTAGCATGAAGTCTCGGGTTTTGGGGTGGGAATGTGAAGTTTCCTAATTTACCTGGATCTGAGTTCCTTGAGCTAAAACAAATGTTGATTTTGCTGCCATCCTGGTTTGTTCCCATTTTTATATCAGAGGTCTTCACTGCTGAACAGATTACATTTTTTGTCTGAAATATACCACTCCTTCATGCTCTGTAACTGTAAGTAAATGTGTTTACAATGGGCTGTTTTTTTCCTGTCCTAATGGGGGCACAAAGAGGAACTTACATACCTTATTTTTATCTTCACAGATTAATGTTGCTGGAGATTTTTTTGGGGGGTTCAGTTTTTTCCTTTTCAGTGTGGGGAGGGAGTTAGGTACCTAAGAGTTTGTGTCCCTAGATACATAATAGGATGAACCCTGCTTTCTGTTACCAGTGTCAGACCTGCTTAATACTGCAAAGATATCTCTGTGTGCAGTGGCTAGAGGAATATCAACGTGCAGGTGAAATATCTGCATGCTGTAAAAACAAGGGAGTTGCCTTTAAATTCAGGATACGAGTTTCCAAATACAGTTTTCTGGAAAAACACCATCAGAATTGGCACTGGTTCTCCAGTGGATAGTTTTATGTGAAACTGCACGTATAGTAGGGCTCGGGAGCTGTCGCTCTCTACCCAGCTACAGAGGATGGGATTTTCAAAACAGAGCCCTCAGCGATGCCAGAGGTAGAGCAGCAGGGAGTAGGTTTCCCAGCGCAGGGCTGTCAGCCTGCAGAGCCTGCCTGCCGGCGTGGGATTGCTCTGTAGAGCAGAAATACGTGCGGGGAAGAAATCTTCCTCTCCCCGGCTCACGGGTAGAGATATGGGCCATCTAGTGGGAGAGAAATTAATAGCTGAGGAAAGCTCCCATTTCTGGTCTCTGGCCCACCGCCTCCCTGGTACAGCCTCTGTGTACACCGACAGCACAAGTGTTACAGGTAAATCATTCTTCTGAAATTCAGGAAGGAACAGCAAAAGTCAAGTCAGCGTAAAATATCCAGCAGTACTAATGTTAATGGTGTGTAGACTGCACTATTATCAGAAGACCTTTGCAGAAATTGTGAACTGGTTTTGTTCCTCTGCTTCAAACAAAGTGCCCTGCTGAAGTGAAAATGAAGCCAGACAATTATGTGCACCCTCTGAATATCTCTGTGTCACATTACTTTGGTAAACTATCCAATTGCATTTAGTCCATGCCCTATAGTGTCAGCTTAGCTTTTATAATCTGTTTCATAAATTCATACAGTTGGGTTTACGTGGAGTTATCTTTATGGGCTACAGGGAACTGACACACATCACACAAAGATTTGCATTTGTTTTTATCGAAGTCTGATTATTTACTTTTCTTTCTTTTATTTTTTTTTTTAAAGTCTGAAGGTGCCTATAAGACTGCTCTATGCTAAATGAATTCATTTTAAATTCCTAAAATAACTTGTTCCCACCCTGCTCCCCCCCTGAGTTTGATGAGTGCTCTTATAATAAACTCATTGAAATGTTGTTCCAAAAGGCAGTGCTTTCACACGAACAGTACTCAATCTCATGTAACAAAGATCTATATTAAGATCCATAGATTGAGTCTAGATAAAATGCAGTCACCGCGACTGCTGACAGCAAGATCACCCCTGCCTTGCTGTGCTGAGAGACCCATTGCGGAGAATCTGCAACCCAACTGCATTGTGTTGAGTGCAGCCGTCTGGGAGAAATATTGCTGCTGTGAGGGAAGGAAGGAAGATGTTCCTCTTTTGGGTGCCACATGGAAAAAAAAATCTACCAAAATTTATTTGCGTGAATTACTGTTCTTTCCCCTCCAGTTGCTGTGATCATTAAGATGCTTCATCGGCTTTCATGGCTGGATCCTGCTGTTGGAGTACAGGCCTGGCTTTGGCCACAAGCTGTGATTGTCACCATAAAAAGGGGCAGCTGTGCCTTTGCTGCCAGTGTCAAACCAGCCCCACAATGTGCATCCCTCCACCTCTATCATACTTCTTCCTCCCTGCTCCTGGGCAGGAGGCTGAGCAGCACCTCTGGACTGGCTCCTTCAAGGACAGGAGGCAGCAGCCAAAAGCTGGTGTTGCCTGGAGCTGGAGAGGACCCATCATCCAGAGAAGGCAAAGTCCTGGCAGTCTGAATGCTGGGCCTGTTTGGGCCAAGAAGGACTGCTAGGCAAATAACGCCACTCACATGGGGTGGTGGGAGATATCAGACTTGGTGTCATCATCCCTGGAAGGGTAAAATAATTCTTGTTGGTGCTGCTGAGGCTCTGCTAGAACGTGTAGGGTTCCCACATGATGGGGCAGCCTCCTGTGAGCAGGTCTGACACTCCAGCCAGCGATGGATGTGCCCTGTAGCAAGACAGGGACTGATCACCTTGGAGAAACAGATAGAGCAGGACAGAGGAGGATGTTTACTGACAGCAGAATGCATGAACGCATTGGGTGGTGATCCCGTTTCCAAGAAAAAGTCTTCCCCAGTTCTTGTTTTCAATGAACACTGAAGCCATACAGGATTTCAATCTGTCCCTCGAGCATTACCGCACTGGCATTGTCCCACCACTGCTCTGGGGTGGGAGCAAAATCTCCCAAGAGCTGTCAGGTGGTCAGTTATGATGAGACTCGATTAAGCCTATCTAACCCTGCCAACAAGCCTAACTGCAAATATTACTTAGTGATCACAAAGTTTTCCTCCCACAGTATTTAATTCTTAGGGCAGTTAATGCTGGCGATTATATGGCAATTGTATGATGTAAATGTATGCTTGAAAGTACCAGCCTTTGAGCTAATATTTCCTTTTTCATTTCACTCTTTATGAAGGGGGTGGAATATAGTGAGAACATGGAAGCTGTATGGCTGCTCTGCTGTTATTGCCATCTTTCATAGTTTCAAAGACAGTGTCTTGGGCCGTTTAGATCGGTGAGCTCTGCTGCGTGGGAAGTCCCCCATGGACTGGTTCCTTTTTGGCCTTTTTCACATTCATGGCTCACCGTGATCCCAGAGAACACAAACCCTGGCTAACAAGGTCGTATATTCAGAAACTTTCTGAGTGAGTTCCTGCAAAGTATGTGGTAGATGTGCCATTCTTGTTTCTGTAGTAGACTTGATATTATTCCTTGTTTCTGACTTCTCAATATAAACAGAAATTCAAATTATGCGAAGTGCTGGAAGTGAAAGTAAACTACAATCTCTGGTTTCACAAATTCCTTAAGCACCTGCATAATTCAAAATATGTGTGTCATCCCATCAGTTGCAATGCATTTGCCTAGATTTCAGATCATTTTTTGTGTATTTCTGGAAGCTAAGCATCCCACCAAATATCTGACATGGTGATTTTCTGCTGCAGTGAGATCCCTATAGTACTGACCACACAGGCTTTAAACCCATCACTTGCATCGCTGCTGCCACCACAAGACTCACACCTCTGATGGACTAACATCTTTTTCAGAAGATGAATTGCATGTCAGAGTTACTCATGCTGGAGTTCCTGTGAGAAACTAACACCTTTTCCCTCCTGAATGCATTGACAGTGTTTACGATTCAGACAGGCACATGTCGTTTACCGTAGCTCTGTGTGTCCCTCCCCTGCCGCCACTCCTCAGGGGGTGCTCTGGGACTGGGTCTTTCCACCAGTGAGCAGCGGAAGGGTGCAGGGCTCACGTGGGCCTGCTCCGCAGCAGGGATACCCCAGGCATGCCCTCCTTGCTCTTGTCCTTGGGGACAGCTCACTGGGAGCAGAGCCAGCCATGAGCAGTGTGCAGACGCAGCTTCTGCCTTGGAAACATCAGCTGCCTGGCCCTCGGGAAGCTTTTGACAAAGTGTCCTCCAAAACAGCAGAAAGGAGGCAGAAGACACTCTTTCACCTTCAGCTCTTCCCAAAGCTGTGCAATAAAGCTGCAGCCGGTGTAGCGTGGCTTCCCAGGATGGAGACAGAGGGACAGTCACACAGCCACAGTGACGGCAACAACAGCTAATGAGACCTGTAGGCAGCCTCTCGCTGCAGGACAAGCGCTGCTGAGAGTGTGCTGGGGGGGCGGCTCAGAGGCTTGCTGAGGTTCAGCGGACGTCCTGCCTCCTGCGAAGGGCCTGAGGCCCTTTGGCCGTGGCAGGGACCAGGGCTGGCCAAAGGCACCGATCGGACCTTTCCCCCCCTCACTGCATTCATCTTCCTGCCTGGTTTTCCGAAAGGCCCTGCCACCCACCGCCCACCTCAGCTGGCCCCCTGGGGCTTGGGGCGCTGCTGGGTCCTGGGCAGCCCGTACCCCCTGACATGCACACGTGACCCCAGCCTAATAACTTCATTACCTCATTTGTGTTGCAGGGCTTGAATACTACGATTGTTTCCATTGTGCAAAGGCATTCATTTAACAAGAAAGGCCTGGCCTAAGTTTAGTTTTTATAACTTCAGTTCCTATTTTTTTATATGAGCGTTTATTGAAATGCTCGGAGGGGCAGGAAAGCCATCTCTGGGCTTTGCGTAAAGCCCAGACCTCCCTCTTCAGGGATTGCTCAAGAAATTTCTGGTTTTTTTCAGTCTCTCAGCCTGCATGCTTTAGCCAGTGCAGAAGTGAAATTGTTGTTGTTTTTACCAAGCTGCTGAGATGCCACATTAAAATACCAGCCCAATAAACTCATGGGGGATCCTAATTATGCTGGCACAAGCATAATTTAATTCAGATTGCTATAACAACAACCAGTGTCCATGCTTGCTATAATCATGTTAAGGCCTATACACGAAATAATTAGCATCTTTATATTTGGTAAATAGAGGTCCGCTCCAGGTCAGCCTCAATGAGGACATGGCATTGTTAGAAGCTGAGGCCTTTTAAAGCTTGTGCAGAATGGGCATTTGCAAATAAAAGTCCGCTGAAAAGGACAAAAAGAGGGCTTGATTATCAAGGAAGCACCTCCACTTGCCTCTTACCCAGTTTTTGTTACTCCTTCTGAAGAAAAATAATAATTCATTTATTTGAGCATGAGGAATCAAAGAAAAGAAACTGTGTATAACAGATGCACTATTTGCTCAGTTTCCTTTGCACAGCCAGGTGTGGCCTAACAGACTTCTCAAAAGCTGAGGGTGTATTCCTGCAGTCCCAAATGTGACAAAATGCAGGCATGTTTGTTTATTTATTAGTCATTTCTACGGTCATTTGGCCTGGGACAGACTTGCCAGAATTTTGGGCAGTTCAGAGAAGTCAGAGGACACTTCCACAATTAAGTCAGGAGCTGAGAGGCCTTTGCTCCAAAGTGTCCCAGTCATTTCTGCGAAGGTCTTTGTTACTTACATTTACATAAATAACGTCCCAATTTTTTGAAAGTTATAGAGATTTTTAGTTTAGCTGAAGAAAAGAGGATATGACAAAGGTAGATATGCTACCAAATGGTATGGAGAAAGTACATGGGGGAGTGTCTTCTATTTATTCAGAGGCAATTGATGCTTTCCAGTGAAAAAAGACCCCACTTTATAATTGCAGGACTTTTCCCAAAAAGAAGTCACTGTGTTTGACTTTTTCAGTATTTTGTAACAGTGCCCCCAAAATCCTTATCCTCCTAGAGTGATTCTAAAATTGAGATAGCTTCTCAAACATTGTTACCTTGCAGTTTTGATAAGTAGAAAATGTCAGTTAATAATTTTAATAAAGTGTCATCAATTAAATTGCTTGAAATTCCCTGGAAACTCTCACAGAAACCTACAATTAGGTCCACTAGACACAATATTGAAATTTCATCTATTTCTCCTCAGTCTGCTATGCATATCTATTTCAGTGCAACAAGGTTGGTCTGCTCCATCAAATTAAGAGACAGCTCATTCCATCAGAGGGAATCATCATATAATGTCAGCAACCTGTAGATCAGCCTGGCATGTGGATGTTGTTGAGTCCAGAGCTCAGACTATTTCAACAGAATTTATTAAGCATTTCTCTGGATCACAAAAAAAGCTCTTTCCCTTTAGGAAGGACGAGTACACTTCTCCCCACAGAGGTCCTCTCCCTTTCCAGCATCGAGCTCCTGAAACAGGAAAGTTTCTCAGGAAATTTCAAGCACATTCTCCTTATTCCCTCATCCTTAGGTTTTTGTGCCACTCTTTTTTTTTTTTTTTTTTTTTTTTTTACTTGATCTAGTCAATCCACAGTCTGTTATACTTTGTAATTTCACCCCAAATATAATATTGAATGCAATCAGAGAGGGAGCATGATGGCCAGGCAGGGCTTTCTTCCTCTGGGGATGCTTTTTCCTATAGAACATCATGAATAAACTGCCCTATAAAACTCTGCCTGCCTAACCAACACTCGTTTATTTTAAGCGTGTTTTCTAAAAACTGGTGAAAGTTTTTGGACAAAAGTGAATTTTTGAAAGTATATGTAACAGAATCATTTAGGGCGTTTCCATTCAAGATCAGACAATAGTTCCTCAACAAAACTAGAAAAACCTCAAATTATCCATTCAAATAAAATAAAAGTAACTAAGTGATGGTTCCGGAAAAAAAAGGAAAATTGTGTTTCGGTTTGATTTGTTGTTGTGGGGTTTTTTTTTGTTTGTTTGTTTGTTTGGGTTTTTTTAATTTATATTATCTCAATTTGTTTTGGAACCAAAAGGGTATCCAAACACTTTCCTTTTGAGTTCACGGAAAAATTATTCTCCTGATTTTTTTTTGCTTTGTTATTTTTTTTTTTTTTTAAAAGAGGTTATTCAGGCAGCTTTACATTCATTCAACTGCTTTGCAGTGGTTTTTACCTACACTCACATGTGCACGCTCATGCAGGTACTGATGCTTTTCTATTCCTGGTCTTTTTAACATCGATCATCGTTAAAACCTCTGTAACTCCCCTCTGCTGCCACCAGAGGTCAGAGTATCTGCAATGTGTGTGAATGGGGCGGAGGGAGATACGGTGGTGGCAGTTTTGGCAGGATGATGCCTTTCAGCACACCCAGCCAGAAAATTCCCTCTGTGAATTATATCAAGCTCCAAGTCATGGATGTGATCAGGGCTTTCTCAAATCGCGCTCCAAAGCGGGCATGCTTAAACAACAGCCAGTATTTTACGGCATTTCACTAAAACCCTCAGATAAAAAGCACAGGGTGGGAATGAGTGGGTTACGTGCTGGGGCAGTCCCGTAGCCACAGAAGTCAGGTTTTGAAAGTCCGGCTGTATGAATAGATCTGTACATTTTCTGCTTCTCTGAAAGAGAAAGTCTCAAGGCATATAGATGGTGGAATATATTTATCAGTAGCAAATCTTACATGATTGGTGCTATTTCTCTCTACGGTGTTTGTGGTCGGAGTGATTCTGTATCATTTACTCTGACAAACTAAGGAGGAGATAGACTTTTCCCTTTATTTGAGTCTTTCTACTACTTATATGACATTTCAGAGTCCACTTCTCTTTCTGATCTCCCGCCTTCGCAGAGACATCCCCACATCCTTGGGGCTGCTGACAGCAGTGGCAAAAGCACTGCACCAAGACCTTCGGGTCCTCCTAGATCTGCTTTCATGTCTGTAGGGTTTTGCAGATCAAATAATCTTGGAGGAGTTAAACTAGAACTAAATTCATCCCCACTCAAACCCATTGCTTACCACTTGCTTCAGAAATCCCGTTCTGCATATTTGGTGATTTACACACTTTGTCCAGAGGTCAGAGATGAGCCAGATCTGAAAAGCAGATGTTGTGGAAGAGAGGCTATCCCAGGGGAATTACTATAAAGCTCCCTATAGGCATCGCTTTGCAATTTTTCAGGAATGCAGTCAAATCTCCTCGTTAGGCACTCTGTGGCATGGTCACTACTCATTAACTCATACACTCTCACTGTCCTTCCCACTCTCTGCTATATAATAAACAGACATGCTGCTGTTCTTATTATTTGCACTGTACTGTGCCTGAAGGTCACACCTCAGTTCAGGGTTACAGTTAACTAGGACTCTTTTGGTGAAATGCAAATGTTTCACAGTTTGCAGGTTTATTGAAGCCAAAGTCGTTTGTCAGTGCAGCATGTTGTGGTGTCACCCAGGTTTCAGCGGGAAGGGGCGTACCATGTCTGGGGCTGCCCGGGCAGGACTAGCTGGGGCAAGAGGAAGTTGCATGAGAGATGGCATCTAGCATTTCATCTGCAAAGCAGAGGTGTTTGTTCTGAAAACAACTGTACTGGAGAACGTCCATTTCACGAATAAATGCTTGGGAAGCTTGGGTCAGCTCCAAGTGAGAACGTGAGCAAATCTGGAGAGCTGTTGTG
Organism: Leptosomus discolor; assembly: GCF_034619465.1. NCBI lineage: Eukaryota > Metazoa > Chordata > Aves > Leptosomiformes > Leptosomidae > Leptosomus > Leptosomus discolor. The sequence goes on from NC_141391.1 coordinate 122,322,895, forward strand.
TCCTTATTCTGTCCCTATCGCTCTCCAGAGCCTGTCAGGTGCGGTGCAGAGAAAGGGCAAGCCTGCCTTCCCTGCTGTGCTAGCGACCTGAGGCAGCATGACAAAAGGGTGGGAGAGCAGCGTCGTTATTCCCATTGAGCACTGCATGGCTCCTCTCTGCCCAGCAAAGTGGCACAATTTCTGCTGCTGAACTGCTGCGGTGTGTTGCCATGAAAAACTGTTTGTGGCTCTCCTTACACAAGAACTGGGAAGAAGCCTGAGGGAGGATCCCCTTTGTCTTCCAACAGAAAAAACGTCCTTCTCTCTTCCTGTAACCCTTACAACTGCTGGCAGCGATGGCTGAAGTAGTTCACCACACTTCTCCTGCAAAAGGCAGGAATGCAAATTACACACACGCGTCTTGTCAGGTAACAGCCTGGAAGCCTGGCTTAGACCTCAGTGATGGTGTTTTGTACTGTTCTTCAGCGATCTGCTTTCAGAAATGTCTGGAATAGTGCTATTATTGTACTGACTCTATTTATGATATTTTCCCCTGAACGAATAAAAGAAGCATTTGAGAAAAAGGTGTAAAAAATCTGTTGCGGAGAATTTTTCCTTTTGCTAAGTCACAATTTGAAGATGTTTCCTGTCAATTACAGAAAGTTACAGGCATGTATATGACCTAAGGAGGGATTTGTCTCTTTTTATGTACTTTTTTTTTTTCTTTTCTTATATAGCAAGAGTTTCCTAAAGTGCTACTGAAACACTTTATTTCATCCTGTCTCCGGCTCTCATGATGTTCCACAGGCAACTCAAGAAAAATCAGGAAAGAAAACTTTGCCAGGCTCATTTCACAGATGCCCTCTTTTTTTTTTTTTTCCTGTTACAAGAATTAAAGACAAAACCGCTCGGTCTTCCCATAATCATTTACCGTGTTCCACAGCTGTCACATTGCCTCCAGCTCAGCAGTCTTGTTGCCACCAAGGTCTCCATGCAGGAAATTCATAGCGATCCTCTACTTATTTTCACAGCTTCCCTTTCAACTCCACCCGTAGGAAGAGCAGGGGATGGTGCAGTCCTTGCAGAGGGAGACCTACATGTGCCACATAATTTGTCCCCAGCATAGGACGCAGCAGTGAGGGAGCCCTGGGCTATATGGAAGCACAGCCTGCTGGGAAGCGCAGCCCAGCTGCACGGCAGGGCACGGGTTTCCTGGCTTGTCTCTCCTGTGCTTGCATAGGTGGAGTTTATGCTTTTTTTAAGGCAAGAGGGATTATTTTTCGTCCTGTACAAATCATGCGTGAGGACACATAACCAAAGCATACATTGTCCACCCTCCCCCACTTCCTTGCCTGCCACGGTCTTGAGGTGTCTTCTCCTCTGTAATTAGGTTAAGTAGCTCTTGCAGAATGAGCTAAGAGGAGATACAGAGCTGGAGCATGGAGACACCTAAGGTCGGTTAAGGTTATTAGGCTCCAGAAGCACTGCTGCAGGAGGAATGCTTCCCTCGCATTTTTACCCTTTTAGCAAATCCTTGTGGGGAACAGCTTGCCTTTAAAGCCAGAAAATTTTGTGTTAGAAAAGAAAGAGTGAGAAAGCTGCTTTCAGCAATCAGCAGACTCTCTTTCTTACTCAAATGGAAGACTGATGTTTCCCTGCAGGTCCCTCTTCTGGTTCTTCTGCCTAATATAGCTCCTTGCCTTTAATTTATGTGTTGGCAAATGTGCCTTACTGCTGTTTCAAAACAAAATCTCTTTATGATGCATATGTATATATACGCGTATGTGCACATACACACATGCACTTCAGTAACTCTGCTTGCTCCTAGTGTGTATATATGGAATAGTTCCCAAAGACAGGCATTCCTCTCTCCAGAAAATACCTTCTGAAAAGCTTATTTTAGATGGTGCTGATCTCAGTTTTTAACTGAGAATATGATAGGGAGCTCTGAGCAGAAATTGCAGCTAATGTGGTAGTCACTGATGTGCCTGGATGTAGATTTCCTCAGCATCAGGGTGCTTGTTCACAGCTGAATGGGGAAACCTTAAAATAAAGGAGTGAGCAGATCAGGCTCCAGAAGCAAGGTCTCTGGCAATTTCTTTCACTTGTAGTGGGATAGATGCTTTACCTTTCTTTCTATTCCGGCTTCAGCTCACATGTCTGAGTGAGAAGGTGGTTCCCAGCGACAGCCAGGGCAGTGTGAGAGAGGCCATTGCAGAACTGCACAACCAGAATAAAATTTTGTCCAATGATTTCAACCTCTTCTTCATCCCACAGCCTGCTTCCAAGCAGGCATTCACAGAACCTTGCAGCTGTCTGAAGGGGGACGTGTTTGCTTTGGGTGGAAATGTATTCCCAAGAAGTCAGCGTGGCACAAGAAGTTTTCGCCAGATGTTAATCTGAGCTCTTACTCAGATTTTGGTGACTGTAACCATGAGGTCCTACAACAAAGCCAGTGAAAATACCCAGTCCGAACACTTGTACTGGGGACACAGTCTCTGCTGGACTAGAACATCAGGAGCTTAGTGAGAGCACAATCCTGGGGCAGAAAAGGCTGGTATGCCTTAGGGACACCTCATAAAACACGCTGACGCTTTCTACTGCTGAGCAGTGAGCTGCAATAACATTATACCAGGACTCAAGAATTTCCATGCTGGCACCTCTGCCCTCCTGTTTTGACCATTAAATGAGATTAAAAGTTCACTCATGAATTTCAATGATGAAGGCAACCACCTTGTTTCGAGGAGGTTGCAGAGAATTGGATTAGCAGAGGGACAAGGTAATATGAAAAGAGAGGCTTACAGTTAAGTAAGTGCACAAGGAACTTAAAAAAGGAAGGTTATGGGAGGTGGGTGTTTAAATGGAAATGGGTCATGGCTACTGCTGCAGCACCACGCTTAAGGCTCTACATTCAGAAGAGTCAACCTCAGCTGCCACCTTTTGCGGCACCACACTGAGCCTACTCCTTTGTCCAAAACTTGGAAATGGCTGGCCAAGGGTGTTTTATAGTAGACATGCAATGCAGTTGGCAAGGGGGATATTGAGCCGTGTGACAGGAAGGCTTGGGTGGAGGTGGTGGCTTTGCAAGGTCTGACAGTGTTCAAGAGGTGGCTGTGGGTAGGTGTTTTCTGGACTGCAGATACTGAGCAATACTGTCACACTGGTGCAGGTCGGTGTCTCAGTAAATGGATTTATTTCATTTTTTTTTTCTATATGAGCACACGTTTATCAGTAAAGCACTGGGAGGAGAGAATGGGTACAACAGGCTGGCCCTGGAAAGTGAAATGCTTGCATTTCATTGAAAATTGCAGCCTGTAAATGTATCGCTTGCTTTCATATTCAAGGCTTTCAAAAACCCCCAGTATCCTTAAGATTTCTGGATGTCTGAGAAATCGATGTAACATGAAAAGTCTCTGCACACTTGAATTAGAACTCGTAAGGGTGAAAGCACATGGGCAAGCAAGAGGATAAACAATGAAAGTGAAAGAGTGAAGGGATGGAGCAAAGGGTAAAAGACAGGTCAAGTGTTGGAGCTGGTTCCATAACAAAACTCTAGTTTCTGGAATAATGAACTGAGGTCTTCACTCCTCAGGAGCTTCTTTTCTCTTTGTTTGGAAACATTTAGATAGCTGTGGCATAGTCATGAAAATGTTTATAAATCCAAAGCTTCATAAATCTGCAGGAGATGTAAATAATTTGTCATCTGCTATTTCCTAGTCTCTTACAAAAATGTCAATCATCCAAGAAGGGTTTGGCTAGGGTAGCCAAATTCAAATAGAAAATACTGAATAGGGGCTAAATCAGGAATCGACAGCCAAGACAATCTGCTTTCCTTGAACACATGCTTTTTCTTAAGAGAGGCCAGGGTGACCTAGTGTCTGGGCATTATAGATCTCAACGATACGGGCAAGAGGCCTCTCTTTGCTTAAATTTGGTTTACCATACCTTGCAGTCTGTCTGGCACTGATTCCTTGGCTTGCTGCTGCTTCGGCCCCATTCCTTGAAGTGCACCTGGGCAATGGTGAAATGTTCTTTAAGGAGAAAAAGGCAAAACAGCAGTTACCCAATCTCGTGGGTGAAAATAGAGTGATAAAGCACATTCCCCTCTCCCCCTGCCCCCCCCCCCCCCCCTTTCATCTCTTACATCATGGTTTTTGTGGCAATTCTTCTTTGAAAAAGAAAACATAGGGTGTTTTCCTCCCTGCCACTGTGTTTGAAGCCAGTGACAGATCCAAGGTACCCCTCTGCTTGGAACACATCGAGCTCAGTCAGCCCTGTCCCAGCATAAGTCAGGGGCACATGGTGCCAGGCTGGCAGCTCTGCCAGGCCATGGGGCTCAGCCATCCCTTGTGTATGTGCTTGACCGTTCCTTGTGTTTGTGCTTGTCACAAGCCCTAAAGTAACAGGAGGTCAGCATGGCACTTGCTGGATTCCAGTACCTTCTCTCTACTTTATAAGTGGGATCTTTTGAAAACCAGTTTTTGAATGAGTTTCTTCATGATAAAAGCAAAACTCCATTTGTGAGTGTCCATAAACATGAAGGTAGGCCTCTTTCATTTGCCATTTTTGAGTGATCAGATCTGTGGTATCTGGAGCATTAGAAACACCAGATTCTAAGCCATATGGCCACAGGAATAGGATCGCTTTATCTATTCCCCTGCCTCACTCAGGTTACGATGTCATTCCTAGCAGACAGTTCACCCGTGTATCCTTAAAAACCTGATAACGAGACTTCATGGCTGCTTCAGGCAACCTCTTCAAATCTTTCATGATCCCCACAGTTACTCCACCAGTCAGAGAGGACAGGAAATGGTTTTCTTGTCCCACAAATGTTTTGGGGACATGATGGGTTGACCCCAGCCAAACACACAGCCAGCCACTTGCTCACCTTCCCCAGCAGGAAGGGGAGAGAATAGGAACAACAAGAGTAACAAAATGTGCAGTTTGAGGTAAAGACAGGTAGATCACTTATTGTTGCCTGCAGTTATTGTTATAGGCAAAACAGACAGAATTATCTTAATTTATTTCCAATGAACTTTAACATTTAATTGCTGGTTCAGGTATTGGGAAACAAAGAAAACAAACTTTTCAATACTTAGGATAAAGACTTTTCCTCTGCCTTTCCCAGGCTCTGCTTCACTCCAGACACCTCTTCTCTTCCCTTCCTGGTCTCCACTTCCCTTGTTATGGCTGCAGGTTGCAGTCGCTCCCTTTGGTGAGGTGATGGGCAGTACAGGGGCCTGGGGTCAGGGCACAATGATTTCTTTCTGCCACTCATTATTTCTCATTCTTTTCTTCTTCTGCTCTTTCCTTCTCACTCTTTTTCTGTCCTCCAACATGGGTCCTGCATGGGCTGCAGTCTCTTTGAGGGGGTACCTGCTCTGGCATTGGTTATCCATGTGCAACAGTCGCTATGGGAGGTGTTACCATCTCTGCCATGCAGTGCCTCCTACTCCTCTGGCCTTGTTGTTCCCTCTTTCTCAGCTTTTACTGCCCTTTATTAAAGGACAGTAAATGTTTTTGCAGCAGCATCACAGAATCCTCTAGGCAGTTCAGTGGCACCACCGTCTTGGCTTGAGGGGCTCAGCTGTGGTTCAGTTGGAACCGGCTGGTACCGGGGAAGCCCCTGGCCTGTCCTCACAGAGGCTGCCCCTGCAGCCACCCACTGCCAACAGCTTGCCACGCACACACCCAAGACAGGAGATTTCAACCATTTCCCACTCCATGTCTGAATGAAATAGATTTTAATGGTTTTTTTACACAAGAAATCAGAAAGTGAGACTCACTCATGCCCAAATGTCCAAGAGCAAGTTGGCTACTGTCACAGAGGAGATACTCACCTGAGTGTCTCAGTTCTCAAAAAAGTGTCTTAACCTGCAAACTACCTAAGATTGGGTTGTTGGGGATGGAAAAAGGTGGTGGAGACAGGAGTGGTTTTCTTCTTTTGACTGTGGGTCACCTGTACTAAAATATCAGTATTTTCCAAAGACAAACAGCTCTGCTGAAAAATCCTGATCCTTTTTCCAACCAAGCATATTTTTGGAGGAATTCTCAAAGCAATTCCCATCTGATCTACCTCCACCACTGAAGGAAAGGACAAGTGAGTGCCATCATGAAACAAGTGCCTTTTTGATCTCAAGCTTTGCCTACAAGCAACAGGGATGATGGCAGTCATTTTTTAAGGCTTTTCAGGGTGATTGAATGATTTTGATTTGCATTTCTTTCCTGGAAGGGTGAAGAACAGTCCTTACCCCATGAAAGCATGTTCCTGCTGACATTCCAATCAAGGACTTTTTGTCAGTTTTAAACACACATATTTTTGTCCTTAGCTAGTGTAAATTGGTGCAGGTCCACTGCAGCCAACACATCTCTATGAAAAGATGAAGTGTGGACCTATGTGTGAGGTAAAGAGCAGGAATAATACTAAAATAAAATTGTTTTAATGGCTTTGATTCTCATCTAAACCCGTGCGGATTTTGTTTGACATAAGTACTCTTATTTCACTGGAGTTGCTACAGTGAGGGGACCTCAGAGTCTAGCATCTTGTACTTGTAGGTAGAAGTGGCAGTAGATTACACGTATTGTAACGATGGATGTAGCAAATACACACCCATTTCAGTCCTCAGGGTAATATATTTCTCTTGGGGAAGCAATGCAATATTAGGAAAGTATGATTTTTATAAGCCTATAATTACATTTTTGCACAGTTCTATTTCCCCAGGGTTGAATTCACATTTATTGGATTACCGAAGTAATCCTGAGCAATGTCACACTGTTACGGGATATATTCCAGGTGGCCAAGGCTATTCCAGTGGAGAGAACTGCTTGATCATCTGCTTGTACCAACTTTTCTATTTCCCTCTACTTGAATGTGTCCTCGCTGTGATATTGTACAAAAAGTTTGCTGTTCCATCAAAAGAAATCTCCAAGGTGTCAGAAGTTTGACATCAAGTCCTTTAAGGCTTAAAAATCTTCACAGATTCATCACAAAATTCTGGGAAATATGGGATCGGTATTTTTACCTTCTTCCTCTAAGTCTTATAAGGCTTATTTGAATTGGTCTCAACTTCTGATACACTCTGCCTTTGTTTTCTTACTTCAAGTCTCTTTCTTACCTAGGTCTGTGGTTTGGTATCAATACAGAGAATTAAATTCAAGGGACACACTTTAAAAATTCACAAAATGTTAAATCACAATGTTCTAACATCGTATCTGTGAAAGAGCATATTTATCTTTGGAGCTGGAAAGCGGCATCACTCGGCAGCATGCCCTGTGGTACTCAGGATTCTGTAAAGAAATAAGCCTGCATCTCTAGAGTGCTTAAACCACAACTCTATCCTTACTGCCATACATTTCTTTGAAATTCAAGTTGTAGTCGTCCACAGAATACCACACTGTTTCAAATTAATTTCTGTATAGATTGGTAGTAGGACTGCAGCAGGGAGGGTCTAAAATCAGAAGCAAGAGCCAGTTGGCAGGCTTACGGAGAAGGAAGGTGTGCTCGCATGCCTGACTGCTTGCCAATTTTTACCCTGTTTGCATTAGTTAGTCTAAAAAAAGATAGATTTACATACAATCTACATACAGTCCTTACCCTGTTGCATGCGTCAAGTGTGTCTTTTACCAGTATCTGAGGCTGATACTCCTTCATAATACCAATCTTTGCCTCACCTCTATGAGGACGGAGATCATTATTGCTGTATTTATGTTTCATGTTGGTATTTTACTGCCGTAGGAATCAATGGGAGTTATACCCTTCCATCCCCAGTGATGGGGCCTGCCCTGACCAGGTGCCCGAGCATGACCAGGTGCTGCCCTTGGCCCCATGCCCTGTGGGGAGGCTGTGGCAGGGCCAGCAGCAGCCGCTGGTGGATCTTGTGGGGCTGTGCTCTGGTGCCCTCTGACCCTCCCCCGCCGAGGATCCGGGTCTGCATGGATACACTCAGAGTCACACAGCAAATCCATGGCACCGTGCCTGGCTGCTCTTACTGCATCTGTGTGCTCATGCACTACCGTGCACGCATGCCCCTGACACATTTCCTCGCCTCAGCTGAGCTCAGTCCCAAGAGCTCTCAGTGGGAGTTGTGTTGACTTAATGCTAAGGGCTACATTCTGCTGAGGAACTGCTCTTGTCAGAATCATCACTTTTGCATTTCTACATGAAAACTCAACACCTTAGTTTGCTTTCACGGCTGTCTGTTCAGATGTAATTTTAATATAAAAGCATAAACTTAGTGTAAAGAAAAAGGTGATGCACTAATTCTCAATTGTTTGTGTTAAAGATCCATACCATGCAGAAATAAAGCTGATCTTCGTATAGAATTTACAAACTTGATACTATACCATTCATAAGCATTGCATACCATCCTTTTTTTTTTTTGGGCTCCACAGGGATAAGTAACTATATCACATATAGGCTAGGAGGGAATCAACTCCTCTGCAGCAAGAGGAGAATCAGTTCTCAAGTTTTATTTCTATTCTAAGGAGAAATAGTGTTTTTAGCAGTGATAATGAAATATTGGACTTAAAACTGGATCTTTCAATTTAAAACGAAGGTGTCTTTTAAGTATTTAGAATATAATAATCTCTTATATTATTGAGTCGTCTGCCATTACAAGTTAAAAAGAGTGGCAATGAAGGCAGACTAACTCCAGAAGGGAAAGGTGAAAAAAAGCGATCACCACAGATTTAAAGATATTCTGTGGTACAAAGTTATTTCAGGACAGAAGCCAACAACAGGAAAGGGAGGGGAGGGGAGGAGAAGGAAGGGGAGGGAAGGAGAGGGAAGGGAATGGGTAACGTGAATGATTTATGGGCAGTCATTTGGCACTATGCAAATACTGCAGATGTGGTTTTGCAGCGTGGGTATGAGACTATCACAAGAGAGGCAATGGTAGCACTGAACTTGGGTGGTAAGGCTGGGCCAGCTGCTCTTCAGACCAGGAGAACTGCTGAGGCTAGAGGTCCCTTGGAGGTGCTTCAACTGCTGAGGGCTTCAAAGTACTGAGAACCTATGCAAAATCCAGAGTGAAACTGGGAGCAATGTAGCTGGCCATCTGTACATATAACGGTGCAACTTGTGAGCCTGTCATTCGGTGTGTTGGATTTGTTTAAACATTAGTGTCCTATCATATGTCAAGACACTGTGAGAACATGGGATTGTTTCTTTTGCTGCCTGTGCTGCCTTTAGGTACTTGGGAATGATGAGAAGCTGACCCAGTAAAACATCATTGGTCTGCACTGGCCCACAGAATAAAACTGAAATCATCAGCCTTCTCCTCCAGGAGCCCCTGTCAGTGCTGTACAACCTCTGTTTTCTGAACAGAGAAACCTAAAGGAGAGCTATTGTTTTCATCTGACAGCTCAAATGACAGTGGCGTGGTGGGATACCAGGAATAGTAATAAAGTGAGGGATGTTCTTCAGATGTTCTTCCTTCTTCCTTTTGCCACTGTCTCTGAAACTCAAAAGGAATTGAATTGTGTATCACAGAAGTGAAAGTTTACACAAGTCTAGTAAAAATGAAATGAATGTGATAAGAGGAAGATATATTTCTCTGTGGTAGTCAGAAGGATATGGAATAAAACAGGTGTGGTAGTTAAAAGATGTTTTCTATTATTTCCTGTATTCTTTAAACAGCATGCGGCCCAAAAATATCAACATTAACCTGCTTTATTTTCAAGAAGAAAAGTATTGGAGATTGTGCTGAAGATGAAAATGGCCTTTCTTAGACATTTGGTAGGCTACTACTTGAGAACGCCCAAAAAGCATAGCTTTTGGGTGGATCACGACCATATGGAGCAAAGGCCCATGGGCTCTGTCACTGCCCCACCTGGACCTTGGCAAGTGCTGGTTTTGAAGGATCTCTGCCAGCTTACACCTCTGAGGTCTGAGTGTGCAGTGAATTGAGGGATAGGGCACTTTCAAATTGCAAACTGTCCTCTCTAGTGGTATTTTTGGGAAGGCTACGGTACAAGAACAGTGCACATCAGAGCCATAATCATTCTTCTGGAAAAGCTAGAGCATTTCTGTTCTAGGTTCCCTCCACTTTTTTGCCTTTGTTTTTGTTTTTGTTTTTGTTTTTTTTCCCAGAGAAGAGGGGAAGAGATACAAATGGTGAAACAGTTCAAACAACAGCTGAAAACCACTCTATTAAGAATATCGATGGGCTGCACTGCTCCCTCGAGGTGGGGCAGCTCCTATGACCTCCTTGTTTCCTGCCTCTGCTGTTGAGTCAGGGAGTGCTGAGGAGCTGACAGGTGTCCTTTTGCCTGGGCCATGGCACAGGGATGACCGATAACATTTTGGCACTGCCATCCTAGCGTACCTGCCTGAGTCTTCTGCCCTGGAGCCTCTAGGGACATGGATAAAGTGTTCTGCAGAGTATTTTATGTCCCCATGCACACAGGCAGTGCTGGCCAGTGGAACAGAGCTTTTCTGTCATTTGGAAAGCGGCATCAGTGCTTGATGCAGTTCAGCACACAAAATGAGATGCCTCGAAAAGCCTGCAGATTGAAATAAAAAGGAAGCAACTGAGAAGCTGGAAGAACTGAATGGTTTGTTTTCTTTTTTTTTTTTTTTTAAATTGGTGGTATTAACTTGCTTGTTGAAGGAATCACAGCAAGGATGAGTCATTGGCAAAGGGAAGGGAAGGACATGGTGGAGAAATGGGTCTCTCCTTTGCCTGTGACCTGTGACAGCATGAGGTAAGCCATGGACACTGGCAGATGTGGGGTGAGTGAGGCAGAAGGAGCAAAGGATGCAGGGGGCAGAAGAAGCAACGTCAGCTGAGGTGTCTTAAGGACACTGCCTTTCCAGCAGAGGATTGCAGGAGAAACTACATGATGGGGAATAATATTCACAGTTATGGGGCTTTCCACAGAAAGAGAATACAGACTGTGATACAGCTCCCAGGGGGCCTCCTTGCTGCCCCTGAGGCACAAGTGTCCTATGAGCTGAGCACGCTTGCAGGCACAGGAGGAGAGCAGGGGGTGCAGCCTGCAGCTGGGATGTTCACAAGTGCCAGGAGGGACGCACTGCACTGGGCCCACTAGCAACTGTGTCCCCTGTCCCCAGCAGCCCTGAGGTGAAAGCAGAGCATGCCCTGAGGCGCAGAAGCTTGTGGGGGTTTAAAGTAGCCATCAGCCCACAGTGAAAGGCAGGGAGTAGGAGTGTGGTGGTGGCACCAGGAGAGGAAAGCATAGGGGTGTACCAGCCCATGCTAACTATGTGTGGCTGCTAGCAGTGCTGCAACGTTCATGCCGCTGAGCACATTCATGTAAGCAACACCTTCTAAGTTTCTGCAAGTTTCTGCTCCATAAGAATGAGAACAAAACCCAACCTATTCCATCAAATCTCTTCAGAAGATATCAAGCACAGTGATTGTGAGCAACACACACGATTTGACCTTGAAACTTCCACCACATCTTCTGACTACATACTCCTGGCAGTTAGCTGCAGTGGGACCTGAAGGTTAGTTAAAGTGGGACCAACATCTTAAGGATGTTGCAGATGCTCACATAACACACTGATAAGGTGTATCTCATTATCACTAAAGTGCCAGCAGTAAATGCATATGTTCCTGGTGCCAAAAGGATGCTCTGCTGCATTTCTTATCACTCATTAGAATGACTGCAGTTGTATTCTAAGATGCAAACCTGGTGTTGTGTTGTAAAAAGTCAGCTGCCTTTGGAATAAAAGGAGAGTGACAGTTTGCATTACTGTCATTATTAAAGCAGAACAGCAGACTGGAAAGGAAGTTAAGCCCTCTCCTATTGCAGCAGTAAATGGCCTTGGAGACAGATAAAACAAATCTTACAAAAGGTTCCTGTGAGCCTGTGCTTGTACACAACAGAAGAGAAAACTAATACAGATCCAACCCCATGATGTAACACCATGACATCTCCATGAAGGAGTTATCTCAAAATCTCCAGTTCAGTTGGTGCAAAGCTGTGTGTGAAGTGCTCTATAACACAAACTATCACTATGTTTTGTGAGATCTTCTCTTTTCAGCTGGAGAAGTCAAAGCTGAATGAATCATGAACAAAACCTGGAAATTCCCCAAGTATATGCATCATTGCCAGGCCCAGCCACAAACCATCTGGATACTGTTGATGATTAACTCTCTCTGGTCAGGAAGCACTGTCTTTGAGTCAGCTGCAGGTGTAGCTTTGGTAAGACATTCTGGCTCTGAAACCCAGAATCTTAGGAAAGATGGATCCAAAATATCATTTGCAGCCACTGTCTCAGAGAACAACAATGATACTTGTTTTATAGGTATGAAGGGGGATGGAAGGATTTGGCCACTTTAGCAAAGTGAAGGCGGAGAGCATGGTTGCTGTCTGTAACACATAAAGGAAGGAAAAAGAGACATTTAAGCTGAAGAGTAATGCTGCATGAGGACAAATAGATATCTGTGGTCCACAACTATGCCTAAACCAGGAACTGGAAGATATCTAACTTTCTTTGCTCTCTGCTGCCAGCTACTGTGAAGCTGTAATGTAATACTCTGGGAAGGGCATTACAGGATTTGTTGCCCATAACTGCAAGGGGCTGTGTTGCCCTTTGCTATTAATTCTCTGTGGCCTGTCAAAATGTTACAGCATCTACATTTAAAAAAGCTGATGATCGAAAAAATGGCAGAGACTTCTGAGCTCCTACAAGAAAACTGGGACTTTCTGAGGTATGGCTGAGTCTTGTAAGATAGAGAAGCAAGCTGGTGAGCTAAGGAGAGAAGTGTACATTTGAAGCACTGCATGTATTTGCCTTATGAGATCATGCTCATTTTGACTGTGCTGCTGAAGTCTTACCAGTAGGTGTCAGGACAGAAACAAAATTATTATTATCTTGTGTTCCTGAGAATCTACATCTAGAGGAACTGGAAAGTGGTTAAATAAAGTGACAGAAAGTGTCACGCAACGACACCCCAAAGCATGGTCAGCGCATTGGTTCGCATAACCTCTCACGGGATAGTTGGACAAATGTCCATCCTCCTAGTCAGACTGCAGTTGCTGGGTCTTGCTCCTGTGCATGTTTTGAGCAAGGACAACAGTAGCTCAGAATCTCATCTTGAGAGGTAAAGGGCAGCCCGTGAATTTAATCCTGGGAAACTTGAATAAAATTTTTTCTGCTCTGCCACTCTGACTGAAAATGAGGGGGTTTTCCAGCTGTTGTTTCTTGGTCCGAAAGTGGCTGTAAGCTATGGGGGATTCTAGGATTATAGTGAGGCTACAGAAAACAGACTGGCAACACACTGTGGCCATTTTAGGGGAAAGCACTTTAATGAGACAAGTCTGAACAATTTTGTTCAGGGAACACTTACTGACTGATAAGCAGCAAGCATGCAGCAACACGCATCGGCGCCATGACCACAACCTTCTTCCCTACTGCCTCCTGCTGACACTTTGGGCTATAAATGTCACCCCACAAGTTGTCCTTACCAGCCCGTGTGATAAACAGGTCCATAAGGAACAACATCACTATTCATCTATGCAAAGTCTCACAGGCAAAACATTGGCTTGCCCATGAGTGCCATTGCCCACCCGTGTTGTCCTTGCACATGCAGCTGCTGAGGGAGACTGGCTGTGTGACACTGCACCATAGTCACTGGAAGGCTCCGAAGGCTTTGGAAGCAGCATGTTTTCACAGGAAACCCTATTTTGCTTTCCACAGGCTGTTTGGACAAAAATAGAATCAACTTAGGGCCTCCGATTTTTTTCCCACAGCTAGGAGAAGCAGTGGCAAGCTTCCTAGAGGAGCTAGCTGCTTGCATGCGCAGCCTCTGAGTGTCACAACTCCTAGCATGAAACAGGGAGGTTGCTCTCCTTTCTTCCCATATGCCTTCATTAATGTAAAAAGGAGACACATTCAGCACGTTAGCCCGGAAAAGAGGAGTCCCTAACCTGGACTACAGTAATGTGTGGAGTTTCTTTTTAAAAGTCTGTACAGCCATAGAGTTTGGTTCAAAGAACACTGTTGACTTCAAAGATCATTGAACAGGAAGAGTAGAAGAAGAATTATACAAATAAAAATACCCAGTTGTCCTCTTTGAGTGTTCGATGATGTCCAAGTGCCTTCCCTCCTTTTTCTCTCCTCAGTCAGTTTAATGACTCTGCCAAAAATAGGTTTGTTTTGTTCATTGGTGCGCAAAAAGCAAAACCAACTTCCTAGTAACATAAATCCAAATCCAAATGGATGGCAAAGTTGTAGCAGCAAGAATTTAACAGACAGCATTTATAAAAGCCCAAAACTGGGAAGGCATATCTGCAGCTCTTAATCCTTCAGCAGGAGAATCCAAGCCGGATGCGAGCGCTGGAGCATGAATTACCTTCAGGCCTTGCTATGAGCAATACTGGTTGAAGAGGAAGAGCCTGGAGTCTGGTTGACACTGTTAGGAGATGCATGTGTCCAGGCTGAGGTGGGGAATGCATGCAGCTGGCTAAACCCAGCTGCAGAAACATCTCCAGTAAGCTGCAGTGACCCGGGAGCTCCCACTTTCTGTTGCAGTGGGACTCCAGGCAAGGTACACCACCAGCAGCTGTGATGTTGCAGCATTAATGGCACAGAAAGCAAACTCCTTGCCAAAGGATGTGGTCCATACGTGACACCTCCCATAGTAAAAGTAAAGGAAATGTATGCTTATAGACTCTCTATGGCGTCAAAGTACCTGTGAGCCCCAAAAGTTGTCCAGTTGTAAGAGTTAATCCGATAAGGCATATGACCTCTCCCTACCATCCTTGCCTCTTTTGTATCCTCAGCCTTTCATCACAGCTAAAGCAACACCTCTATCAGCAATAACAGGCTACCTTTAAACAACATAGGCCTATAATGGTTTATGCTCTTTCTGTGATGTTTGTTCTTTTTCTGTGCTATCAGTAACACATGTCATTCAGCACAGCTTAATTTCCTTTTTCAGTCATCCAGTCAGGAAGTAAGAACAATAACAAGTCATGTATATAATAAATATGAATTTCCATGTCCTTGAAGCAACAATGTGTAAATAAATAAATAAATGTGTCTAATAAACGGGGAATTATTCTTTCTCCATCAATACTGAAGTCTGAAAAGGGCCAAGGAAGTGCCCTCTCCTCTTTCCCTCATTTCTCTAAACTTTCCCCCAAATTCCCTTCATATTCATTTCGTAAATGAAGATGCATAAGAAAATGGGACATGCCCGTGAAAATTCCAGTTTGCAAACAGAAACAAAGCAAGAATCTGCCTCACTTCAAGCAAAGTAAAATTTTTGTTCTGTTTCCCTTCCCAAATTTCCTCCATTAAAGAGATATTTCAAAGGTAACAAATATTGAAAGATAATTTGTTGCTGAAAAGTCTGGCTAGAACAAAAAGTTAGTGGCTTTTCAAACTAAATCACAAACAGGTAACTAACAAACAGAGAAGGCAACATTCCAGTAATTTACAGAAAGGAAATAAAGTCTCACTCATTGAGAGGTGGGCTGTGCTTCCATGGAAGATGTACTGCAGTAATTTAAAAAAAGATCTGCTTTTTAATGAACATCTGAGGACTTTTATTAATGCGATCTCTCCTGCCCAGCTGATTCTAGCAGCAAACAACGTGAAGATGGATACTTCAGTTAAGACTTGATTATTCTGCTTTTGGAAGGGAACAGGACCATCTACAGTCTTAATATTATGCATTTGCAGAAGGGCTTTCCCGTACGTGGCGAGGATGCAACAGCTCACAAAGATACAACGCACAGAATCCCAGAATCACAGAATGTCAGGGGTTGGAAGGGACCTCGAAAGATCATGTAGTCCCAACCCCCCTGCCAGAGCAAGACCACCTAGAGTAGGTCACACAGGAACGCATCCGGGCGGGTTTTGAATGTCGCCAGAGAAGGAGACTCCACAGCCTCTCTGGGCAGCCAGCTCAAAACACCTGGAATTATAAACCCTTCCGACAGCGACCTCATTTCTCAAGTCCGCCTCCCGAAAGCCTGAGTGACAAAATGACAGCGGAGGGAACAAGGCAGAGAGGCAAATTTCACAAAAAGAAACGGGTACAAAGTAAAAAGGTGGCTATACCGCCCGCCTCCCCCCCCCCCCCCCCCCCCCGCTCCCCCAAATCCTCCCTGCCGCTGTTCCGCCAGTCGCCCCCCCCCTGCCCGGCACGTTGTCCCCGGCAGGAGCGGTGCTCCCCGCTCCCCGCTCCGCGCACCCGCCGCCGCCGCCCCTCCGCCACCGCCCGCCGAGCCCCCGCCGCTCCCGCCCCTCCGCCGCCCGCAGCCCGTTTTTGGTGCGCTCTTGCCCCCTGCCGACAGCCTGCTCGCACCCGCTGCCGGCCTTCCCGCCAGCCCGACTCCTCTTCGAGAGAAAATGCCCTGAATGCGTCACCGACATAGCAATCGGGCAAAAATCCCCGGTGCTAAACGGGACTGAGTGTCCTTAGTCAGACTGGTCCGGCTCAAACGTTTAAGAATGGGATTAAGCGACAAGAAGTGGCAGGCCAAAATGGATGCAGTGTGCTGCTTCCCTCTGCTTGCTAGTGGGTGACATATCTAGCTTTTTACAAAATATAATGTGATGTCCTTAGTGATCTGATGCTTTTACAGCAGAAATCTAACACATTTAAAAAAATAAAAAGGTTTCCAGATGTAATGGCTTGTCAGGAATGGGTGTGTGGCATCAGTATTACAACTTACTTCGGGAGGAAGATGTGTAACTTTGTAAACTTTGTGAAAGGAATAATTAGGGTCATCTCATCTGTCAAAACAAAAAATCAAAGTCAGGGAAAGTACAACAAAAATCTGACATCTTTGTTTTGTTCTTATTATACACAGAAATGTATTTATACATTGGGTAACCGAAGTTCAGAAAGTAATTCACTGCATCACCAGCCTTCGCCTTTGCTAACAACTGGCTTTTGTTGTGCGTGTTCGCCCACCTTCTGCAAGCACCCTTCTGCGCTCTGCGGTGGTACAGGCAAGGACGCGAGGAGTTGGACCAGCACTGATGCTATTGCAAGTCACAACATCAAAACCTGATTGTCCCAGGCATTTTCTTGGAACCTAAATGGGGACAATGTATTAGACAGCTTTGCTTTTCTAGCTGAATTTGATTTTAATTTAAAAGTTGTGTGTCTAGCTGACCTATTTTTCCTTGTGAGCCTCTCCAAAAGCAAAACTCCAGTTTCTCCGGGCTGCTCACTGGACTGCTCTGTGCTCTTTCAAGCCTTGTATTTCTCCCTGACTTTGACAGGAAAAGTTTTGCCCCACACTTCCAGAAAGAGATCATCTGATCTTTAAGAGATTTAAGCCTCTCTATCTCTTTCCACTCATCTTTCTAGCCGTTGCCACATTGTTTATAAATTACTCACCCTGAATTTTAAAGGTATTTCATCCTCCTTCTCAGAAGGTTTAGGCTGCCCTATTAAAACAGCCTGTCCTTGCAAATGTCGCCTCCTTTACATCAAACCTTAGTGCTTTGTACAACCTTCCCTTGCTAACGGGGCATCCCTTAATATGAGTTTGCCCCCTTGCTACAGACAACCCCTCAGAGGCCTGGGCAGGGACACATGCAGTGGATTCACAGGGAATTTATAATTTCACTTCCAAAGCAAAGCAGAATTTACCCACTACTCACCTGACAGCTTTTTCCAGGCAAGGGGCTTCCTGAGACTCCCCCTGGAAATGAGGAGGAGGAACGGCCATGGGGTGCAGTGCCTCAGGCAGGCTGCTGAGCCTGTCACCCCTCCTGCCTGCTGGGATCTCTAACTGAAAATGAACTAAAGCCACCCCTCCTGCCTGCCACCACTCCCCCCAGCTTCCAGAAAGAGTTTTTGCTGGTAGGGGGGCACAGCGGGTGCTTGGAGATGATTGGCGGGAGGTTGGAGCTGCAGCAACCTGGGTTGGTGACCTCGTTGGAAAATGAATAAAAGTCAAAGCTGGGAAGCGTGGAGTGAGCCAGGAAGGAGACGAGGAAGCCATTACCTGATGGGCCGAAAGTGTTGAACAGCAGCGAGACGGTTCGTGCATGGTCTGAGTGGTATGTGGGATATGCGGGATGCTGGGGTGGCAGCAGACCCCAGCTTGGGGTGACAGTGCTTTGCCGGCTCAACCATGAGTTCCTGTGCAACTCACTTCATCACCCTGTGTTAATTTTCCCCTGCCTATAAAATGAGGTTGCTACTGTATGGAAAGACTTGATTGGAAAAAAATGAAAGAGAAGATATGCAGACTTATCTACTGCCTGGAATAGTTCACATGTGGACGAAAATAACTGTAGAGAAGTACGAGGGAGGGTTGCCTGCCTCATTGGGAGCTGAAAGGGGGGTGGGCAAGTGCCCTCCCTGGTGTCCACGCATTTGCCGTTTTTTTTTTAAAGGTGCAGATTTTTTTTTAAAGGACATGGAGAGGAGAGAGGAGAGCTTTAGACTCCAGTGAAATGCTGTTGAACTTTAGCTGTTTAGGAAAGAATGAATTTAGGGTAAAACCAAATAAAATTAACATTTTTTGCTGAAAGACTTGTAATGCAGCTTTACTGTAAGGCTGAAGGGAAATTGTTCTGAAGCACTCTGGCTTTGTGCTTATTTTCTATAACTACAGATGTTTTACAGACTCTTTGGCCATTTTACAGTTGATCTGTGTGGACATTGAGAGTTGAAAACGTTAAGCATTAAAAAGAGTTTAGAGTTCAAATCTGGTTTAGAGTCCAGGGTCTGAGCTTTCAGAAAACGAGTCTGTAAGTGCCAAGAGGGTGAACCCAGAATTGTGCTGAATCACCTCTGAGCAAGCTGATCTTGTCATGTCTCCCTGAAGCTAAGTCCCTGGTGCTGGATGCATTGCATACAATGTAGCCTGGATACATGTCATCTCGCTCCTGGGACCCTCATGTTGTATGGATAACTTTGGGTGTCTGATGGCTTTGACTGTACTGCAAAATGCATGAAGGAACTAGTGCAGAGAAGAGCGAAGGAAGGGAGGGACAAGTGTGTACATGGAGCAGGGGAGCATCTACCCAGTGCGATCGGCTTCACAGGGAGGTGCATGGAAGGGCTGGATAGCCAGAAACTTAACATTTCAGAAAAAGTCCTATGAAGTTTTTAAACGCGCAAGAAAGGAAAACAGCAGCAACAGAAACATCAGTGTCAGAAAATGACAAGGTATGTAGAATGTTGCTTCCACTAACGGTGTCTTTTCATCAATGTGATCCCCAAATGCCAATAAAAGAGGTTGTTCTAATGGAGAGTGCAATAAGATCAGAGGGAAAAAGAAAAAGGAAAAGAACTCAGTTGCAGGATATGCAGAAAGTGGAGACATAACCAAATCAGCTGAGAAGACGCACTAAGGATGAGATGTGGTTGCTCTGGAAACTAAGATAACTTGGAAACACGGACCCAGGAACCCAAACGATGCTGAAGCTGTCAGAGATGAATGGATGAGCAAAGGCAGCATCTCAGATGCATCAGATGCTTTCCTGTCAAAAGCATAATCACCAAACCTGGGATGAAAGCGGAGAGGCACACCAGCTCAGCCTCCTCACAGGCTCAGCGGTACGCGTGCATTGGAAACCACCGGTGTGGAGAGTGACTAGTGCACAGGACTAGTATCTAATGGGCAGGGTTGAGAATTGAAATGCAAATCTCTCTTTGGTATTTGCAAATATCCCTGGATAAAGAAAAGCTCTGTGTGGAAAAACAATGATGTCGAGGTGTGGTCATTAGTTGTTCTTGATTTCTTTTTCCTGCCTCAATGTAACAAATATTCTCCTGGATTTAAATGACAATCCTTTTCATCTTGCATTCTGTTTCTGATGGTGGTCAACACCAGCTGAAAGTGAGCGTACAGCCTGAGAGGATAACGGTGAGATGATATTAATTCTAACACCAAGAAATGGAACCTGACTACAGAATTTATAACCAGCCCATCTGAAAAAACGCATGGCAGTGTAAGAAACTGGCATCAGCAAACAATTGCAGAGTCTGTTTTGGATCTTCAGATGCACAGGTGAAGACAGAGTATATGATCCTCCTTCCCTCCTTCTTTAAATTACTTATTTCCACTGGGGAAGCTGAGTCAGTCTGTTCAGAAACATGACAGAGACTGATCACATGAAACCAGTGTTAGCAAAGACAGACTGAAATAAGTGACTGGGAAAACCTCAGCCCAAAACCGAAAAGCATTTTTAGAAGATTGATGGGCTGTATGCACTATAAAGAACCAGTTTAGCTTCCAACATCCGTGACTCCTAAACAAACGCACAAAAGTATTCCTCCCCCAAATACTGAGAGATTCTTCTCATGATTACTGAATGAGGTCTTGGCCAGCATGCACAAAACAGAAACCAGTTGTTCAGGTCTGGCAATGAATATCTCGTTTAAAAGAAGCACTTGTGTGTGAACTGCTCAATACCTTACGAAGAGCAGCCATTTGGGAGATCAAATAACTGATGAGAGATGCTACTACCGTGCTTTCTGGCAGCTGCTACGTGTGTCCTGAAGGAACCATGGTTCATTTCCGAATGACTTGAGGAGAAAAGAAGAAAATGTTTCTTGTGCCAGAGCTAGAACTTGTATTTGTCAGTGTAAGTGCTGCTGCACGTTGTGTTTCTGTTCATAAGCCGTAGTCTGTGCTGCTTCATCCCCGGCAGGCAGCTGTGGTGGGGTTGGCCTGAAAGCTGCATCCATAAGGTGCATTAACCTGGGGCTCTCATAGGAGTAAATTGAACCTTTGTGCCCGGTCCCCGGTGTTAGGTTAAACAGGCCATGACATGAATTTCTGAAGGACCTGGTAAGGCAGGTGTGGGCTCTGTGGATCATACATCAGTGCTTGAGCACTCCTTGTACTGGTCAAAATGTCCAGCAGAGATTTGAGCTTGTTCATCCCTGGGAGGGTCCAATGACATGGTGATGAGATGCCAGATTGTCATAATGTCCTGGTTTTTCACGAGGTGGGTATAAGGGCCCTTTCTATGGGTACATCTTTATAAGCAGGCAAGGCGGGTAATTTTTAATTTAAATAAATAAATACATAACCCAATGAAAAGAAAAAAATGAAATCAACATCTTGTAAACTTACAGATCCCTCATTCCCAGCTGTACCTCTCCCATCCCACTCTTCCAGAGAACACTCTCGCCTCAGATAACACACCTGCTAGTTCATGGTGCTATGTCTTTTGAGAGGATAAAAGGCAAGAACAAACTTAGGAGAAAGACTGAAGAATGCTTTTGTATTTGGAAACCAGTTCCAACCTTAGCTGTGACACAGGTACGTAGCCATAACACGTGTCCTGATTTGAGCTAGAACAGAACCAATTCAGTGATTTTACTTTCCAGCTAACTCTCTGCTAAATGACTGCACTTTCTGAAGTTAATAGCATATTTTTTTCAGGCAGTGTCTGCTTCTGGAAGTGATAGAGCCCGATGTTTATAGTTACTACCAAGGAATGGTAAGCAGAAAGCCTCTTGCTTACACTTGCTCCTATAGAAACCAAGGTCACTGCTGAACCTTGCGTGCCAGGTTGCAGCGTCGTAAGTGAAAGGGTTGCACCCGTGGGGAGGAGCGGACAGGACAGGTGACCCAAACCTGACCAACAGAGTATTCCATCCCATATACACCATGCTCAGTATAAAGCTGGGGGATCACAAGGGTCACTATGGCCAGCATCCAAGGAGGACTCTGTCCATTCTTCTGCTTTTAATCCCAATCTCTGTGTTACTGAATCCAGTTCTCATCTGCTGCTGAGTCCAGTCTGGAACTTTCCCAGTGCCTGCCCTGCAGTGTCAGTGGTGCCGTAATTGTTATTGGGGAAGTTTGATGTTGGTTTTGTATATATTTAATTATTTTATTATTAAGATAATAATTATGAATATTAATAATATTAATAATAATGTTAGTAATACTAATAGGCTGAGAGAGTCGGGGTTGTTCAGCCTGGAGAAGAGAAGGCTCTGGGGAGACCTTACAGTGGCCTTCCAGTACTTAAAGGGGGCCTACAGGAAAGGTGGGGAGGGACTCTTTATCAGGGGGTGTAGTGATAGGATGAGGGGTAACGGTTTCAAACTGACAGAGGGGAGATTTAGATTAGAGATTAGGAAGACATTGTTCACTGTGGGGGTGGTGAGACACTGGCACAGGTTGCCCAGAGAAGTTGTGGCTGCCCCTCCCTGGCAGTGTCCAAGGCCAGGCTGGATGGGGCTTTGAGCAACCAGGTCTAGTGGAAGGTGTCCCTGCCCATGTCAGGGGGTTGGAACTAGGTGATCTTTAAGGTCCCTTCCAACCCAAACCATTCTGTGATACTATGATTATTTTTTTCTTTTTATTGTTATTGTTTTGTTGTTTTATTTTTCGCAATCCATAAGTCTTTCTCCCTTATTCTCTTTCTCTTCACTTTCTGGGAAGGGAGGAGGGGTTAATGGAGAGCATCTATCACTCGTTAGAGGCCAGCCCAGCCCTAAGCTGTGACACCAGCTCTGTGGCCTTGGTTTGACAGTGATAGTGCTAATTCATACAAAAACCTTCATTTGTACCATTCATACAAGGTACCTTATACCCTTACTTGTTTTTTAGTATGAAACCTTTTCCTCTTTCATAGCTTGGCACAAAAGCTCCAACTTTTCACCTGAAGGTGTGAAGCAGAAAGAGCCCATTTCATAAGACTTGTGGCCAAAGACAAAAGTCCAGCCTCAGCTTTTCAGGGTGTCTTGTCTCTTCACTCAGAATATTTGTTTCTAGGTTGCAAATCATCCCTTTTAAAATATGCAATAGACAGCAGGGAAACAGTCTGCAAGCATGGCCTCTCCAGGGCAGGGAACTGTGAGTGAGCAGTTGTTTATTCTTTTCTTTTATTTTATGCCTGCTTTTCATTAAGATGAATGATACTTTCGGTTTTATTGGAATAGCTCATACATGTACTTTCACGCAAATATTTACATTTCTAGGTGTAAAATGTCAAATAGAAACTTGTGTGTTCTCATAATTTCTGGAAGAAATCCTTTACTGAGTGTTTTTGACAAAGGGCATATTTCTCTCACTGGAGATGGGACCAGTAAAGATAAACCTCTGCTACTTTCTTCCTCTTCAATACCTTCAAAGGTTTTTGTCCTACCTTTATTAGCTAAAGCCCTTCCTTTTCTGAGGGATCATTAAACCATCTGGAGCCATTAAGCCAGTTCTGCACACAGACAAGACTTTTGCGATGGCATCAAGGTTTGCAGAGGCCCAGCGGGTTATCTTGATACAGCAAAAGCCATGGGTATAGGCAAGCAGTTTTCTCTGTATGCTGCAACAGCTTTCCTGTACTAGTGTGAGAAGTCAGTTTCATGTCGCTGATACAATTACTGAAGGTTACTGTGGCTGCTAGGGCTATGTTATCCTCCCACATTGTTTGAAATGACACTTTTGCCCTCCCCTGCAAAAGGGAGAGATCTCGTTCAATAAATAGGAGGATGGATCTCTTGGGGGAAGATACGTCTCCCATCTCTTGCTTAGCGTTAGGCCTGGCAAGAAGATCTGGGTGCTGAAGGAAGCGAGGCACATGCAGGTTCTGCTTCCTTGCTGGATTTGAAGAGGGTCATGCAGGAGTACAGAAGATAAACCTATAAATAGGACCTGTGATCAGAGAAAAAAAAAATAATTGAGGTTTTCATTCTTGTTTATGATGCCATTGTGTGCATTCAGAAGGGGCCAGCCATATATATTTAATGATGTGGAAGATCATCAGATGGTAACGTTATAGTAGAATTAGGCTAGCTCAGTTGTTAGTGAAGTGTAGGGTAAAAAAGGGAGTCTTAATTGCTTTTTAAACAAAAAGCATCCTCTGTAAGCAGTTTTGTATTTCACAGAAAGGAGATGGTGTGCAGTAAGTTGAATGAACTAGAGATTTCAGTTTGACAGGTAAAGTGCCCACTAAAACTAAAGGAAGAGAGGAAATCCCTAAACTTGTGAACCCAGAGGTAGTGCTCCCATGGGGACCATTTTTGAAGCAACAGAGATGACCTCAAGTGCAGAACAGTGATTGCATTCAGACAGCTCCTTCCCACACTCAGCTAGTCCTGTGTGTTGCTATATTGTTTGCTTATAATCTCAAACCTCTTCTCTGTTTAAGGATCCCTTTCCCCACTTTATTACTGCTGTTTTCAAATTATATTTCCTAACTAACCAATCTCTAGTTTCCTCAAACACACCACTTTAACTACCTAAAAGTACTCAAGGAGAAGAGAAAAGAGACACCTAAAGTCTTTTTAGCTATACTTTACTGTATCTTTAGCTACATTTTACGCCATCCTAGTAAGCACCTCTGACCATCGTCACTCCTTTTATCCTAACTTCTCTTTTACCACCGTTACCTGTGGCAAGCCAGTTTGGTTTCTGCCTTGTTTGGATGGTGTGACCGCAGAGTTAACTCCTTTCCCAATCAAGCTTGATAGACCAGACCCTCCCCTTGAACCTCTTCCTTGATTAATCAGACTGTTAAAGAAAAATAAGCAAGTCTGTTTAAAAGGTCAGCATGTGAGCCTGAGGCTGTCAAGTCGCAGGCACCTGGGATGACATGGGACTCACTCACTTTCAGGTGGTAGCTATGAAGACAGTGGTGGAAGAAGATGCATGGGTCCAACTGTGTATGAGAGTCCAAGCTTCTGGGAGGAAGCCCAAGAGGAACTGTGATGTTTCACTCTCTCACCAGTCATGTGACCCAGGCTCCAGAGATGGCTTTTGCATTTATTCAGTACCTGTGTAAACTACAGAGAATGTTTTGGGAGCAATACCAAGCAAGCAGTCCTCTCCCTACTCATATGAATATCCCAACTGCTATATTGGAAAGTCACATTTCCCTTTGTGCTGCTTTTTTCTGTCTCCACTCAGGATGCTCTGGGGTACAGACAGGTTCCTATTTAACATCACAGTGAAGCAACAAGCTATTTCACATATTTTTTGGATCAGCATAATAACCAGAAAATGACTACTGTGAGTTCTAAAGAAGCTTAAAATCATGATTTTTTAAAAAAGATTTTTTATTTTTTTAATCTCAGCATCTGATGATGCAGATCAGATCATCAGATCTGCATTCCACTTAGCTACATTTTTTCATGCCTTGACTGGTTCTACTGCAGTATGTACTGTGCAATATGGTATATAAGTGTGCAGTGGAAAAGCCAAGGGCTAGATGCATGTTGCACTGGAGAGTCTTTATATCTTTCTGTCCCAGTCACATTGTCTGTATGTGCATGGGGATGCCTAGCTCTGTAGGGACCAGTGTTACAGCTAAGTTTGTGGTAGTATCTGCAGATAATGTGTCTGGCCTTGAAGACACACCCTTCAAGGCGCCATAGGGGCTGCCCCACAGCTGGGTCAGAGTTTCAGGCCACCT
This sequence comes from Leptosomus discolor, assembly GCF_034619465.1. Lineage (NCBI taxonomy): Eukaryota > Metazoa > Chordata > Aves > Leptosomiformes > Leptosomidae > Leptosomus > Leptosomus discolor. The sequence goes on from NC_141391.1 coordinate 122,348,195, forward strand.
GAGTGCTTAAGGGGCGGGGTGTGTAGCTCCTACGGATCTCCTTGGATTTATGAACAAGAATGATTTTGAATGCACCCAGCAATGAGGGTGCACAACAAGAAATGAGGTAAAGTAGGAGAAAGGGAAACAGTTGTGTCTGAGATGGTATCATGGCTTGCAATTCATTAAAGCAGAACGGCTCAGAGAAAAAAAAAGTCACCCAAAAGCCTAGTACTTGATGAGTTTGGCCTGCTAGTGAGCCTAACTAGTGTGCTGTTAACATCCATAGAGATTTTCTGTCATTTATACTGGTGAGAAGCAGCTGATTTCTTAAATTTCTCATTCTCAAAGACTGCCAACTACATCAACAAATTGTCTTGGAAGCTGGAAAAAGGTTTCCAAAAAGCAGCAGAATATTTTCTTCTCAATATCCTCATTTTAAGGGGTCTGTCACAATGGCCAACTTCTATCACCCTCCAGTGCTATTTCCTAGCTGCTAACCACCATCCGGGCATGGGCTGGGAGGCGAGAGACAAGCAGGTGAGGACCTGGGGCAGCCATGTCTCTCCAAGGCCCCTCAGAACACAGGGACTCTGCAGCTGCCTCCTCACCAGCAGTGCTCACCGCTGCCCTGCTGAAACTGCTTCGGGGTCTTCATGTCCTGCCTCACACTACTGTGTAGTGGAAAGGATGGCGATGAGTCTCAGGTGAGTATACATTGTGATGGCAGATTGGGGTGGAGGGGGTGAATTTGTCGCCACATACAGGAAAGTTGTTTTATTTTTCCCCTTCTCATCCCAGTTTTCTCTTCCTTCCTGGGTCCTGCAACGAGCCTGCAATGCTGAACTGGCAACATCTCCTGCCTTCCTCCTGCAAATCACCTGATGGTGATTCACCATCTCTCAAGCACAACAACGGATGTTGACTCCTCTGCCTGATTGTTTAGGGAAGATGCTGTGCTTGGAGACAGAAAGCTCATCTCCAGCTGGACAGATGTGAAAGCCCTTCTGAAGGGGTGATGAAAACCAATGCCTGGGATCTGTGGCTCAGTGCCACAGGGCTCTGTCACAACCAAGTCAAAGTTACCTTCAAGAGCACGTTGTAAAAAACCCACAAGTTGAGCATCTGTTCAAACTGATGAATCAGCTTGGCGCTTGGATCACAAATGTGGTTATTTCTGTGGGGCTCCGGTCCTCTTTCCTTTTTGTCCTGAATTCGCAACCAGTCCCACCAATGTGGTAGGGTGGTGAGTGATGGAAATAAAACTGGTCCTTCCTGTGAGTGTCTTGGGCGGGCTTGGGATGGGGGTTTGTGGCCATGCTGATTACAAGGAGTCAGAGTCTCACAATTTTAACATCCCTTGTGGATGCCTATATTTGCATGTACGGATCTGATACAGCACATCAGAAGCTTGTTTATCCAAACAGCTGAACTGTGTGGCCGTGACTCACACCTGAAGGTAAATACAGGATGGCATGTGAAACATCTGCATTCATCTACCTTTGAAAATTCATGCAACTGTCTTGTAAAGCATTTACAGGAGCTGACTTTCTCAAAGTGTATTAGTAACTGCATTTTTTTTGGTACAGATTTTTCTTAACCTCAGTGCCCTGAAAACACAGCAGCACAAGTGGTTTCTGGGACTGTTGTTTTTCCTTGATGGTCTCCAGGGTACATGAAAGAACCTGTGTGTTATTTTCCCCCAAGCTAGTGGCAGACATTAGAAAATTAAATTTAACATTCCAATGTGCCAGGCATAAATATGCTTTGCATATCTCACAGCAAACCCAAATGAAAGGAAGTTCTGAGAAGGCAGATAGCCATTTTTCAATTATATGTGACAAATGTGCCATTTCTGATAGCCTTGTCAGTAAAAAAGCGAGAGCTGGAAATGCCAAGCTGTTTAGTGAAGCAGGATCAACATTCCTAACACTTCATGGGATCACTAACAGCTTCTGCATCTTCCGAGACAATCAGCCTTGATTGTTCTTCTGGATGCGTTCCTCCAAACTTCATCCCACTAATTGCAATATTTCAGAGCCGATACGTGTAAATAATAACGAGGACTGTAAGCGTGGGGGCTTTGAAAAGAATGTCCTGTTACCTCAGTATTGTCAGATTGTTTGTGGCAAAAGCGCTTTACAAAGTATAGAAGTTGCAAATCAAAGGAATGTGATGTACTCTTATTTTATTCAGGCAACTTATGGAAAAGACGAAATTATGTTTGTGAACTTTATTTATTCAAGGTGATGAGTTAATGTGTGGGTGATGGTGAATCTTCTAGAGAAAATTTTTTGCATCTCTGAATGTAAAATGTTGAAACTCACAGGTTTTCAGAGGCCTAAGAATCATATTCTCCCTTCAAAAATTTACAGGCAGCTGGACCTGAAATAAAAGCAGAGGTTATCTGTTGCAGACATGCCTTAGAACGCTGCGTACACAGATTTTTCTTCCTGTATTTAACTTTCCCTTCAGTGATTTAACATTGTAAATAAGTCCCATTAACGATCTTCCACAAGCACAGTCAGTGTTCTCATATAAAAGAACCAGCACTATAACAAAGTGATCTCTCCAAAGAATTGAACAGCAGGAATACTCACTTAAAGTTTTCAAGAGATTCTTCCATTTGCATGTGCTTTATTAAGACAGCTGGGAAGTGTGTCAAACTCAGTACCCAGGACTTGAGTCATAAAAAGGAATTAAGCACATTTTAAACCTGTTCTCAAATTATGCTGGATAACTTGTATTTTATTCTCATTGGGAAGGGAGGGAGTTTTTTAAATCACAGTTGTTCTTTACTTAGCAGAACAACGAATAAAATACAGAAATGATAAGGACAATACAGCACAAAATTATATTTCTGCCTCAGTTTTCTCACCACCTTGGAGCAGTCTTTGTGCTGAAGATTGGTTATTATGGGAGGGTCAGGGATCCTTCTGAGGTGGCCAGGATCTGTTCCTGAGATCTGGAGGCCTCCCAGCCCAGCTGTGGCTGGCCTTGAGGTTGGCCAGTAGTATCTCTGTTGCTCTGGCATGGAAAAGTCCAAGAGTATCCTTGCTAGTGTCTGCTTCCTTTCTCCTGCCACATGTTTCCTGGTTCTTTCTGTGAAGCTACGTATCACCATCTCAACACCTTTGTTTCTTGCCAGCTCTCTAATCTGTAGACAGAAAACAGAAAAAGATTTGTGCCACAACTGTGCTATTGGAGTACAGTTACAAAGATGAATGGTGGTGCATCTGGGAGAGACAGGGCACGCTATTGTTAGCATCTACATTAAAAAAAAATGCATTTCCCAATTTATCAGCTACAATCTGTGCATTGTACTTACACAGATTTGCGAAGACTCCCAGCAGATTCCTTCTGCTGAAAGCTCCTACTCCAAACATGTTTAACATGAACCATCTTTACACCGTCTGACTAAGGTGTTAGGAAGAATAGTTTAGTGCATACAGTGTGTTTTGATGGCTTCATTTTAAATAAAAAAGTCTTGCACAATATCTTTAGGGCTTTGAACAACTAAAACCTTGCCTGTGTGGAGGGTCTTTGCATACAGATCTCAAGTATCTTACAAATACCGAGTTCCACAACTTTTTACAGAACTTTTCCTTGTAGAAAGGAAGCAGGGAAGTGAGAAAGCCATGTGGCAAGCTAGTGAGTGAAGGAGGAGCCTGGGGTCTAGGAATCCTGGCAATCAGTCGTACATAGTAACCACTAGACAATATGCTGATCATACAGAAAACTAACACTGTAAGAGCAACTTTCCCAGTGTCATTCTGCTCCTGGAGATATATCACTGTAGGCTGCACTGATGGAAAGCTGTAGCAAAGCACCTGTTGCAGACAGATCTTCGCAAAGTTTGCAGGGGGAATCTGCGTCTTGTGAGGACACGGCTTGCTGGTAAACATACCCAGCACTCCTCTGGGAACCCACCACTCTTCCAGCCAGCCTAACCTGCCCCTCATAACCACTGAGACGGCCCACCAGGGCTCCCCATTCCCCTCTAGATTACTGAATTTTGTTAGGACCTGGCCCTAGTCTATCATGTGGCTTGATTAACTAGTGCAACCACATGGCCCTGAAAAATCATTATGTTAACTTAAAGAAGAGTGATTTTTCCCAGAGATAATCTTCACAGTTTTTGTGAAAATAAAGTCATGACTAAAATAAGCATTGCTCCATGTCAGCTTTATTTATAGTAAGCTGCAATTACTTTATATTCTTCCTCGGTATCTGAACAACAGTTAGAATCACTGGCTCTCCTCAACTTACTCCCACAGAAAATGTCAGCAGGATCTAATTATCTGAATGAAACGCACTTTCACTGATGCCTTTCTTTCTTATCTGCACAATAGTTGAGCTAGGCATTCTTATTATCGTAGTTATGAGTTTGCACATTTCATTCTCTTCCTGCAAAAGGTGTTCAGATGTACGTACTCCACAGATGGCTAAGCTGAAGCAAATCAAGCCTTGGGTGAAGAGGCTGAGAAATGGTGTGGCACCAGGTGAAAGATTTTTTGAAATTCTTCAGTTGGTTTTAAGGATTTCTCCTTTGTCTGAAACACAATGAGTTCTGATTCTGCAACTCTTTGACCAGGCACTCAGCATCCTTACGAGTTGAAGTTTGTCTTACGCATTTCTGCAGGGAGCAGCTTAGTGCCTTTCCTCTGACAGAAACGTGGCTGTGTGGCTGTGCTGCAAAGACATGCAGGACAGAGAGTACTACAAACCCAAGAAACACAGTTAGTTTTCCTACCCTTGGGCAGAGTTAACTCTCTATTGGAAAGGTCCAGAAGACATGCAGTAACTTTCATCTGTCCTCTGCTAATGCCAATGCTGAGCAACGAGTCTGATCAGTGACTGCGGGAAAACTGTCTACAAAGAGTTTAAAGAAGTTACTGAGGCAAAGACAACCAGAGAACCAAAAAGTATACAGGAAAACAAGTCAGAAGAGTGGTAAGGAGGTGGGGGAGTTCCTTCATGCCGGAAACAATTGCAGCAGGATTAATCAGGCACTGCTAGGCAGCAGGATGGCCTGAGCTGAGCCCTGCTTGTCCTTCTGCCTGTCCTGCTGAGGCTTACGGCATTTTTAGCCCTCTGGTCTGCACGGGGCTCAGAGATTTTACACTGGGGACAAATGGACACTGTGATCATTTACTCTTTATAACTCCAACTAGAAAACCTCTCCCTGCCGGCCCCCCAGGAGTGCCAATGCTAATAAGCTTGAATGCGACTCTTGATCCAGACTAGGAACTGGGATGTAAGAGTCCTTTTCATTATTTATCTGTTGCTCTTAGACTTTTGGTTGAACGAGAAGTAGATCTCCTTTTCCAGCCTTTAGGTTAGAGACTATCTGTAACCTCCTGCTCAGGGGTAGACAGATCCCTGTCTCAAGACGGACATGACTGGCAGCCCTGCCCTCCTTGTGTTGGCTGGGTTATATTGCAGAATGACAGAATGGGTCTCAAGTCACTTACCCCAGTTTTTCATTGGTGTCACTCATTCCTCTCTGTGGGTGCGTCCTGGCACAGGCTGGAGAACAAGACATGAGTCTTCCAAACAGTCTAGTGTGTTTTTAACTCCCTTTGGTTCATAGACGTGTGTAACGGCTGAGAATGAAGGTTTGTGATCTATCTGTATCTCAACCCCAGGTGGAAGTGAGGAATACAGGGGCTTGTTTAGTGCAAGAAACACTCTGGAAAAAAAAAGATGTAAGCTGAATAGCACTTGGAAAAGAGCAAGGTACATAAATAGCCTGACAATTCATGTGTCCATTTCCTCTAAATACTTCTGTATCTGCCACAAATACACATCTCATGCTAACTCAACAAATTGATGGAAACACAAATCTTGCAGGGCTTAGATAGCGGCACTGAAGATCACTACGAATTTTAGCATTCATATCAAATGCACAGAAGATGACAATTTTGAACACCATGGCTTTATTCTGCAGATTCATCTTGAATGGACTATCAGTAGCGGTATAAGCACACATAAGTGCCTGGCGTCTGAAAATTAGGCAACATCTATACTGTGTAGTGTAGTTCCACTATTTTATTTGAGTTTTTTCTCTAGCTTTTCATTCAGCCAGAGAATTACCGACGGATCCTTTCTACCTAATGTTCCTTTGGACAGAAGAGGATGCTTCAGAAAATCTGACAATTCCTGTAGTATTCCAAATATCAAAGGTCAAGGACTTGTGTATTATATCAAGCAATTAAATACTGCAGATGGGAGAGAAAGTTAAATACTGAATTCCCCCCTACTCCTTTATTACCCATGACTTCCCTCAGCTGGCATTGCTCTTCAAGAAGGTTGCAGCACCACTGCCACCATTTCATATACAATATTAAACTGCTTAACATGATATACAGTCCTTCAGCTTTGATACTTGTTTTGAGAAGTACCAATGGATGTGCTAGTGATTTTGATGACGTGAGATATATTGCAGTCAGTTCCCAAGAAGCATTGTTTGTCAAAGCAATTTTGGCACACAGGGGTGTAAGCCAGACAACTGAAATGTAACGACTTGCTGTGCACAGTACTCTACCTATTAGCTCAAAGGAACTTCTTAATCTTTCTTCCAGCTGTAAAAATGTTGAGCAGTGTTGTATTGCTCTTCCTTCTCTGACAACTGGGAGAGACTGCGATACTGCCATTTGTTCCAGCTAGCAATTACTCTCTGTCATTTTTTAATTCCAATTGGAAATAGAAAAATGTGTTAAATGTTCATCTCAATTTTTCCTAAATGTAGAAGATTCTAAGCAAAAACGCAGGTCTTGCTGTGGACGGTACGGGGAGCAGTATAGTGGTTTTAGGCACCAGGAAGTAATGCTGGTGTGCCCATTTGTGCTGGCCCTGACCCAGAGAGAGCACTCGAGTGTTTGCTAAGCTTTAAGCACATGCTGAAGTCTTCCTCTCTTTTACTACATGCTCCTCTAAGCCAGCACCCTGCACCTGGATGGGCTTGATGTGCAGCAGGGTGGTTTGGAACCCCTTCCGTGCCACCGGACACGTCTCAGGCACTTCTCTGCAGAGTGTGATGGCAGCTTTCAGGTCTCTGCACGGCTGGGGCGTGCGGGCTGCGGGCACTCGCTCTCCCCAGCCACCCATGGCCCTTTGTGCAGGTGGCCAGAGGCACGGAGCCAAGGCCTTAGGGATGGACAAAGCGGTGACCAGATTGGTTTTGCCGTTTGATTTTGATTAAGGTGGTGTTACGGGGTTTCCTTTGCTCGTAAAAAAGAATGTGGCTGGGCAAGGGAGGTGGTGACAGACAGGCCCTTTAGGCGTAAGGAGCAAACGGGGTCACGGGGGACGCTGGCTTGGCTCCTTTCCCAGTCAGGGACGCCCCCAGCAGAGATTGCCCACCTCGGGCTCTGCAGGCTGGTGCTCCCGAGTAACCCCTCCCGCCCACCACGGTCAGCTCTCCCCCCTAACATCCGAGAGGGACGTCGCAGGGTGAGGGCCGGGGACCGAGCCGCCTGCCCGCGCTGCCGGAGAGACGGCGGCGGCGGCGGCGGCGGCGAGGGGTGCTGGCGGGCGGGGGGCTGCTGCGGGAGCCCGGCGCCGCTGCATTCCTCCCTGAGCCCAGCAGATGGTAACGTTACCCTGCGGACGGGCTCGGCTCCCGCGCAGCCAGCCTGGAGGGGAGCGCTTGCGCTTCTCCCTGCACGGAGTTAAAAGAAAGATTCAAGGAAATTATTCCGGCTTTCGGTACTGCATAACTGCCCCGAATCTGATCAGGATTGCTTTGAAGCTGCGTAGAGCGGCTTTCTTTTGAACGTGTCATTTATTAGTTTATCAGTTGTTGAGGTATTAATCCCCAGCCTGAAAGACAGCTTTAGTTTTCAACCAAAAAAGTCTGGCGTTATGTAAGGGTCACGACCATTTTAAGCCACGCGCGATTCTCATTCCCACAAATGGCAACCATAGGAGTAAGCAGGAGGGGTAAGTGGTTTGGGGGGAAACGCTTCCTTAGTCCCTTACCCCCTAACTCCCCTTCATTTTCTCCCCAAAATTTCTGAAAGTGCCTTTACACCTTTACCATTTTTATGTGTTTATTCATTATCTTCTTTGAATTCCAGGGTATTTTAAAGGATTCAGACTTTTCAGATGAGAACTAGTTCTTACTGGAATGGGAGAGAGGGAGTCAGGAAAACCATTACAAAACAAGGAGGGAAACCTGATGCTTTCCTTTTCTTCTCCCCCTTCTGCTCCCCCTTATTTCATCATGTTCGAGCAGAGCTGAGAGCGCTCTTTGGGCAGAGCACAGCAGCGTGCTAAGTGGGGGACCCACAGCTGTGGGGAACAGACTGAAGGTTTTGCCCCTAAACTGATTTCTAAGTGAAGATTTATAGCAACAAAGCAGTGCCCAGCCATTGAGATTTCCATTTAAAAGAAAAATTCTGGGGCAAGTACAAGGGCACTGCAAACGTGAGTGTGAACCAGCCACCAAAGCAGCATTTGAGGCAGCGTAAAGCAAAGCATGCAAAAAGGTGGCCATGTTATGGTGGGAAATCCAGAAGGAGCCTCAGATAGCAAGATGAAGACTCGCAGGGTGGTGCAAGAGCTGGAGACAGTGTCCCAGCAGGCTCACAGGAGAGGATTGAGGCTAATGGGATGGCCATGAGGTGCCAAGGTGTGGGAGGTACAGGCAGGCCATTTTAGTTGTGGGCCAGATTGACTAGAAGGCTCTCGAGTATCTTCCTGGTTTTACCTGAAGCAGTTAACCATTGGGTATGCGACTTGAAAGCATTAGTAGCAGAACTGTAGGCTGTGTATGTGCTTTTAATATAAGGTTCATTTACTAGGCATTGACAGATCTCTCAGTCAAAGCTGTTTTCTAGGGAGTGCAAACCTGTGACTGAGACATTCATGTGTTCATGCTTCACATGTGAGAAATGGTGCAAAATGAGACACCATTTTAGTTCTGGGAGTGCATGTACTATGTACCAAGGAGATCATTTTGGTAACATTGCCATTTTGCGTTTAGAAGAAACGAATTAACAAGTTTGATTATTTGTACTTGATAGAATTTTAAACTGTACATGCCAAATCCCAGAATTCGATTCTATTAGTATAACGTAACCCTCTTTTTTTTAAAAAAAAATTTTCACTTTCTGTAGCTTATCTTTCAGTGTATTTTACTTAATAATGCTTATAAGTTCAGCAGTAATATCAACTTTGTCTTTAGCTAAATAAGAAGGAATCCAGTAGAACTATAATAAATTTGATAAGATTGATTTTTAGGCTGCTTTTGTGTTTCTTTTTGTCTTTTGAAAATAAGAGTCATGTAGTAGGGTGAGTTTAATTTTGTTTTCTGACACCACACATACACCAGCTTGTACTATGACCTTTAAGGGAGGAGCAGAGACCTCTGGGCAAGGTCACTTTAACCTTTGAACAGAGGTAAATGGTTTTCAGTCCCTTGGGATTTCCTGGCCTACCACAAATAGGTCTGCAGTTGGCTGTGGATGGTGTCTTGCCCCTGGGTTCCCTTCTGAGTTCCTCAAGATGCAGTATGAGGTTCCTAACAGCTACACACTGCAAAAATATCCTGGTTTGGGCTAAACCAGAACTAATTCTGTTTTAGTGCTTTAACTTTTCAGTTAAGTCTCCTCTAACTAACTGCACTTTCTGAAACAGCAGCATGTTTTCCCAGACGGTGACTGCTTCTAGCAGTGATAAGGCCTGATGTTTACAGTTCGTACCAAGGAATGGTGTGCAGAGAGGCCCTTGCTTATACTTGTTCTTATAGCGACCAAGGTCACTGCTAAATCTTGTACTCCCTGTTGGGGTGCCAGGAGTGAAAAGGGTCGCAAACGCGTAAAAGGTCACAACTGCAGGAAGGAGCGAACCGGACAGGTGACCCAAAACTGACCAACAGAGTATTCCATCCCATATACGTCATATTCAGTATAAAGCTGAGAGATCACGAGGGTCAATCTCTCTTCTTCGATGGCCAACATCTGAGGAGGACTCTGTCTGTTCTTCTGTCGTCGATCCCGATCCGTGCATCCCTGAATCCAGCGCCTGAGTCCAGCTCCTGCATCCTGTCCCTGTCTGCTGCTGAGTCCAGCCTGGGACTGCCCCAGTGCCAGCTCTGCGGTGTGGTGGTGACGTATCGTCATCAGGGTGGGGGGAGTTGGGTTTGATATTGGTTTTGTATCTATTTGTACATATTGTATATATTTCATTATTTCCTTGTTCTTATTATTATCTTTTCTTTTATTGTTATTGTTTCATTAAAGCTGTTTTAGTTTTCTTTTCCAAACTGGAAAGTCTCTCTCTCTTGTTCTCTCTCCTTTTCCCCTTTGGGAGGGGAGAGGGGTTAATAGAGAGCGTCTGTCATTTGTTAGTGGCCGGCCCAGCCTCAAACCGTGACAAAAGTCCACCAGGTTTGCATAATGTTGCCACACAAGAAAATTCAAAAAAGCTGAAGTAAATACCAGTGAATGCAACAGTACCACACTAATATCTTGATAATGACAATTTAAATTATATTCCAAGTGCTGGTAGCAAAGATGAAGGCAAATTTCATTCAGGTGTGTGAAAGAGCTGCAAGTGTTGATTGCTGACATGAAGAATGCGTTCCTATATAAACGTTTGATCTTGCAAACTTTTATAATACTGTGAACAAATCTTTCCTGATGAATGATGACTCAGAACAGAGCTTTTCACTTGGCATTTGATAATTCATTTCAATCTCAGCAGAAAATAGTTGTTCTATTCAAGCGTACCGGGATGTACTTACTCTGTCCCTAATGAGTACATTAGAACAGGCAACTCATCCTTGTCTGATTTTAGCACAGGCTACAAACTTTATGACTGACTCATTATTCAGTCACCTCTCAGTCCTAAATAATAAAACTTCAATGAGTTGCAATGGTTTAATAACAGTGTTTTCCCTTTTTATAAATCACTCGGGTATTCACTGAGTTTTTGGAAGAATTTGGAAATCTTTGGGAATACTATTGGTGAACCTCATATTGTATTCTTTCTATTTTGATTGAAAGGCTTAAAAAATGATTTTGATTGTGGAACAGACTGACCAAAGAAAAATAAATGAGTTTACATTTTATCTACAGTCTCTCGACTAAACAAGTAGTTCAAATGTAGGCAGAGTTTTCAAAGAAAAGCGGATGACTCAGCAAAACCTGTCATATCAGCACTCGGTATGCTGGTATTGCCTATGGGACTGCAGAGACCATTTAGCATTGCTTTTAAGGGGGCCTGAGTCACCAACAGCGTCAAAAGACTTGTATCACTTGGGTAAGAAATTGCTCTGCTGTATTGGTGACCTTTGTCTCAGAGAACATAAAACATGTTTGCTCTCCAGAGTGTCCTTTTTGGTATTGATTCACTAGGAAAGACATAACTGAACCCTTCAGGTTACCCAGTTTGTTGAGGGCATGGAAGTGTAATGAAGATGCAGATCATCCTTTGCATAAACTGTCAGGTTTCAGAAAATGGTTTAGTCTGTTTCTAAATCCTGCAAAACAGCAGGGGAAAATTTGGTAGGTGTACCATACAGCGTGGAACATTTGTGTACTTAATTCTCACTGGGGCAGTCTCACTGTCTTTGGGGAAGGTGAATGAACATACCGAAATGTCTCTATAGTAATGAAAGAAAACTCATTGTGCCACTGGAGATTGAAGCTGCATGGCCCCGTGGGTAATAAATTGCTACTATTCAGGCTCATGAAAGCATCAAGGAAAGCTGATGCAGAGTACTCTAATGACCATTATAACTGACTGCAGTGAAAAAGACTGTTATTTAAGTAAATTTCAAAATGTACTGTAAATTGAGCAAAGGTACAGCTGCGCTTATGCGCTGAGACAGCCTCCGGTTTTATTCAGTCTGACAGACTTTGCTCTCTTTGAATTTAGGCTTTATCTATGTGAGCTGAATGCTTTTGGTATTTATGGCCCCTGTTTGTAGGGAAAGCAGCAAAGCCAGGGAGAAGCGGTCATGTTAAACAGAGGCTTCAGCTGGACAGCACAGGCTTTGGGTGAAGGCAAGGCAGTGGAGGGTCCAGCCACCATTCAGCACTCACCATGCTACCTTTCCCCCAAAACACCTACTTCTACCTCACACCAAACATGACCCCTATGAAGACAGTGTTTCCGAGTGAATCTAAGAGGGTTCGTTGAGACCAAGTGACAATACTTCACAGACAATTCCATTGCCACAGAGAACCAAGATTTTTGCTTTATATGACCTTCCAGACCAGACAGTACAGGTTTTTTTCCCCATTGTGCATAAGCCAGATTTGTTTGATTGATGTCTACTCCTACCCCACTTTATAAGCTACTTGGTTTACAGAACCGTTTGAGTGCTCACGCATACCTATTTGCTTGAAAATAAGGGAGCACAAGCACAAAGTTTGTTTGCTGTGCCATATGGGCAGTGAAATTTATGGCATACTGTCAGTCAGTATGACACATCCTTGCCTTGGGATTTCCAGCTCAAGGTAGGTCAACAGCTCTCATCTCATGCTTGTTTGGCTGGGTCCTTTGAGGTTGACTTTGCCTTTTGGCTGCTTGGGTCTTTTGGGTCTAGTTGGGTCTTTTTCTTGAGGGTAAGAGGTGGTGCTATGAGTTAATTTTTCTCTGAAGAGACTTTGATTATTGTGGAGTCATGTAGTACACCCATTTAAATCAGTTTATCACCTGGCAGGTACATTGTGATCAAGTAACTGAGACAAGCAACTTGCAGTAAGCAGCTGCCAGCAACATTTGGGCAGGCAACACTGCAACAAATCATCTGTGTAAGCCTCATGTTCAAGCACATGGGGTCAGACCTGCACTTCCCAGGAACCAACTAATCCCCAGTTTGGTTGAAGTGTAGTAAATAAAGGTGGACATCTTAGCTAATGAATTAGCCATGGAGAAAATAAAGCACACAAATTACCATCAACTGCTTATAATCATGACCTTACTAGAGAATAAAATGACTGAGTCAGGATTAAAAAATTGTTGGATGGGTGTTTGCTGACATAATTTGGTTACTGAATAACTTTCCAGTAATTGGTGGTAATCAGTCCAGTCTTTGTCAGGCAAAATGGGGACTTTCCTTGAGTGAAGCCCACGAATGCTAGCAGAAAGACAAGTATCTAAAAGATAGAGCAGTTCTCTAAGGAGGGGCTCTATGGTCTGCATGAAGCTTGAGGTGAGGACGTAATCCAAGTACTGATGGCGTCCAGAGCATTGCCAAGTAACAAGTAAAGAGAGAGGAATGAACTAAAAGTTTTTTCTCCCAATTGCTTCTGAGTTTCCAAAGATTATTGAGAAGCTGCACAGAAGTAGCTCATTAACTCTCAACCTTTCGCTTTTTCTTCTTCAAATCTGTGAATAACAAGATCATATAAGTCACCAGTCAGATGATTAAAGCTGACTAGCGTTTATTAATAGGTCAATTTCGTTATTAATGTTGAAGTGATATAAACAACTCTACAAAGTTTTTTTTTCACATGCCTCCAAACCTTCTTAGCTAATTACTTCTCATGGTATCATCATCTCTGCACCACTCCTGAATCCAGAAGAAATTCAAGGAAGCAGCTGGCGTTGTTGGACATGCATTGTGTAAAAAAGGGGATCTGACCAAGCATTTCTCTTTCTAGGTTAGTGTTCTGCTGCACTTGTTTGATTCTTTGTCTATTTATGACCAATTTTGAAACTACTCCAAAGAACGAGAGCTGAATGTCTTGAACCAGCTGAGAGCACTTGTGTTTAGACATGAAGTTAAAGATCAGAAGTTTTCATGAGTGACAGCTGTAGAGGAAATAGGTGCTAAATGGTGTCAGCCTGCCCAGATTAGGCTCCTTCAAGCAGATAACTAGCTGGAATTAGTACCTTACCCGTATGAAGCAGTTGTTCAGTGTTTGCACTGAACAAAATCTCTTTCGTCTTTACTCATTTCCAGCTCACAAAAGCAAAATAAAGGGCTGTCTCAATTGCAGTTTAATAACATCTGTCAGTTGGAGCCTTTTCCTTTACGTATTTGGAGTGCTCGATCGATGTGTTACCCAAGTTGCCCAATGGTCGCTGGTTCTTCTGGAGAATCTGTCTTTTTGACTCACCTATACTGCTCAAAATGCCTGATGTTCCCACTCCCTCCCAGTTTAACCCAGTTTCAGGTGGGCTAAAATAAATTTGTACCATGTTTTGACACTTATTTTGGCACCTGCCAGCTTGTGAATACATCTAGTGACTATGGTGGTAGGCTAGAAGCATGATTAGGCAAAACAGAAGTCACAAGTGAAAGGAAGGATTAAATATAGTTAAGAGTTTTGCCAATATTCTGTGGCATTAAGGTTTCACAGCTGTGAGGAGTTTTTGTCAATGTATATTGTTTTATAAATTGTATTGTTTTAGCTCGTTCTGTGACCTGATTCTGAAGGAAATTGCATAATTAACTTCCTACATATTTGACAATAAAATTCAAAGGAATCAAGAAGTATTTAAAATTACAAATAACTCTATTTCTTAAATATCTGACATTGGTTAAATATATATCTTCCAGCTACATTTAATTACATTTCTTTTCAAAAATATCCCCTGGTTTCCAAAATTAGGTCAGTTACTACAAATAGCTTGGCTCATTTAAACAGTTCTGAATATTACAGTTATGAAAACTGACTTATATAATATTTATAATGTCACATATTTTTGGTTTTCAGTTAAATAAAAAAATTCTTATGCCTTTAAAATGGAGATAATAAAAGCCAGAGACTTGCAGTTGGCTGTAACATTAAGGTGGACAGGTGGTCATTGACTTCAGTGTGATCTCCATCAGGCACACAGGCTGTTGTGCATCTCTCCCTGTGAAAGTGGGCTCCTTTGAAGAGTCTTTTCCCTTATGACTCTCAGACCCGTGAAGGACTCAGAATTTAAATGGACCCAAATTAGTTGTTCTTGTTTTAAGAAAGGAGCTTAACCTTTGTGTTACACACGCTTGAATAATTCTGCTGAAACCAGTGAGAATCTCTGATGGTTTTAGCTTGCTGCTGCTGAAGTAACTGAAAATTTGATCTGGGTCTGAAGGATTAGCGACTTGGGCATCACTAGCACTGAGTGAAAGCTAAAAAGCTGTAAGCATGGGAATCTTGAAGGAGCATTTATACCATCTACCAAAGAATGCTTTGGACATTTCACTTTGATGTTCCACATTGGAGGTGCACACCTCCTTTCTTTGGTTATGTAGCGAACTGGACCACCAGCACATGGGTTAAATATCAAACACACCTGATGTCAGCAGTGTTAATAAGCCTCCACTTCTTGTGCAAACCTCTATTCTTTTCCATGTTTGTCTTAGGAGAAGGAAGGCATGCAGCTAGGAGACTGACACTTCTGAAGAGGACACAGGAACTGAGTGGGTCCCAAGTTAAGGGAAATGACGCAGTGATGCTCCCATCCACAGCTAGAGCCATCTGGACTGCCTCTGAAACCAGGTAGTCTCCCCAGGCATGCAGAAGCATGTTGGCATGAGGCTGACTTCCAGGTCAGGGGCTGAGCATAGCAGTTAAGTACAACTACCACTGGCTTCAAATGCTGATGAACTAAAAGGTCCAGAAGGCTGAGGTGCGGTGACAGTCACACAGGGGTCATTCAGTCCAGGCAGGGTCACACGCTGTTGGTTCAAAACAAGTAAGTTACATACCAAGACTACTCATGTCATTTTTCCAAGCACGGACAGCAGGCATCAGTGAAGACTGCAAAAATCTGAAAAATAAAATACCAGTTGGCAGATGCTAGACATGAAAGTGAGACACAGTTTGGGATGAGGTAACATATTCCTGAAATTGTCACTGCTCATGATTTGACAGGGTTGCAAAGGAAATAATTTGCCCAGTTTTGAAATATGCATTCGAACGTCTGTTCCATTAAGCACACATCAGTATGTTGCCACCTGTTCCAGTCAGGCTTGATAATGAATGGTATGCAGAGACAATACACCTGCCTGGCCTTGTAAATGTTCTGCAGGGAAAAATCAGGATTAGGTAATGTAAGTCAAATTTGGATGGATAGTCCTGTTACAGTCAATGTTAAATCCAGTGCCCTTAATTACTTTCTTGCCTGAATTGGAAACCCTTCAAATAATGAGGGGGGGGGGCGGGGGATAAAACTTCTTGACAGTTAAGAGCCAAGGAACATAATTTTGTTGCAAGGTCCATCAGTTGCCCACAGATGACAGCAAATCCCCATGTAGATCAATCAGAGAGGTAGTAGAAAATGAAAGTAAGGGTTGGCACACACACTATTTAAAGATTTTAAAGCTGATGTTGCCATGAATAAAGATAAAGCAAGCAAGGCTGCCATCAAGATCCCACTGAAATCAGTAGGAGTCTTCCATTTAGCTTGCAGGACTGTAGAGCAGACCTTGATGTAGCTATTATAAAAAAAAAAAAAAAAAAAAGAAGGAAAAAGCACCAATTAAGGCCAGGAAAGGGGTTAACTTTAAGTATGCACTACTGGCTTTGACCTATGGGCTTGAGTACTTTGAACACTAGTTTATTTTCTGGCTAAAAGCTGGGACTCTTTTAATAGCTTCCAAAAACCTTTGTCTGAGGGAACCTCACTCTCACATCCATGTGGAGCAGACATGGGCTTATGCTGTGCTTTAAACCTTGGGGTGGAAATTTCTGCCTGGGAAGTTTTCCTGCCTAAATATTTAAGAAATTGAAGCTGTAGGTGTCTCTGCTAGAATGACTGTGAAGTGCTGTAAATCAGCAAGAGATGAGAGGATAATATGCACATCTCAGGCACCAATTTCTGCCTGTTGGGCTCTTACATGGTGTTGATGCTGCGAAGAATCACTGCCAAATGAGTTTGTTCCAAACGGGCTCTTGGACTGTTATCCCACCATGGCATTTCATTACTCACCATGTTAAAAGAGAGGTGAATCATTGCAAGGGCTCATTGTGCTTCCATATTTGCCTGTTTATCAAGCCCATATATGGCTTTCCTAGGTAGGAGCTGTGTGAAATTCAGAAACACCTCTTCCTTTTTTTTTTACTGTTCTTTTGAGAAGCAAGTATTTATAGCTGTGCTGCCTGCGAGTCAGTTGGCCATTCATTGGTCCCTAACCAACTCGCAGTTACAAAGTGTACCTGCCCGTCACAAACCAAGTGCATGCTGTACAACAGGTAGCTCAAACGCTTTGTGTATCACATTGATTTATCACATAATGCAAGCGTATGAGAAATAACAAATGCAAGTGAATCAAGGCTGGACAGAAAGAGTCAAGTTTTATAACTAGTTAATATTCCTTTTGCAATCTTCTCCCATCAGTGAGCTGTCACTGGACAGCAAAATACTGAGATCATGCCTCTAGATATTTCAGCTAGGAGCTGCTCTTATCTGATCAGAAACTGGCTGTGAGCCACGTCACTGAGATCCAGCTACTAATGCAACTTTTTCTGAAGGTCAAGGATCATCACTTCTGGATTCAGGAAATTATTGCTCACCAGTTGGGATGTTAAACACAGCATTGCAGACAAATACCAGGATAATTACACAGGGAGGTTATCATACCATATAACTTAGGAGCTAATTTAGGTACCTAAGTCACTTAGAGAGTCTACAAAAAACCACTGACTCCCTCAAGGGACAATCCAAAGCTTCAAAATTAAATAACTAAGAAAGTTTAAAAAAGCTGATGTGAACATACTAACTGCCCTCCATGGTTTGTAATTCCCCTTGTACTTTAACTGGTCATGACACTTCTCACAACCTCCTTGAGTAAAGCTGTTGTATGATCTTGCAGAAGTCTGCTAGACTTTTATTGCACCCCACAGTACAGGAGGCTGCTTTTGCCTGGTGCCCCTGGGTCATCCTTCAGTAGCAGAGGAACTCTACCAATGCACGTAATAGGGTATTTATAAAATATGATTGCACATTTGATCCCTGATGTTCCCAATTGAAGATATAGTACTGGGTTCATGTAAAATGCCTCTGTCAGCAAGTCCTTGAATTACTGCATACTCCTGAGGTGCGTGAGGCATTATTAATAGGCTTTCTTATTCCAGGCTCTGGTTTGTGAGGGTACTATACACAATGCGTGTACTACACGTTACTCACCCACGATATCATCCCATGAGTTTAAGCTGAAGCAAGGCTTGACCATATGAAGAAGGAAAAAACATTCAGCAATGTTAATCCCCTCATTGTACTCAGTTCTTGAAAGACCTGATTGGCTTGATCCTTTTCTGACAGATGTCAATGACAGAATCGTCGTTAAGTGCAATGTTGTGAGTCAGGAAGCTTTCTGTCATATAAACAGTCTTCATAAATACGTGTGAAATGTAGAATCATAGAAGAGAGCTGGAAAGGACCTTAAAATGTCAGCCACAGCAGGCCAGACAGCCTGGTGGACATTTGTCTAACCTCTTCCTCAAGAACCTCACAGATGGACCTTCCCCAGGTGGGCTATTCCCCAGCTTTACTGCCCTTAGCTGAGCCAATGTGCTTCCTGATGTCTTGCCGGAATCTTTTTTTGCTGCAGATAAAACCCACAGGTTTTTGTCTTATCCATCATGGACGCAGAAAATGGAAGACTCCCTTCTTTGCAGTAGCCTTTTATGTATTTGAAAACTATTACCATGTCTCTGCTTCATTTTCTCTTCCATAGATTGCACAGAACCAATTAGTTCAATCTTTTCATTGCAGGTCATGTTTTCTAGTTCTCTGATCATTCTCACAGTGAATACTAAGAGCTTTGAGAAAGGAAAAGGGAATCAAAATTATTGTACTGGTTATTACTATTATTAAAATTAATGATTCAATCACAATGCATTTTATTTGGGTTATTGCTAATCTAACTTTACCTTTAATGCTTAATAATGTGTACGCAGATATATCCCTACGGATTGTGCTTCTGTGTTACGTTGGCTCACAGACTTTGTGAGTTGTGTTTCAGGAAATATAAAAGGCCTACAAGCTAAACAGGCATGCTCTCAGGGCTAAGAAATATAGACATCCTGTGTTTCTCACTATATGGTAGCTAATGCTTCATTGATAAGAACAGATACTTGTCTGAAATTGCCTATATGCTACCAATGCACAAGTCCACGATAGTGGTGTAAACAGCTTTAGCTGGACTGTCCTTCCTTGTCCTGTTGGGCACAACCCCAACCTCTGGGGCTTCTGCAGCTTCTGCTGAAAATCCCCAACACCCCAGTTACCCCTCCACTCCCTGCTTATTCCCTCAGCTCTGTGGCTGACCATGGACTCAATGGCTGCAGTGTAATGGATGGGAGGGTTGAATTTAGGTTACACCTCTGGCCTTAGTGCCAGCCTTCCCTGTCTGATGAAGCTGCCATCCGAATAGCCTTCCTTTGGGCAGAGGTCAGACGAGGGAGTTTTCATGTACTGCACATGATATGAAAGTCCACATTGAACAAGACTTCCAAAGTGCTTCTGTGTGCAGTGTTTCTGATTTGGCAGAAGTTTGCTTTGAATGGAGGCTTAAGTGATAGACTTACACAGTTTACCAAATGTAAACACAAGGGCAGTCCCAAGGTGCTGTTATCTGAAAGAACCTTCAGTTATCGACTCTTCTAGTTGAGTAGCATCTAACAATAGAGCTACTGAAGTCCTATATAATACCAAAAGAACCTTATTATATATGATCCATACATAAAGAGTGCAATACTTCCATTGATGTGTCACTGTGAAAATACTCTGCAACAAATGCAAGAATAAACTTTGAAGTGTGTCAGTCTAAGTAAAGGTGGACAGAATTTGTGATTCCTATTACCTGAAGAGCTATATAGAGGGATATCTGACAATCAAAGAGTTAATCCAATTGCAAAATGAAAACTTTCCATGCAAGTTGCTCCCTTAAGAGATGCATTCTTCATTTTCACTCAAAATCTGTAAGAAAAAAAGAAGAGGAGGATAAAAGCTGATAGAAAGCTGTGCAATTTAGGGGAGAAAGGAGAGGAACAAAACCAGAGGGGAAAAAAAGAGGAACAAAAGAAACTCACTCTGAAAAAAGGGATAGCAAAGAATATCCACTAAAGACAAGAGAAAGGCTGGCGTCAAAGGAGATTTTCAGCCTCAGAAAGTATCCAGCAGCCAGGCACTGCAGGTGATATCACCACCAAATCCCTTCTATAGAGAGAGCTGCTCCTGCAGCACATGCTACTGATGTAGGTGTTAGAAGAGAAAGTGTGATTTTTACAAGACTGAACTTCAGAGGTATTCTTTGAGCACCAGGATTCAAGCTGTTTTCCAGTTACTGAATGAAGCTCAGTGGCCTGTTTTGCCTTTTGCATTTCTCTTTTTTCATTTACCTGTTACTTTTGAACTCCTGCTTCAGTGAGCTATAAAAATTAAAAAATATTTAGCTTTTTATTTAAGGTACAATGACTTTGGATTTTGCTCACAGAGAAAAAGGTTCCCTGTGGAAAGCTGATATTTTTATGTAAGAACATAATATCTCCACTGGAACATCCTTTTGAGGGAGATACAACAAAAGAAATGGGATTTGATCAGAATTTTATGGACTGCTCTAGTTCCTTATTTCACCTGTAAAATAAATTATGCATTATTATCATTGAGTTCCCTGCGTCATCTAAGTCCTAACACCCCCCAAAGGATGATGCGCCCAACAATGATGTCACATCTGTGAATCCCTGTCACCAGAATCAATTATTCATAATCTGTCACGCACATGCTTTCTTCTGCTAAGTGGTGGCCTTGCTCCTGCAAAGGCGCTGTTCGGAGGACCGATTGTTTCCCCCTGGGAAAGCGTGTGCCTTTGGCTTTGCACATGCAGTAGTCTGGGGAACCAAAAGCAGCCCCCCCAGCTCCCAAAGTCCCCAGGAGCAGAGCAGGGAAGCATGCAGCAAACCCAGCATGCCCCTGGGTGCCTGAGAGCTTTCAACGACAGCGCATCTCCCCCTCCGGTGCCGATCCGTTTGCAAGCGAAAACACAGAGCAAACACGCAGATGAGGAGATTTCATTTTGCTGGAGCCATTCACAGGGCAGCAGCTCCCAACTTCCAAGCTCAGTTCTTCAGGCTGTTTATGAGGCTGCTGTTAGCTTGGTGTGTTATAATGTTAAAAAAGCCAAAGAACTCTGTGAGCCGCAGTAGTAATGAAACCGACTTTCCATCGGATTTGTTTCTGTTGCTTGAGTGACCTTTTTAACTGAACTACAAGACAGTAGTTCCCTTTCAGCTATTAATTGCTCCTTTAGTTATAGCTAACCCCACTAGTTATAAAATGAGCCCCATTCTCCCTCGCAGCCTTCCTCCCACAGAGGGTTTGATGGTAACACACGTGGTGCTGTGCACCTTTTGAAAGGGCTAAGAGCATCAAAAGTGAGTTGTGAAACAATATGATTGCTTGAGCCTGGTCCCATTGCTCTGCCAGTGGCTACTTTATGAAAAGGGGAGAAATTAGTTTGTTTAGGAAGCCTCCACTCCTTTCTCAGATTTGAGTGTTTGAAAGTCATGGTGAGGGGAATGGCAAAGCAAACAGATGTGCATAGACTGGCTTGTTTTCATAAGAAACCAAGCTAGAAAATGTGCTTAAAGTGTCTTCAGGTACTGCACTGACCTTGAGCTCTCTCACTTCATTAATTTTGTGATTTTATCACCACATTTTACAATTAAAAAAAAATTCTTTTCCCCCTTCCTGCATAAAAATTCATGACCCTCCCTCTCCTACCCCTCACCAATCTCCCACTTTCTTTCAACTCTCATAATCCTTGGTGTGATGATGGGTAAGGAAATGTTTTCAGACAAAAGTCTGATATTTTAATTTTGATAACCTCCCCGAGCAGCGAGGTTTGTGTGGGATGTAGATTACTGAAAGCAACGCACAATGTGCCCCTGTCACCCGGTAGACTTAAGAAGCGGATAACCCTCAGGGAAAAAGATGGTTCGAAAGAGGAATAAGTAATAACACATTTTAATTTTTCATGCATCACTACACACTTTTTAATGGAAGGAGAGCCCAAACTGTGAGCAAAGAGAAGGTGAGAAAGAAACAGCAGCCTTAGTCTTTGGATGGGCACATACAGCAGTGGGGGTCTGTGGGGCCCTTGCCAGCAGCAACAGTTGAGGCCAACCCAGGGCATGTTGTAGCAAGGATAAGTTTTTCTGCACATTTTTATCATCTGTCCTAAGGAGTTCAGTAAGCTGCACAGCCCCATAATCCCTGGATCCACGTGGTGCCCACTGGCACGGCTAGCTGAGGCAGAGAGGGAAGGAGTGATGGCAGTGGGGTAGAGCCCTGAGCAGCCCTTGCCAGGCTGGTGGGGCACTGTGAGGCACCAAGGGTTACAAATCAGGGCCCAGAAACTGCCCAGCCAGGGCTGTGGGTGCTTGGCCACAGCCTGGCAACTCGCCTGCCCAGCAGAAGGAGTTCCCCTGCTCCCTAGGGATGCCTTCTCTCGTCATGTAGCATTCAGCTGGCAGCGGTTGCCTGGAGCCCTGAAAGGCGCTGAGGAACCTACTCACATTCCTTTCAACCCCAGGGCTCATCAGGAGGCACCGAACCCATGGCACAATTTGGTCCTTCAGCAGAAAGCTCCCCCTTCAAAGACTTACACAACCAGAACCTTTCCTAAGGCAGAGAGGTATCGACCTGATGCTATCTAGCACTGCATTTCTCAGTAAAATCTACCCCAGGAGTCCACCCCGGCAAAGCACATCCCAAGTACTTTTCCCCAAATAGGGCAGGGCAGGAAAGATGCAGGAAGGACTGCTCCTGCATGTTCAAGGTGGAGGCTGAGACATGTGCATCTTCAGGGCCACTGCTGAAGCTTCTCTGGCCCCCCATTCCCTTCCTTGCAGACTTTCTGCATCTTGCAGGCTGCCACCGCCAAAAGATGGTGTAGACATGGCCAGAGGGATGAAGATTTAGCTCCTTCCTACTGTTTTAACTCCAAAGCTTGATGTCTCTCTTGATAGCTGCCCTTGCACCTATTTTGTGATCAGACTTGGATATACCTATAATACTGTTTATTGTTTGGATTATTTTTTAACTCTTTGAGTATAGTTGTCGGCCTTTACTAATCTCACATCACCTCACTCAAATGGTATTACAATGAGAAATTACTAAAGCGACTGAAGGAGTCACGGATAAGTAGCTCATGCCTTAGCTTTTCAAATAAGCTTCTAAAAATTGTTTCTGAAGTGTTTCCTGAGTAATAACAATGCCCTGTCAAATGGGTTGAAAACCTATTCCCAACACTTTCTGAATGAGTATGTAGCCCAAGAGAGCTGCTAGAAGGAGGGGTGTGGGGGAGAAACGGCTGCCTGGAAGTATGGAGACAGGGTGAATGATTAAAAATATACAACTACAGTACATATAGCACATAACAAAACTGCTAAACTGCAATAAAAAAGGAAAATGATGGCTTTGTATAGGAGAACTTGAAGTTGTTACCCATCATGATGCTTTCCTGTCACTCTTTGCATGAGGAAGCTACAAGAATATACTTGCAGAAATGAAAGCAACGTGGCCCAACTGCAGTTCCCGATTCGTTCTGCTGCAGCCAATGCGTTTGGGTCCCTGAGACAGAGGACAGCATTTAGACAGTGACAGGGACCACCCCTAAATACAACACTGGATATGAGTAAGAATTATTGAGTAGGTCAGACAATTTGGGTATCAGTCCCTGTTACCCTTAATTATGAGTTCAAGTTTGAGCCTTTCGGTCTTCAGAAAGTCCAGACAGCAGCTCATTTGTCAGCCCTGTCAGTTTTTAAGTTTGTTGTTGTCTTCTTGGCAGACTAGACCGATTTGGTGATGGTTGCCCTGGGACTGCTCGCCCTCCTGGTTTGTTCTTGAGTCCTGGCTACCTGCCTGCAGCCTCACTCTGGCTGCAGCTCGGGCAAGTCTCATCATCTTATGTTGTGCTTTCTTGCAGTGCAACTATAGACACACATCAACCCTCCCTTTACCTGTCTACTTGCTGGTCTGTTGACCCTGTGTGTTTAGTTTGCTAAATCTGTGGCTGGGCTTGAGTAATAACTACCTAACCAGAAAGCTTGAGCAACTGCTTGTTTACATCCGCACACATAAATAATCAGACAAAAAACTATTCAACACATTTCATGTTCTAATAAACATAAGCAACACTTATGCCACTGACCCATATTACATTTTATACTGTTTTGCCATAAGCTTTTTTCAGTATCAGAGATTTATTGGCGGAACAGACATGTAAGCTGGTATGACAGCATCTCGTTTTGGAAATGCTGCCAGGTTCTAGGTTCCCCTCAGACATGTTGAAGCTCCCCCTTATATCTCAAATACGACATGCCATCAAAGAACTTGTCGCACAGCAGCAGATGTTTTCCTGAATACCTGTTTCTGATGGAAGCTTCTGCTCTTCTTGACTGTAATCCTTTGGTTGTAGCCGGGTTTGTGGATTCATGTTTTATGACAACATAGAAGTTTGCAAAAGGTCTTGTGCATAGGTACCAAAAAAGTGTCTGCTGTGACTACAGGCTACCACAGTACGCGTTGCATAAACCAACCAGTCTCCACCTTCACTGTCATAAACTTTGTCCATACTCTTCCTTCCAAAAGCTGTTCCCCAGCTTCACTCTTCTCATGACTGGAAATCTTTTTCTGATTTACAACCTAAGTTTATTCATAGGCAGACTGTGCCTGTTTCTTTTTACCAGCTTGTCCATTGCCTTTCACAGTTTTTTTGCCTCCCTGGTGCTTAACTACTGGATGTATTGACAGAGGGCAATAGGGTCTTGCTCTGACTTTGTTTTGCCCCCCTTTCCTGCTCCTCTTTCCCTTCCCCTTTGAGTGTCTGCATCCAACATCTGCTTCTCCTACTTCCAAACTTTCACCTCTGATCAGTGAAGGAGGGTGCCTCCAGCAGCCACTGAGTGCACAAGAATGTGTGTCTCTCTCCGGATCCTTGCCTGAAAGCACATGAATAGTGAAAAACAGGCCAAGAAAGCCTGTAATTTTCACCCTGGAGGTAATGGGATCATCAGGTGCAACTAGTTTGTGGCAGGTTCAAAACACACAGTCCTGCTTTATCCATTGCCTGGAAAATTGCTCAGAGAGCTTCTCTGTGCCCCAGGGCAGCGATGGTGCTAAATGTTGACATAGACTCAGAAAGCGAGTCCACAAATTACAGTTGAGAGTTGTTAAACCCACACGTTTTCCCTGCTAATGTCCTCCAGCTGTAACTTGCTGGAGGCAGAGAAAAATCTCCTGGGGAAGTACCGAGGTGCGCTGGCTCTTGTGCTCAGCATTCCTGTTGCAGGGCATGTGTGCCTGGACAGGGGCTTGGCCACCCATCCACCCTCACTCCTGCAGGTCCATGCCAAGGCTCAGGCAGCAGAGAGGAAGAAGGCTGAAACACCAAAAATCCCAGGTGCCAAGAGGTTGCTCTTTCGAGACCCTCAGAGGCCACACAGAGGCAAGGCAGATGCTGAGGGTGCTGCTGGCCCTGCCACCGGGGCTCTCTGGCAGCCTGGCCATGGGCACTGGTCGGTAGGTGTCAAGTGTTAGACCCAGTGAAAGGAGCGTCACAGCCGGCTCCACACACCAGGAGCAGTGCCTTGGGCGGGGAGGGAGCAGCCTGTCCGAATTGAAGCCTCTTGGGGGCCATTTGCCTTACAGGGGTGACAGGCCTGGCTCTGCAATAGCCTCATGCGAGCGGTGTGCGGTTTGTTAGGCTGTCCTCCTTTCCGTGGTCTTGTTAGCAAATCTTTTTTTAACTCAGGATCTTTGTTCATTTCATATTTCCCTGGGGAGAAAGGTGACAATCTGATCCAGATTGAGACACTAAACATCCCTACATGAGGCCACCTTCTGCACCCCACCTTCCACCTTTGCCTGGCAAAGGGGGACCTCCACTTCATCAATTCCCATTCATGCAGCAGGGGAGGAAAGGCTTGCACATGATACCAGATCTGAGGGGTGAATTTATGAGGAGATTCATAATGCGGCATTATAACTCTACCGTCTCAACACATCAAAGTGCTCCCAAATTTTGAAAAATTACAGTAGGGATTCCGAAACTTGTGGTCATGGATCAGTGGTCCAAGGACTGCATCTGAGGGCCCATGGAAGGTAACCAAACCCAGGAAGCTGATTGCCAGTGGGCTTAGATTTAATCCATCCATGCAAGCATCTGCTGGAGAATATAGGACTCCCCAAACAGGAAAGATTGAAAGGAACTCTCTCTAAGGTTTAACCCATACTGAAGATTGCTGCTTCTATTTAATTTTCAGTCAAATACCTATGTTTGTCTAGAAACAGTTTGTCATAGAATTATCTTTTTCTTCCTTCTGGGTGGTACTGAAAAAGTATTTGCTTATGTGTACAACTGCCTCCCTGGAATGGGAAAATCAATTGTGAGTATAACTGCCCTATCATTGCACATACTAGTAAAAAGTCAGTACTACTCCTATAGGAAAACACGATGTTAGAAATCGCACGGTACAAACAAGTACTTTTTTGAGCTAGGCTGCAGCTTTAAGCCCTGGACTTACAAAATCTTGCTCTGTTAATGTTACGCACTGCAAGTTGCCTGATTGAAGTTCAGTAGGGCTGTTTGCGCTGCATGAAGCTAAGCAGTCAGGGAAGGCTTTGAGGGACTGGGGGCTCACACAGTAAGCGATGGGCTATCACTATGCTCCCTCAAGGGCAGACAAGGGAACAACTAATAACTTTGCCTCTGCGATAAGGATCTGTTTGTCTAAGGATGTGCCTATGTGGTCTTTAGGGCTGACAGATTTTCTCTGCTTAGACTCCAGGAGAGCTGAAGGGCAGCTACCTCTCAGCATCTGGGTACAGGCATTACCATGGCATTTACTGCAATGAACACATGCTGCCGCGCAGCCAGTTTATGCCTTTAGTATGCCATGTGGGTTTGCCCCCATAAGAGCAGGAGAAAGGCCGTAGCAAGTCAGACCAGAGCTTTATCTAGCTCAGCATCCTGGCTCTGCTGTTGTCCAACAGACAATTCACAGGGAAAGTGTGTAAAGGAAAGGGCCAATATGAAATGACTCACATCTGATAATGAACGACTGACAATGTTCAGGCACTTTCCAGCAAGGCAGTTACATCCAAACTGTCATGTTTAATAATAACTGAATGTGAATGAATGAGTCTAAATGTTTTTGAACAAATACATACCATCGAGTTCAACATCCTGTGACAGTGAGCTGTACAGTTTTTCTTAGAATCACAAGTCACCCTTTAACCGCTATTCTCTTATTCCAGAAAGCTAATAATTTGTTTCTGTTTCTCCCTTGAAGTCCACTGAGCCAGCCTGCATGGGACCAGAGGCAAGATTTTGCCTGTCTTCCATTCTACAAACCAGTTGCCTCTGTGGCTGCTACCTGTCTTGCCTCGCATCTGCCCTGTGACTGACTACATCAGTGGCCCACTCAACCCGTATACCTCCATGCAGTTGCCTGGAGTGGGTAAACATCTTTGCCTCGGTAGGTTCTGGCGTGTGACAACATCAGAAGAAATTTGAGCCATGCCTAATGATAGCATTACTGTGTGGCTCTTCTCTGGGAATAGCAGGAATCGCTCTTTTAATGCTGCCAGATTTTATGCACATGATTGAATATTCCCATGTTCTTTCTCCCCTGAGTGACAAAGTCTGCCGGCCCTCAGGAGGAGCCCATGTACCATGCATATGCCAGCACCCATTACAACTCTCTAGGTAGAGGGGGCTCACAGTTTTCCTTTATGACTGTCACTGTTCAGATGGAGTTTCTCTGCAGCTCTTGTTGAGCTGATTGGACTGGAGTGGAAAAAAACAACTTCTGCAGCATTCTGAAAAAAGCCAGGCACTGAAAAAGACCCTCTGCTGTGTCCATCTATTTAAGGAGACTTGAAAGAGAGGTTAAATGGCAACCTAACATTTCTGAGGCATTTTCTTGCTTTTTTCCAGTAGGTTTCACTGTTCCTCACCTTGATGCACATGAACTCTGAAGATGTTAAGTGACTAAGGCCACGATTTTTGGTCAATAAAAAGGTTGTTTATTTGTCTTCTTGACAACTGTGCATAAGCAACTTCATTACTAGAAAAGAAAAAAAGGTGGACCTGGCACTCATGGAGTACTCATATATAATTCTGTTATTACTGTTGGCCTTAAAATACTTCAGCATGACAAGATCAGAGCCAGTGTCATCCTTTTTTATTTAAATTTAATTTAAACAAAATAATGTTCTTCTTGCTCCATTTCTTCCAATCCTTTCTCTTTTCCTCCTCTCTTCATTTTTCTTTATAATTTCAAAGTTGGTCCCTTCACCAATGTCACCCCCTTCCACAGTCCCACATTTCACCTTTGCAAAACACAGCAAGAAGCCATCCGTTTATTCTGCATGTAATTTGTAGCTATTTGTTTCAGTTAAAAACAAGACTATGCAAATTAAGCTGCACTGTCATTCAGCAGATGCCATTCAAGGCTTTCGCAGAGAGAGACAAAAGTTGTTGGTCTTGTCTGATTTATTTTCCTCTATCATAATTGTTACCTCCCCTGATGCTGCACCTTTGTTACAGCCCCAGCATGCTTTTCTTTGTACTGTTTCTTACCCTCCACAGACCCCACTGGCCTTTCTTCAGCTGGCTCACAGTGGCTTCAGAGACAAGTTTGTAGCTCTGCGAGATGGGACTGTGGCGTGTGGTTTAGCTCCTGTAGGCCTATGCTCAAAAGCCTGTTGGAATCTGGGTGGGGAGCAGTAAATGAACAGTGGGACATGGAGTGCTGCATTAAATCACACACAGTCCAGTCAGGGGCTGGGATCAGCTGAAGCTGCCCTGCTCCAGGCCAGCTGAGAATCTCCCTCCCTCAGCTTTTAATTTTTGCTGAATCATCACTGCAGACAAATGGTTTTATAACAAAACCCCATTTTCTGACTCTTCTTTGTGTCCTTCCTTCCCAATCAATAGCTGCTCCCCTCCGCTCAGGGACAATGCCTGCTCCCATGAGTCCAGCAAATGCCATCAGGAAAACAAGTCACAGCAAAATCTTCAGCAGACTTCTGGCCAGCCCAAAAGCAAGGGCTTATTCTCTGACATCCTGAGCATACACAGCTAGAGGCAGAGACAGTGGTAGTTTTAGGTGTCCCTAAACTCCTCTTGGTTGGTGAGCGTGCCAAGAGTTCACCCTTTGCCAGCCCATCAACGTGATGCAACGCTGTACTGTTTGGTCCTCGGAAAATCTCACTGTACAAAAATTACACATGCCACCATAAAACCCCATGGCTTTCTGGCAGAAACACCATTGGCTCCTATTATAGAAATAACATATACTCCAAGCACGTAATGGAAAGAAACTGATATCTTGAAGCTCAGGTAACGAGGCAGCCAAGCATGACTGTTGGGTGTAACAGAAGTTAGTGCTGCAGCTAGGCAGCTAATATATTAACGCATACATATATGGCTGATTATGTATTATTACTACAATTAAGGAATATTGCCAGTGGAATACAATGTTATGACAGTGTAATGTTCTCTAAACTACCCTCTTGGCAGATATAAAAAATAAATGGAAAATCTGGAGACAAAAAGGCCATGAATTGCACAGCGGATACATTTGGCCCACCCTCCTTGCTAACATAACACATTTGGCTCTGAAATGTGATGCTGGATCACTTGGTTGTACCACATCATCTGTCTGTGACAACCCTTTAATACCTGTCCATAGTCCCAGTCACCGTAACTTGCAGCATCACAGACTGAAAGAGCAAAACCTGGAATCTGGACACTGCTGAGGTTAGCACAGATGTTTTCTTTGTTCTACTTTTTTTCTGTGCAAGATCTTTTGGCTCACTAAAGCAGGAATTAAAAACAAAAGAAGCACCTTAATGTCGGTTTTGCTGTGGCCCTACTGAATCATCATGTTTAAAAGTGACCCATGTGCATTTGTCATCTTCTGAACTGGGGCTCAAGGGTTAGGTTTAAATAACTAGTGATCCAAAGGACATTTAATATCAGGGTCATGTGAACCTGTCGTCATGGCCCAGCACAGCCCCTCAAGGGTCATGGCTACTTGGCAAGTACGAGAAGAGCCACTCCTGGGATCCAGAGCTGAGTCTGTAGCACTGAAGAAAACTAGGCACAGCTGGACAAAGTTGTCTCTTTGTATTAGGTCTGTGCCCAGATGTTTAAGTGGATGACAGCTCTGGAGATGTTGGAAAGAAAGGCAAAAGGAAATAAAAAATAATTGCCTTGAGGTTTTCTAGTCTTCTGCCCAACACCTCCTCACCTGGGCTAAACCAGTCACTGCTGGAAAAACTCCATAGCACAAAGTGATGCTGATTTACACCAGGCACAAATCTGTCTGTTAAAATCTTTGTGTCCTAGAAATTGCCTTCTCTTTACTAGCTCAATTTACGCAGACAGGTGAGTGTATCAGGGTAGAGAGCGGCTGTAGGAGAGCAGTAATGAGCCCCTACTGGCTTCTAACAGCAGCATTATGTTAATAGTTATTGAATGAGGTGAAAATAAGTTGAGGGGAAGCACGAGAAGAAAATTCAGGGGCAAATGGCAGAACTCAGTGAGCTGGATCATTAAGATGCTACAAGAGATAGAGGATGAACATCTGCAGATCACAAACACATTTTGCCAAGCTCAGAACTGCAGAGAAGTTTGTCGTTCTCCCTCCTCTCCCATGCTCAGACATACAGACAGAGTTCCTTTAAAATAAAACCATTATAAAGCCTTCCAAGAAGCTCAGAGCAGAAGAATATCTACCCCAAGGCCTTGCTTAGTTAGAGATATAAATTTTAGCAGCTTAACAGTGATACAGTCCAGTGGACAATTTTATTTGTTGCTTAAGGAAAACTCTTACGCTCTAAAGAAGCCTTTAAAAAAATAATAAAAAAACGCAGCAAGATCCAATTTTCAGGATCTCCATGTGGCAAAAGAAAGTACATAGAAGATATATATTCTTCCAAATCTTCTTTCCTCCCTCCTGTTTGCTTTATCCTTAGTGTGCAATTTAGAAGTCTCTAATAGATAGCACAGCAAAGCTACAAGAGAGCGCCGTTACAGAAGTCAATGCTGCGTCTTTCCAGTGGACAAAGTCAGGGCGATACCTGAAGTCAAACAGCAGTTGTAGCAGCGGGCACTCAGTCTCCCTGGAGCACTGGGTGTGTGTGAAGGGACAGAGACATGAGTCAGACCCTCTACCAAGAAAGGCTGTGTCAGGCATACATCCAGCTCCACTGCTGGCATGGTTGGTATTACTTTGCTGCCTGGCATAAGCTACAGGTTACAGAGGTCTTTGCACCATTGGCCCTCCCATGTTAGTTATGGCCAGACCACAGGCTTCGATAGGTCTCCCAAGCCTACGGAAGGAAATCTTTCTTTTCCTGGCTGGCTGAAGCTAAGTCCGCAGCCTCCCAGCATACTGATCTTAAAACTACAAAGCAAACTTATTGTATTTATAATCTAAATAATATACTAAATTTGTTATCAGGTAGGAGTTTTGTTCTGGTTTGTGTTTCAACCAGATAGCAGGTGGCTCCTGAGTGGGCTAAACTGCCTCACAGTCCTGCAGTTGGGCTGACAAGGTCGGTCACATTAACTCAAATAATTTGTCTCTTTAGAAGTTCTCTGGCTCTTTTTTTACCTCCAAGTGCCAGTCTCCAAGAAAAGCTTGTATCTTCCATGCTGGTTCTGCAGATTCCTCTAAGCTAATGGTTCAGACATTGCACATTGAGCATGTGCTTGCAGTAGCTCATCAAGATTTAAGGTATGGTTCTCTAAGGTAAGGTAAAGAAAGGTCCACCTTTCCTATGGATCTCTACTGTCGGATTGCTACATTCATCCAGGAAAGGAATAACCTACTCTTGTTGGACAGTAAATTCACCTTACCAGTCAGGTCACTTACAATACTCCTGTTGCTTACACGCTAGTATTCGCACATTAACTACACAGCAGCATCTCTTTTGTATGAGCTCAAGAATCAGTTCAAGAAGGTGTGTACTTCTGTGACGTTCCTGGGGAGCGGGAGGGGAGGCAGGCATGTAGGGTGCACACAACACACGGCTCAAGGTGTTTTCCTGCTTGGAATTTCTTGCCTTTAAACAGAATCTCACCTCGTCAGAGAAGCTGCTTTGCATATCTGGTGAAGTAGAGGTGGAAGAAGAGAGGCAGCTGCTTAACCTTACACCTCTTAAACAGACCTTTTCACTCTTCTGGTCTGGGTGGCAGCCCTGAAGGTATGGCAAAGAAATCCTCTGTTCTGACCCTTAGACCGTCCTGTTGGCTTTGAATAGAAAGCTATATCCGTCCATTCCCCAAAGGGAATGCAGCAACCCCTCCCGGAGAGCGTCCTTTGTGCTAGCAGAGCAAGCAGAGAAGGCACACGAGGCTGTCACCCTGTGAGGGTAAAGCCCAGCTCCAGGTACAACCAGTGGCTGTTCTGCAACTTCTAGCAGATCTATGGTCTGGATGTAACCACAGGAGGGTCCGTGCTCTCAAAAGTTGCCTTCAACAGCGGGGATGCCTGCTCTGGGGAAAGCTGGAAGCATTTTGAACAGCCTCCAAAGGCATCACTGAACACCAAAACTTTGCCAATATAGTCAAGCCTGAGTTGGACTCAGTTTGTATAGTCTCTTGGTACAGAATCAAATTTGCCAAATCAGACACTAAACCTCATGCATTATCATGACTGAAGCCTGCCTAGACATCAGGGCATTTTTCTATTATTAACAACCAGCTTCCCTTCCTCCATTCTCTCTCTGCAATTATCTGGGAACAATCAGTCTTCCTGATGGCCCTTTGGAAACTGAAGAGATCAAATATATTCAAACTGTTTGAAAAATCACGTGTCCTTAGAAACAAAAATGAGAGGTTATGACACTGCTGTAGAACTTGTGGTCAACTGATATGAAAGCAGGTTGTTTTAAAGGACTTTAATTGCAGCTGCCTATTAGCAATGAGTAACAAATCCTGGGAAGATGGGACTGGAGATGGGCCAGAAAAAGAGGAGAAAGATGCTAAGCAAAAGCATTTTCATTCTTCACCTGTGAGAAACAGGCTGACAGCAATAATTTCAAAATTACTAACAGACAGGTAGAGTGCTTTTAAAGTGTTTTTAAAAAGTGTCTTCTTCCATCTCCAGGATTATTGTGGTTTGCTTTTAACAGGTAGGGTGCAATGAAAGTGTTTTAAATAGCCCAGGAAAGTATTTAAGTATACATCAAAGTTTAAGCCAGAATGAAGCTACATTGGACTCTACAGGACACATCTGTACTACTCAGCGGTATGGAGACTCAAGATTGCTGCAGAAAAGTTGTCAATACACTATGGAAAAGCTAACTAATTCTGCTTTCTACACTGGAACCCTTACCTCTGCCTGGGACGGCTGTATGCTGTGTAGACATACATACACAGCATTTTCTATGCAGACTTAGTCACTTTTATAACTTGATATTTCATAAGAAGGGCCCCCATGTTTTTTCTAACATTTTGGCTGGTTGTGGAGGAGTTAAATATTATGTGCCACACTTGAAGGCTAAATTCTTGTGGCCATATTTGAAAATAACTTTGCATGAACACATCAGCTTCAGACCTGAAGAAGGGCCTGTATACAGACAGACTCATTTGGTTTTTCTGATTAACCGTCTCAGTTCTATGAAAACCATTACTTCTTCCCACAAACCTTGCCTCACCCTGGGTCATAAGGGAATAACTTGAACTGTAAAGAAGGAAATAAAATTAGCATAAATATCCATGCATATACCTATATATTAAAGGCACATGGTATTTTCATGAATGGATGAGTTTGCTATGGTTCCTGATCAAAATGCCATCTCCTTATCTGGTGTATTTTGCCACTACTGCTATGACAGTTGCAGCCTAAGCTGTGTTATGGTAGTGCTTCAGGCGCATGGCAGTACAGAGATTGCCAGTGCTATTTGACAGGCTTTATGAAAGGTTTTGGGGAAGCCTCATCAGGATACAATACACCGTAGGGTGGGTTGTCTACAGACAGAGTGCTAACAAGGGGAGGCTGAAAATGCTGAAGAGCTGCCGTATGAAATGGCGGCAGGCAATAAGCGGCGTTACAAGTAAATGATTGCAAACATTCAAAATCTGCCTAAGTGAAACCAGTTATTTAGCGATGCCAGTGTTGGGCAGACAGCCATGGGAACCAGGATCACATATTGTATGTCAATGGCAGTAACAACAAAAGAAGGCTGTTGTAGCCAAGCACCTGCCACAGATTAAAAATATGGGTTGGTTTTCAATTATTTTCAGGAAATTAACATTCAAAGTGAGGTACCTTGACTACATTCCATTGAAAGCCCAAACACAATTATGATCCAAATCAAAAAATCTGTGGCAATGAAAACAACATGGGGGGAAAGAAATCTGTCGTGGTGGCATCTGTCAGAACCTCATGGTGTTTTAATGATTGATCTGAACAGCTCTGGATAAAGGGATTACTTGATTACTTTGATGTCCAGTGCTTTTTTTATATTATGGATATTCTAAAACCAAACATAATCTAAAACCAAACATAATCTAAAACCTTAATTTTGCATTATAAATGTAAACCAAAGTCTGCTAAAGCCTGTGAGATTATTTGCAGGGCTCTCAAACCATACAGATTTAACTCTGGGAGGTGGGGAAGGAAAAGAAGGAAGAGCTATTTCTAGATGACAAAGAAGATTATTCCAGTACTCCCTTTCTTCCCATTGTGCTGTGGAGAAGAAAATGCAGTCAGGTCATGTTCTGAACCAAACTCTTCATGTGAATTTCCATGCTTAGTTTAGTAAAGACGCTTTTCACAAAAATCCTTACTAACATTCCCTTTTTTGGGTGGCTGATGATGTGAAATCCAGAACTGGCTAAGGAGAATTGGTGCACCACATAGCAGAGCTGAGACTGTTACCTAAGAAATACATTAGCTTTCTCTTTTATGACTGAATTATTTACAGCTGAAGAGCTCATTTTACTTCTATTTTTCTGTGAAGCAGATAATATTCAATCACCTGCTGAGTTATAGTCTAAAATACAGTAGGTCTTCATTATCCAGGATGGTGAACTCAATTCTCTCGTGTAAAGGAGTTGAACACCCATTGACTACAGCGAGCGCAGTTCAGACAACGCTGGAAAATGTTCTTTGTTTTACAAGAATTGAAAAGTGATTAAATACTTGACTATTATAATGCATTCATATGAGTTAATATCATGCTGTAGTCTCCCACTGCAAATATTTCTTTTGTAAATTATCTCAGCTGGAATAACACAGGAACACCTCAGATGTGGCATATGAGGTTAACTTTTCATACTTATTTTCAAAATGCTTTAAACCAGCCTACTCATTTCGCTTTAGAAATTACAGGTAGGATATGTTCTTTCTCAATAAACATTTCATAAAGACCTTTACGCTCAGATTTTCAGTGAATATTATTTTAGTGGGGAGCAGCAAGATATGAGTGCAGCTCACTGCTGCAGAAAGAATATGACATTTTTCCTTCACACAGAATGCATCTCTTCCAATGAACTTTCATACCAGCTGTATTGATAAGTAATATATGGATTTAGGAAAAAGTAATACCTCAAAGACTTAGATCCCTTATGTGTCCGATATTATGCAAGGTGATGGATTAAATCTTGTATTTTGAGGTATTAGGCTAGCTCCTGGCAGGGTAGGATGTCTAGGTTCAGATTTTGCCCTACTCTGTATTGGTCTAGCTGAGATACTTTACTTTCTTTGCTAAGCATCAATTCTTGTTCAATGCTGACAGGTCAGCATCAGATTGGTGTTTCCCCACCAGTAGTTTGGATTATTCTTCAGGAGAACTGTTTCACTACAAATAAACAGAAGTTTCGGATGCCAAAATCTACTGGAGTTAAAGTTACTCTGCTTGTATTCTCTGAATCCTGATGCCCAAGGTTCTTTGCTTTCTTTTCCAATGGCAACAGAGGTGCTTCCCGCACCCAGAGCTGCACCCATCCTAGAACTGAGTTCGAGAGCTGAGAGTGTCTCTGTAGCACACAGAGGTACCGCTTGAGCCTCTACCACATTTGCAGATGTTTCTACATCACATTCTAAGGGTGGGTGCAGGAAAAACAAAGCCCGGAAAAAACAAATGTAGCGGTGGTTGGGCAACAAAAAAGGAAGAATACACAAGTTACCCATGTATAGATTACATACAGGTATATAATATATATATATACACTATATATACTAGACACTTATATACAATATATATTAGGTACTTTTATATAATAATTATAATAGATAATAATACATATTTATTATATGTTAGATGATGCATATCATAATTACACTATATAACATACATGTATGTTGTATACCCCTGTGTGTGGTATACACACACACACACACAGAGGTATAAAATATATATTATATGTAACACTCATGGAATAAATTGTTAATATTATTTGAATAACTCTGCTCTGCAGAGATTCTGTTTGAACTGAGAAAACTTTTGAATAAGGAGATTTTAATAGCTGGCCTGATTGGAAGGGCACAGAAAAAATGAGCAGCTGGTCCTGGTGATTTTGTTTGTAATTTCATGGATAGCATTTGCCAGAAAATGTCAGAAGAAGATGCAGAGTATTTCATCTGTGTGGTTTGCCTTAGGCCCCATCTATGGAAGTGATCACTAGTGTATATGCGATTAATTTTTTAAGGTTCAACACTTTGCAATACCAGGAAAAAAATTGTGCTAACACTGAGGCACTAGGATAGCAGAAAAATGACTGACAGAAGGACATCTCTTTTCCTGGCAGTGCAGTGCCATAGTCAGCGGTTGCTAACAGTCTCAAAACTGAATAGGGAAGTTTTTGTCAACACAGTGACAAAGCAGTGTCTTCTAGGACAAAACTGCGCTATTTATGGGGACAAAAATCTCTTCCGTTAATAACAAAGAAGCAAGGACCACTGAATCAGAGCTCTGTAGGTTAGCCTGTTTTGAAAGAGAAAACTTCATCCTGAAACCACCCAATCATGTATGAAATCGCTAATTAAAAGAGGATGAAATTGTTTAAACTTTCTGATAACTTTGATCAGGCAGAACAAGTAGAAGGAGGTTACATATCTGTGCACATACCCCGTGCCTTCATTAAAGGCATAAATCATTAGTCTGCCTTGCAGCTGGGTAGAATATTTCTTGGTAATTTGGATTTATCTGAGTCCCATTTTCAAGAGTTGGATGCTCAAGCACTTCAACTCATCTGAACATCGGAGACGGGGTCAGAGGGACCCTGGCATAGCTGGTTAAGATGGGCCTCTCTCAGTTGCCATCACTGATGCACAGGCTTTGGCTGAGTTAGACTTGCATGTAAATTGCTGCTACTTTGAACTAATTTTTTTCTTTAGTGTTGTGTTCCTGTTGCTGTATAAATAATAAATACTTTTGTTTCAATAATTTTGGCTGGCCACTGTATACTACCAGTTGCTGATTCTCAAAGGGAAACCACCAAACTTGCCAAGGGGTAAGAGCAGTTGGCATACATGGAAAGCTCTAATTGGATTCTCGTTTAAGAGGAGAGGAATTCTGCAATTAGGCAATTAGACATGGATAGCATAAATGTAAGGCTGTTCCTGAGAGTAGTATACATGCAGAGACCAGAAAAAAAGAGTAACTAATCCTACAGTTGTGATATGGAGGGGCATTAATTCCTGCAAGGGACAAGGCACGCTTCTGACTACCAAGCCTTTCTCCTGGCCCTCTCCATGTGATCCTGGAAAAAAAAACAATGGCATCATCTTTTGCTTGTGTCTGTTTTGTAAGCAATTAGCCCTTTTAAAACAAGAACATTTGGTCCACAGCTGCTCTGAGCTAACATCAACCTTCACCTCACATTTGTGTTACTGAAGAAGGTCACAGGCTTGCTGTGAAATCGGCAGCCACAGGTACCTTCTCCACCCTGCTCATCACAGAGAGCCCTAGGGAGGGTGGCTACAGCCCGCTGGCAGAGCTGTTATATGTTGGAGGCAATCAAGAGATCATTGAGAAAGGCATTCTGCCAGTGCTCAGGCTTTTAAAATGTCTTTCTTTGTCAAATAAATAATAAAATAATTAGAAAGCTTTGCCTGAAAACTAGGAGTGAGGGAAAAGTGAAAGAGAATAATATCAGTGTGATAGGGCTTGAAAGACTTTTTTCGAGTTAAATACTGTTTCCTTCTGGGACCCCAGAAGGTGCAGACACAAGAGAAGCAGAGATATTTTTACTTCAGATTATGCGGGCACTGGGGATAATGGTAATTAGTTAATCTACTGCAAAAATGTGAAGTCTCCTGGCTGGAACTCAGGTTTACTGCCTCACACCTTGGAGAAGAATAAGTTTTGTTTTAATTTGAAGCCCTACAGGGAAGACAAGTGGACAGAATATAATTACTTATTTAGCCAGGATATTGAGGATAACTGTCTACCTCTGAAAAAGTATATCATGCTCTCTTTAATAGCTGTGAGCAGACAGGATCTTGGTTTTTTCATCTGCAACTTGGATTTCAAATAAATTTGTAACTTTCTCCAGTGTGCTGTATATATTTGGAAAGGGCAATTTTTGGAAAGAAGATTGAAATTTCGGGGACATCTCTTGCTGTTACATAAAGAAGTAATTTCTAAACTGTGGAAGGGATCATTCTTTAATATATAAAGATAGGAGCCCTCAAAACTTGACGCATAAGTCTTGGTCTTGGTTTGTTTGAAGGGATCTATACTGGCTTTTCTTGTCCATGTCTCCTGCACCAGTACAAGACTGAATTTTATTATACCTAAATCACTCCTAGTAAATTTTAGCACAAGGGTACAATCTAGTTTTCATGGCTGAAGAGTTTTATTTGTTCTGATTTATTATTGAAACAGCTCTTTTCCTGTAACAAAAAGTGTGATAAAAGTAGAGTGAAAAAAATGGGCAGACAAGATCATCTTATCAGTCACGTTGATGGTTTGTTGGATAGACCATGCCTATGTCTCTCACCTTTCAGTGAGAGTGATGACAATTCTTCAGGATGGTGATTATGAGGTGAAAATGTGCACGGGGCCCACCTTGGTGTGGCACAATTGCATGAAGTGAGAAACAGCCTTAAAGCAAACATGTTTCCCGAGCTTCAAAACCTGAGAAGGACATATCCTTAGTGAGCTTTTCCCCCCTAGTCAAACCTCAGTTTTGTGTTACTGGGAATGGTGCACACCGTTGAAAAGCATTGTCTAGGCAAGAGAACTGAATTTGACTTAAAAATTACTCAGACAATCACATACCTAAAGGCATGCACATAAGTACTTTGGACAGTGAAAAAAGCGGTGACTGTGATATCCATGAAAGAGAGAATTGGAAGTGGTCAAGGAGGGCCTGGCCAGTCAAACTGTTCCGAAATTGCTGAAACAGGATCCCACAAATCTACAAACTGACTAGTGATGGATGGGGTTAACAAGGGCTCGTTCATACCTGTGGATGAGAAGAACAGGCTCTCTGAAATCCAGTGAGAGTTTTACTATCTTGAGTTCAACATTAAAATTATTCGTGGAAACAGGAAATGCTTAAGACTGACAGATGCTTTATGTCAGAGTAGGTGGAAAATTGGAACTGGATTTTAAAGGCATTTGTTCGACGTTATTTTGTTTATATACACGTGCCACTTTTAATGAAGATTTTTCAGTAGGAGACAGTCCAAGGGTAAAGCAGTGCATGTGCAGAATACCTGAAGGACTCTGAGTGGGTGAAGAAACTCAGAAAATGTGATCTTTTCATGGAGAGGAGAAGATGTCAGCTCAGTATACTGTGAAACACTTCCAATTTTCAGTACCTGATTTTTTTAAGTAAAGGCTTTCTTGTCTGTTTCAGTGACTGAAAGGAAAAAAATCACACCGGTGCAAATGGCCTGGAGGACAAATGACACGTTCTGTCATGGTTACTGTAGTGAGACTGCCTCCTACAGGCCATGCAGCAAACCTGTGCATCATCTGCACACAGTGCTGGATGACAAAAAAGGCTTTTTTTAAAAAAAAAAAACTTGAGAATTTTCTCTTGAGAAAGCAATCTAAAATTTTAAAATTGGGCAAAAAACTTCCATGTCTATGCTGAACCTTACAGAAGTCCCCATTCCATGTGGCATTTAAGCACATCTGTAACTGTTTAGCTAGATAAGGACTGCAGCTTTCTTGTTCTTTGCAAATATCATGCTTACGTGAGCTTACTTTTTGTGATTCATTTCCCCTGTAAAATAAATTACAAACCTTCAGATGGGATTTAGTCTGGATTTCGGAGTTAAATGTGTGTATATTTTTATAGATTTGATTTGTATATGACTCTGCATATATATATTTATTTTATTATAAACCCCCTGTTATTTGTTGTTCATCGAAAATTCCAGTCAAAACCGAGATTTTGGTTTTGCCCAGAAATCTTTTAATCACAAGTGATACTACATGTGCTCTGACTGACGAGCTAGATGCATGACAGAAGAAATCTTCTCTAGCAACTTTGTGGTCTCCCTGTTGCTTATTGAAGGACAGGATATGAAGTTATTTTCTTCTAAAGCCTCAGAAATGTTTTTCATGAGTGATCTTTTTTTCTTTCCTTGTTTGTCTTTGTTTATGTTTTTGTTTTCTTCAAGAGTTTTCTTTCTCTGACTAGAGAATTATGCTTTAGTTTGTGGAAAAAAATGCATAATGTATATAAAATGTTGTGGTGGAATTACTGAAAAGCTCCTCTCAAGTTATTTTTATTCCTTCATCTGGAACTATGACATGCACTAATTTTGCTTCCCTTCCTTGATCAATGAGGTCAGCACCTTTCAATCTTAAGGGAAAACTAGTAAATTGTGCTTACTTTAAATTCGTCATTGACAAGATGCGGTGATGTGGAGTCAAATGTATGCACCCTGTAGGCCACACTGCTGTTGAGCAATCTGCTCCATTTAGCTATTTCGGGTCAGGCGGAGTGACCCAGAGGAACAGCTGTGTATTAGAAAGTCACAGTTCCTCCTTTGCTCCCCTTACCTCTGTGGCTGTCCTCATGCGTGTGGGAAAGGAGCGCACTTTTCTCTGCTGTCCTGCAGAAGGTAATTTCCCCTCACTGGTGTGAGATTTAGGGCACGAGTTTTTGAGCAAAGGGTAATGACCCTACTTGTTTATCCAGTGGTAATTGCCAGGTGCTAAAGGTCCTGCTTTCACTAAGCTCACAGACAGGAGCTGGTCCAGGACCTCCCTCCCCATTCACAGGCATACAGATTGAGGAAAGCATGGAGTGTCTCTCCTCCTGCTGACACCCCCACTCCCAGCAGGCATGAAAAGAAAGGTGAGTGCTGGTGCTCACTCCAGGGACGGCCTCTAAAAAACAGTATGGGTGTGTAGAGCACATTGGCAAGGCAGTAGGTTGAAGATGAGCTGCAGTTTCAGACCTCCAAAAGCGAAGTATTTACCTTAAGCTGGTTGTAACCATCACAATCAACAGGCAATGCTAAGGAGAATAATTCATCCAACCATTCTCTGACAAGTGCCTAAAAGAGACTTTTTCTACAAGAAATCAACACGCTTCCCTCCCCACTGGCTGTGGCAGAACCCAGAGTACGACTCTGGCTGGTGAGGGGAGGTCAATGATGTGCTCTCTCTACAGCTTGAGATCCCTTCAAAGTGCCTTTCTGGTAGATAAAGAATGCTTTTTTCTGTCCACTATGGTACATATACATTTTTAAGAGGGAGCTGAAGCATAGAATCACAGAATGGTTTGGGTTGGAAGGGACCTTAAAGATAACGTAGTTCCAACCCCCCTGCCATGGGCAGGGACACCTTCCACCAGACCAGGTTGCACAAAGCCCCATCCAACCTGGCCTTGAACACTACCAGGGAGGGGGCTGCCACAGCTTCTCTGGGCAACCTGTGCCAGTGTCTCACCCCCCTCACAGTAAAGAACTTATTCCCAATATCTTATTTAAATCTCCCCTCTTTCAGTTTGAAACTCTTACCCCTCATCCTATCACCACACTCCCTGGTAAAGAGCCCCTCCCCACCTTTCCTGTAGGCCCCCTTTAAGTACTGAAAGGCCACTATAAGGTCTCCCTGGAGCCTTCTCTTCTCCAGGCTGAACAACCCCATCTCTCTCACCCTGTCCTCACAGGGTGGATGCTCCAGCCCCCAGATCATCCTCATGACCCTCCTCTGGACCCGCTTGGGCAGGCCCATGT
This sequence comes from Leptosomus discolor, assembly GCF_034619465.1. Lineage (NCBI taxonomy): Eukaryota > Metazoa > Chordata > Aves > Leptosomiformes > Leptosomidae > Leptosomus > Leptosomus discolor. Next base: position 122,390,305 of record NC_141391.1, read on the forward strand.
CTTTCTTTTGCTGGGACCCCAGAGCTGGACACAGCACTGCAGGTGGGGTCTTGTGAGAGCCAAACAGGGGGGGTAGAATCCCCTCCCTTGACCTGCTGGCCAGACTTCTTTTGATGCAGCCCAGGATGCGATTGACTTTCTGGGCTGCAAGTGCACATTGCTGGCTCATGTTTGTCTTATCATCCACCAGCATCCCCAAGCCCTTCTCCGTAAGGCTGCTATGAATCCACTCATCACCCAGTCTGTGTCTGTGCTTGGGATTGCCCTGACCCAGGTGCAGGACCTTGCACTTGGCCTTGTTGAGCTTCATGAGGTTTGCACGGGCCTACCTCTCCAGACTGTCCAGATCCCTCTGGATGGCCTCCCTTCCCTCCGGTGTGTGACTGCACCACACAGCTTGGTGTCATCATCAGACTTGCTGAAGGTGCACTCAGTCCCATGAAGGACATGAGGTGGCAATGGTAGGTACTGACTGAGACCAGTAGGGGAGGCAGGAGATAAAATGCTAAGATTCCAGTGCTGGGCGTAGATGAGGGAGGCACTGAAGATGGCAGAACAATGTGGCTCAGGACTGGTGTGGACTGGCACAATCGAACATGTCAGAAAAAAGCTAAGCAGCCTTTTAAGGCCCCTCATCAATGACTGTGTTTGAAGAGTGGGACCAAAGCAGGGACAACATTGTCACAGGGCTAAGTCCTAGGATAATCTTATCAGCTTGTTAAGTGAACCTCAGAGAGTCTGGGTTGTTGCTGTAGAAGTCATAGGATAAGGTGGCTGTGACTATCAAGGTGAAGGGCTGAAAAGGTTTGAACAAAAGCATTGGCAGAGTGGGAAAGGGGGGCAGGTTAGTACAAAGATGAACAGATAGAACCAAAAATATCCAGGTGGATATACAGATCAAAGGAAAGAGCTGACTTAAAGATGAAAAGAGTAAAAGCTTGAATCAATCTCCTTAATATCTGCTAGTGCATGAAACCTAAGGTGTGACATATATGACGAGCTCTTTAATTGAGAAAGGGGGAAGAATTTGCAACAAAGAAGTGACGGACATCCCCGAATCCAGGAGAGGTACATTTCTGTAGCTGGATGGAGCTTTCACAAGGTGGAGGCCAACCTTGGTGCTATTATTCTGAGCAAAACCTTTTGATCCACCAGAAGGCAAATCTTCCTCCAAGTTCAGCGGGAGCAGGTTGAGGGATAAAAACTTAATGTGTGACTTGATAGTCACAATCACGGGCAGTAAGAGCAAAATATAGGACTAATCTCATATGGTAGTGTTTCACATCTAGCTGCTGCAAGTACAAATGCATACATAAAACACTGAGCTGTGGAGAGTCTAGGTGAGAGACCTTTATAACCAAATGAAGTACTTGTGGCATATAGATACCATAACAAACAAAGAACTAGAGAGATGTGTTTAAAACGAAAATCGAAATCATTATGTCGAAACAACACGTTCTTAGTATTAACTAGGCTTTTCCTATTCATTAACAGCCAGAAATTTTGTACATCAACCACCCCTTTCCCAGTGCAATATGCAATGGTCATCAATCCAAAGCAATGTGTGTACTTTCCCTGGTAAGATCAATCTTGCATAGGAAGTGCTGCAAAGTCATAGGAGAAATTCTTATCTAAAACCATGTCCGATGCTCTGAATCTAGTCAGGACACCAGCAAAGAGGAGTGAATCAAATATACAGCGTACGAAGCACCAATTCAATTGCCAAGTGTGAAACTATGAGTAATGTCCTATCTGTTATCGGTTGATTCACTCAGGGAATTTTCACTGTGTTTTAAAACCACAGTGACTGTCCCAGGTGGTATCAAAGCAATGACATTTCTCCTTATGACCTCAGATTTGGTTTAATAAGCTCTTCTATCACATTCAGTGACTGTGAAATGGCAGCCGAACCTGGACACAGCTTTACAAAAAAGCGGACGTGGGTGTCAATGCTCCCATCTTGTTTCTCATGCTCACAATAGGATCCACAAATTGATGGTAATCATCTTTAACTGTAAAATACATTTTAACAGCACCTTGCATCTGGCTTTGGAAGGTGTTCAAATTTTACCATTTTGGAATCTATCACTTAGATGTCTTATCCTGCATTTTGATAGGAAAGCAAGGTCCTCTGCTAAAGGAAGGAAAGACAATTGATCCAAATAAGTCTTAACAGCAGCAAATATAGCTTCATGGTACATGACTTATGTGTACCTGTGTGGCACGGCTAGTGGGACTGGGCTGGGAAGTTGTATAGTTGTCTACATGCACTTGTCTCAACTAAGAAGCAAACTCCACCTCACCGACCATGGCTTTGTGTGGGGTGGCCCAAATTTGTCTGTGCTTTTGCACACAGGAGACATCCAGGCTGAAGAGAGACAGCTCTCACTCACTGGTGTGTGCTCTGCTTCACAGTAAGGGTCAGGGCAACCCCCCAGACCTTTGGGGAGATGCTGCACAGTGAGGCAATCTGGGTGAATGCAGATCTCCTGGAAAACACCACACAGGCCTGGAAGGGTTGGTCTGGGTTTTACACACAGGGAGGAGAGGCGGAAGAAATGCAGGGCTGCATCGGCAGTCTTAAAAAGACCCTGAGTTTGCCCACTGCCTCCCCAGTCTCCAGTTACTATAGCACATTTTGCTTGGCCTGTCGGCAGAGTTTGGGGTTGACATTGGGCATGGATTTCCACATGGAGAAGCAGCAGAAGTGCAATATATTATAAGCGAGAACATTAGAAGAGAAGCACAAGAGAATTTGATGTTTATAACTTCAGGCAGGGGCAATAGATAATTTTGATGAGTAGTTGTAACCACACAGCAAAACTAAACTGTGATCAGTAATTTGATGGTATGGTAAAATGTTTTGTTGGTAGAGGAGAGCTGGTGCCTGCAATCAATCACTCAATAAACAGAGACAAGCCTGGAAACTGATTAGGACTTTTTGCAGATAGGCAGAGATTTAACCAAAGAGAAGGAAGAATCTTTGACTCATTCGGTGTGATTAAATGCAGGTTCATGTATTATCTGCTGCAAAGAATATCTGTGACTGTGAAAGATCATTGGCAGTGAGGCACACAAAATGTCAGCTGCTGCTTTCAGGGAGTTGAGCAAGATCTATTGCCTGGTGATAATTAACTATCCATCAATAAATGATAAGTGCTCCAGGAAATCAACATAAGGAAGAAGTTGTTCAAAGGCGAAAAGCAAGTCATTAGAAGGAGCAAACGTACTGGAACATTTACAGGAAATAGATAGCACATCAAAAAGCACAGATCTAATACACATGAAGGTAGTGGAGGGTTGGTAGGAAGATGTCAGAGTTGCAAGCATCTGGCTGGAGGCTGCAAAATGAAAAAATGATGAAAAGAAAACTTCCAAAATAGGCCAGGTTCATTGCACTGCACTGATGGAACTTGACACAGAATCTGTCCCTGTTGCACCAGGCTGACTGTCAGCAGAAATTTAAAGATATTTAAAGATAACATTTGCCAGCAGAGAGGAAAAAAACCCGAACACTTCAGCTTTCCATGGATAGGCCAGTCAGGTCCAGTAGTCCTAACCTCAACCCCTTGCAAACACTTGTGGGGCTTCTCCAGACAGGCAGGAACATTTACCAGCAGATGCACCTCCCAGTCAAGCTGCTGGTTTTCCAAGGCCACAAAGCATCCATCAGTTGTGGGGAAACTCAGTGTTTCAAGTGGCCTTTCCTCTGTTTCTGGTAAGTGCCTGATGCATTTTCTCCAAGACTATTTTTTTTCTTTGTGAGCCTCTACAAAAGCTACCTGCTTACATCAGTTTGAAATAGGCTTCAGTATCTTCTTTTCTTCTATATGGTTCCTTCCATGCCTTTGGTGAGAATCTTTCGGGAATAAACAATTACAGTTAATTACATCAGACCGCTAGGTAGTTAGGAAGGTGAATGAACCTTGGTGTTTCACCTAACATGGGAATGCGGAGAAGACAGTACCCTTGCCTGCAATGACTACTCTCTCTTGGTGCTGCTGAGTTTAGATTACAGGAACTGTTTTAGGCCCTCAGTTCAGTGGTGGCAAAGCTGCTTGCAGGTGGAGATGAACTTCCAAAATGTGACGAGACATGAGAGGAAGAAGGAGAGAGTGATTGGAGTGTCACATTTGACTAACTCTTCTTCTGCTTGAAAAAGAAGAACTCAGATGCAGGATTTCTAAGTTTAAGTTTTGTGGTTATTTCCTGACTCTTGATATTGCAGTCATTAGAGGCAGGTGGAAGCAAGTAGAAAGTCATTAGAAGTACAGGAATCACAGTTCTGATTTTTGTTAAAGATATATTTCTAGCCCCGGTGAGGATGAAGGAATGGCTGAACACAGAGACATGGCCTGTCTGGCATAGAAATTGAAATGGAGCTCCTGGTCCAGGTAGCAAAGCACCTGCTCTTGGCTCTCCAGCTAGCAAGTGTTTTCAGGCCTTCCCTTGTGCCATGCCGATCACGTAAGGGACAAGCAGGAGCCAGAATTATTGTTGGAAGCAAAGAGCTTAAAGGGAAATAAGACAAATCTTTAGAGAGCTAGGCTTTATTAATCCCACTGCCTACGGAATGACTCATTTCTTAATTCATTTTTCAGTTATTTAGATTTTTTTAAATTAAATCCTAGTTTTTGGAGGGTTTGAGGTGAGTCTGAGAAATCTAGGAGTAGCAAAAGTGAAAAACAGCTCTGCATGGTATTGTTATAAAGACAAAGCAGGGAAAAGCATATCAGAGACTGTGAAGATGTAGAAAGAGGGAAGAAGCCCTTAATATGATCTATGTGATAGTAGTTTATTAACACTGCAACCCATCAGCAGAACCAGATTTCTGATAATAGCATTTGTGTGCCATGCAGATGATGTTGGAAATCGCTGCACTTCCTGGCATTGTCATAATTCTCAACTCAAGTATCAAAGGCATAAGCAAGGCTAGTACTTAGAGAAAAAAACCCTTAATGCAAGGGTTTCCTGTGAGTGATAGCTTGCCTAGGGCTTTCCCCAGGGCTGGACTGGATTAAATCTTCCACCCCCCCTGCTTCAGAAGCTCAGTTGGTGGTTGAAAACCTGGAGTGGCATTTGCAAACCCTGTCTCTTGCTGGCTTTGTTGGTGCACTAGCAAGCTGGCTCCACAACTCTCCTGAGGGCCCCCAACCCAGGATCTACCACCAGTCCTGGCATGGAGTTTTACACCCTTCAAGCCCTGCTCCTTGGCATGTCATTTTCTTGGAGTAGACCTGACCATGTTAACAATACTGCAAAACCTCACTCCTGCCTTTTCTCACATCCTCTGCCTGTGCAAGCCAGTGTCATCCACTGGTCCTGGCATTGCTGCCCGGCTGCTAAAACTCTCTAGGAATTTTCAAAGCAAAACCTCACCCTAGCTCCTGTGAACTGAGGTTTTAGGGCAGCAGGCTTCAGTATAGAAATGGCCATCACCTACTGTTTACACTGTGCTAATACAAGGTCTTCTAAGGGGTTTATTTATTATCATGTTTTAACCATGCTAGGTGAGGGCACTGTGCAGTTAATTTCTATTCCCTGTAGAGAGAGCCAGCTTAGCTCATCACATACATGTTGATGAGAGATCAGCTTGAATCAAGTTTGTTTTAGCTGTTAAATCACATTTTTCAATTGTTTAAATAGTTTAGACAGAATTTGCACAGTAACATTTTAGCTTTTTATAGCTGTCAAGAAGTAATACAAATAATTACCACCTTACCTGGTGGGTTTTATCTGATTAAAGTGACATGTCTGCTTATGCAAGATATTTGAATAGAGACATTCAATAAAGTCAGTAACATTTAATTTCCCCTCTCTTCCTCTTTTTTCTTTTTTAAGCTACATTTCATATTTATTTTAAAGTCTTGTTTTGAGGTTTGGGATAGTCTTCTTAAAGAACTTTACATAATCAAACAACTTAGCAGAATATTTTACGTGCTTGTAATGAAATCTTTCCTGACAGAATGGCAAGGTACTAATGCACCTGGTTCATGCTAAGGAGTATGGCATCCATCTTCACCAGCTGCTGTGGAAATACTGCTGGAGTAAGGGGTGAGCCAAGGTGGAAGCCAGAATTTTCTCCGAATTACAACCGGGAACTGCTGAAGGAAGGAATATGGAAGCTGCCAGTGATGTCAAGGGCTTGGTGAACTTCCATAGAAGAAACATTTTGTAGCATGCTTTGCTGGTACAAAATTCCTTAGGATTATATATTCTTGACTATAACTTTCCACTGTTTCATCCATTACCTGGCTTCATATACAGAGAGGTTTCTTGGAAAAGGCTCACTGCCTGTGTCAGCTTTCAGCGTTGGGCTCATTGGCACATAGATGATAAAAACAAGGTGTTTAAATTCCAGTCATAGTTTTGACTAAACTCATTTAGACAATGAATGTTTAGGTTCTGTGGTGCAGGATTTGCACCACAGTCCTTCAAGAAACGGTAATTCAAACATCTCTTGATTAGTCTCTTGGGCTTGTGTTCTTTATAAGGTCAGATCAGGTTGCCACGGTGGTATTTTTGACTACAAAATACCTTTCAGGTTATGAACACCAGGGAGTAAAAATGAGCTCTTTAGAGTCCCAAGCAATATGCAACAGCTATGACACCCTCACTTTCTGTTAGTCCTAGCTGGTGTTTATATGCATGGCTTAGCAAGCCCTGGCTAATACATGTTGTCTTAGATGAAAAGGCAGATGGCAGGCTTGACGCTTGCCCCAGGGAGCCTTGTGTCTTGAATTCCTTTACAGAGGAAAGCTTTGGCAAGATGAGAAACACATGAGAAAGCCTGTCTGCAGGGCTGAAGGAGCTGAGGCCACCCCTCTCCATGCAAAGGGGAGGTGTCTGCAGGGCCACTGCTGGGGGTCCCTGGATCTCCCTATCGCATGGCAGGGGGCTGTGGTCCAGTGCTGTTTCATGTGTCCCTGCCTCTTTAAACTGATGTAAAATACTGCCTAGCTCTCATCTTTTTTATCCCACTATTAAAATACCCACCAGATCCCCAGTTTCTTTTGTGCTTTATTTCCTCTTTTTTTTATGTTTTTGGTTTAGACGTGACATTTCCCTTGGTTTTGTGAGACTGCTGAAGGTATTCTGTTCCACTTTAAATCTGTCAGTGGTCTATGTTTAGATTTCTGTGTAGATTACGTGAGACGAGTAGGTTGAATGGTTTATAGCTCCTTTCCTCCCTAGTGCTGCCCTGTGCTGTGAATCCTATAACGCAACACATTTTGCCCATAAAAATGATTCTATGAAATGCAGCTTCTTATGTTACTTTATTGTTACTAATGTTCATTGATTTCTACTAAAAATCCTTCACAAATACTAAAAAACTGTATGGAAAGACACAAACATCCACAGCAAAAATGAAAAATGGTATTTCTTTTTATCGACACTATATTTCTTTGAATCTGATCCTTTGTTACACTGAGGCCACCTTAAGCTGTTTCAGAGTATTAGAAAAAAAATCACTCAAATGGAGGTTAGACTTAATTTAATTCTACTTTAAGAACACTTTTCCCTGTCAATGTAATGTGAAGTGGTCTTGGTTTCAATGAGAACCTTCCCCTACTCTTGCAGAGACTCAGGACACTGAAAGCAGGGCAAACACAGGTTTATTTACCATGGATTTTAACTCTGTACATCAAAATACAAAATACTCCTCATTGGCCTACCCTAATAATTCTGCACAATCAAAAAGAGAATCCAGGAGGGCTTCAGTGCAGTGCTATGATAAGCAACTCCAGAAACATTTATCATTCCTGATGGCAAAGATTAAAAAACTCACCATTTATTTCAAAGAGTTAAGTATGACACCTTAACAACTCTGTCTTTTCCTTACTGCAGACATTTCCATTTCAAGCGCTGACAATATTAAGGAAGAGATTTATTGGAGTTCATCACACAGCCTGAATCCTTTGGCGCAATGGTATTTATAATGATGTAAAAGTGACGGTGTCAACAGTGATTTAAATCATTTAGTCACTATGATAAACACCACGTTGCCCTAAAATTTAAGGCATGCACTGAGAACGTAAGTCACCCAGAAAAAAAAAGTCAGTGGCAAACAATTTGGGTTTGCAAAACCCATTGTGACCCAAAATAAAAGATCTCATGAGAGGAGATAATGATGAAATCATAATATCCATGAGATAAACGCTCATGATATCTCACGAGCCCATGAGATAAAGACAGATGTCCTGTGGGAAAGTAATGCCTACCTTTATACCTGAAGAAGTCAGCACTGCATTTATGAGCAAAGAGCTAGAGTAGAACAGTCTAAAGTACAGACAAGATGTTTGATGCTTTCCAGACAGCAACTATTCCAAACATCATTTTGCTTAATGAAGGTCTGATGTAGATCAACTCTTGATCAATCTATTAGATGTAGCCTGGGACAAATTATAAAACAAGATATCGAGAAAAAAATTAAGGCTTCCATCCTAAACTTCTGTACTTTATATCAAGGTGGGAGGGGATGGAAGAGAAGGAGGAAAGGCGGGAGATGTCACTCGAGGTGGCTGAAAAAGAATAAGAGAATTGGCCTGAGTGTGATCAGGGAAATTAACAATGAGAAACAAAAATGTTAAAAAGAAATATTGTGAATTCAGGAAGCTTGGAGACAGATCTAAATTCAGAAGTCCTGTCTAGGCACTTAAAGAGAAGAGACACATGGGGAAAACAAAGCAGCTAGGTCTCCAACACAAGATAAGAGCAGGTCCTTCCACAGGACACCAAGTCAGGAGCTGGGAGAGCAGAGGAAGAGTAGAGAGGTGAGGAGTGTCCTCAGCAGCTTGAGAGACCTAATGGCCAAGCTATGCTATGCTCAGTCTACCCACTATTTCTTCCTGTTCCCTTGGACTTCATTCCCTAGATTTCCTTCCCTCCTTACTAGCTAAGCTTGTCACTGTCAACGCCCTCTAAACAAATCATGGTGCTTCTAAGGGCACATCCCACCTAATCAGAACACACTGTACCAAAATTGTCTTGCACAAAAAGTCCTCACCAATGTAATTTTGATTTGTAGTTTTAAAACAATGTTGATGTTCATACATTTCTATTCACTTTTCAAAGAGGATTAAGAAATTATTCATGCGCTGAACAAGCTGTAGGAAAGTTTGTTACTATGAGGTTTGTTAGAAAATTTCTTGTCCTCTTACAAGATCCTTCCAAGTTCTTCAAGGCCAAAGTGTCTTAAATATTTCCTCCTTTTCAGCAAATCAGGAATTAAACTCAGCTCACCTTGGAAAGTTAATTTTCCATCAATTTTGTGTGCAGCTGCCTAAAGTGTGATAGAAAATACCCTTCAGCAATTTTTATACTTCAGCCAGTCAGTTGTGGTTCTGAAAAAAAAGAAGAAGAAACGACAGGCCACAAGGGTGATATAAAAAGCATTTAGAAATGTATTTATAACATGGAGATGGATGTTATTAGACTAAAAATTAGTAGCTATTTCCACCCAAGATTTTAGATTCAAAAGGAACACTTAAAAGCAATTGAAAACTGTTGGTTGAATTTGGCATGAAGTCAGCATGGACAGAAGCAACATAAGAACAACAAATGGCTGAAGGAGAGTCAGCCTGAGTGCATTTTCATTATGCCTAGGTAGATATATGAGTGCTTGCATAAGGCTGCAGTGCACATTCGTTGTCAAAAGCATGTTTCCACACAGTCTGGCTGTGGCAGTCTCAGCCTCCCCTGTAGGGATCGGTGAGTCGGTGGCAGAGGACAGGGGCCGAGAAGCCGTTCAGGTGAGCATGAGTCAGGTCCAGTAGCTAAACATAATAACTTTCTTCATCTCCCTCAAAATAAAAAAAAAAAAAAATCAATTTATAGGTTGTAGCAAATTGTTACGGTTGAATTGTCTGGAAAACATAATAGCAATGGCTCAGCTTGGGAGAACTGTTGTGGGAACACTGCAGAAGAGCCTATTTGGTTTTGTATGGCCATAAACAGGAAATATGCCCTCAGCTTTCAGGGTGTAGTCCTGAAAAGATTTACCCTATGGGAACAGCTTTAACAGAGAACAATTCCCTTAAACGGAACTGTCTGTTAAAGTGAATAAAATAAATATCATGTAGGGTTTTTTAAAACCAAAACAATAGCTATTGCCAAATTGTTTTAATTATTAAAGCTTTATTTTAATTATTAAAGAATTACTTGCTGCCTCGAGCAACATTGGCAGATGATGTAAGAGGTTTTGAGGTTTTTTTGAACAGTGGACTTATATTTCAATATCTCTCAGAAGAAATGTTACAATTTTCATCTTTCAAAATATTGGTTCAAATGTCTAATGGAAGGTTTGCAAGGCACAAAATGAAAATTTGGCAGTCAGCAAAAACTCTGGTGGAGGCGGCAGCAGAGGACAAAACTGGGTCTAACTCTTGAGCTTTGTCTGCTGTTCTGTTTGTGCCTGTCACTGGTACCCAAGAAGAGCAACCAAGAAGCATGCAAGAAGAAAAACCATGAAGTGAAACATCAGTTCCCAGCACTTGTCTCCCCCGCTCAGCAGGCTGTAAGACATGTCAGTGAGTGGTCAGGGTCCTGCTGTAGCCTGAAGAACCTCTGTTAGTTATGGATCCCACAGAAGGGATGCACTCTGCTCGCACAAGCTGCAACGTCTCTGGCCTGCTCCTGCTTGCACCGTAGCTGAGAAAGAACTTTTGTGGTGCTCCCTTTTCTGTGTGCCCCTTTCCACTCCTGTTACAGCCGGAGCAGAGCCCCTCTGGCCCTGAGATCCTGTGGGTAAATGGGCTCCCCCAAATTCCTTCTGGCTCCTGTTTTAAGCAGGAGTGGCAAAGAAATCCCTTTCCTTTCTGAGATACTGTATGCCATGAGAACACAACAGTAAAGAAGAATAAAAATGTTAAATAAGACAACTAAATGTTTTCTATTACCTGGTGGGAAGTGACAGACTCCCACTTACATCCTGTATAATGTTGCTGTCTGAGTTGCTGTGTGTTTGAAGCAGATGGCTGCATCCTGCATCTGCAAATCCCTAGCAGGTTGTTTTGCCTTCTTTTTGCTTTCGCATTATTTCCTTAAGATGCCTCCCATTTTTTACTTCTAATAGCACATTCGTTGATTCTTCAGAGCCTAGAGACTTGACTTTGCTTTGTCTGATGGCACCGGTTTGAGTCTGCAGCGGTGGAAAAGCTGGAGCATGAGTCTCGCTGTGTTGGAGTGGTGGCTGCCTGTGGCTGCTCTCCAACTGGCGTTGTCAGCCAGGGAACACATGGGTTAGTGAGACAAAACCCACCTGTTTTTGCACTTCTTCCTGCCCAATGTGACTGTATTTGTTTGAGCTAACTTTTGTCTGCGGGCTAATTAAAGCAGATTCCAGTGTTTTGCACTATGGAACCAGCCTTTCTCTTTCTCCCATGTGATTTCTGAAGGTTTTTGGGGAAACACAGCTGAAGTTAGGCTCTGAAAGAAATGTTCAGGCCATCAAGGGTTGCAGTGGGAATTGGCTGCTTATGTGCTTTCAAATGGACTCCTGTGTGTTCTGCACCTCCCTTTAGGCCCTACCTCTGTTTAAAAATCTGACTCATGCAGCTTTATTTGTCAGGGCAGATGGAGAAGGACAGAAAAGAGATTAGTTTTAGAGCTGGCTTATCCTGAGGTGATAGCTCTTTGAAATGTCAGCACTATTGATGATGGGCCTACTTCACCCACGTAATTAAACACATCTACAGAAATGTCACTGCTGCCGCCCAGCAATCTGACGGACGGCTCTGGCTGGGGGACGTTCTTAAACAGCACAGTCAAATTTTTGGGATGCTGTGGTCTCCGTCAGATGTTTCCTGGATTCACAGGTGATGAAATGCTACTGAAGGCGAGGAGGGTTAGACAGTGTTACACAAAATGATTAGTCTCCGTGTCTAATTGTCCTAACTGTCTCTAAAATGAAGTGGATTCACATGACCTTTTCCAGCAACTCCCAATTTTTGACACGTTCTACTGCCTAAACCTTGTTTTCTTACCTCTGATTAAGCAATGCACATGGACTCCCTTCAGCAAATGACTGACAAAGGAGACTGTCTCTTTGGTTTAATTTGGATTTTATTTATTTACTGAAGGTACAGAAACCTGTTATCTGACACTCAACAATCTCCTGCTCCTGAAGGACTATGATACAATTTCCTCCTCAACTTGAGTTATACCTTGCCTTGCTGTTCTGCCATGGGAAGGCTAATATGAACTGGCCCAAGGAGGTTTCTAACAGGTAGATCTCCCCACCGAACATCAGAAAACACACAAAACTCAATATTCGGTTTGGGAAAAGTAGATAATGAATCTCTCCCGCAGTCATGTTGTACGCCTATCTCAAAAGGAAAGAAAAAAAACAGGAAAAAAAAAAAAAGAAAAAAAGAGAGAGAAAAAAAAGAATCCTTAGCTCAGCCTGGCAAGAAATGTTCCAGGAAATGAAAATCTTATAACTGCTGCTGCTTGTCAAAGACCTCATGAAAAAGAAATGGAAGACAGTCACCAAAGGAAACTTGAGATGAATTGTGGGACCCACTGCTCATTTTCTTTTTCCTTTATTCTTCGAGGGAATTGCTTTCACCAAGCAGTGCAAAATATCAGGGTGCGTGCAGACAGCATTCTCCTGGAATTTGTGACAAACTGCTGCGGAGCAGTGTTAGATTCCACTATTATGTGCAAGATCTGGTTTTGGAGATAGTTTGTAACATTGCAGGCCTATATTGCAAGAAAAGAATGAGCCATTTCAGCCGTCAGTCTCATTAATTATTACACTTTCTAGTGTTACTGATATTTGTTGAGGCCAGTCCATTTTTTCCTAAGCTTTATTTTTTCAAAAATGTAACCCCTTGCCCAGACCCACAAACCTCAGGTTGAAATATGTGCAGATTTTTTCTTCCCTCAAAAGAAATATACTGTTTGAGTTTTGATCTGCTGTAGTTCTGGGTGAAATAGTCCAACTTTCATATAAGAAAACCCAGAGGTGCAAATGGCGTTCCTCCCTACTTCTGCTGTTGGACAGCGATAGCTCTCAGAGGCTTCCCAGCCAAGATGAATGACCTATTGTGCTAGACATTGCCAAACATATAGCAGGAGGCTGCATCTACCACAAAGAGATTATTTTCTAGATGGAGAAGCTGCATAAAGGGCAGCCAAAGGAAAGTATTGTTAGCTATATTTCACAAATAAGGAAACGAGACACAAACGTTAAAGCCTAAATCTCCTCAGATGCACTGAAACCACTGGGAGCTTGGTGGATTATTGCTTGAATAAAGCAACATAACCTATGTCACACAGGAAGTCTTTTCAAAGAACTGAACAGAGATATTGCAGAGCCTGTGCCAGAGATCAAGAGTCCAGCTTTCTTTCTGAGGAAGAAAAGATAAGAGGGAGTGAAAATTTCTGTCCATAGGATACTGTGCTGACACACACAAGTAAGCAATTAAAAGGATAAAAGAATACAGTTATTCTGGAAAGTTAGTCTGCAAAAGAGTTTTTCTGCCAATATTTGGCAAGGCGTCTCATGAAGTAGGCAGAAAATTAATTCCTTGTTTGTCTCAAAAATTTTTTCACCTGCCCTGGACCTTACAAGAATCAGTGATGCTGTGGAAGAGCAGGCTGGAAGAATGTCGGTAGGTTTGCTTCCAAGCTATTCACTTTGATTCACTCACTAACCTTGAGTGGCTTGAAATTGATACAGGAATGACCAGAACTAAAAGCATGTATTTCTAAAATTTAGACTTCATAGAATCACAGAAGGTTGAGGCTGGAAGGGACCTCTGGAGATCATCTGGTCCAACCACCCCCAGGCAGGGCCACCTAGAGACAGTTACGCAGGACCATGTCTTTATAACTCTTGAATATCTCCAAGGAGGAAGACTCCACAACCTCTCTGGGCAGCCTGTGTCAGTGCTTGATCACTCTCATGGGAAAAAAAGTGTTTCCGGATGTTCAGATGGAATGGCCTGTATTTTGGTTTGTGCCCATTGCCTCTTGTCCCGTCACTGGGCACCACTGAAAAGAGCCTGGCTCCATCCTTTTTGCACCCTCCCTTCAATTTATATACTTGAGGACCAATGGGTCAGCTGCTTGAAGATACTCAATATGTGGATCTTTACACACATATACATCTGTTCCTCTGTTTGGAATTGCCTGGGCTTGCCTTTTTTTTTTTTTGTTTTCTTTTATATTGTTTGGGAGGGGTATGATTTATGTCAGTAGGAATCATAGGCAGAGGTGTTCTGGGTCAATCTCACAAAGCACTTTTTTTTAGTATCCCTGTATTTTTTTAGTATCCCTGTATTTTTAGGTAACCATGTAGATTAATCTTTAAATGTTACATAATGTTAAAAATCTGGCTACAGTCCTGTTGTATGAAGCACTGATGTATAAATATATTGCAGACTGAGAGCAGATTAGAATATGAAGCGTGTAATGAAGTGCAAGCTATAGCAGAGTATTTAAGACAGACATGAACCTTCAAAATGCCACTTTCTCAAACCCGGAGGAAAACAGACCATTTAAAAAAAACTGTTCCATGGGATTATCCTGTGATCTGCCTCTCCTCTTTCAGTTTAATGTGCTCCATTTAATTACCTTTACTAAATTTACATTTGATGAGTATCAGATGCTCTGTTATTGTCTTTACCCGTATTTGATTATCTCATACAATGCCTTTCCAGTCCAGATGTTTTTTCCATTCCACAGTCATATCAAAATGTCTTGGATGTCTGGAACCAAAATGGAGTAAGAAACAGAAAATATACAAACAAAATATGTATCTCTGAAACTTTGAACTAGAGCTTATCTCAGAAAGACTTATTTTTTTGCTAGGTGGTAAAGGGGAAATGAGATTTGAAATAGAGGAAACCCTGAACGGAAGAAATGAAAAAAAATAATTTTCTTGAACAAGGTATAATTACAACTAGATACAGTTAAAGCAAGTACTTTTGCTATACGGTGTGTATGAGTACAGTGACAAACCTAAAGAACTTGCCGTATCAGTATGGTTCTGGTTAATGCCCACTGCTACATTTTCAGACAATTATAACCACTGACCATGAAACTGGGTCTAAATGAAGTCTGAATCCTCCTCTGAATACACTGTTCACCTCCTGTAAGAGGTGAACGGGTGAAACAGAAGTTTACTGCATGTGAGGCTCTGTGTAGATCTTTAAAGCCAGAAAGCAAGAGTCCCCTCTACACAAGGGTTAAAATGAAAGAAGGAAGAGGCAGGGAAGTTTTTAGCATCCAGGTGACAGTAGAGGGAAAACATCCTCACCTGTCAGGCTTGGGATGGCAGAGTATCCTCACAGCTCCTCCCTTTGATAAAAGGAGGAAAGCAATCTCTTCCTCTTCGAGCAGTCCTTAACTACATAACCTACTCCCCATCCTCCATGCCAGGCTGGGGAGTTTCTCTGTTTTATGAGCAGACCTTTGATAGGGCTCGAGGATTCACAGTAGGTAAGTCTCCATTCTGCCATGCCGAGGACAAAGTGAAAAAATTGCTCTGTGCATCTCTATGACACTGTCCTCACGAGCATGTCAGGATGCTGAGACCAAGGTAGCATTCCTTGGCCCTGACAGACATCCATACAATGCCTGTGTGTGCCTGGCTCCGGTTTTCACCCTCTTCTGCCAGACTTCCCTTGCCAGAAGTGAGTGCAGGCATAAGCACAGCTCGCAGAGACGTGCTAGTGCCACAGGCTGGCAAAGAAAAAGGAAAGTGAGCACCACCAACCTCTAACTCTCATCATCAGTCTCAGTTTGTTCTGTGTTCATAGGTCTAAACCACAAAAGCATTTACAGATTGAAGCATTTGTTGCTCAAGAAATTACTGCACTGTCAATTCCTGAAAGGGTGTCTTATAGCTTACAGATTAAAGTTTCAGGAGCAGGACAATATCCACATCACCTCTACTCTTCTACTGTGAGATGGGTTTATTCGCAACCTCTCTATTCACTTGGCTTTACATAGGCCACTGAAGTTATTTGGGTCGTGGGTTCTCTGGATAACATGGAGCTTTTCTGGACACCTTCTTTCTACTCATCTTTAATTCCCAGTAGCAAGTGATGATCATCCCTGTGGCAATTGCAGTGATGTTTATATAGAAAAATAATGTTAGAAAAGTCCTTAGTACTTAACTTCCTGCAAACCATTCCAGCAGTTGAATAAAAGGAGTCAACAACCCAGGACCCGACAGTATTCCACAGACCACCTGCATGCGCTGAATTAGTCTTCAGAGAGATATAAAGATTTGCAAGGTTGCAAAATGCTAAGCTGAAGGAAAAAATACAACATGTGTGCTTTTGTGAGTCCCTGCAGTGTGCAGACATTTAGATAAAAGAGAATGTATTTAGGGGAATTATTTCTCATGAGGTGAAAGAAGGAGAGATTGTCAGACACCTAGTAGGGAAGAGTGATTTGCAAGTGAAAGAAGGCAAGGAAGTTTGTGACAAGGCAGCTCAAGGCAGGAGGAAAGGAACTAGTGGACTCTAGCCCACGCTTCCAGGGCTTCAAAAATTGCATTGCTCCTTTCAAAACCCAGATCATGGTAGAGGGAAAGCTCACTGTTGTTACTTACGTTTGAAAGCACAAGCACATTTGAATGCTGAAGAAAATACTAATGTATTGGTTGCCCTTTGACTTTGTCTGAAAAAGAACAGGAGCCCTCCATTCATTTCACTTGGATGACAACTCAAGTGATTTTCTGTAACATCAGAGATCAGAAATCACTATCAGATTCCTGTGCTGTCAGCATTTTGTTTCTGTGTTTCAGGGAAGCTCAGCTAGCCATTTCTTTATCCATGCCTTTATTTTACTTGTAGCTGGTGTTTCCTGTTGCCTGAAGTTGAGATCTTACCCATCAATTCATCTCTTTGTTATAATTTGTAAACACAAGGAAGAATAATTGGTGGCATCGGTGTATAATCCTACATTTAACAATTTCCTGAGGGTTAAAGGCATTTCTCTCTATTGCCTTAGAGATGAAAAAAAAAAATCCCATAGGCTCAGGTCATAATTGAAAACACACTACTTTCAGTGCAGATTAAAGCACGCACAGGAATGAATGTCTTTAATTCATGTAAACCCAGCCCTGCAGTCCTCCTTTTTCACTATTACCATCCGTTAGCCACCAATTTGAAAACAGCGGAGAAATGATTTGATGTCATAATCAAATAGCTGAGCAGAAACCATTTCCTCCAGCACAACTTTTACATTTATATTTAAATGAACGGCCTGTGGCTGGGAAGTTCTGCCTCATTTAGAGACAGAAGCTAAAAAGACCTACTGTGAGAAACAGGGCAAGACAGAATTAAGAGATCTAGGTGAATTTCAAGTGTCTCAGAGCTATAAAAAAACATACCACTTGTTTGTGTGGGCTGAAGCTGTGTCCAGAGAAAGGTTGGACCAGGGTAAGTCTGGTCTCATGCATGGAGCCTGGACACCACAGAGCTGCCTGTATCTGGCCCAGGACTGAGGGACTTCCAGGAAGGGACCTGCTTTGGTGTAACCTGGTGTGGCTCTAAGCAATAGCAGCTTACATCATCTGCAGCTCACACTGCAAACTCGGCCCGTGGGAAACTTTGGAGAATAATGGGAAACAACTGAGAGCTCATCCAGCAGGTAAAGGAGTAATGAACTACCTTTGAATTCAAAGCAATGGACTGGAGATGTGTCTCTTCTATTTCCTCTGTAAATCTACAGTTAGTAAAGATCTATTAGCTTAAACACCAATTTAGTAACATTAGCGCTTGGTTCTCCCACAGACATTTCCTTCTTCACAAGCTGCTCTACAAACAGGAGTTAATTAATCCTTGTAACACACTTCTCAGGGGAGACCATAACAGTCTTACCTCTCTTTACAGTCAAGGAAACTTGGGTATTGGAGTAATTTGCCCAGTGCCTGCCAGGATACCAACCTGAGAGAAAGGAGATGAGCCAGCAGTGATCGGTGATCCTACCCAGCTGTGGATGGAAAGGACCTCCTGCCAGGCAGGACTTGCTGCCCTAGCTTCGTTCCTCCTCTTTTCCCACTGGGATGCTGTTGCTCTCACCTCATAACAAGTCACTGTAATTTCACAGGAGAGAGAATGACAATATATAACTGAAGTGTAATGCAGGAGGAAAAGGTCAGGATGGGACAGAACCCCTCTGAGAGAAGTCTTTCAATAACTCGCTCTCTTCCTTTGCATGTGCTTTGTCTCCAGGTGTTAAAACAAGGAGGTTGCTGCTCATATCTTGCATTTGCTCCTTGACTCAGTTCTCTGGTTCCCTAGACAATTTTCTCAATCAAGTGTTAGGAAAAATACCAAGAACTGAGAGCTCCTGCTGCAGACTAAGTGTAGTTATTCTGCTTCTGCAGGCTGCTGCTCATGCTGAGCCCTGCAGGGGAATAGGCTGCATGGGCACTGAGAGGAGCAGCAAAAGAATATGCCAAGCAAAATTTACTTGGGTGGGAAAAACATTGCCTTCCTGGCTGCTTCTAAAATTCTTCCTGTTGTATTTTATGGCTGGAGAGAAGAAGTTAATTGTATGAGTGAGGAAGTTTGCAGGGAAATGTAACAAGATCTAGGCAAAATCGAAGTGGTCACCAAGCTTTCTGCTACAAGTTGAAAGTGAATGAGACAAAGGGGTAGATTCTTCTGAAATAAAATATTTCTTGCTGCTAATATGTATCTCTAAAACGGACAGAAAGGTTATGGCACTGTGCAGCTGGCTATCTTAGAGAGGTAAAGCCTAGCGGCATCTAAGTGGGAGAGAAGGTGGGAGTGATGGAGTTTGTCAGAGGGGTTGCACACTGGCCAGTGTATTTGTCAGCCCTCCAGGAAATCTTCACACTGCTCTTTCATACTTCTAGAAAATATGAGATAGTAGTTTTGGAAAAAGGAAGCTAGAGTTACAATTTTCTCTATTACTTTGTATTCTTTCTGTCCAAAGCCTTCTTTTAAAATCAAAATTATATATATTTTATGTCTTAGTTATATACATATATATGGTTTTAATTATATATATTTATATATGTATATATAAAGGATGAAGAAAGATAAGGAAAAGGAGAAAAGAAAATCAACATAAAAATAAATTTTACAGAAAATATTCCCCTTATTCACTGTGTACTGTAAGATGCAATTCAGAATTTATAAATTGCTTTTAGTTACTTCCTCCCCAGCTATTGTCCTCACCTCTTTCTTTCTGAATTTAAATTAATATCTGCCCATCATCAGTGACTACTGTTGGCACTGCTACTTGCATTACCTACCTCCAGATAGCTCAGGGCAACTTACATCTCTTTTTACTCATCCTGATGCAATACAACTTCAAAAGAATACAATTACACCAGTTACCAACAGCTGATCTGCAAAAGATCAGAGATAAATTTTCACTTTCTTCCATGAAAATGTCATTACAGTTTATTTTCTGTGTAACACTCGCCCTAGGCAGGGTCTAAGCAGATGGCCTGGACTCTTAAAGAGTTTTTCCCTCAGCCAGTTGGAGTATGTATTACAGGGGATGTTTTTCCTAATGCTGTCTGGCAAATTTATTTTGGTGGAAGTTTACAATGGCAGCAATTGTTTTTAAACAAAATGGATAAACAGCAAGGCCTTGACTTTTGGAAACATATTTCAAACTTCAAACAAATCACTAGTCAAGGTATTTGGAGAAAATTCCTTTCACGCCCTAATGTGTCCTCTCAATAATAGCTTGTAAGCCCTTGGGAGCAAGCTTGAACAGGATTTCACTAGAAACCATGCATGTCATTACAACTATTCTTCTTCAGAATAGGTTGACTCCATTTAAAATGTTGATCACTCTAATGGCGCTCCAGAAGAAGTGATTTGCAATGAAAGGCTTCTGACAGTGTCTAGCAGATGAAAAAGCAAACGAAAGTATGTTCTGAAGACTGTATATTTTGAAGAAAGCAGTATGTGTCCTCAACTTCATTCCTTCTGTTGCCCATCTTTTGGACCTAAAAGGGAGGTGGGTCCAAACTGTGCTGAGGGTGTCCAAGGTGCAGACGTGGAGGTGCGGAGGCTGCTGCCAGTTAGAAGGGGAGTCACTGAAGGGCACAAGACGGCTTGAGCACTTCTAACACTTCTGACATGCTGCAGTTCCACTGACTGTTTGCATCCTCCTTTTTTTTATAATCAGCTGGTTTTAGCCTCCTTAAACAACAGGACTTGGACTATTCCATGCTCTCCATGAGTCTCTTTGCCTTGGCTTAAGTACTTTGTTTAAAATCAACTCTGTTTTACTATGAGGTCTCAATTAAATCTGCGTGGACTGAAGAAAGTGCCCTGTACTAAAACAAATGCCCCATATAGGTATCAGTACATATTGAAGGCAAGACTAATGCCCGCACCATTTATTAGCCATCAGAGATTCAGTTGGTGGGAGAGATACTGGAAATGAGATGTCACTACTGCCACATCTAAGGAGCTGCCAGTCAATGTGGAGGACACAGTCTTTTACAGTGGGCATCAATGTCATTTCTGTGGCAAGTTGATTAAGTCTGGCATGTTAAAGCCAGCAGCGTGTTTTTCAGATAGCATCTGGTCGCACAGTGTAATAGACTATGTTATTTGCTACATCATTGCTCATGAAATATTGTTAGCAGGGCACAGATCATTCGTCCATTAACACCCCGTGAAGTCACCTTGAATCCCATGTTTCCAGAACAGTGGAAAAGACCTATTTCACAGCTGAAAAATAAGCCATTTGGATGTTTTTAAAGTGCCTAGTGCAGAATTCAGCTATTTCAACAATGCTCTCTTACCTATCACAATTTTTCAGCTTTAAGATCTCATCTGGAAAAGATGCAAATATCACTCCAGTTGGTCTGAATAAGTGATATGCCAGAAGTTAATATGACCCTTTGTCTCTTTGGTGATAGTTCTCCAAGAAGATATTTTTAAAGGTATGGACCATATATTTATTATATATGTTATATCAATCTATTCTCTACTTAATCCTGCTGGGATGTAGAAGAAAATGTTTAATTCTCACGATTTGTGGCAACTCCAGCACACCAATTGCATGCATATTGCAACCTATACAAGAGAAATAAATCCTTGAAATTAAACAGCTGCTAAAGTAATCCATTTGAAGAATTTTCCTACTCATCCAGTTTGGAAACTGATGGCCAGGGAAACTGACAGCTTTCAACTCTGTTGAAATAATGACAGTCCATTAGTCCAGATTTGTCCGGAACTGCAATTCTTCTTCCTCCTGCCCTCCTTCTCCGCTACCCAGAGAACATTTATGCAATCTTATCTTGAATTTTGACTTGCTATTGCCAGTGGTGGGCAGAGTAAAATGAGGGTAGTTTGCACTTCTCTTTGAGCTACTATATATGTCTACTTTTCTGCGGATGCAGTGGGACGGTGCTGCACTAGTCCAGAGAGAGGTTTCCTTTGCAATTAAATGTTTCATTTTTAGAGTATGAAAAATTAAAGTTGTCAGAAACTGATGGCCCTCTAGAGGTGAGTGCAGTAGAACTGAATTGACAGTGATATCTAATTTCAAGGAGAGAGAAGTAACCATGCAATGATTTTACATCTCCACACTGCTCTAATGTTTCACTAAGAACTAGACACAAGGTCAAATAAAAAGAGTCAAATATTGAACAGATGAATGAAAAAGCAAGGGATTTCTTTGAGCAGAACTACATGAAACCTTGGAAATCTTCCTTTCTCACTGAAAAAAGTTCACACCTTTTGAAGTTCAAACAATGTCAAGAACTAAATCTAAACTTTGATATCAGCTGTGAGACACAATGCATAAAAAAAAGGAATGTCCATTACTCCAGATTTTTCTGTAATTTCTGTCTGGCTTTCATCACTCGATCTTTTTGGTGAATACCCTTTTTTCTTGATGGCAATCACCATGTGAAACACTTAGGACAGATAGCATAAGCCATACAACTAATATGTGACTGTTCTGATGGCACTCCTACATTTGATGGAGGCACTGAGGGCTAGGACCAACCTCATATAATTTGCGAACTATTCAGTAAGAAGTAAGAGATGAAACTGAGAAGAGTCAGGGATTCTGCAGTTGGATAGTGGCCAGATGAAAGCACTAAGGGTTATCAGAAGTCTAGAGAACATGATCTAGCAGGGGGGGAAAAAAAAGATCAAAAGAAAGGAATTGGCACAATTTAAGTGATTACAACATTGGGAAGATGTCACAATAAGTCTTCAAGTACATAAAAAGCTACTGCCAGTGGGACTAAAACAAGAAATAATGGGATTAAACTACAGCAAGGGAGGTTAATAAAAAAATGAGAGAGCCTTTGAATGTCAAGGATAGAGAGCGACACTTGAATGGCTTTCTTGGGAAGACCAAGGACTCTGACTGTGTAAAAGCTGTTTATAAAGAACAGGTGATGCTGACATCTGTTAGAAATTTCATCCTGGTGAGGCTGTAAGAAGGACCAAATGACTGCCTTTAGCTCTCTTGTTCCATGTTCCACCATCTTTATTGCCCTTGGGCATTGTATCTCTCGCTAGATTACCCTCTACACATTTCTTGAGAGCTTGGCTAAGTTAGCTTACTCTTCCTTGTCTCTAGGTGCTCTAGCTAAAACAACATATGATGGAGCCTGCTATTACCTCTTGTCTGTACATTTTTCTGATGGGGAGAACTGGTTGTGTCTCCAGACACTTTCAGTGTTACCAGAAAATGGGGACCACAAACAGATATTTGAGGAGAGGCTCAGGTGGCTAAACCAAGGTGTTTAGTCCCATTTTACACCAGCCTGGCCTCCAGCTGACACTCCAGAAGGGTGCAGGTTGTACCTGACTGTCCTGCATCAGTATCTCAGACACTTAAGGGAACCCTACACCTCAGCACCCGAAGGCCACACTTCCCTTTTTGGTAGCAACAGGCTATAGTTAAAAGAGGGACAACTACTGACCTACACACATTCTGACGTTATGGACTGTGTGACAGTCCTGGTTCAACACACTGTGCAGTCATGCTAAGAGTGTGCAGAGCAGGCAGAAGGGAACACCTGGCTGAGTCAAAAAGGGAGCAGGCTGCATGCGCCTCTCCATAGCTGTAAATGACTGTGCAAAATGAAACCCTGCAGGAAACCAGATCTAAACATTTTTGTTATTCATACCCACTCCTCTGGACAGCACATTGCTTTGTTTGCACATATTAGCTGATGATCTGATAAGTAATCCTGCTGAAATCAATAAGATTATAATTATTAGTTCATGTGGAGTCCTAATTACTGTGACTGAGCTAGACACACACACTTTAGTAAGCACAGGACAGAGTCTTCCACCGTGTCAGGAGGATTTTGCAGCAGTAGGGCTGGTGTTTGCAGGCTGGCTCTTGGTATGGGTATGAAATGTTGTGCTTCCAACTTCCCTGTCTTCACGATACTGAAGTTGGTAACATGTTGGATGCTTGGCAATGTCGTAAATTTGTGTGGTGCTGCAGATCCCCCCATTGTGTCCTTGTTCTAATTACAAGTACAGTAAGCTGGAACAGTCTGGCACTTTCTGATCTTGCCTACTGGAGCAGTGAGTTGAGACAATCTGGTACCTTCTTGTCCTGCGCACAAGTACAGTGAGTTAGGACAACTAGGTGCTCCCTAACTGCACCTGAAACTCCTGTTGCCTGGGAAATGTACCCAAAACTCCTCCTGTCTGGATCGCAGCCCACTCTGAAAGGTGCCAAGATTGCCTGACAAGAATGATGGGCGATAAAAAAGTACTGACCAAAGTCAATTCTCATGTGACCCTATAAATACTGATCCTAAGTGTGGCACTTTGAGCCCTCCAGGATCACAGCAAGCTGTGACCCGGCATCTCCCCCTGAGTTGTGATGCCTCTTACGGTAGATTTTCGCAACGATCAAGGTAGATTTTGTGACATAACACTGATTGACTGCTGATAAATGCCGACAAAGAAGAAAGGGTCAAAGACCATCTGCTGGTAAAAGCCGACAAACGGAAACGTAAGTAATTCATTATGATTAGATTTTGTGAAATTTCAAAGATCATTTGGTACCAAAAATTTACTATAATATGCAGATAAAGAAACATCTTAATCATAGGTTAACCTCTATAACTTGGGGAGGGGGGTGTGCATGTGTGTGATTTGATCTAGGAAACTTTGTTGAATCTTTAACTAAATCACTGAGTTGATTATAATGGATTGTTGATTACTGACTGATAAAGTATTGCTAGGAAATCGTATAATCTAATCTTATTATTTATCATAACAATATTAATAAATTTGAAATTGCTGTTACAGCAAAGTTGCATAGGACCTATAATACATGCTAAATCAATACCACTGAAATCTGTGTACCAAATTCCTTTAGCCATGAACCATTGGCCAAGTCTGGGACTAGGAGTGGATGTAGCTGCACCTAGACTCCTCTCTGAGGAGTTTAGAAAACAAGGGGGTCCATTCTGAACCTCATGACTCAACAGGAGGGACTGCCTTACTCCTTTCATCCCCAATCTCTGTATAAAATCATTCTAGCCCTGTTCTGACTTGATTTCCTTTCATATATTTCTTCCTTGTAGCGAGTAATAGAGTGAACCTTGCCATTGAACTCTGTTAAAGTGTTTTTACAAATTCATAGTAAAAACCATTTTTGCTAATATCTTTGACAGTGATTTTTTAAGTAACCTAAAACACTCCTCTGTGATAATTATCTATTAACTTGCTTTACCTATTTTTGATTTGAGGCTCTATTTGTCTAAATATTCCAAATAGAATGAATCATTTAAAGCTTCTTATTATACCAGCTGCAAATTTGTGTCATTATTTAGTTACACGAGAAAAATAAATAATCTGCATTGTGTGTACTCTGATCCAACACCATTGAAGTGTTTTTGTCATTTCTTTCAACGGCAGCATGATTAAAATTCTTATGAAGTGTTTCATTAAAGCCTCAAAATACCTGTGGAAGTCTGTGATAATTAGTTCAATTAAAACTGTATTCTATAAAACCAACTGCGGTAATGACAGCCTGGTATTTGGTTATTTTGTGTGGTAATTCCAAACCTTGCTTAATTTGCATGCTAAAAGCAGAGGCTATAGCTCCCCCTTCCTTAGGGATAATTGTCTTGAATATAAGCTAATGAGCAATCACCAACACTAGCAGGCTCTATGGTCCCAGTAAATAGACTGAGATAGATTTATGAGACAGATCTGCGAGCACGGGTGGGTAGAGCTGGGGGAGCTGTGCCAGCCCTGCCTTTTCTTGCCTATCAGTCTCCCGGACTCCAAAGGGAATTGCTGAACTGCACACGAAGCAGCTCCTGCATTGCTGTGGTTTGGAGACAGTGATATTGCCAAACCCCAGCACTGGCTGCAGTGTGTTGATGCCCAGTTTAGCCCCTGTCTCTTAGAAGAACTGAACC
Organism: Leptosomus discolor; assembly: GCF_034619465.1. NCBI lineage: Eukaryota > Metazoa > Chordata > Aves > Leptosomiformes > Leptosomidae > Leptosomus > Leptosomus discolor. The sequence continues at coordinate 122,415,680 of NC_141391.1, forward strand.
AACTCGCTCAGCTCAAGAAGCAGGACTCGCTTAAGGCAGAAAGCCTTATTCCACCAGGTTTGCTTGGCATTTGCGGCTCAGTGAACACTGAAGAGGTGTTACTGAAGGAGGAATCTTTGAAGGGTGTCTGATTACAGAAGACTTTTAGTGTGAGCTACGGATGCAGCAGAGTAGAAATTTATCATCTTTGCCATTGCTCTCAAAAAGGAGTGGGCTGAACAGAGCTGCAGCACAGATTTTCAGCTGCCAAAGGCCAGGATTAACAGCAGCTAGACTTTGCCTTTACAGGATGGCTCTGTGTATTCCAACACCCACCCCCACCCCAAAGGATTTTTCCAATAATAAAACAACTGTCAATAGAAGCCATTGTTCTCTCATTTGTTCCAATTGGGCTGGTACATTTTTCTCCTTTTATTGTGCTTTAACTACTTTTGCTTTAATATAATTTTTAATGGATGGGTGACTAGCTTCAGAAAAATCTAGTCTGGTTTTGGTGTAGCTTTTGTGCCCTAAAAAGAATTTTCAAGTTTGCCATGGAATATGTACAAAACTGAAACATCTTGTGTTTGAATCAGGGAAATTCAGTTGAGTCTGCCAAGTTTTGCTGTGCAAAATTGGATTATTCCATATCTAACATGCAGTCAAAATTCACAGTTGGGAACATACAGAAATGTAGCCAAAGCATGCAATAAAAAGAGCTGTGGGTCTCCTATATGCTAAAATGAAAGAGTATTCTGGATCCTCTAGTCTAACATCTGAGCATTTAGTAATTATTGCACATAGTGGTCTGTCGTACCCTCATGTGATTCATTTGCAAGTCACATAATTTAGGGTTTTTTCTTTTTTAGCTTAGAGGTTAGTTACATGGCTTATAAACATTCTGGGTTTCTAGTTCATATGTCAGCCAATTTCCTTGTGAGTCCTCTAAACTATATACCATACTTCTCAAAGATCTCTAAAATACAGAGGTTTCATTAGCTGACGCTCTTAGCATTTGAGAGGGTTAATAATTCACTTCTTTCTCAACTAAGCGACCTCATTTTCAGCTTGTTGCCAAAGCATAAAGGAAGTTCAAGTTGAGAGATGTGTAATCTCAGAAAGAACGAGTCTTAAAAATTAATTGAAAACATACACCTTTGGTCACTTTCAACTTACAAAAATCAGAATAACTTAGCATGCTGGGCTGGAAAGATAAATCTTTTCCAAATGTGACCAAAAATATCTGAGAACAAACAAAACCAGAGGAACAAGAGTAAAGGTTGTTGGGATGGCAGAGAAGTTGGGTGCAGCCAGTTACAAGGACTTCTCTGGCAATGTGCTATCCCATATATCAATGTGATGCTGAGAGGAAAAGGAAAATAAGAAACCCAGGAAACATAAAGGTAGAATAAAGGCAAGAAGGCTGAATGTGAAGAACAAGTATCAGATTCTAAGAACAGATAAACCGCAATAAATCCAAAGGTGAGCAACTTTCAGGGAAAGTGTCCTGTCATTATCTTTTGATTTTCTTTCTGTAGTGTCTCGTTTACTGAAAGTTCTTCAGCAGCACTAACAGTAATATCAGTCCATTAATAACTCCTACAGCACTGAAATACATCTTTGCTGCAGTGTCTGTAAAAGATGGAGAAACAATTCAGTACTCCATGTGTATAAGTGGTTCTCTAATATCAAACCCTTGGGTTCAGGGAATGAAATGAACTTCCTTATCATGTTTGACGCTCATTGTTTTTCATTTAGTTTCTGTATTTTTTTTCCTTCTAATCTTTTTAAAATGATGATGTATTCTGAGTTCTGCAAGACCAAAGCACAGATCTCTATCTCTTTAAAATGTTCTGCATTTTTCAACACCATCACCTCAGTGCTTTCAAACCTCAAAATAAAAATCAGAGCTGATACTTCCCATAGTGCTTTATCAGGAGACTT